>NC_133662.1:174680766-175280766 GCF_037893015.1 Macrotis lagotis | reverse complement strand
GTGAAAATTGTTTCCCACTTTTCTGCTTTTCTTCTAACTTTGGCAGCATTGATTTTATTAGTGTAAAAACCTTTTAATTTAATATAGTCAAAATCATTGATTTTGCAGTTTATAATGTACTCTAATTCTTTTTTGGTTATAAATTTATCCTCTTTCCATAGATCTGATAGAGTGCTTCTTGGTCTATTAATTTATCTATGGTGTCACCCTTTATGTCTAAATCCTGTACCCACTTTGACCTTATTTTGGTATAGGATGTGAGATATGGATCCATGCCTAGTTTTTGCCATATTATTTTCCAGTTTTCTGAATAAATTTTGTTACATAGTGAGTTCTTATTCAAGAAGCTGATATCTTTGGGTTTGTCAAAAAGTAGATTGCTGTAATCATTTACTGTGGTTTCTTTTGAACCTATCCTAATCTACTGATCCATTACTCTATTTCTTTTTTTTTAAGGTTTTCAAGGCAATGGGGTTAAGTGGCTTGCCCAAGGCCACATGGCTAGGTAATTATTAAGTGTCTGAGGCTGGATTTGAACTCAGGTACTACTGACTCCAAGGCCTATCCACTGCGCCACCTAGCCGCCCCATTACTCTATTTCTTAACCAGTGCCAGGAAGTTTTGATGACTGCCACTTTATAATATAGTTTTAGATCTGGTAGAGCTAGGCCACATTCCTTTACATTTTTTTTTCTCATAAGTTCCCTTGCTATTCTTTTTTTTTTTTAGGGTTTTTTTGCAAGCCAATGGGGTTAAGTGGCTTGCCCAAGGCCACACAGCTAGGTAATTATTAAGTGTCTGAGGTCGCATTTGAACTCAGGTACTCCTGACTTGGTGCTCTATTCACTGCGCCACCTAGCTGCCCCTTTCCCTTGCTATTCTTGAATTTTTGTTACTCCAGATGAATTTTGTTACTATTTTTTCTAGCTTGGTAAAATAGTTATTTGGTAGTTGGATTGGTATGGCACTGAAGTAACTTAATTTTTGGTAGAATTGTCATTTTTATTTTTTTAGCTCAACCTAACCCCAAGCAATTGACATTTTCCCAGATATTTAGATCTGACTTTATTTGGGTGAAAAGTGCTTTATAATTGTGTTCATACAGTTTTTGTGTCTGTCTTAGGAGGTAGATTCCCAAGTATCTAATATAGTTGCTTTTTTATTGTAGTTACTTTAAATGAAATTTCTCCTTCTATCTCTTGCTCTTGAGCTTTGTTGTTCATATATAGAAATGCTGATGATTTATGGGGGCCTTATTTTATATCCTGCTACTTTTCTGAATTTCTTGATTATTTCGAGAAGATTTTAGATGATTTTCTTGGGTTCTCTAAGTATACCATCCTATCATCTGCAAAGAGTGAAAGCTTTGCTTACTCATTGACAATTCTGATTCCTTCAATTTCTTTTTCTTCTCTTATTGCTATAGCTATAATTTCTAATACTAAATTGAATAGTAATGATAACACTGGGCATCCTTGTTTCACCCCTGATTTTATTGGAAATGTTCTGAGTTTATTCCCATTACATATAATATTTGTTGATGGTTTTAGATAGATAGTATTTATTATTTAAAGGAAAAGTCTAGTTATTCCTAAACTTTCTAGAGTTTTTAATAGAAATGGGTATTGTATTTGATCAAAGACTTTTTCAGCACCTATTGAGATAATATTATGATTTCTGTTGGTTTTGCTATTGATATGTTCAATTATATTGAGTGTTTTCCTAATATTGAACCCTTCCTGTCTTACCTGGTATAAATGCTACCTGATCATGGTGTATCATCCTAATAATAACTTGCTGTAGTATCATTGCTAAAATTTTATTTAAGATTTTTGCATCAATAGTCATTAGGGATATTGGTTTATAATTTTCTTTGTCTTGGTTCTTCCTGGTTTAGATATCAGCACCATGTTGTTTTCATAAAAGGAGCTTGGCAAAACTCCTTTTCCTAAATTTTTTTTTTAGGTTTTTTTGCAAGGCAATGGGGTTAAGTAGCTTGCCCAAGGCCACACAGCTAGGTAATTATTAAGTATCTGAGGACGGATTTGAACTCAGGTACTCCTGACTCCAGGGCTGGTGCTCTATCCACTGCACCACCTAGCCACCCCATCTTTTCTTATTTTAAAAAATAATTTATGCCAAAAGGGAATTAATTGTTCCTTAAATGTTTGGAGGAATTCACTTCTAAATCCATCTAGACCTAGAAACGTTTTCTTAGGGAGTTTATTGATGGTTTCTTTAATTTATTTTTTCTGAAATGGGTTATTTAAGTAATTTATTTCCTCTTCTGTTAATCTGGGCAGTTTGTACTTTTGTAAATATTCATCCATTTCACTCAGGTTATCCAGTTTATTGGTATACAGTTCAGTAAAGTAGCACCAAATTATCTCTTTAATTTCCTTCTCGTAGGTGGTTAATTCACCCTTTTCATTTTTGATACTGGCAATTTGGTTAGCTTCTTTCTTTCTTTTTAATCAGATTAACCAATGGTTTGTCTATTTTATTTGCTTTTTAATAATACCAACTCTTAGTTTTATTTATGAGATCAATTATTTTCTTGCTTTCAAGTTTATTAATCTCTCCCTTAATTTTCAGTATTTCTAAGTTGTTACTAAATTGGGCATCTTTAATTTGTTCTTTTTCTAGCTTTTTTTTTAGTTGCACACCCTATATTCATTTGATCTCTTCTTTCTCTATTTATATAGGCATTTTAGAGATATAAAATTTCCCCTCACAACTGCCTTGGCTGCAACCCATAGATTTTGGTATGATGTCTCATTAGTATTATTTTCTTGGATATAATTATTATTTCTATTATTTGCTGATTGATCCACTCACTATTTAAGATGAAGTTATTTCATATCCAATTAATTTTTAGTTTATCTTTCCCTGACCCTTTATTACATGTAATTTTTATTGTATCATGATCTGAGAAGTGTGTATTTATTATTTCTGCCTTTCTGCATTTGATTATAAGATTTTTGTGCCCTAATAAATGGCCAATTTTGAAAAAAGGTATATTCTTTTCTATCCCTATTAAGTTTTCTCCAGAGGTCTATCATATCTAATTTTTCTAGGATTTCATTTACCTTAACTTCCTTCTTGTTTTTGTGCTTAGATTTATCTAGCTCTGATAGAAGGAGATTGAGGTCCCCCATTATTAAAGTTTTGCTATCTATGTCTCCTTGTAATTCACTCAGTTTTTCCTCTAGGAATTTGGATGCTATATCACTAGGTGCAAACATGTTTAGCAGTGATATAGCTTCATTACCAATGGTGCCTTTTATGAAGATGTAGTTTCCTTCCTTATCCCTTTTAATGAGATTGATTTTTCCTTTTCCTTTATCTGAGATCAGAGTCATTACCCCTGAATTTTTTACTTCAACTGAGGCATAAAATATTTTGCTCCAACCTTTTCCCCTTACCCTGTATGTATCTCTCTGCTTCAAATGTGTTTCTTGTAAGCAATATATTGTAGGATTCTGGTTTTTAATCCATTCTATCTGCTTCCATTTTATGGGAAGTTCATCTCATTCACATTTATGTTTAAGATTAATAATTCTGTATTTCTCTCCATGCTATCTTTCTTAATTTAATTATTTTTCTTTTTCCTTTCCTCTTATTCCTCCTCACCAAAATTTCACGTCCTTTCCCCTTTTATTTTTCTTTCAAAATTTAACTTTCAGTTTATTTTCACTTATATCTTTGTCTTCACTTTTATCAGTCCCTTCTTCCTGGATCTTTCCCTTCCCCACCCCCCTTCCCTGTAGATTAGGATAAAATTTTAAACCAAGTGGGAATGGATCTTATTCCCTCTCTGAACCAAATCTATTGAACAGAATTTACTCAGCATTCACACTCTCCCTTCTTTCCCTCTAAAATATACATCTTTGTGCTTCCTCACCTGATGTGATTTATTGTTCTAGTACTATTAATCAGGTATCATCAATCACAGTTTGATTATTTGATTGCTTGATAAGCTCATATTGTTATCAAAGTATGATCATAGATTGCTTGATTGCTTAATAAGTAGCATTGTCTCAAATTACATCAAATTATAATTATAATCATTTTTATCTTACCCCCTTTTCAAGTTCCCTCCTAGGACATAAAATCCTTCTCATGAGCCAAGGTATCATCCAAAACCAAATCATTCGTTGAACTATTTGTGCCCCTCCCCCCAGGTCTATTTTCTCTCATACTTTACATCCTTCCCCACCCCCAAGGTAATTAACCCCTTATTAAGTGAAGCACAGATTAAGTCAAACCCTGATCTAATTAACTGTAAAAATCTTAAAGACCTCTAGGTACTTGGAGGCTCTAGAGGTCTCACCTGAGAACCTTACAAATGATTATAAGTTACAGAGACACTGAACCAGGACCTCCCAGTTTTTTATAGCCTCCTAAAACAAAGTTCTAAGCTTTGTCAGCATAGCAGAATTAAAGTGGGTCAAAGGATAATGAGACACTTAAATTTAAAGTTAATACCCATGCTTTTCATCAGGGCTTTTGTCTCAAACTTAGTGATATCATCTTGGATCTCTTCAATGACAGACAAGACCCAACTATATCCATATCCTTTAAGTCCAATGTCTTCAGTTATATTTTGACCCTTTAATTATCCTAAGAGAAATAAAGTTCTCAAGAATTAGAAGTGTTAAATTTTCCCTTTTAAAGTTGTATACAGGGGCAGCTAGGTGGCATAGTGGATAAAGCACCGGCCTTGGAGTCAGGAGTACCTGGGTTCAAATCTGGTCTCAGACACTTAATAATTACCTAGCTGTGTGGCCTTGGGCAAGCCACTTAACCCTATTTGCCTTGCAAAAAAACCTAAAAAAAAAATAAAGTTGTATACAGTTTGATGCTCTTGTCCAACATTTGTTTTGTTTTGTTTTTTCCTTCCCCTTTTCATTTGCCTTTTTAGGCAGCTCTTGAGTTGCATATTTGGCAGTTGAACTCTCTGTTCATTTCTGATCTTTGTGTCAGGAAATTCTAGAAGTCCTCTGTTTCATTGAACATCCATCTTTTCCCCTGAATTTTTCAGGACCATACATTCTGGGTTGTAATCCCAGGTCCTTTGCTCTCCAATAGCTGGTATTCCAGATCTTCCAGTCCTTTAATGTTAAGGCTGATAGGTCCTGGGTGAGTCTGATTGTGTTTCCTTTGCATTTGAATTGTTTTATTTTTGCTGCTTGCAATATTCTCTACTTTATTTGAGAGTTCTAGAATTTGGCTATAACAGCCCTTGGAGCTTTTATCCTGAGTCTCTTTCTGGAGGGGTTTTGTAGTTTCAATGGTTACATTTTCTTACTCTAGTAGGGTTGAAGAGTTTTCTCTTATAATTTCCTATATGATGTTTTCCAGGTTCTTTTTTTGAGCTAGGCTTTCTAGTAGTCCGATGATTCATAGTTTGTCTCCCCTTGTCCTATTTTCCAGGTCATTTGTTTTCCCTAAAAGATACTTTACATTTTCTTCATTTTTTTTTCAGTCTTTTCATTTTGTTTGATGAAACCTTGCAATCTCAGAGATTCATTGGTTTCTATTTGTTTAATTATAATTTTTAGGGTTTTATTTTCTTCAATTACCTTTTGTGCTTCCTTTTTAAAGGTGTCAAATTCTCTGGTTAATTTTTCATAATTTTTGTGCATGACTCTCATTTCTTTTTTCCATTTTTTCTTCTTCCTCTCTTCTTTGGTTTTTAAATTTTTTTTAAGCTCTTCAGTAAGCTTTTGTATTTGAGTCCAATTTATAGACTATTTTTGATACTTCCCCTGTAAGAGATTTTTCACTGATTTCTTCTTCAGACATGGCATTGTTGTCATCTTTGTTTATAAAGTAGTTTTCTATAGTGGGAGTTCTTTCAGCTTTTTTGCTCATCTTTGTTGTTTTAGTTCTGCTCCTGAGGTATAGAGCATGTAGATCCAAGCTTTTTTTTTTTTTAACTATGGCTGGGGTCTGATCCCTGACTTGTTGTTGGTTAAGATGTTGCCTATGTAGTCCAGGTCTAGCCTTTGCAGAGGTTTATTTCCTCCTTCATGTCCAGGTTCTGACTTAGCAGTGGTTTGTTCCTAACCTAGTCCTGTCTTTTACCCTGGTGTTCTCAGACTTCGTTTGGGGTCAGGATCCTCCCGACTGGCTTGCTATCTAGCTGCTGGGACCTCTGCTGCTGTCAAACTGTCACAACCTGGATTGCACTGTGGCTAAAAGCCTCCAAACTGACTTTTCCCACTGTCCAGCCTCACTTCCCCTTTCCCCCACAAAGAGACAGACCTTCACCAAAGATCCTCCATGATGTCTACCATTGAAAACTTCTTTGGATCTTCTCTTTTTCTTGGTGGGATCTGTAGCTTGAATGTCAGAGTAGAGGCTTCATTTATCTTTGGTAGGGAAAAGCTCCAGGAGCATGTTAGCTTCACACCACCATCTTAGCTCCCCACTGGAAGTCATGGATCTACTCTTCAATATCCTTTACAGAATAATTATCCATGTGCACAATATGTACATACAAAACATATGTCTATGCATGTGCACACATATGGGTCTGTGATTTCACTGGTCTAGGGATCTTCCTCTGTAGATCTGTAAGTGTAGCTTAGAGACCTAGAGCTGTCTGAGTCATTGAGAGAGTAAATGACTTGCTCAGGGTCAAATCCAGAGGCTCCAAAATCAGTATTTGAACCTAAGTCTTCCATACTTCAATTGGAGTCAGGAAGTCCTGAATAACATACTATTCCCTCCTCTTACCCCTCCCCCCACTCTCTCTCTCTCTCTCTCTCTCTCTCTCTCTCTCTCTCTTTCTCTCTCTGTCTCTGTCTCTCTCCTCTCTGTGTGTATGTGTGTATATTCATATACGTGAGTAACTATATACATATATATACACATACAAATTATATATAGATGTGTTTCTTAGTTTCTGCAGGTAGAAAAATGAGATGAAATCATAAATGAATATGAATAAAAGATGACATTTGGTGAATATATAATGATATTAGAACCTTTCCTTGTTCTAGAAAATTTCTAGGAGTACATGTTGCAGATATGGTATTGACCTGTATCTCTTAACATGGAAGTTACATATACCAGCACCCTATCATATATATTCAATATTGATATTACTTTATTTTCTATAGTACCTTTAGTATAATGGTTTTTTAATTAGTGTTGTTACTTTATATAAAATCATACTCAAAATTCCTGACTTTCTTCATTTAGTTGAAACATAACAGATTTTGTAATAGTTTCTTATTCAATCTAACACAGGTGAGAAAGAAAGAAGAGTTGAAGGTAATTCTGAGACAATGGACCTAGTGACTGAAAGGATGGTGTTGCCCTTAATAGAAATAAGGAGGTTTGGAGAAGGGGTAGATTTAGGGGGAAAGATTTTAAAAATTCCAATTAGAGTATTTTGAATTTGAAATGCCTATTTAGTTGGAGATATCCAAAAGGCAGAAGAGAGAGACTGGAATTGAATATATAGATCTGGAAGTCTTTTGCAAACCTGTGAGATTTGATAAGATTATTGAAAGAAACAGCATAGAAAAAGAAAGGAAAAGGAATGAGGACAGTCACTGGAAACTGCCCCTGACTGGGTATCTGTTCATAGATAATCATTCTATAAAGAGAACTGAGAAGAAGGAAAACCAGAAGAGGAAAATTCACAAAAATGTCCAGGGAGGAGATATATCCTGAAGGAAGAAATGTTCAATAGTATCTTGTGTTGCAAGGAGTCCAAAGAGGATGAAAACTGAAAATAAGTCATCAGATTTACCAGTTAAGGGGTCATTGGTAAATATGGAGAATATGGTAGATCGGAAAACAGATTGCAAGGGGCTGAGAAATGATGGAGAGGAAAGAAATGGGGGGCAGTTGGGTGGCACAGTGGATAGAGCACTAGCCCTGGAGTCAGGAGTACCTGAGTTCAAATCCAGCCTCAGACACTTAATAATTACCTAACTGTGTAGTCTTGGGCAAGCCACTTAACCCATTGCCTTGCAAAAACTAAAAGAAGAAGAAGAAGAAGAAGAAGAAGAAGAAGAAGAAGAAGAAGAAGAAGAAGAAGAAGGAAATAGAACACCACCAGACAGACAGCTTTTTTAAAGGAGTTTTGCTGTGGACTTAGGACTAGCTTGGAGAGATGAAAAATAAAACTTTTGAAGAACAAGGAGGAGGAGGAGGAGGAAGAGGAAGAAGGAAATAGAACACCACACAGACAGCTTTTTTAAAGGAGTTCTGCTGTGGACTTAGGACACTAGCTTGGAGAGATGAAAAATAAAACTTTTGAAAGTGTTTTATCTTGGTTTTATTTTGGTTTTTTAGGATAAGAGAAGTCTGGGTCTATTTGTAGACATTAGGAAAGGTTTTATTAGATAGAAAATTTTAAAATGAGAAAGAAGATATATTGATTGAAGGGCAAGTTGCTGGAGGAGATGGTAGGAATTAGATTAAGGGTAGAGAGATCTTGATCTTGTCTAGAAGGCTCATCTCTTCTTTAGAAACTGGAACAAAGGAAGGGAGAATAGGGGATAATTTTACTGTAGCTTGAAGTATAGAATAGGCAAGATAATGGTCTCTATTTTTTCCTATGAGAGGAGACCTGGGTTCAAATTCTGATTCTGATACTATTTTCATCAATCTAGACAAGATACTTAACTTTTCTGATTTAGATTCCTCACCAGTAAAATAAGGATGATAATAATAGCAATTGTACCTATACTACATGTTGGTTGTAAGGATCAAGTGAAATTATGCTAAATGTTTTTCAGAACTTAAGTATTTAGTATCATTTATTACTATTATTATTATTATCCCTAAATCCAAGTCCAGTATTGCATTCATCATACCATACTTATGTTAAATATAGAAATATATACTACTTAAAAAATTAGAGCAAATAGACGATTTATCCTTCAGAAATAAGGATAAGTATGTAAACTAGCACTGATGTATTGAATATTATAACAGGAAAACAGACCAGATTATGCAGAGGAAAATAGCTTGAGATAAGGCTATAAGGGAAGGGAAGCATCAGCTTGTAGAAGTTTTAAATGACAGGCTAAGAAGCTTGGCAGGTCATAGAGGGCCAATGAAAGGTATCGAGCAGGGAAATGTCATGACCAGTTTTCTTTTTGTTGTATTTTTTTGTATAAAGAAGATTAATTTAGCAATGATGCAAAGAACAGACAGGAAGTGAGGAGGAAGTGGAATTTCCTCTAGAAACATAAGAATTTGTTTTATATAGAGTTACACATACACATGCACAAATACACACACACACACACACATATACACACATACAGAACAGGCCCTCAGTTTCTACATATGTTCTCAGACTACTGACATTGAATATAGGATAGATTTTATTTAACTAAACAAAAAAATTACAAAATATCTGCATCTGAGTCTATAAATAGTTAAGACCTCTCCTTTTTCTCCCTGGTGCATCTCTTCCCTTCCCAGGGACCTATATAGTTCCCTAGACGTATAGTACTATCTTGAATAACTCAGCCAACAAAGAAAAGACTCAGGTTGCTAGTCAAATAAAACTACACTCTTCTCTGCTGAGCTTGTGGTTCCCTGGAATGGTAGCTTGGGGGCCACAAAGGGAATCATCCAGTAGAATAGATCAATACCAACAAATTAAAAGGAAATTAGAAAAATGACTCAAAAATATAATATAGTCTTAGCACATCCACAGTGCCACGTCCATGGGGGTTTTTTGTTTATACACAATTAGCATAAGGGTGATATATTCTCCACTCAGCCCCATATACTCCACTATTCCATTTCTGCCCAGCATATGGCACTTCTTCCATGAAGCCTTTCCCAGTCTCCATTGGGAATAGGCAGCTCTCCGTTTTGAATTCCATGGCATTTTGTTTTTATGTCTCTTAGAATACTTATCACATGTTGCTTTATATTAGAGCTATTTTTGTACACTTCTTATCTCTTTCACTGGTTTCTGGAGTACAGGAACATGTCTATTCGTTTCTGAATGCCTAGCATCTGTACCTATCTCAGAGCGTGTGCTAAATAAATATTTATTGAATGAATGATCATAATGAATTTGAATCTGAATCTGAAGCTATCTAATAAGAATATATGTATATAAATATGCACACACATATCACATATATATATAGATATATGGTCAATAGTGAATAAATTGTGAAGGATACAATATTGTCAAACTCAAAAGATAAACAATATATATATATATATATATATATATATATATATATATATATATATAAATACCCTAGTATCCTTTAATGATGGATGTACTTTTCATGAATATATACATGTGCTCCATAAGTACATTTACATGTCAGTCCCTTGAACAAAGCCTGGGTCCCCCCTTGATCACGCCTTTTTAAAATTAAAACTTCTTTCCTATCATTTGAAGAAATTTTGTTGCATTCCTATGAAGCTCTTTTTTAAAAAAAATCTTTCTTGATATCCTTCAAAATCAGAACATTAGTATTTTCAGCAGTGTTTCTTTAAAAAATAGAGTAGAATTATGTTTTCTCTTTGAAAAATTAGTTCCATAGAGGTTAAATGACATCCCTGAGATCACAGAAGTGGCACCCAACAAACAAATCCAGGGACTCTGATATAAAAACCAAGTTTTTTTAATTGTACCACTCCACTTATTAGTTTAGAACATTTCTTTAATGACAAGAAAGTTTTCCTGAGGACAGTAAATAATAAACTAAGACATAACTAGTTAGCTGTTCTAAATACTATAAGAATATCAAGGAAGCAAAGGAAATTCTCTCAATCCCAATGTCCTTCTCTGTGTCTCTAGAGACAGAATAGGGTATCTGGGGAAGGCAGATCTCACCAAGGTTGAGTAAATATAGCTGAGTCTCCATTGCTAGACATATAGCCCAGGGAAATCAAAGATAGAAAAGTTCCATTTGTACAAAAATATTTATAGTAGTAACAAAACAAACAAAAATCACTACTAAAACTAAACAAAACTAAAAAAACAAAATGATGTTCATTGATTAACACATGGCTAATTTTATGGCATGAATGCCATAAAATATTATTGCACCATAAAAAATAATGACTATGGGTCAGCTAGCTGGCACAGTGAATAGAACACTGGTTACCCTGAAATCAAGAGGATCTGAATTCAAATCCGACCTCAGACATTTAATATTTACTTAGCTATGTGACCTTGGGCAAGTCACACAACTCCATTGCCTTGCAAAACCAAAACCAAAACCAAAAAAAGAAATAATGATTAGAAGGAGCAGTGAAATATACACCAATGCTTACAACAATGTAAATTAAAAAAAATGGAAACTGAATGATCTGAAATTATAATGATCAACCCTGGGCCCAAAGGAGAGATATGAGAATGTTATCTCCCTCCAATCTTTGCAAAGTTGGGGGACTGTGGATTGTGGAACATTGCATACACTGTGAGAAATGGCTGATATATTGGTAGTTTTGATGAACTATTTTTCCCCTTCCTCATTAGTTTTGTTTAAAATGATTGCTCTCTGGGGAAAAATATATTGGTAAGTGGAGGTGATATAAAAGCAAGAGATTTTAATTTTTTTAAAGCATGAGGATAAAGAAATATTTTATTCTCATTCTCTACTTCCAATGAAGCTAGCAAAGCAGCTAAGATTAGAAAGAAGACAGGTTGAGTAAATTCAGTTATAGTCAATGTAGGAAGTAAAGACTTTAGTAGTCAGACACAAATCTGTAGAGAGCAGAGTCACAGGCAGAAGTCAAGTTCCAAGGGAGCTAACCCTGGTTGGAAGGAGAGAGGTGGAAAGGAGTGGAAGAAGCAGGAAAGGAGCAGGAACTTTAAATTTTAGGATAGTGGGTATTTTCTTTTTCCATTTTTAAAAATTCTTCTTTCCTCTGATATTTAACAATAACACAGTTTAACAAATATTTCTAGGGTCCTGCTCTGTGCAAGGTACAAGGGAAACAAAGTTAAAAAAAAACACTTGTCTTTTCCTTAAGGAAAATTTCATTTTTATTGGAGGGATACTTCATGCACAATAAATAAGGACATACTTGGTCTATATATTTTTATACTTGAATTTTTCAAAATATTTTTCAAAAACAAAGAGAGTCGACAAATGAGGGGGATCATGAAAAGTCCACAAAGTAACATTCCTTTGAAGGAAACCAGGGATTCTTAACTTATATTTGGAGGAATATGTGGCACTATATGCAGTTGCATGGTAGAATTTTGAAACTGTTATAAATTTTTGTAACCACTAAAAACTAAAAGAGGAAGTAAAGAATAGTGAATTTCTTACTAAAAGTCAGAAAGACCTAGATTCAAGTCCTGCCTCTCTTACACAAACCAACTTTTACAAAATCATTTAACCTCTCGGGAGCCTAGGTAAGCTATCTCTCAGACTAAGGTATAAACAAGTTGTTGGGCTGCCTGGATCCATTTTACACCATTAAATGGCTGATTGGACCCCCAGACTCCCTCACCACTTACATAATAGTCTTCTACTTTGGAATTTGGTTTGACAAATTGGAGAACATGTCAGACCTGGAAAGGGAACAAAGTTCTTGCATTCTCAGGAGGTAGTTTCCTATTCTTTTCATTAAATGTATCTATTATATATGATAAGCAAGTCATCAGAGTGAAGAAAAAGAAACTGTGACACAAGAAGACAGAAAAAAATTTACACTGAAATGGAGAAAGAACAAACTGAAACAGATTTTATGAATCATTTTACACTGCCCAGACCTTTGTGGAAAATTACAATGTACTCTCAAAAAGCATAATCCCACAGCATTACCTCCACTCATATGGCAGATCATTTCAGAGAAATGACCACCTACTCTTTAGGATGGTTGTCACCACAATCACTTCCGTGAGAATCTTTGCTGTTGCAGTACACAACCATATCACTGACTTACTCTTTCAGAGTTCTGGGGAAATTTTGAATGATTAATTAATCTTAACATGTTGTCAGTAACTGATATGCAACATTTTTAGTTTTCTGAAAATTTTGTTAATGGCAGTCTTTGAAGTTCAACCAAAGAAGCCAAAAGAAGATAAATTAAAAACTCTTCTTTGAAATCCCATAACCCCAAAGTTCCAAACTAACTAGGATAAAATATCTCTCTTCAAATTTATTGCTAAGAAGAGAATCTTTTTTTTTACATTTCAGACGCTGTTTTTCAAAGAAGACATCACAAATACACATACAACTATGCTTTATAGTTGTATCCTCATTAGTGTGGTAAAGAATAGATGCCAATTGAGCATAGAAGACCAAAAAAGATGATTAGGTCAGGTAATTAGGAGTAGAACAGTATTATAAGAGAGCAACACTATGAAATCCAAAAGAAAAGAGACTATCTAAAAAATATATCTCTAGAATTTTAAACAACTCCGTGGAGGTTTTAGTTTAGGTGACATGGTTTTATTAGATGAAATTTTGAGAAGGCATTTGTTTCATGATCCACTCTCACCCTTTATTATTCAATAAATCATATTACTTACTGTGTGAAAACCATAATAAAATTGAGGAGAAAGAAGAAAAATGTCCTTAGAGCAGCCAAAATTTATAGATTTCCATGTTTTTACTTAAAAGCTATAATTTTAATTTAAAAATAGACAGATTTGGTGGAAAAGTTTCTGCAGGTAAGTTAGTTGCAAATATGTCTATGGAAGTAGTTAAAGAAAATTTTCAAGATAGCTAGTAACTTTTATCTCTAAATTATTTAAGTTCAGATTTACAATTGTTTTAGTGAAGACAACACAATTGCACAGATGCAATCATCTGTAACTTAGGATCTTAAAAAATTATCTGGAGCCAAACCAGAGGTTAGATGACTTACCAGGGTTAAAGTCCTCACTTTAACTTGGATTTTCTTGAGGTTGATCCTCTACTCCAACATATTTCTAACTTTTTAGCAAATTAAATATTTTAAGCTTCATTTTTTTTCATTTCATGACTCTTTCTCTTATTAAAAAATATAGCAAAGGGGTTAATGTGGAAGAGTTGTATCAATATCAAAATAAATTTAGGAGACAGTTCTTTGACTAAAAAAATCTCTGATCCATAAAATTGTTTATTCTCATAGGTTTGAGAGGTTAAGTGATTGCCTGTTACAAAGGTAATAACAAAGAAAGGATTAGAACTCAAATCCTTTGACTCCAGATTTGTGTGTGTTTGTGTGTGTGTGTGTGTGTGTGCGTGTGCGTGCGTGTGTGTGTAATAAGCCTGAGCATTTATAAAAAATCTCTAGAAGAATATATGAAGTTGGTTTATTCCTGTAATAAAATACATTAAGACCTAGAAATCAAAAAAGTACATAATAAAATTGTGTTAATTCCTTCTTCATTTATAGCTACCAAATATGACATTTTCCTGTTAAAGAGCATAGATTTGGAAGCTGGCACTTAGGTGGCACAGTGGATAGAGCACTGACCTTGGATAATAGAAAGATGGGAGTTCAGATTCAGTCTTAGGCACTTGACTCTTACTAGCTGTGTGACATTGGGCAAGTCACTTAATCCTGATTGCCTTCTATCAGGGCCATCTTCAGTTGTCCAGATTCACATCTGGTCACTGGACCCAAATGACTCTGAAGGACAAAGTGAGGCTAGTGATTTAGTACAGCTGCCCCTCACTCAAATCCAATTCACATGCTTATCATGGCATCACCTTTCTGATGCCATGGTCTTCTTCAAAAATGAAGGACAAACATTATCATCAGATCTGGATCTGATCATCATATCCATTTACATTCATTCTACAGAAGGGAAAATTGAGGCTTATGAAGATTAAGTAACTTACCCAAGGTCACAGGTACTGAAAAGTCAAATGTGGGATATAAACCCAGTTTGTTAACTCCAGAGTCAATGCACTTTCCACTCTACTAAGGTGCTACCACCAATACTTCTTGCATGTCATTTTAACTATCCTTTTCCCATCTTATTTTAAACTTTGCAAAAAAAAATTCTAAGGATATTTTTAGGATTCAAGCCCATGTCCTATGACTCCAAATCTAGTCATTTTTCCCCTAGATCACCTTATCTCTCACTTAACCTACTAATTCAAGTCCCCAATTTAGATTGTCTCCCCTTTCACCATCTCAGCAATCTAGAAGATTTTATAAAAAGTCTTTACTAGAAAGTTCTTAAGTTAGACTGAAAATGCCAGTCCTACCTTTTGATGTGCCTTAGGAGTAGAACTCAGGGTAACATGCCCTGGAGATGAGGAAGTCACTCTTGCCTTTTGGTTTGAAAAACTGACTTCATTCTCTTTCCTTCCTGTTAGGTCCAAAAGAGGAGTATCAGTTCTTTGAACCACAAGCTTCTAGCTCATGGGCTGATGAACACTTGATGTTGAATAGCTTCTTCTACCACAGTAACCACACCAAATATCTTTATAAGTGCCTGTTTTAAAAAAGTCAGACTGGAGGAAGCACACAACTGATGTGAACAAAATACTACTCTCAAGGAAATCCCAACCAAGCTCAGAGGTTGCAAATATTCAAATATTCTCATATTCATAATGTTCCAGGCTTCACCACAAGTCATCAGCCTGGTGTGGTGGAAAGCATCATAGATTTGAGCTCACAAGGTCTGGATTTGAATCCTGTTCTTTTTACTGTCACAAACTATGTAACCTTTGGCAAATCCTTTCTAATCTCTCTGGTCTTTTGCTTCCTTCCTCATCTTCAGAATGAGGGTGTTAGAAGAAATGAGCTACAAGGTATCTTCCAGCTCAAAGTCTTTCATGCTAGGAATAATTTCAAAGGACTTCTTTGGTAACATAAACTTTATATTTAGTTTCATGTAACTCTTATGATAATCTCTTATGATAGCCTATAAGTATAAACTCTGGTCAATAGAAATTTTATTTTTGACAGACCACTGCCTTAATACTGTGATTTTTATGACCTTTTTGTGTTATTTAGAAAAATTCCCTCATCTGTAAATGAGAATGGCCTAGATAATCTCTAAGGTCCCTCCCAGTTCAAAAATGCTAAAATCTATAAACTAATACTATGAGGAAGTAAAGATGAACTAAAGATCAGAAGGCATATGGAAGCATTAAGAGCTAAAGAGGAAAAATTTAAAAGAGAATGAATCAGAGTATGATCTAGTGGTCAGACACTAAACTAAAAAAATTTGTAAAAGTGGATTTCAAGGGATATTTGGGAGGGGGAGATAAAACTTAACTAAGTGGTTTCACCAGATTTCAGTCTGGAATATAAGGCAGGCAAAGTTTCAAATTCAGTTTGTGCTAACCACAGGATTTATTGTTAGTACACAAAACCAATCTTAGTATGCAAACACATTCAAAGAAAAGTGGTAAAAATCTTTTATGATCATATAGGTCTCAATCTTTATTCTAGTTCTGAGAAATGAAGCAATACACCCTGTAGATCAAAGAAAATGGCCCTGCCCAGAACCACAAACTGATTCTGAATTGCCTACAAAGCCAGCTTGCAAGGTCTGATTTCTAAAGATATTGGATTCCTTTACAAACATGAATCAGGAAAGTCAATTTATTAAGCACCTATTATGAAGCAGGCCCTGTGTTAAGTACTGGAGATATATGGAAGCAAAAGATAGTCCTTGCTCTCAAAGGACTCACAATATAAAGGGGAAAACAATAAACAAATTAATATATACAAACTATATATGGGATAAATAGAAAATAAATAAAGAGATAAGGCATTAAAATGAAGAGAGGATGACAAAGACTTTCTGGAGAAAAGAGGATTTTAGTTGAGACTTGAAGTAGGCAAGAGTTCAGGAGGGAGAGCATTCCAGCCAAGGGGGACAGCTGGAGAACATGCTGAGAGATGGGAGTAAGGTATAAGAAGAAAGGGGAAAGAGGACAAAGTAATGAAAGACTTTGAACACCAGAGGCTTTTGTATTTGATCCTGGAGGTGATACAGAGCCACCAGAGTTTATTCTATACAGTGCTTTGCACATAGTAACCACCTAATGTTTTATTCATTCACTTATCATTTATTTATTCATTCAATGTAACACTTTTATTAAATATTTGTTTTGTTTTGTTGACATTGCTTTGAAAATTCAGTATAATTCCATAGAATATCCCGATTTGTATACCCAAACACCAGGAAAGACAAGAGAGAAAATTCTACTTACTAGGATGAAACTTTGTAACTCAAGTCTAATCATGCATATCTAAATTCCCCATAATCTGGCACAAAAGTCTTACACACAGTAGGTATTTAGAACTGTTGCATTGAGTTGAATCAAAAAATTGTGAAAGGTTACAGATTATAGCCAAAAGAGAAGTGTTATTTGTTACTATTCATTGTTAGGTTTCATTAATATCATTAGATTGTCACTACTCCTTAACAGAAAATAGCTTCAAATACTGGAATCATGTTCTATTTAAGTATAGTGAACACAAATACAGAAGTAGGTAATGGAAGAATTTAAAGGCAGCCCCTTACCCTGTAAAATTATTACTCATGAGAAAATTTTAGGCAGGAAGCAATGTGTATACTGGTAAAGAACGCCCAAATAATTTGCTTCAATCACAAAATATATTCTATACTTCTAGAGGCATGATTCACTTTAGGTTATTGATTTCTCTCTACTACCAATGTTCCTGCTTATCACTTGACTTGGCTAACAAACAGTATCACAAAGTAATGCCGAAGTGTTCATGATTGAGAAACAAGCACCTTATCAAGAATTCAGAACTACCATTAGTAGACCAAAGAGGATCCTTTTGGTAAAACATCCTTAAGGACGTGTATCCATAATAGAAACGGGCACATGTGGTCCATGAAATCAGGGTCTTTTATCTCCTGTCTAGAAACACAAGTCCCTCCCATGTTCCCTGTTGGTTGGGAATTGCCAAGGTCAAAGGCCTATCTGAAATAACCAAATCTCTCCCCAAATGGGTCCAAATTTCTTATCAAACCTTCCCTTCCCCACAATCTGGTAGTCAGACTTTGAAAGGGATAACACAGATGTTTGAATCTGACTACTGGTACCACTTCATTCACTAATTAGCCCAACCTGCTAATTCTATGATCCCTTGTTTTCCTGTGCCAGTCCATCCCCCTCCTCTCTATAAAGATTCCCCTTGCTCCCAATTAACTTGATTTACATCTGTAAGTCAACATTCCTCAGATTCTATCACTATAGTTTCTTTTCTCATCTTCCCTAGCTATTTCTCTGTAAGATATAAATTATTTTCCTCAGTTTCCAATAACTAATGTAGAAATGAAATCTAATCACTTATCACAACGTCAACCAGGAGGAAATCATTCACACTGTTCTTTCTTTGGGGTATCTGTCCCATACCTCCAAATCTTTATTGATACTATTAAATTAACAATGCTATAAGACCACTTTACAATCTTTGCATAAAATAGGAATGAAGGGTAGCAACAAAAGAGTAGAGAGCAAAGGAGAGGGGTTTAGTTTCTGAATATATGCAATATATGCAATCAGGGCTGAGATGATATTTAGTAAGTCAGTCTTTAAGACCCAGGCTACTTAGGAAGCTTGGTGCTTTTTCCTCCCTTCTCAAGATAGAAATCAAAGAAAAACTCCAATGGAGTGGGGCTGCTGCTTCCTTCCCTAATTCATAATCACTAGAAAAGGAAATTGTTCAGAGGAGGTTCTTGGGTCTCTATTGCAATGTATTAATAAATCATTAAAACCAAATAGTAACCAAAATATGCTTCCAAATGCGTACATTTGGAAAATATTTTGGAGCATGTATATTATTTAAACGGAGGGTGGGTTGATCTTAAGGGAACATACAGTGCATTATTGTCATTTGACAGTAAAGAAACAAGTCCTGAAAGGCAGCTAGGTGGTGCCGTGGATAGAGCACCAGTCTTGGAATCAGGAGGATCTGAGCTCCAATCCAACCTCAGACATTTAATATTTACTTAGCTGTGTGACCTTGAGCAAGTCACTTGATCCCATTGCCTTAAAAAATTTTTTAAAAAGAAGCACTTCCTGAGAAGTGATGGGACTTACATATGGTCACACAGGTGGTAAAAGTAACAAAGTCAGGATTTGGATCCACATTTCTTGTAAAAGATAAAAAAAATTCAAATGTCCTTTATATTTTGAATTTAAAAAAAGAGGGTTGATGGCAAATTGCCTTCTGTGGGGGGTTGGGGGAGGGAAGTAAGTTTAGGGGGAAAATTGTAAAACTTAAAATAAATGAAATCTTTATAATTCAAAACAAAAAGAGGGTTCACATAAAAATTCCACTATTCATATCTGTTACTTGTCTTGCTCTCAATCCAGGCCAATACAGGGATTGGCACTGGGAGTGTACATGACAGACCTTCAAACTGCCAATTTCATCATCTAGTTGAGATCTCAATTACTCCTGCTTCAGTCACTGTAAACTAATGGACAAAAGCATCTGTAAAAGCAGCATCTGATCTTCTCTTTCACCACATAATCCACATGAGTGGAGGCAGAAATCACTTCAGGGGTTTCGCAGTCAATAATGCTCTCCTGGTTTTAGCTTTAGCCTATGGCCAGGAGATAGGATTTTGGTGGAGTGGATTGGTATCGAGAGATGACTACATGCTCTATGAAGCTAGCTGCTTCCTTCACCACTTAGTCTTCTGAAACACCAAGAACACTAACCCTCTTATCACCCATTCCAATCAAATGAGTATCCCTCATTTACAGTATTTTTCTAGTCCCATGACTAGCACACAAGCTGTCCCTCTAATGTCTGTGTTTTGGGAATTGCTATCCACCAAGGCAAAGGTCCATCAACACTTAAGGTAGCTAGGGATAGGGATAGAGTGATGGACTTGGGATAAAAAAAATCGAGTTCAAATCCTGCCTCAGATATCTACTTGTTGTGCAATCCTGGGCAAGTCACTTAGCCTTATTCAGATTCAATTGTGAAATGGGTGTAATAATAATACCTACCTCACAAGGTTCTTATGAGAATCAACTGAAATGATATAGAAGTATTTAGTAACCCAACCTTTAAATATAAATGTGAGCTATTACTATTTTAATTTCCCTCAGTACCTCTCCTAGCACTCACATCATTCAGAAATATAACCTTCCTTGAAGTTCACTTCATCCACCAATAACATCTAGTTTATTTACTGGTTATTGTCATCCTATATATAGGAAGGAAAAACAGCCTCATCACTGTTATTTTCCTCCTAGTACTTAGTTCTTGTTACATGGTTTTTCTATCTACCATTTCCTGCTTTGATCCACAAGGATGCCAGTATTTACACCGTGATGTTTCAGTGGCTACTCTATTTATCCTAACTTAACCCTGATTGCTTCCCATCCAGGGCCATTTCCATAAATCATCCTGATTCACATTGGCCACCAGACCCAGTTGGTTCTGGAGGAGAAAGTGAGTCTGGTGACTTATCACAGTCCCCCCCCAACTCAAATCCAATTTATGTGCTTATCCTGGCATCATCTCCCTGATGTCATGGTCTTCTTAGAGAATAAAGGGCAAACACTGTCATCAAAATATTTTTATTGAAATTTTATTTCATTTTTCTAATTACATAAGAAAATTTTTCAACATTTATCTACATGCATATTTATAAGTTACACAGTTTTCCTTTGCCCTCTCTATCCATTCCTCTCCCCTCAGCAGCAATCAGACTAGTGAATATTGTCCACATAAATTTGTGTTTAACATGTTTACATATTATTTTCTGTATGAGGAATTAAGACTAAAGGGAAAGAAAGAAAATCGGGATAGGAAAGAAAAACATAAGAGAAATTAAAAAATAATGAACATAGGGTTCATTCAGATTCTGTAGTTTGGGGTTTTTTTGTGTTTTTTTTTTTGTTTTTTCTTTGTCTGGATTTGGATGGTGTTGTCCATAATAGGTCTCTCAGGATTGTTCTAGATCTCTGAACTGCTGAGAGGAGTTGCATCCATCAAAGTTGTTAATGTGTTGGTTTTGCTCCCTTCACTCTGCATCAGTTCCTTAAGTCTTTCCATGCCTCTCTAGAGTTCAACCATTCATGTTTTCTTATAGAATAATAGTATTTCATAACATTCATATACTAGGGGTGGCTAGGTGCCACAGTGGATAGAGCACTGACCCTGGAGTCAGGAGCACCTGAGTTCAAATCCGGCCTCAGACGCTTAATAATTACCTAGCCGTGTGGCCTTGGGCAAGCCACTTAACCTCATTGCCTTGAAAAATCTAAAAAAAAAAATTCATAAACTAATCTATTCAACCATTCCCCAATTGATGGGCATCCTCTTAATTTCCAATTCTTTGTCACTACAAAGAAAGTTGCATGAATATTTTGAAACATGTGGGACTTTTCTCATTTTTTATGATTTTTTCTGGATATAGGTCTAATATTGGAATTGCTGAGTCAAAAAGCATGATCAGTTTTATTGCCCTTTGGACATATTTCCATATTGCTCTCCAGAATGGTTGGTTTAGTTCACATCTCTACCATCAGTGCAATAATGTTCCAATCCTCCCACAATCTTTCCAACATTCTTTTCCCTTTTTGTCATGTTAGCCAATCCATGTGAGATGGAACCTCATTGGTGTTTTAATTCGCATTTCTCTAATTAATAATGATTTGGAGAGAGAGAGAGAGAGAGAGCATGTGCTTTAATTTCTTTGTTTGAAAACTGACTGTTCATATCCTTTGACTTATTAATTGGGAATGACTTGTAACCTTATAAATTTGATTTAATTCTCTATATAGTTTAGAAATGAGACCTTTATCAGAACTCCAGTTGTGAAAATTGTTTCCCCAACTTTCTATTTTCCTTCTAATATTTCAGCATTGGTTTTATTAGTGCAAAACCTTTTTAATTTAATTAAGTCAAAATCATCCATTTGGCACTTTATAATGTACTCTATTTCTTGTTTGCTCATAAATTTGTCCCCTTTCCATAGATCTGACAGTATTTCTTGATAATTAGTCTATGGTTTTGCTCTTTATATCTAATTCCTGCACCCATTTTGACCTTATTTTGATATAGAATGTGAGATGTGAGTCTATGCCTGGTTTTTGACATATTATTTTCCAGTTTTCCCAACAATTTTTGAAAATAGTGAGTTCTCATCCCAGAAACTAATGTCTTTGGGTTTGTCAACAATAGATTGTCTTAGTCATTTACTACTGTTCCTTTTATACCTTTTCTAATTCACTGATCCATTACTCTATTTTTTAACCAGTACCAGGCAGTTTTGATGACTAGCACTTTATAGTATAGTTTTAGATCTGGTACTGATAGGTCACCTTCCTTTACATTTTTTTTCCATCAGTTCTTCTTGACCTTTTTTTTGGCCAGATGAATTTTGTTGCTATGTTTTCAAGCTTGCCAAAATAGTTGACAGTTTGATTGGTATGGCACTAAATAATTCAATTGGGTAGAATTGTCACTTTTATTATATTAGCTTGATCTAACCATGAGCAATTGACATTTTTCAGTTGTTTAGATCTTTGTGTGAAGTATTGTGTTCATACAGTTTCTAGTTTTGTCTTGGGAGGTGGATTCTCTAGCTTGATCTAACCATGAGCAATTGACATTTTCCAGTTGTTTAGATCTTTGTGTGAAGTATTGTGTTCATACAGTTTCTAGTTTTGTCTTGGGAGGTGGATTCTCAAGTATTTTATATTGTCTATAAGTGAAATTTCTCTATCCCTTACTCTTAGGCTTTGTATATATATATATATAATATATATATATAATATATATATATTATATATATATATAAATGCTAATGATAAATGTGGGTTTATTTTAAATCCTACTATTTTGCTGAATTTGTAAATTGTTTCAAGTCATCATCATCATCATAATCATAATCTCTATTTTATTAAACATCCCCCTTCTCTCCAGGATTATCATTTTTTTTTCCTTTTTGGAAATAATTCGAAGTGACTTGTCCAAGGTCACAAAGCTAGTAAGTTTCTGAGGCTGGATGTACACTCAGGACCTCCTGATTCCAGGGTTAGTGTTCTATCCCCTTTGCCATCTCACTTATATTTAGATTTCTCTAATTACACATACAAAACTCATATTATAGTTATTTATTTATTCATCTTCTTTGAGGGTGAATATTGAATCTCATTTCATCTTATTTTATCTCTAGGACTCATTATGTTCTATACATATAGAAGGAACTTAATACATTTATCATGAATTAAAGTCAATCAACAAATTTATTAGGTACCTATATTATTACAGATACTGTGCTGGGTGCTACAGATAAAAAATCAACTGTGAGGATAGTCCACTGACATCAACCTTGTCTTCTATTAGGGGAATGTTCACAGATAAGTAAATATAGGATATAAACAAAATAGATATCCAGTGATTTGATGGAAAACTAACAATTGCTGGAATAAGGAAAGGGCTATTGAAGGAGGTGGCACTTGAACTGAGCCTTCTAGGAAATTAGATATTCCAAGAGACATACAATATAGAATAGTAAGAAGAATATTAACTTGGGTCCTACTTAATTCTAAAAACCCCTTGCTACTACTCTAGGTTCCATAAAAGATTTTGGAGTACCATAATTACACAAATGGAGCTGAAACCACCATCTAGTGTATTCTTTACCAAATCCACAAAACAGGAACCAGAAGTCAAATAAACAAGGCATTTAATTAAGACAGAATTGCAAAGTAAATAAAAGAAATCATTATTAGCTTCTCAAAAATGAAGGGGAACAAGCTCTTACAGTGGAGAATTGCTTCCCAGAGAACAGTCCTAGGGAAGGAAAAGTCACATCATGGTTGAAACACTTGTCTGATTGCAAACAACTAGCTATTCCCAAATGCTTCTCATATTCACTCCTCATAGAACTCTGGGTGTGATCCCAGAGACCTTCCTGCTACTTCTACTCCACTTCCATAGATGTCATCTCCTGAAACTCTACCTCTGTAGATATATTTTCTACTTTTGGGGGTGGGGTTGTTTGTTTGTTTGTTTTTTTGGCAAGGCGATGGGGTTAAGTGACTCACCCAATTCACACACCTAGGTAATTATTAAATGTTTGAGTCTGAATTTGAACTCAGGTCCTCCTGACTCCAGGGCTGGTGCTCTAACCACTATACCATCTAGCCACTCTTTTTTCTGTACTTTTGAAACAGTAACTAGAAGTTTCCCCACTTAACGGCTTCTACTTCTGCTGGAGCTATCTAATACTGGTGTTTCTTCTCCAGGAGGAGTATTATTGCTTTTTTGTGAGTCTGTCCTAGGCCATTAGTAAAACATTTTTAAATGTGTTATAAATGCCTATACCACATTTTGATGATTCACCAAAGAGGTAATGAGGTAGATCTCAAAGTCTTCCTTACTAATTCCTCCCTCTCAAAAACGTCCCAGATTCTCACTCCTAGGTGAATTTAGGAAAACAAATTCCTTTTCCTTCCTCAGAGTGAAAACAGTATACCCCTAGTCCCACATGATCTACAATTCCTATTGAATCTTTCTTAAGTGCAGATAAATGAATACAGCATTTTTCATTTGCCCTTTCAATTTTCATCATCTCAGGTATTTAAATAATATTCAAGGAAGTATTAAATTTTACTGAAAGAGATTGGGAGAAGACTCATTAAGGACCTTTTATCTACATTCCTGCCATCATTCAAAAATTCTCTTTTTCAAGGCTATGTGTAGTCCAAGGAAGGAAAGATTTTTAACCAGGGGAGGGAAGGCTCATCCATGTCTTCTATATAATTAAAAAGATAATTGATAAAACACTTTTTTTACTCTATATAGGATTCAAATGAGACAGGATGATTGGTATTCATAAAAGAAATGTTAACAAAAAAGTTGATTCCATTTCAGTTTGTTCTTCTCATACTGAATACAGAACCCAACTGAGACTGAAAGGGTCATCTTTTAATACCAGACCTTACCTAAGGAAAATGTATTCAGAAGACTTGGCTCAGACCTAATCAATCAGTAGAGAAAGAAAGGTCCTTGTTATATAGAGCTGCCAACCTAAAGCTTTCTCTAAAATTGAAAAATAAACCTAAGCTTCACTCCATTGACTTATATAGTACAGAAACTAAACATTATTTTTAAATATGGTGAAATATCAGTGATTTATGAGCTGCCACAGAGTAAATGTGTTTTACACTCTGGTGCTTCTCAAAGACACTCTTCTTTGGAAAATTGGGTGAGCTGGTCAACTACTTGCTGTAAATGGCAGTGAGAGCACTGCCAAATGCTATCATCATTTTAAATTGCTTTGCCATATAGACTGCACATTGATTGGACAAGATAAAGCAATGTATCACTGTGACCTATTTCTGACTGAAAGAAACAGTCTCATTTAAGGCTGAAAAATTCAAAAGCTCCAATTTAGAAATCAAAGAAATCTTATGGAGGAGAATAAAAAAGTGATATATTAAACAAGAAAATCAAAATATATCAATAATACTAATCAAAAAGGCAACTTGACATAGAATATAAATGTTCTCATAATTGAATTAAATTGAATACAGGATCAGGTTTAGAGAAAGGAAGCAATGGAATTTTTTTTTTGCTAGTGTTTATATATGTATAGGACTTAAAGGTTTGCAAAATATTTTACAAAAATCTCATTTTATTGATATTATGTCCATCTTGTGGATAAAGAAAATAAATCAAACAAAAATTAATTGATTTATCCAGGGTTACTAATAATTGTCTGGGGCCAGATTTGAACACATGTTCCTAAAGACAAGTCCATTGTGCCACCTACCTCAGACATTCAGTAGTTTGAGATCCTGGGCCAGTCGTTTAAATTAGTTGTATCTAAGGCTTTATCTATTAGATCCTCAATGGGATGTTCTTCAATTGGGAAGAACTAGGAAATTCATCTTCCATCTGTGTGCCTTTGTGTGGATGTCATCCATACCTTACCTTCACTTCATAGAATATTGCCTTTCTTATTTTTGCAACTCTATGTAAAGACAGTTTTCAACAATCACTTTTTTGTAACATTTTGAGCTTTTCATTTTACTCTCTCCCTCCCTTCCCTTATCCCTCCTCTAGACAGAGAGTAATCTAATATAGGTTGAACATGTATAACTATGTTAAACACATTTACTTATTAATTATATTGCAAAAACAGAATCAGAATATAAAGGAAAACAAAAACCATAAGCTTGATTCTTTCAAGATTTACCTTCTATACAAAGCCTTTAAGCCTTTCTTTCCCTTCAATTGCTTCCCTATTTTGTATTTATTTTGTATCTTTTTAAAATATTCATTCTGAATTTACATATATATATATATATATATATATATATATATATATATAGGCATGTTTTCTCAATTAATAGAATGTAAACTTCTTGATAGTAGGGGATACTTTATATTTGTATTCTATAGCCTCAGTCTTATATAGTGCCTAGCATAAACAAATTCGTAATTAATTGATACTGAGAAAAGTCACAAATTCTGCACATATTTGTATAATGACCTAAAGGTATTGTTCATCTTGTAAAAACAAATTTGAAAAACCAACCACTTATTAAATGTTCATCTAGTCTGTTCATAGTACTGTACTAGATGTTTGAGAATATACAAAGTTTAAATAGAATATGTTCTCTGTTATCATAGAATTTACAATCTAATAGGTAGATAAAATAATTGTAACAAATTATTATAAAATGTTACAATTATAATATAAAATACTACATATAGTCAATAAATGAACTGATAGCCTGTAATGCTGTCAAAAAGATAAATCCCTGCAAGCTTATCTATGAAAGGGAACAAATGGTACACAATTTCTCTTATGGAAGTAGTGACAGAGAAAATTTTAAGTTTCAAATTAGAAGAGAGGAGCATCTGCCCTGTAATCAGAAGGACCTGAGTTCAAATCCATCTTTAGACACTTAATTACCTAGCAGAGTGACCTTGGGCAAGTCACTCTTAACCCCATTACCTTAAATTAAAAGAAAAATTAAAAGAGATGTAGAAAATTATCCCCCTGGACATTACCAGAGCATTCAGTCAATCAATAAACATTTAAGCATCTATACGTGCCAGGCACTGCCTGTCCTAAATACTGGGAATACTAAAAAAGATGAAAGACCCTGAGAGATCATTTTAATTCAAATCATAAGTAACACTTTTGAAAAATCAATAAAATACTAGTCAAATACCATCTTCTCATTGGTTCTATGATCTGAACATTGTGTGCATTCTTTTTATTGGTATAAAGACCATTCATTTTATTTTAATCTATGACTGGTGAATTTTCTAGGTCTTCAACTAGATCTTTTATCATTTTGTGGATATCAATGCAACAGTCACATGACAGTCTATATGTTGTGCCTTGCTGACTCTGCATCACCAACTCTGTTTCTTTCTGATCATATATGTATTTGACAATGTCAGGAACATAAAATGGAAAGTTTGCCAAAAAAAAAAAATTTGGTGGAGACATGATATTTAGAATGCTCTTAAGCTGGGGAAAGGATTAGATTGGTTCTTGTGGGCTCCAGAAAGCAAGACTAAAGGTAGAAATTGTGGAGAGAGTGATTTAGGTATTTCCAACAACTCTAGCAATTTCAACTTTCTTTTTTCTTGCTTCCTTTCCCCAAACTGGCTAGCATGGGAATATGTTTTCCATGATTTCATATGCAAAATGAATGTCATATTTCTTGTCTTCTCAGTGAGTGGGGGGAAAAGTGGAGGGAGAGAATTTTGAATTGAAGATAAAATTTAAAATTTTTCAGTCATTTATAAATAGGTAACCCTTTGTTTCTGTTCTTTACTATAAAAAGTCATTATAAATATTTTTGTACATATGGTTCTTTTCCCCCATTCTTTGATCTCTTTAGGGTATAGACATACTGGTATCTTAAAAATCAAAGTCATTTGTTTAGTTTCCCATGTACCAGTTTTATAGGTAACTTCCCCTTTTTCCCTCATC
The DNA here is from genome assembly GCF_037893015.1 of Macrotis lagotis. Classification (NCBI taxonomy): domain Eukaryota; kingdom Metazoa; phylum Chordata; class Mammalia; order Peramelemorphia; family Peramelidae; genus Macrotis; species Macrotis lagotis. Next base: position 175,252,883 of record NC_133662.1, on the reverse strand, counting down.
CTTCTTGACTTCTCTGCCAGTCATTCTCTCTTTCTTGATATCCTCCTCTTCTCTCCCCTTCTTAACTTCTCTATTAATGTCTAGGGCACCACTATTCTCCCAGTCACCTGAACTCATCCTAAATTCCTTACATTCTTGCACCCTCTCATTCAATCAATTGTCAAGTCTGTCAGTATACACCCTACCTCCTCCTCTCCTTGGAAACTACCTCTATCCTGGTGTAGATCTGCATGAGTCTAGAATATTATAATAACCCACTAGCTGGCCTTTCTGACTCATCTTTCTCCTTTCCAATCTATCCTCTACTAACCTGTCAAATTGTTCTTGGAGTGAAGAGCTAATCATCTTACTATTTCTTATTTGATCCACCTCAGAGATCCCCTTTGCCTGCAGGGTCAAATAAAATCTAGTCCTTCCCTAAATCTTCTTAAGCTTTACATATTAATCCCTCCACCCCAAACACTGGGAATATTTATACTGTTCTGTTGTTCTCTGGGTCTGGAACTCCCTCTGTCTCCTAACTTCCCTGGCTTCTATCAAATCTCAGCTAATTCTCACTTTCTATAAGAAACCTTTTCTGATTCTTTTTTTTTTTTAGGTTTTTGCAAGGCAAACAGGGTTAAGTGGCTTGCCCAAGGCCACACAGCTAGGTATTTATTAAGTGTCTGAAGCTGGATTTGAACTCAGGAACTCCTGACTCCAAGGCCGGTGCTTTATCCACTGTGCCACCTAGCTATAATGCTAGAGCCTTCCCTCCATTGATTATCTCTGATCCTATTTATACCTTGTTAGGAGTTTGTATATTATCTCTTCTTTTATTACGTAAACTCCTATTATGGACATGTCATCCAGAGGGGGGGGGCGGGAAATTGGAATCTAAATGTATACTTGGCTTTTTTAAAAAACTTCTCTTACTAATGATGTTAAACACAAATGTACATGTACAACTTTTACCCAAATGTTCCTCGCCCAGGAGGGGTGGGGGGAAAGGGAGGTAGAAAAATGTGGAACTTATAAATTTGTAAATGAATGAATGCATAGCATATATTTAGGAAAAAAATATCCATTAAATCTTGAAAAAAGATTTCAGGATCTAGCTCTATTCTAGAATATATATATATATATGTATGTATATATATATATATATATATATATATGAAAGTTTTCGAACAGAAAAAACAGTAAGCTACTTGAGAACAGAAACTGTCTTTTTTCTTTGTATTTCCAGTGATTGGCACAATGATTGACACATAGCTGCTTAATAAATACAAATTGAATGACTGCTCATCATTTTTTGAGGTTCCTGCAAGGCAAACAGGGCTAAGCGGCTTGCCAAGGCCGCCCAGCTGGGCAGTCCTTGTGTCTGGGCCCCCGGGGCCTGGCCGCCCCCAGCCCCGTCCCCTCTCGCAGCGCTGGCCGCCGGTCGCTGCTGTCCAAGCCTCTCCGCCTGGAAGCTGCTTACACGGCACGCGGGCCCCCCGCGCCCTCGCCCCACCGGCTGGGCACGTAAAGCTTGTCTATAAAGCCACCTTTGCTAAGCCCTTACCTGGGGGAAGGCACGGGCCCCGCCCCGCCGCGCCGCCCCGGGAGGCGCCTGTTGCCAAGGCAGCCAGCCGGCGGGTGGGGGGAGGGGAGGGGGCGCGCGCTGCGCCTGCGCCTGCGCCCGGTGCTGCGCCTGCGCCCGGTGCTGCGCCCCGCGCCCGCCCCTGCGCCCGCGCCCGCCCCTGCGCCCGCGCCCGCCCCCTGCGCCTGCGCCCGAAGCCCGGCCTGCCTCGCGGCCCCGCGGCAGGTGAGTCTGCGGCGCGGACCTCACAGAGCGCCGGCCGGCCCACAATGCCGGCGGGGGCGGGGCCGGCCTCGGGGCGGAGCCTCCCGCGGCGGCGGCCGGCAGGCACTGCGCAGGCGCAGGGGCAGGGGCGCGCCCGGACCGCGGCGGCTGAGCGGCGAAGATGGACGACTTCCAGGCTTCCGAGGAGGTGAGCGGCCCCGGGGTCTGGCCGGGCTCCGCGGAGCGGAGGGGAGGGAGGGCAGGCGGCCCCTAGCCGCCCCCCGACCGACCGGGCCCCGGAGAGCCCGGAGAGCCCGGAGCTCGAACACTGTTTTTATTTTACATTTTTATTTATTCTGAGTTGCAGTTCCCCCCACTCCTACCCCCCGCCCTGCGCGCCCCCGCAGCCTTCCCTCTCGGGGCCCCGGCGCCTTCCTCGTGGGGGGCACCTGTGTGCCACCCAGCCGCTGGCCGCCCGGAGGCGCGCAGTGCCAGGGCTTCTTTGTCTCATGCCCTGGAGGGCATCCGGGACTGACCCCGTGTAGTTCGGCCAGGTTTTGACTTTGGAAATAGCAGGATCTCCCTTTTTTTATTTTTTAAGGTTTTTTTTTATTGTTTTAGCATGATCTCCTTGGTCACCTCACCCCCCCCCCCCCCCCATCTAAAGGGGCATTAATCTGTATAACGGTTTTTTATTACTGAGGTCTGTTGCGGTGGGACTGCTGCAGTGGATGACAACCATCTAGTGTAATAGTACATCTAATTGTTTGGTACTGGGTCCTATTTTGCTTAAAATGCAACAAAAGGGTGTCTTATGAAATTTATAGTTAAGTTTTTTTAAGGTGCTATCACCTTTTTTCAATTTTTTTTTTTGGCAAGGAAATAGGGTTAAGTCACTTAAACAAGGTCACTGGGCTAGGTAATGATTAAGTGTCTGAGGTCGGATTTGAACTCAGGTACTCCTGACTCCAGGGCCGGTGCTCTATCCACTACACCACCCAACTGCCCCCCTTTTTTTTTTCATTTAAAAGAGATCTTTTGAAAATATTTTGCATTTTAGGGTGGTTTGGTGGCACACTGCATAGAGCACCAGCCCTGAGTTCAAATCCAGCCTCTGACACTTAATAATTACCTAGCTGTGTGGCCTTGGACAAAGACACTTAACCCCATTGTCTTGCAAAAAAAAACGACTAAAAAATACTTTGTATATTAATAAGATTGAATAATTGTCTACCTGCATCATATTTCTTAATACTAATCTTAATGATAATTAAAATAGTAGTTGCAAAGATATATAACAAACAAGGAAAACTTTTGCTATGCAGTCATAATCTTGAGGATTGGCATGATAAAATAAGAATAATAAGAGTAATTTTTTAAAAAACTGCATCCCCCCCCATATTCACCCAACAGTATGGTCTTTTACAATTCTAGTTTCATGCTGCCTCTTTAAGATAACTGGGTAGATCACAGTAAGCAACTGCTTAGGAACTTATTTTAACTTATAACAGTAATACTGGAAATCATCCAGAAAATTCAACCTGATGGTTTCTGACTTCTTGAATTTGTTTTCCTTTTTATAAGAATATTGATTTGGAATTAGAAGACAAGTGTTCATGTTCTGACTTTGTCATTTATATGATATTGGGGAAGTCATTTAATCTCATTTTTAAAATGAACATCTTGAATTATATGACCTTTAAGGTCCTTTAAGTAAATCTATCATGGGATCATAGAATGCTGTTTTACTTGCATTTAGGAATGTGTCATATGGAAAAGTATTAACTACTGAAGTTCTGCTCCAATATCTTCTCGTAGTAATACTTGTTTTCAGAGGGTTGATGATAGCAGTCCTTAAGCTTTGGTGGGTCCAACAAACTGGAAAAGCTTTTAATATGAGCCTTATGACAATCTTTATTTTTTTTTTTGGCCTAAATTTGGAAAAGGCTCATCAATAGATTGGGTTGAAGTACAATATAAATATTTGTAAAATCCCTGTATAAAAGGGGTCCTTGACACCTTTCTGGGCCCTGAGAAACTCCTCAGAAATATAACTTTGGCTAGGTGCCTTTGGGTCTGAGAATATTCTGACCAGACCCAAATAGTTGACCCAAGAGTCACAAGATATACTATAAATTTGTCTGAGATTCATAAAGCACTCTTGTTAACCTAATCATCTTACTGTTTCTGTAAAATTCCTGCTTCCTCCCAAGACTGCCTCCCCTTCCCCCAGATGCAGCTGGAACCATAAGATAGTAAATTCAACTCGCTTAAACCTGTGGGAAGCCCATGAATATGTGACTCCCTCTGTCTCAGAAAACATGTTCAGACATAACACAAAGACCCTGACCCTCTTCTGTCCTTGTTCAGCCCTCTATATATACTAAACCATATGTTTGTAGTAGTCTGACAAGAAAATATATATCTAACTGCTATCTCTGCCTCAGTATACTGCTTGCTCCCCCCCCCCCCCCCCCCCCCCCCGCAAAACACTATAAAAACCCTATCCTCTGAACACTCAGGCACTGTCTGAGATGAATTCTCTCAACCTCCCAGGCAGTCCCCCGGTAATAAAGAATCTCATATTTATAACTTAGAAAATTTTGGTCTCCATCTCACTCTTTGGATTTAGCAGGGTTGAAGGGTAAAAAAATTTTAATCATATATCTTTTGGTTGAATTCTAACCAAATCATAGTGTCTTAAAATAAAAACTTCTAATACTTTTCATTTTGAAAAAAGATTAAAACTAGCATGCCAAAATTTACTTAGTTCACAATTGCTTTTAAAATGCTAGACTAAGTAACTTTAGGGGGGTTTTTAGGTTTTTTTGTTTTTGGTTTTTTTTTTGCAAGGCAACAGAGTTAAGTGGCTTGCCCAAGGCGACACAGCTAGGTAATTATTAAGTGTCTGAAACCAGATTTGAACCCAGGTACTCCTGACTCCAGGGCAGGTGCTTTATCCATTGTGCCACCTAGCTGCCTCTAGGCAAAGTAACTTTAAATTTTTTTTTATAATTAAGCAGTATAATTATAGATATAGTATGGTTTACAGTAAACTCTGGCAGTCTTTTGGTTTTATTGTATAACTAAAAACAAAAATAAAATGACTTGAACAGAAGGCCTATGTCCTAGTTCCACCACTAATAATGGGATTTTGGTAAAATCATTTCCTTCATCTGTAAATGGGGGTGGGAGAGAGAGGAGATTAGTTCAAATTTCCCTAAGATCCTTTCCATTTCTAAAAATTTCATAATCATTATCTAACCCTTGTATTAAATGAAAAACTTTGCATAAAATGGAATTTAATCTTTTACACGGGTTTAATTTATACTTATCTTTTTCTTGCCAGACTTCTTTTGTTGTTGATGAAGTGAGTAACATTATAAAAGAGGTAAGCTATAAAAAAGAGTTTTTAAAATTTTGATTGGTAAAATGGCAGAGTTGATTTAATATTCTGTATTTAAAAAATTGGTTCAAATCTGTTAGCTGTGACCTTCAAAACTTATTAATAAAAATTTGTAAATTATGTATTATTATCCCAAACATAGGGTGTAAATTTTTTTTGGAGGGGGGTGGTTTGCAAGGCAGCTGGGGTTAAGTGACTCGCCTAAGGCCACACAGCTAAGTAAGCATTTGAACTCGGGTCTTCCTGACTTCAGGACCTGGGTTCTATCTACTGTGCCACCCAGCTGCCCCTGGATGTAAATATTTTAAAATGATGGGAGTTAAGACGTTTTTATTGACCATAGTTAGTGACTTAAGTTCCATAGAAGGGAAATTTCATATGTATTAATAGTAAACTTACTTTTTTTTTGCAAGGGTTAAGTGACTTGCCCAAGGCCACACACAGCTAGGTAATTATTCATTGTCTGAGGCCGGATTTGAACTCAGGTACTCCTGACTCCAGGGCCAGTGCTCTATCCATTGTGCCACCTAGCCACCCCTAGTAAACTTATTAAAAAAAAAACTTCCTGTAATATAGAAACTGATAACTATAGCAACAGCAGCAGCAGCTAATTTGAATATAAAATAAAGGTTAAAAAGATATGGTAAATTTAATGAATAAAAATAAATTTCATGATTAACTTGTGATCCTTAGCTCCTAATTTTTCAGAACTGATTTTCTAGTTCTAGCATGTCCATTGTTTTATTTCACCAATATTGACTATCAATATTTATTAGTATTTTACGAAACAATGGTAAAGTTAAGAAGAAAGGGAGGTCATGAAAATCAAAACTAGTCCTAATTGTTAGATTTCACATGAGGTTTGTTAAAGTAATTGCAGATTATCTAAATTTACTTTTCTATTCCTCTTGTTATTTTATCACCACATATAATTTAGAATTAATTCTAACATGTAAATAATGGGTAAAGTCCTGGCATACTGTGACTATACAAAGTCACGTGCATCTGGAAAAGGCAAATTCTTTTTCCCTTAATAGTTACATTCACCATACGTTAGCACTGAAAATCAGATATTTTCATGTTGCCATAACAGTTTATTGTTTTTCTAAATATATCTGGACTGAGACACCAATTTACAATTACTACAATTATTACAATAATGTAAATGAAAGTTAAACTAAAAAGGCAACTGAATTGTGATTAATTAGACTTAACTACTATCAGTCCTGGAGAATATAACTGCCTCCCAGTTCTTTGGAGAAGAGGGAGACTACAGTTAGAGGTTATATATTTTACTCCACATGGTCACCATTTTCATCTCGTATAATTCTTTTTCTTTGTTGTAAAGGAAGTTTCAGTGGGGTCAGTAGTATGTAGGGAAATGACTGTTGTGTAGAAAAAGGTATTCACCAGATTCTACAATGGCAGTGTCAAGTAGAAAACAGAACACTTACACTTAGAAAATGGGCATGATGCTATAAATAGGAAATTTAGTAAGAAACCTGCCATGCCCTGACTTGCCTACATTATTGCTTTGTTTTTAGTAACTAAACAACAAAGTAAACAAAAAAAAAGTACATGTGTTCTGTATCAATGGTGTCAAACTGAAATACAAACAGATCTTAGTGGTTGCTTATTGGCTTAGAAAACCACAAATTATTATTGCCCAAGTTGTATTCCTACTTATTTTATTAAACATTTCTGGTTCCTGGGTTTGACACCTCTCTTCTAGATCCATATAGGAGCGGATTGATTGACATTGAATCAGTGCATTAGAAAACTAATTTTAAATAATCAGAATCTAGAACTTTAGCAACTTCAACAGTAACTCTAGTCTTTTATTATTTTTTCTTTTTGGCAAGGCAATGGGTATCAGGACTAGATAATTAAGTGTCTGAGGCCGAATTTGAACTCAGATCCTCCCTGGAGTCACCAGGGCTGGTGCTGTATTCACTGGACCACCTAGCTGCCCCTACTCTAGTCTTTTGTTGCTTGTAACAGTATCACAAGCCCTAGGTTGGTCTTTTATCTTTAAGAATGGACCAATTATTTTCAGTCTCAGAAATTCCGAAACGGGGTTTCTTTAATCTTAGAAGTATTTCTTGGGGCGGCTAGGTGGCACAGTGGATAAGAGCACTGGCCCTGGGGTCAGGAGTACCTGGGTTCAAATCCAGCCTCAGACACTTAATAATTACCTAGCTGTGTGGCCTTGGGCAAGCCACTTAACCCCACTGGCTTGCAAAAACCTTAAAAAAAAAGTATTTCTCAGCAAGATGCAACTGTGGAGAGTCCTGTGGACACTGAATGAATGAATAATAAAGCATTTCCTAAGCACTTTCTATTTTCTGGCCATTGTACTGAACTTTAGGTATACTAATAAATACAAGAAAGCAAAAACAGTCCCTGCCCTCAAAATGCTTACATTCTGAAGGGCAGGTCCAGGTTGGGTGCTATGTTTGCAAATGTCCTGTAAGTGGGGCAGCAAGGTGGTGCAGTAGATAGAGCACTAACCCTGCAGTCAGGAGGACCTGAGTTCAAATTTGACTTCAGACACTTAATAATTGCCTAGCTATGTGACCTGGGCAAGTCACTTAATCTCAGTGCCTTAAATAAATAAAATTCAAAATAAAAAATAAAATAAATTTTAAAATGTCTTGGAAGTGATGTTGAAGATAAGGGAAAAGCTCAGAATCTAAAGACTGAGGGGCGATGAATATGAGATGTAAATTTAGTTGAGGTTGTAAGAGCAAGTATATTAAGTACCTTCTTACTCTCTGGGCTCAACAGAAATTTTTGGAACTTAGAAACTTAAGACAGCAGAGTTCATCTACATATTTTTCAGATCAGTTTAATCTTAGCTAGTTTTTTGCATATATTTGTATTAGGATAGAAACTGATCCATTCTTAGTAAGTGTTGGAATATATGTCATCCAGTTTAGTCTTTTGTCATTAATTTTAGATGAATAATGGCCAATTCAGCTCTTTACTAGACACAGTTCCAAACTTAAATGTTTGGTATGATCACATTAATATTTAATCCTATAGATACAGGACTACAATGAATGTTCAGTGCTTTACACACATATATATGCGTACATGTATCTATGAGAGGCATTGTGAACACAATGGATAGCAAAATAGCCTTGGAATAAGAAGAGACAACTTTGTTCAAACCCTATTTCTGATACGTGATCCTGGATAAGTAGTACAGTGCCGCAGCCACTCTCTGTTACAGATGAATTGCTATCTGCCTTGGTGGAGAGTATAGAGAGTAAAATCCTGGTAGTATTGGAAATCAGTTGGGGATCACAGCTATAAATACCCCAATAGAAAAACACTTGATTTGGTTAGAGCCATTTTTGAAACTTTGGACTTTGCCATTTAAAGTACATATACAAGATCATACAATTAATGCCACCTCATCTTTCTGAACCTTAAGATAATAGTAGTCCATACTACTGCAGTTGTAAAAATGTTCAAAAAAAGATTACATGTTTTATCTTTTATATATATATTTGTTTATATATGTGTATTTTATCTTTATATATACATCTAGCACACTGTAGGATTAAATAAATGCATATTTAGATGAATGTATGTCTGCATCCAAATAAATCTAATCTGAAAGACTTTAAACTGGAAAGGAACATAGAAAACTGAATGCTTATCCCTCAAGACAAGCCTAGATGTCCCAGACAGTAGTTAAAAAATAGGAAGAATAGCAGAAATGACCCAGGAAATAGAACTCAAGAAAGCCAACAAGCAAACCTATGGTCTTGGATGTCTACATTAAAATATACCTTAGCATAGGCAAACAAGCTAGGTTAATGGCCTTGAAATTCTAAAACAAAGAAGAAAATCTGATCCCATGTGTATCCCTAAGAATTGATAGGAGATTCATGAATGGCATATGCCTCAAGAACATAACCTTATATAAAAGGATAATAAGATTATAAATACAGCTGAAGGAGACTTAAGAGGCAGCCCCTCTCATTTGTATAGATGAAATTGAGGCCCAAAAAGTAAAGTGGAAAAGACAGGTATAGATTATTAGCAGAATATATTAAGATATACATATGAAAATTTGGGAATAAGAAGGAAAGAACAAGAGCATGGCGGGGGGGGGGGGTCCATTGGAGGCAACACAGAAGCAATATTGTAACACAGGGATATACTATGGACTACACTGACCAGAAAAGGAAGGTAAATGGAAAGACCACTGAATTTGGAGTTAAGAGTACATCCTAATCTAACCTCACAATAGTCACCTAAAAGACATCTTTAGACCCCTTCATCTGTAAAATAAAGGATTTGAAACAGATGATCTCCAATGTCCCTTTCAGCTTAAAAACAAAACATGATGTGAGGAATTGGAAAAACAATCTCAATCCCCTGCACAGGGTCAGGATCATAGTGGTGGGGGAGACTTAAATTATTTGGACATCTGACTCCATATAAAACAGAGCAGCTAATTCTATCTCACTGACAGTTCTCTTTCAAACTGTGGATGAGGGAACATTCTACTCTGCAGTAAGAAAGATATGATGTTGGGGAGGAAATTGTAGGGAACTTGAGTAAAGTGACCAGTACCATCTTAGAGTTTATGATAGTTGGTGCCTAGCTTCTCTTTCCTTCTTTATCATGTCCCTTATGTTTTAGGAAATGAGAGTTGATTTTAAGGGGTTTAGAAAAAGGATAAACTAAAATTCTTTAGGTGAAGTAAGATCCAGGGGAGATGAAATGTTCTCAAGAGTGAATTCTGAGAACAGAAATAATCCTTATGAGGAGGAAAAGTGAAGAGCTGTCCAAAAAAAAGCAGCCAGACATACTTCATAAAGGGTATTTATGGTTTACTTACCAAATTTCACTTGACTCAGTATTAGGAAGGTTAGCCAACATAATGGATAAAAGAATCAGAATCCCAACAGGGCTAATAAAATAATATTTAGGATTATAAATTTAAAGTTGGAAAAGAACTTTTGAGACCATCTAGTCGAGCTACTTTTTTAAGGATGAAAAAGCTTAAGGTTAAGAAAGTTTAAATGACTTGTCCAGTGTCACAGGTGATGGAATTAGGTCAAACCCAAGATTTTTGACTCCAAACCTAATGATAAACTTGAATTTTAACAAATGAGCTTTAAAAGTACAAACCACAGAAGATATGGTTAGAAAGCAGTTTATCTGGAAGAGATCTGATGAGCTTCAACAGGCATTTTAGACTTTATTATGAGGAAAGCATCTTATTTAGGACTATAGGACCTCACCACATTCTGGTCTGGTTTGACCCAAAGAATGATAATCAGTTATGGAAATATATTTTAGGAAGGACATTGATAAGCTAGAGTAGCCAGGGAAGCTTAGTCAGGATGTTGAATGACTAGGATTTCATATTGTAATGAAGATCACTTGAAGAAATATAGATTGTGTAGATGGAGGGAAGATTTAAAGGGGTCAGAGTCGCTGTCTTCAGGGATTTAAAAGACTGTCATTTGAAAGATATTTGTTCAGCTTGGTCCTAGAAGGCTTAACTAGGGAAAACCTTTCTACCTTTAAGAGCTGTAAGGATCGTCTTTCAAGGTAAAGCTGCCCAATTATGTAGGGTGTTTTCTTAGCATTTCTTAATGAAGTAGCCTCCAAAATCCCTTCCAATCCAAGATTCTTTGACTAGTGGTATATATTCATTTGAAATATGCTTCAAAAATTTTTTTTATTTAATATATACTTGTTTTATATTACTAAAATTTGCAAATGCCAGATTGTTATAAACTTCTTGGGTGGTTATGTTAACTATATCCTGTGCTATACTTCCCTAGGCCATAGAAAGCGCAATTGGTGGTAACGCTTATCAACACAGCAAAGTCAATCAGTGGACCACAAATGTAGTTGAACAAACTTTAAGTCAACTTACCAAGTTGGGGAAACCATTCAAGTATATTGGTAAGAATGTTTCAAAAGTACATTTAAAATGGATACACAGAAAACCAATGTATTACTACCACATGGATTTCTCTAATGAAAAGTTTCTCTTTTCTTAAGTGACATGTGTGATTATGCAGAAGAATGGAGCTGGGCTGCATACAGCGAGCTCTTGCTTTTGGGATAACTCCAGTGATGGTATGAAATTATTTTAAGTTTCATGTATAGGAATTGCCATTTTCATTCTCACTGAAAGTTTAAAGGATTAGGTTAAGAGAATTGCTATGAGAGGCATTTTTTACTTTTGGTGTGATTAAATTGCTGTATAAAAAATTTTCAGCCAAAGTACTAACATTTCTTTAGGAGTAAATGTTTGAATTATTTGAAAATATGACATGCTTTATATATGAAGTTTTAAAATTCAAGAAACATTTATTGAATACTTATTTTGTCAAGGTATTAGGGATATAGAACAGACCCTCCAGGAGCCTGTATTCAACTGAATAATAAAGAGATGTAATAACTTCCTTTGTACAGATGTGTTTTTCATTTCTACTGTCTAGTTTTTGGCTTTTTAAAAAAATTAAATATATTATGTTTGAAGCAGTGTTGTTGGGTACTTAAGATAGGCAGGAATCACATTCTGATTTAATGGCTGGAAAAGCAACACATATACAAATACTTATGTGGAACAAAGTTCTAAATATGGAAAGATTTAGGGAAAGAACATAATTTGAAAGAATACTTATAGCTAAGGGGCGGCTAGGTGGTGCAGTAAACTGAGCACTGGCCCTGGAGTCAGGAGTACCTGAGTTCAAATCTGGCCTCAGACACTCAATAATTACCTAGCTGTGTGACCTTGGGTAAGTCACTTAACCCCATTTCCCTGCAAAATAAACACTACAGAAAAAAGAATACTTATATAGCTAGGAAGGAAGGGTTTCAAGGAAGGCCTTCATGGAGGAGGTAACACTTGAGGGAAAGGCAAGTCTTCAGAAAGGAGAGAATAAGAAATACATTCTAGGAGTGGATGGTGCTATAAGTAGAAATATGAAAAAAGAAAGTTGTTTGACTGGAAATAAAACATGAAAGGAAATGAACTTGGTAATCTCAAAGGGTCCCTTTCATTTTTACATTGTGTGGGGGCAGTCAGGCGTCTGTGGGAAATGGAGATCAGTTGATGGAACTGCCTATCTAAATTTTAACTTAAAGAAACTTAAAGGGGGGGGGACATAATAGCTGTTTTAAATTCTTGAAAATCTTTGTTCCCCTCTGCTTCAAAGAGGCAGCTTGCAATTTAGTATAAGGGAAAACCTCTTCCCAAATTGCATTGTCTAAAGCTGATAATGGCCTGCCTCAAAAATGCTATTATTCCTTTCACTGGAGGAGCACTTAATTGGGCAGCTTCTAGAAGGCCATTTGTTCCTAGTATAGGTTGGGCAAGATGACCCTCTTCAGTTTCTTCCTACTCTACAGTTCAGATTGTTAGTGGTCAATACACAGGTATTAGGATTAGGAGGTTTATACTTTGTTCATTAGACATTAGGGAAATTTTTTGATTAGATGAGCAACACCCAGGTTAGAAGTGAGGAAGTTGGGAGGATGGGTAGGTTTGGGGAGAGTAGGTCTAAGGTCAATTTAGAGTATATGGAATTGAGAAGTTGGTTGTGACATCAAGGCAGCTGGGGCTCTGGGGAGCTATAGATGTAGAGAGAGTTGAAGCCCCTGCATTGTGTGTAGGTTCATCAAAGAGAAGGTAGAGAGAGGAGGGCCAAGGACAAAGCCTTGGGGTGCTCACTTTAGAATTATTTTTGACAAGGCCTTTAGTTTCATTGGTAGAGGGAACTTCTGGGAGGAACTTCCTCTCCTAATGCTGATCAGCTTCAGCACTTACTCTGAAAGGCTGAGCAGGGCTTTGCTTGAGTCATATAGCCATGTCTGCCAGTTAAAATTTCAACCCAGGTCTCCCTGACTCTGTGTGAAGGCCAGTTCACTGTTCACAATTCCAGGCTGCTTTTTAGTATATCCACTTTTAGAAAGAACAAAACCGTCAGGACTATAAGAGAATTATGCTGGTTCAGTGTTACAGTAGTCATACCCTGAAGAAAAGGGGTGGTGGTATGTAGTATCAAATGCAATCATGATTTGAATTTGGGATGGTAGAGTAAAAGAATGATGTTTTTAATTTGTTTTAAAGAGGATCCTGGGATAGTAGAGTAAAAAGAACATTGTTTTAAAGAGGCCCAGGTATGCTTAGAAAGGCTTCTGTAAACCAGTTAGTGAAGATGGAAAAATCAAAGATCCATTAAATTTCTGGCGGGAGATGGGAAAGGAAACCAGTGGGGCGGGGTGGGGCTGGGGAGATCATTTTATCAGAGAAAGGATAAATTGAGATTAAGAAATTCAAAGGGAGGTTAAAGTTTTAAAAATGCCAAAATATATCCTAATCTTACTGTATGTCAGATAGAAATGCCAAAACTGTATTCTACATTTTTCATTGAAACAACTTTTTAAAATTTAAAATGCTAACTGTTCTTTTTGTTCTTTCCTTAGGAAGCTGCACTGTGAGATGGGAGAATAAGACCATGTACTGTATAGTCAGTGCCTTTGGACTGTCAATTTAACTTTCTTGGAATTGTATAGGTTCATCATTTTTTTTCAACCATTTTCATTCCATGGTCTATCAACGTACTGTGAATTCAGCAAACTTTTAAAAGTATCTACTTCTAAATGTAGGGGGAAAGTCCAAAGTGGCCACATTGTTACATGGGTTGCACACTTCACTTTGTTCACCGTAAGTTAACATCCAGTATTGTTACTTTGTCTTAACTCTTCAATACTTCAAAAGTATTTAAAGGTGCTAAAAATGAAATCTGCTGCAGCATGACACTTTTTCTAATTTCTGAAATGATTTATATGAACACTAACTTCCCACTTTATACTTTTCTTAGTAGAATAATAAATTATTAAAATTCATAAATTGTGTTCCTTTGTTTTTAAGGCTCTGGAAAAATCAATTCATAGTCTTGGGTATCCAGTTGAAAACCAATTGGTTTATTTGACTGTACTATAATAAAAGGAATATGTAGTACCTAAAAATAGGATTACCTGACCTTTGGGTAGGAAAGTTATCATTTTATTTCCCTAAAGTCTTACAATACATATGGTGGTATAGGGCTGACAATGAAATTCCTAAACTGCTCAAGCAGTTAAAAAAATCTGCCTGGGCTGCCACTGTGGCAAGTTGTGCTTAGATCAACCTGATAATCAAAATATCAATTTTAGTATTAGAGCTCAAGGCTGGACCTGTGTAATTTCAAGAGTCCAGGGTTCAAGTGAAGAAACTCTCCCAATTCAGTAAAACACCCCTGCAACTTAGTGATTTAGAGCACTCTGGGTCACCCTTGAACACAGTCTTTTCTTGGTTTTAAGGCCAGCTTTCCACTATAACTTTCAACATTAATGAATAGATGTAGTATTTTGTCCTTTCCACTTTTAGTACATTAAACTATTTAAAAATGAAATAAAAATACCTTCAGTTGACTTTTCAGGTATGTCTCAGGAAGAGATAGAAATATTTATATATAGCACTAATAAGCAGAAATAGACAACTCTAAATCTTCCCTGATTTTGCTCATTGATTAAAATGTTTTCCTAGTTTTTCTTACCCTGAGTGCGTTTGTAAAGATTTGTAGTAATTAGAGATGACTTGAGAATCTGGAAAACCTAGCCCCTTCTCAAACCATATCTTCCAACCTTTTTAGGGACTTAGAATGTGTATTTTTCAAATTGTAACAACCCAGGAAGAATTGGGGGGTGACCACAGGTAGCCAAATTTTATTGAAACAAAACCCTGCAGTCAGTTTTTTTAACATTCTAATCGAGACTGGTGGCTCTTTTTCCTAAATTAGCCTTTTAATGTCTCATCTTGAGTAGGCCAAATTAATTTCAAATGAAAAGGAAACAAAAGAATGAAGTATACAATCTAGATGCAAATTTGATGGCAGAATATATAAAAGTTTATTTCTGTTCTTGAGATGTACCCCCCCAAAATCAATGAGATTTGCTAAAAGCAAACAACTGACTGAACTGACAGAATATCACTTCTTGAATATGACAGCCCTCCTTAGAAGTTGTGTTGTAGTAATAGTTCTTTTAATATATCACCCACACAATCTTTCCTTTTGGTATACAAGTTTAAATACAATTTTATTTTATAAATATTACAATTTTTATTTTAAAAGCCAGTTTTGTAGTAGTACAAGTCCCTTCTATATCTCACAGCACACTACACCTAGAATCAAGATCAAACAAGGATAAAAAGATGGCACTGCATAAAATTCCCTTTGACCTAGAGAAGGAATTATTAGAAGATTCTTATCTTTTAAAAATCTAACATTAAAAGATCAATTTCAGAATCTTCTCTTTAAGAAAAAGTACAGATTTACACATAAGCAAAAGTGAGAGCTTATATTGACTTCCCTGAATAAGAAGAGTTGGAAAAAATTCCCCAGGCAATTTTTTAAAGTTAAATTTGTATACTTTCATTAACAGTGTTAGTCCAAATATTAGACTGAACTACTAAACTGTGATTTTTGAAAATAAAAAATTTATAGGTAAACACCAAAACATGTTGCATTACAAATGCCAAACTGATGAGTAATAGGAGAGAAAGGGTATTGGGGCAGAAATCCCCATCTCTTCAAATTGATACTATAATTTGATAAACATTTGGGGCAATGACATCCTTAGAATGGGTTACAATTGGCAAATATGCTATAATCTCACATAATCAAGGAAACAGCTGCAAGTGAGGCAGTCCTCCAGCTTTCAGTTCCATTCATTATTCAGAGGAATGAAGATTACACTAGGAAGGAAAAGTTCTTTATTGCTAGGACTAAAATAATATGTGAAAGTTTAATTTTTCCTCTGGTAATCATCAAAATAAAACTTGGGATTTTGATGGCTATCTTCTAGACTATACCCTTAATCTGGCCCAAAGTGCAAAATTCTCTCAAACTTGCCAAAAATGTCTCCACCCAAGTTATTACTAAGGAAGAACAAGAGCCAGTTCTTTGGTTTGTGGTATAAATTCACAAAGTTTGGATTCATGTTTCCAACCTAATGAAAAAAAAATCAGGAATGTTCTTCCTCCTAATAGTTCCCAGCAAAATATAATGTCCAGCTTAATTACAATATGGTAAATATTTTCTTTGTGTTTGAATGCTGGATAACTTAATACTTTTGGATATAACATGTTACTCCAAACAAAGAAATTGGAAAGTGCCTGGTTTAATAAAAGGAGGGAGCAATTTCCCCATAAGGTAGGACTCTTTCATAAATAGTTGGACTATATTAAAAAAAAGTATACATTTGTTAAGCAAAACTCTTTTCATTAATTGAAATATGAAAAAGTTTGCTCATATTTTTAGATCAGTGATTTTGAGACTGAAGAATAAAATTATAAAGTTATATATCTTGCAAGTAAAAATTGATTTTCAAAACAGGGATCTAAATATGGACTTTAAAATCCCTCCATTATTTTATTTACATGCATGAAGAAACAAGGGCATTCCAAATCACAGATGGCAAAACAAAACTAGGGAAATATATTCTGGAATCTATTAACTGGCAAAGCCATCTTATCTAAAATTATTTTTTAAAGTAGGCCTGATGGAAGATATTTTAAAATTCTATTTTAAAAATTATTCTAATATCACTGACTACATAGAATAAAATACCAATAGTTGACATTACATATATAAAAACCTATGTAAACCTTGAATCATCTTTGTGATCTTACAGTAATTTTAATTCAAACATTGATTTTTTTTTTAAACAAGATTTTTTAAAAACTACAGAAATCTAAGTGGAAGTCCATATTAAGCAACAGAGGTAATTAATGGTACTATCACATCACTAAAGGTTAACTTATGAAGAAAGATAATTTTAGTGTTATCATCATAAAGAACATTCCCATGGACATATAAGGTCCAAGCACTGCAGGGAAGAGTCTAATTCTAATTGCACACAATAGACATGTAAATGTGGGTATGTATAAGGAGAAGGCTCCTGAGCTACAGAAGCATGCATCATACATCACACATCATACTCTAGCTATGCCTGTTCTCCAGGATATCATCTGCACAGGTTTCCAGAGTGCACACGTCAAAGATAAGTGACAGAAAGGAAGATGCAGAAATAAATATAAAGCATGCACCTGTCTCCTTTTAAATTAATCCTCCAGGAAAAGGGGAGTTGATAACCTTTGGCTACCTTCCTACACTGTATGACCCATAAACAGTGAATTATTTCGTTTACACAAAGCTCCAATTGGTTTTCTTGAGAGGATCTTCTCCAAAATTTGTTTTCTAAACAAACTTTGTTTCAAAATTGATATGAAAATTATTTAATTTCATTGGTCTTTCAATATACAACTGAAATAACTTTTCAGCATTCCATTCTAGAGAGTGTTTCATTTGTATAATAGAATTCCAAAGTTGCCTAGCCTCTATTTTTTTTTTTTATTGGGCTTGTCATAGTTTCTCACCTCTGCCCCAATCCCAACCAATTACCCACAGTAGTAGCACCTTTGCCTAACTATCGTTTAAATGACTATTTCTATTCAGGGGTATACTGTGTACCAAAAGGTACACAATATTTGACTGGTATTTCATTGTTTGAACTTCAGCGTTGGAAGCAGTTGAGCCTCAGCTTCATGCTTTACTCCTAACCTGGAGAATAATTTAACTTGAGCTCCTTGGAGACCCAGTATGGTGTTTGCCACCAAACAGCAGGATGCTGCCCCCACGAGGCAATCGCAGCAAGTTTCTAAGTCTCCCTTGATGTTATAGAGACTCTAGGGAGTGGAGTGCATTTTTCCACTTTACTGGTGATCATCAGAGCCCACATTTATAAAGTACTATAAGGTTTGCAAAGCACTTTCTCTACATCTCCCAGCCTCACAACAACTTCGTGAGGTAGGTGCTGTAATGATTCTCATTTGACAGGAGTTGTGTGAGGGTAGGGGTCATATAGCCAATAAGTGAGGCAAGACTAATCAGGTTGTCCTGACTCCAACACTACTCCATTAGGCCACTTTGTGGCTCATAAGTGCTTTTTTTTTTTACATCACTTAAGGAGAACATGCTACAAAAGACAAGTGCAGACATCTTGGGATTAAAAAATGGGGGTGACTTAGAGGCATCAGAAGCTCTGGGACACCATAGGACTTTGAAACCTTCAGTTCAGGAGCAGCTACATTAGCTCCAATGAAATGAAGCTCTAACATAAAAATAGTTTCCCCTAAAATTATTCTGAGAGGCATTTGATTGCAAAATCTTCCCCATTTGCCCCCCCCATCTCCCTACCCTGATAATACCTCTACCCAACATTGTAATTTTTCCTTTGGTCCTGGTTGGTCTTTTAAAATCAGTAAACACAAAAAGGTAAAAGGAAAACTGCCTTTCTTGGGAAGAAACATTCAGCTTTAAGCAGATGGCTTGGGAAGACTGGAGAGTTGGCGTACTGAGGAAAACTGTCCAAGACCACCTCTAGCCAGCCAAGCTGGTCTCTCTGGAGCACCATCAATCACTGTCAGACTCTTCTTTGTACTTGGCTCTAATGGCCTGGCCATTCTGCAGGGGCATTTCTTCATAGTCACTCCTATTAACAAAGAGATCTTTGAAAGCATTCTCATTCTAACAACAGGTACATAGTACTTATCTTCCAAAATGACTTGCCATTCTACCTTGTACTCATTTCAAGAGAGATTTTGTCTCCTTTTTTGTATATCAAACTTATATGACCTGTGCTTTCACCTCCCAATTCATCATACCCAACTCCACATATTCCTGAGAAAATGGCTCCTTACAGACTATCCATTTGAACTTGTGCCAGTGCTGGGGAATAGAAACCTTTTCTTGGAGAAAATACGCACTTTTAGGCTTACTGCCTGAAAGCTGGAAAACTGTGGAGAGCAATGGAATCACATTACACAGTCTTGTTGGCTTAAGAACTTTTGAGAGTTAAGTGAAAAACAATGGAGACACAAAAATGGCCAAATGAGGACTGCAATGCCCAAAGCTGTTATTTAACAAGAGAAAAATATCTTACCCATAAATCACATCATCATCAGAGTCATTAAGCATGGAAAAGGCTGGATTATCTTTCAACTGTGACTCTGGAAAAAATGAACAAAAATTTCTGTTTAACTAGAAAGTTTTTCTTAACTGGCATAATGAAATACCTGGGTGCTTAATAAATACGTGGATACATGGCTACCTCAGTTTCTGCTGACTCTTAGGCAGCTACCTAGCCAAGTACCTAAGAAGTAAGATCACTTACCATATAGTGCATTCTTAGATGGTGAATACACAAAGGCTAAAGTGTAGAGATAAAAGTTCAGCAGGCCATAGAAAGATAAGAATTCTGCTGGTGAGATCAGTTAAGGTTAGTAGCATATGATTCCAGGGTCACTAGATTAGTTCCATGGGTTTTCTTCTTCCATGCTGCGATGCTTGCTCTGAGCTAGTCCTCTTAGTGAAGTGCTCAGCATCAGTCAATATCTTCAGCAGTTCTTCAAGTGGTCACTGATCCAGTGGTTGATGTAACTTTTAAAAGCTATAGTCAGAGCACTGCAACTATCTAGAGTTATGCTAAATAGTAGCTTATCCATAATCTCTCATTTTATACAGTAACCTATCCTCACAATAAGATAATACAATGCAGTGCTGCTGCACACCCATAATCAGAAAACAGGGTTCCACTATGGCAAAGGACAAACTGAGCTCATGAAGTGCTGGTCCATTCAGCCTTTTACACACAATAATGAACTGTGAGAAACAAACCTTTAATAACCTCAAATAGCCTCCACATAGTTTCATGTGGAAACAAATAATAGATTACCTATCATAAGCATTAATAGTTGATGGATTAACAAATTAGCTTAGAATCTATCACCAACTACTTGGACAGCTTGAAATTGATTTCTTAAACCTTGAGAAGCAGGAAGATATCCTAGACAGACACCTGGGTTAGGAGCCAGGACCCTGAATGAAAGTCCTGCCCCTGACATGTCCTGGCTGGGTGACTGGATAAGTCACCTCCCCATATTCTAGACAACTTTCCAAGGCTCTAAGTTGTACAGAATTTGCTAACCCACACTGGACAAAGTTCTCGTCTGGGAGTTACCTAAAGCAATAAAATCATAGATCTCTATGCCTAACATTTTTCACGTTTTAAACAATTTATATGTACACTGCCAGTGATGACCAGAACTATAAAAATTCCTTCACTGGAATAAAGGAAAAAGTATGAAACACTCAGGATAGTTATTATTATTTGGTCTTTTCAATCATGGCCCCATTTGGGGTTTTCTGGGCAAAAATGGTTTTGCTATTTCCTTCTCCAGAGATGAGAAAATTGAGGGAAATGGGGCTAGGTGATTCACCCAGAGTCACACAGCCAGTAAATGTCTGTGGTCAGATTTAAACACCGGTCTCCCTGCCTCCAAGTCTGATGTTCTATTACTGAGTCACCTAACTGCTCTCACCCAGCAAAGAGATCAAAATGACTCAAATTAGTTCATATAAAGTACCACTTATGTATCCCATTCCAGAACTGATTTGATTTTGAAATTTTTTTCTTATTCTCACAAATATAAGCTGCATGCATTGTAATAACAACAGACTTAAGGGACTTTCAATTAAAAGGATATAATTCTGGTAGCGATTTGACAGTTCAGCAACAAAATTGTCCTGTAACACTTGTGATCCAAACCTTAGATAAAGTATAACAATGCTGAAAAAAAAAAGAAAAAAGGAAAACTAAGCAAGTAAGCATGTAAAGAACTGCAATCAAAAGTTTTTATATCTGCAGTTTTAGTGTGCAATTTCATTAGTATATTTTCACATGGTAATTTATCCTTTCCCCTT
Organism: Macrotis lagotis; assembly: GCF_037893015.1. Taxonomy (NCBI): domain Eukaryota; kingdom Metazoa; phylum Chordata; class Mammalia; order Peramelemorphia; family Peramelidae; genus Macrotis; species Macrotis lagotis. The sequence goes on along the minus strand of NC_133662.1, from coordinate 175,231,858 downwards.
TTACCATACCAAATCTTTTTCTCTTTTCTTCTTCCTCTTCCTCCCCCACCCCACCTCTCATCATCCCCTCCTGTCTCCTGCCCCCCCTCCATATGTCATCTGCATCTAAGAAAGTCCTTGCTTCCTACTTTATTAAAATGGAGGTTAACAGTCTTCACCTCCTAGGAAATCACTGCCAACACTGTCTTTACCAGGCCTTTTCTCTATTGTATCCAACACTGGATACTGCCCACAAATCCATCCATTTCCAGACTGACCTATTTATTCACTCTCTTACATCTTTCAATTTCTTTTTCTACTGGCTTCTTTCCTACTGCCTATAGACATTCTTAAGTCTCTCTAATAATAATCTTCCCTTGACCCTGCAATTCCCTCCAATCTACCTTCTAAAATATTATTTCTCCTTTAATACCAAACTTTGTTAAAAGTCATCTACCCATCCTTTGTTAACTTTATTTCCTCACCACCCTCTCATTCTTCAGTTACTTGAAATCTGACTTTTAATCCCACACTCCACTGAAATGGCTTTTTTTAAATAAAAGATTTTATTTGTCTTGAACTGTACAATTTTCTCCCTAATCTTGCTTCCCTCCCCCCCACCCCCCTACAGAAGGCAGTCTGTTAATCTTTACATTATTTCCATGGTATACATTGATCTCAGTTGAATGTGATGACAAAATCATATCCTTAAGGAAGAAAAATGAAGTATAAGAGCAAAATTGCATAAGATAACTTTTTTTTAAATTAAAGGTAATAGTTTTTGGTCTTTGTGCAAACTCCACAATTCTTTCTCTGGATACAGATGGCATTTTCCATTGCATATCACCCCCATGTTGCTGTTAGGGTGTACAGTGTTCTGGTTCTGCTCATTTCGCTTAGCATCAGTTCATGCAAATCCTCCCAGGCTTCTCTGAATTCCCATTCCTCCTGGTTTCCAATAGAACAATAGTGTTCCATGACACACATATATCACAGTTTATTAAGCCATTCTTCAATTGAAGGACATTCACTTAGTTTCCAATTCTTTGCCACCACAAACAGGGCTGCTATGAATATTTCTGTACAAGTGCTGTTTTTACCCTTTTTCATCGTCTCTTCAGGGTATAGACCGAGGAGTGGTATTGCTGAGTCACATTTTTGTTGCCCTTTGGGAATAATCCCAAATTGCTCTCCAGAAAGGTTGGATGAGTTCACAGCTCCAACAATGAATTAGTGTCCCAGATTCCCCACAACCCTTCCAACAATGATTGTTGTCCTTTCTGATCATATTGGCCAGTCTGAAAGGTGTGAGGTGGTACCTCAGAGATGCTTTAATTTGTACTTCTCTAGTAAGTAGTGATTTAGAGCAATTTTTCATATGACTATGGATTGCTTTGATTTCCTCATCTGTAAATTGCCTTTGCATATTATTTGACCACTTGTCCCATTTTTTTTTTTTTAGGTTTTTCCAAGGCAAATGGGGTTAAGTAGCTTGCCCAAGGCCACACAGCTAGGTAATTATTAAGTGTCTGAGACCAGATTTGAACCCAGGTACTCCTGACTCCAGGGACAGTGCTCAATCCACTGCACCACCTAGCTGCCCCTTGACCACTTGTCAATTGGGGAACAAGTTGTTTTTTTTGAAAATTTGACTCAGGTCTCTCTGTATATTTTAGAAATGTGTCCTTTGTCAGAAATACTGGTTGTGAAAATTGTTTCCCAATTTACTACATTTCTTTTCATCTTGGTTACAGTGGTTTGGTCTGTGTAAAGGCTTTTTAATTTAATGTAATCAAAATTGTCTAGTTTGTTTTTAATGATGTTCTTCATCTCTTCCTTGGTCCTAAACTGCTTTCCTTTCCATAGATCTGACAGGTAAACTATTCCCTGATCTCCTAGTTTGCTTATTGTTTTATATATCTAAACCCTGTATCCATTTGGATCTTATCTTGGTATATGGTGTGAGGTGTGTGTTTAATCCAAGTTTCTTCCATACTAACTTCTAATTTTCCCAACAGTTTTTATCGAAGAGAGAGTTTTTATCCCAATAGCTGGACTCTTTGGGTTTATCAAACAGCCAATTATTATAATCATTTCCTGCTATAGCATTTGTCTATTCCACTGATCTACCACTCTCTTTCTTAGCCAATACCAGACAGTTGTGATGACTGACACTTTATAATGTAATTTTAGATCTGGTAGGGCTAAGCTACCAGCTTCTGTAATGTTGTTCACTGAATTCCTGGAAATTCTCGACTTTTTATTTTTCCATATGAATTTACTTGCAATTTTTTTCTAACTCATTTAAATAATTTTTTGGAATTTTGATTGGTAGGGCACTAAACAAGTAGTTTAATTTTGGTACAATTGTCATTTTTATTATATTAGCTTGACCTATCCATGAGCAGTTGATATTTGCCCAGTTATTTAAATCTGATTTTATTTGTGTGAGAAGTGTTTTGTAATTGTTTTCAAAAAGTTTCTGAGTCTGCCTTAGCAGGTAGACTCCCAGGTATTTTATATTGTCTGAGGTTATTTTGAATGGGATTTCTCTTTCTAGCTCTTTCTGCTACATCCTGCTAGTCATATATATAGAAATGTTGAGGATTTATGATGGTTTATTTTATATCCTATGACTCTGCTAAAGTTGCTAATTATTTCTAGTAATGTTTTAGATGGCTTTTTCAGATTCATCTGTAAAGAGTGAGAATTTTGTCTCTTCCTTCCCATTTCTAATTCCTTCAATTTCTTTTTCTTCTCATTGCTGAAGCTAACATTTCTAATACAATATTGAATAGTAATGGTGATAATGGGCATCCTAGTTTCAACCCTGATCTTATTGGAAATGCCTCTAGCCTATCCCCATTGCATATAATACTTGTTGATGGATTCAGATATTGCTTATTATCCTAAGGAACAATCCATTTATTCCTATACTCTCTAGTGTTTTTTTAGAAGGAATAGGTGCTATATTTTGTCAAAAGTTTTTTCAGCATCTATTGATATAATCATATGATTTCTGAAAGATTTGTTATGGATATAATTAATTATACTAAGTTTTCCTAATATTGAACCAACCCTGCATTCCTGGGATAAATCCTACTTAGTCATAACGTATTGCCCTAGTGATAACTTATTATAATCATTTTGCTAAGATTTTTGCATCTATATTCATCAGGGAGATAGGTCTATAATTTTCTTTTTCTCTTTTAACTCTTCCTGGTTTAGGTATCAGTACCATATTTATGTCATAGAAAGAGTTAGGCAGAGTTCTGTCTTCACCTATGTAGAGTTTATGTAGAACTAGAACCAATTGTTCCTTAAATGTTTAATAGAATTCACTTGTGAATCTATCTAGCCCTGGAGATTTTTTCTGAGGGAGCTCAACTATAGCTTGTTGAATTTCTTTTTCTGAGATCAAATTTACTGGCATAGAGTTGGGCAAAATAATTCCGAATTATTACTTTAATTTCCTCCTCATTGCTGGCAAGTTCACCTTTTTTCATTTATGATACTAGCAATTTGGTTTTCTTTTTTTTAATCAAATTGACCAGAGGTTTGTCAATTTTATTTTGTTTTCATAAAACCAACTATTGGTTTTATTAGTTCAATAGTTTTCTTGCTTTCAATTTTATGAATTTCTCCTTTAATTTTTGGAATTTCTAATTTGGCATTTAATGGGGGGGGGTTAATTTGTTCTTTCTCTAATTTTTTTAGTTGCATATTTAATTCACTGATTTCCTCTTTCTCTAATTTATTCATGTAAGCATTTAAAGATATAATATATCCCCTAAAAGTCACCTTGAGTGAATCCCATAGGTTTTGGTATGTTGTTTCATTATTGTCATTATCCAGGATGAAATAATTAATTCTTTCTATAATTTGTTGTTTGATCCACTCATTCTTTAAAATGAGGTTATTTAGTTTCCAATTAGTTCTGGATTATATCTCCCTGGCCTAATATTGCATATGATTTTCATTGCATTATGCTCTGAAAAAGATGTATTCACTATTTCTGCCTTTCTGCAATTGATCATTAGGTTTTTATGCCCTAGTACATGGCCAATTTTTGTTAAGTGCCATGTACTGCAGAAAAAAAAAGTATATTCCTTTTTATCCCCATTCAATTCCTCCATAAGTCTATCATATTTAGGTTTTCTAACAATCTATTTACCTATAACTTCCTTATTTTATGATTAGATTTATCTAAATCTGAGAGCTGTAAATTGAGGTCTCCCACTAGTAGCATTTTGCTGACTATATCTTCCTGTAACTCCAACTTCTCCTCTAAAAATTTGGATGCTATATCATTGGGTGCATACATATTTATACTTGAAATTACTTTATTGTCTACAGTACCTTTTAGGAGGATATAGTTTCCTTCCTTATCTCTTTTAATGATATCTGTTTTTGCAGCTGCTTTGTCTGAGATAAGGATTGCTACCTCTGCTTTTTTCACTTCAGCTGAAGCAAAATGTATTTTGCTCCAACCTTTTACCTTTATATATATCATATACATACATACACACATACGCACACACACACACACACACACACACACACACACACACACACACACACACACCTTTACTCTGTTTCAAATGAGTTTCTTGTAAGCAGCATACTGTAAGATTCTGGTTTTTAATTTACTCTATTAGCTTAGTTTTAAGGGAGAGTTCATCCATTCATTCTCCCTATGTTTGGAGGGGAGGGGGTGGGGCACCAGTAGGATCTGAATTGTCCTTGAACAATGAGCTGGTCCTGGGGGGGGGGGGGTGTAGTTATAATTACTAACTCTTTATTGCCCTCCATGCTATCTTCCCTATTTGTATTTTTCCCCTTTTTTCACTTTATCCATATTCCTCAGTATTTTGTTTATGAATAGCACCACCTTCAGTGAGTTTGCCCTCCTATATCCAACCCTCTCTTTCTTTCCTTTTTCCCTCTTACCCCTTCTTCCTTCCCTTCCTACTATTAGTTCCCCCTTTACTCCCCCTTCCCTTTTAGCCCCTTTAATACTTGAAAGATAAGTTTCTTAATTTAACTGAGTGTGTGTATGTTCATTTTAAGCCAAATCTGATTAGAGTAAGATTCAGGTGGTTCTCATCTTCTCCCTCCTTCCCCTCTATTGCAATAGATCCTTTCTATCTCTTATTATGAGATTTATCCCATTCAATCTCCTCCATCCTCCCATCTCCTTACCGTCTGACTTTTTTTAAGGAGGTATTGTTTTTAAATCATTCTATCTGAGTAACAGAAAAGTCATGAGTGTTCTTCACTTCTTGTTAAGTATATTCTCTGTAACAGAGTTACAATTCTCAAGAGTTATTAGAATTGTTCTCCCGGGTAGGGATTTAGGCAGTTTCATCTTACTGGATAGCAGTTTCATGGATAAGTCATGAGTGCCCATCACTCCTGGCTAAGTATATTCTCTCTAATAAGAGTTACAATTCTCAAGAGTTATGAGAATCTTTCTCCCAGGTGGGAATATAGTCAGTTTCATTTTATTGGATAGCAGGTTTGGGTTTTTTTTACCCTTTTCATGTGTCTCTTGAGTCTCCTGTTTGATGTCCAAATTTTCTCTTTAGCTTTGGTCTTTTCATCAGGAAATGTTGGAAGTCTCCCGTTTCATTAAATGTCCAGTTTTTCTCCTAGAAGAGAAGGCTCAGCTTTGCTGGATAGTGGATTTGGGGCTGCATTCCAAGCAGCCCCTTCCAGGCTCTTTGATCCCTTAATGTTGCTGTGGCCAGGCCCTTAGTAATCCTTACTGTGACTCCTTGGTATTTAAATTTTTTAAATTGCTTGCAGGATTTTCTCTTTTATCTGATAGTTCTGGAATTTGGCCACAACATTCCTTGGTGTTTTCATTTTTCATTTTGCCCTCTGGTTCCATGATATCAGGGAAGTTTTCTATCACTAAATCCTGTAATATTAAGTCCAGGCTTGTTTTTCCTCTTCAATGTTTTCAGGATGACCAATAATTCTTAGGTAGTCTCTCCTTGATAGATTCTCAAGGTCAGTGGTTTTGCTGATGAGGTATTTTACATTTTCTTCTATTTTTTCAATCTTTTGGTTTTTAACAGAATCTTGTTGTCCCATGAAGTCATTAGTTTCCACAGATTACATTTTTTTTAGAGAAGAATTTTCATTTACCTTTAGCAACTCCTTTTCCAATTGGTCAATTCTATTTGCCCAAGTGTAGTTTTGAGAGAATTATTTTCTTTTTGCATTTGCCCAGTTGATGAGAGAATTATTCTCATTTTGTATTTGTCCAATTGTATTTTCCAAGAATTTGTTTTCTTGTTGCAAGACTTTAATTTTCTCTTCCAATGGGCTGGCCCTGGGGGGTGGGGGTGGAGGTGGGGGTGGGTGGGAGGGTGTAGTTAATCTCCCTTTCAGCTGAAGCAGCTCTGCTGCCCACACCTGAATCTAAGGAGGTAAGGGGAAGGGTGGTTACTGTTTATTCCAATAAAAGTATGGAGCTCAGGGCCCTGGCCCAACTGGTCAATGTCCAGCTGTGCTCTGCAACTCTCTGTGTTGGAACTGGCCATCCAGCCCAGCTGGGATTCACCAGAACTCCGATCCCCCAGCCAAAGTTTCCACACTAAGGTTGGTCCTCAGACCCACCACTCACTAAAGCCTCCATGACTAAGGCCAATCCTCTGCCTTCACCCTGTTGTTTCCCCTGCGCTGGCTGTCTGCTCTCTGCCCCGGTTCACCCATGGTCCCTTGAGACAGACCTTGAGGTAGATGTTCTTCTCCTACCTTCTCTTTCTGTATTTTGTCTATCGAATTTCTGTTGAGGTCTTTCATGCTATGTTATTCGTATGCTATGTTATTCATGCTCTATTAACCACACCACCTCCTTTAGCACATTCTTTAGAAATCTGTCCACGAGACTCTTCTCATCTTTCTCTATAGTCTCTCTTCACTCCCACAGTTTCATTTATCACCTCTTTGCAGATGAATTCATAGATATCCAAGCTTCAATATTTTCATGATCTCCAGGTCCATTTCACCAGCATCCATTAAACACATTCACCTGTATATTCTACCAACACTTCAACCTTAACATCTAAAACTGAATTTATCTTCCTAACCTCAATTTCTCTACTGCTATTGATAGCAGTTGCCTATGCTCCAAAAAAACCTTCAATTATCTTTTGGCTTTTTTTGCCTTTTTTTTTCTCCTACATATAATCACAAAATTTCAGAGTTAGAAGGGACCTTAGATACCCTTCTAATCCAACTCATACCCCAAAAGAATTCCTAAAGGATTTTTAAGAACTATTATGTGCAGTTGGAAAACTAAAGAAAATTATTAAAAAGAAAAAAAAAGAATTCCTCCTGCAACATGACAGCCAGACAGCCTCTACTTAGGATGGAAAACCACCTCCTAAGATAGCCCACTCCACTTTCAGATAGCCAAGCCAGGTCAATTCTCCCTCCACTGTGTCTTTAGCACATACTGTCTGTACCCCTCCACCATACTGCCACTATCCTCGAGGGCTCAAGGTCTCTCAACTTCTTGTTTGGATAAAACAACAGATCTGGTCCAATAGACCAGTGTCGGTCTCTCTGCCTCTAGTTTCTTCCGAAGAACTTCATTATTCTTTTATGCAATTGCCATTAAAATTCTTCTATTGCTTAGATGACTTTGCACTTCCCTGCTCAAAAACTTTATAGCAACCCTTTACCAGTCTCTAATTCTTAGCCTAATACTTAACAACTTTGAAAATTTAGTCCCCAGTTCAGCATTGTGCTCCTTTCAACCATCTGGATTTCTAGCTGTTCCCCAATCTTTTCTATACACTTTTCTCTCTCTCAAGGCGTCCATCATCTCTTTGACTAGAACATTCTCTCTACATGTCTGAGGTTTCTGAAATTCTTCTCTTCTTTCATGATATCATTTCTTCTCAACCCCAAACCTTCTCCAGTTCTCCTTTGCTGAAAGTGATTTCTCCATCCTTACATTTCTTTAGAATTTTTGTCATATTAATCTTTGTCCTATTCCACCTGGTTATAAATATTCATGTCCATGACACATTCCCCATTAAGACTTTAAGCCCCTGGTGGTGGTGGGGGATTTGGGGGAAGGTTAGAAGAAACTCTGCATTCCTAGTGTCTTATCCATAGTGGGCATTTAATAAATGCTGGTAAATGAATAACATACACAAGACGCTATACCACTAGGATCTCATTGCGTGGTAGAAGCAACCTAGTAGAGTACAACCTCTATTCAAGTGTATAAGCCCAGGAACATATAGAAACTAGGTGTGGCATCTGAGGATTAGACTAGCTAAGCCTGATGCTTTTGGTCACAGTCACATTAAGAGATTCAAATTTATAGAGATGGAAGGAATAAATATAACAGGGAAATCATGTAGCTTTTTAAGGTATCATCAAAGTGTGTGTGTTGTGTGTGTGACGGAGAGCTCTGATAATCTGTTTCATATTTTGTTTGGAGGAAAAAGTTCACTCCTGTATTCCCTAAAGAGCCAAATGAAGCTCTGTGCAAAAACTGTGATGAGAATAATAGTTTATCTTCTAAAATAGTACATATATGTCAAAAGTGCTACACAGGGCAATTTCCAAAATTTAGAAAAAAATGGCTTTAATCTCCTCTATTTTGTTCCAAAATTTCCTCAGTCCTTCTTTGTCTAAGGAGCATTAATTTCTGTTGACATTTTACAAGCCCCAAATTGTCGGCTGCCACACTGATTCAGTCAAAACTACTTTATACTATATGTTGTATATAGAAGGGTATACTAAAACACTAGGTCCCACTTTCCCATAGGGATGTCTTTATAAACAATGGCTTGCATCTTTAGAGGTCAAAGGAATCAGAAGTGATTATCCATTTTCTTTGAATCCTGGCTACCAGAAAACAATACTATTCTTTCCTGTACTCTTACTCTGTTAAAAAGGAACCACTGGCAAGAAAACAAGCCACCACCTGGAATTGATTTTTGAAAGTAATTTTTACAGGTAGTATAATTAATCATTCAAAGTACCATATTTTAAAAAGATGGCATAACTTTGTGACAGGGGGGCCTGACATGTACTGGCTGTGTGACCCTGGGCAAGTCACCAAAAGCTACTCTCTAAAAAAGATAAATGGTACAGCAAGTGTCCATCTGCTCTGAGGGAGGGAAATTTCTTACTGGGAATGTTTCATCTATGCTGATGAAGCCACAGATCTACCCTCCTCATTCAACCTTAACTGCTCCTCTCTGCTCCCACTGTTCCATACGGTGATAACTAATGATCAGGATGAATAAGGGGATGAAAAAATCGATTATTAAGTGCTTCCCATGGGCCAAGCACTGTGCTAAGTGCTGAGGATACAAAAAGAAAACCACAACTACCAAGCCCTGAAGAGCTGGGAGTGTTCAATGTCTTTTACTGGGATAGAATCCTCTGAAAAATCACTACTCTCCGTGGTGCAGTTACTCTCAAAATATTTAATGAATGAAAACACCCCATCCCATGACCATTCAGGATGCTGGAGAGGTGAACGTCCTTGGCTGTGCCAGATGGATGGCAGTGGGCCATGGCTTCCCCTCTCCACCACCCACCTGCTTGACACCTGGCATTCCTCCCACCTGGCAAGAGGAACTCGGAAGTCCATCAGCACACACTGATATTCTATCCAGCAGAAGGATAAGTATTGGGCTGGAACTTTTACATTGAAACTCATTACTCAAAAGGAGGAAATAAAAATAAAAACAAAGATTTTTCTTATTCTAGAATAAAAGGTTTCCTTACCTAATGACAAGTACTACGAAGGTCAATGCAGTCAAGAATTTTAACCTGAGATCTGGAAATGACAAGTCAAAAATGACAATTTATGACAATCTTCACAGTAAACATTCCCCCATTCCAGAAAAGTTCTTCAAGACAAACTCTCTAATTTGGGTTTCAAACAATGCTCCCTCATCTGAAGTCCAGAAAGGATGCTATTCAAGAATAATTACATTTTACACTGTACTTTTAAGATTTACAAAAATAGGGGAGGCAAGGTGGCACAGTGGATAGAGCACCAGCCCTGGAGTCAGGAGGACCTGAGTTCAAATCTGACCTCAGACACTTAATAATTACCTAGCTGTGTGGCCTTGGGCAAGCCACTTAACCCCACTGCCTTGCAAAAAAAAAAAAAAAGATTTACAAAGATAAAACATTAGCTGTGACTCAAAAGAGTCTTAGGTGAAATCACAATTTTTGATTCGGCAAAGATTTAAGTGAAGGGAGCCTTGGCCTAGCACTCTGCTCCAGCTGAGTATCAGACCTGGGTGTGTTTTGAAGCAATCACAGCGACTGTTTTTATAAGGTCAGTTCTAGTCTCCTTAGGCCAGGTGGGCTTCCTCTGGACTGCTCCTGTGCTTCATAGCTGGACACAGTTTAGAATTCTGGCCCATGTGTCTCACTCATGGGAAGGTTAGGACCACTCTCATCCTGGGCAACCATTTCCTCCACCAACGTTAGGGACTTAGGAGCAGTGTCACTTACCAACATAAGGCATATGGCGAAGTTCTGAACATGCCCTCACAATCAAGAACAGAAGATATAAAATATACATGCCAGCTACCACCAGGAAAAAAACCTTCATCCCCTGGAAGTAAACAAGACAGAAATGCCATGTAAAATACGCCTCCTCAAATGATTCTCCTTCAGATGCTGTCCCTAGCAACAAGAGAGCAATTATACTTGGATCACCTGAGGACCAGATCTTATGCCATTCAGAAGGGAGGGCAAGTAACAGACTTGAGGACCTCAGAGGTCATCCTGTCCAACCCCTTCATTTCAGTTCAGAGACATTGTTCAAAGACTGTCCAAGGTCACACAAGGAACAGAACTCACACCTCAAAACTTCCTGTTCATTACAATTAAAATGGCATTAGTACCTCCAAGGGCAAATTGCAAAAAATGATGGATGCCCCTATGTTGGGATGATGCCTGTGTTTCCTGCCTGGCCTTTGGCAAATCATGACAAGCTTCCCTCTGTGCTTACAGATGTTGGGCATTTTGTACATCAGTAGTATCCTTAGTAAAAGCAGACATGAAATAGAGTGAGATGTTCAAAGGGAAAAGAGACAGAATGTCCCTTAAATTATCCAAGCCGAGAAGCCAAAGCACTCTGGATATAATGAGCAGTGGATGAAGGAATCCCAGAAACTGAAAACCTTGTAAACTAATAGAGGCTGCAGCACTGAAGAAAGAATGTTTGGTTTGCACATGGGAAATGCAGGATTTCAAACATTACTAGGACACCTGTATGAGAAGCATTAAAGAGGGGAAGAAACAGCTCGGACTCTAGAGCTGCTAGCTTACCTCTCCCTCCTTTCTCTCACTGTTCTTGGCCCCACTATTCTCCACTCATACGCACTACTCACATACTTCCAACCACTTTGTGCAATGAAGGTCTTTTATACCATTTACATATCACCCTCCTTCCTTCCTCATAACAAAAAGAAATAAAGCAAGCAAGTATTGGTAAATATTCACAATAGGAACATAAATAATGCTGGTGACAGCTGACAGCTGCTGAGGATCATGCAGCCAGATCTAGAGGCCTCTCCAGTGGGGTACTGATACTAGGCAGACAAAGGGAAGACCAAACCCCTGGAACTCCAAGGGGCCAACCAGCATATTCTTAGGGGAGGAGGGTATGTCCAGGGTATCAGAGGACGCGGGGTCCTTGATGCTGGATATGGACTGTCTGTAAGATCAAAGATCCACTATCTCACCTTCCCACAAACTCTACTCTCACACTGGGGGAGAGCTTGTTGTTAAAAGAAATCTAATTGTTAAAAGAAACTCCTAATGAAAAGTGATCATGGGCAAGTTACTTCACATTTTTACTAAGCCTCAATTTCCTCATCTGTAAATTGAGGATAGTTAACTTACCTCAATGATCAAATGAGAAACTGTATATGTACATTTAAGGCACTGGAAAAACACCAGATATTACAATTATGATTTCTACTATAGTTACTTCATCTGGTGAGATGGGAAGGAAGTGACTTTTCATGCTACAAGGGAACAATTCCAAGTCTTTCTTAGAAATGACGTGGGGGATGCTGGGGGTTTATGGGGCAAAGAAGGCTGCCTTGGTTCTGGGGCCTGCCCTACAATGAGCACAAAATACTAAGTCAGCCCCAGGAGATGTAGGCCTCCAAGGACAAGGGGACAAATGGTGGGAAGGCTAGGGTAGAAGAAGGAAATGTAGAAGGCATCCTTCCTGAGAATAGCTGAATTTCATTGGTCTCAGTCTGGTAACTATGGCCAAAAAATCCTGGTGCCTTGCCTTGTGTGTGAGAATGACTTCATTGTACAGCAGAAAAAACACTGGACTAGGAGTTGAGAGGGAAGGAGGAAAGAGGGATAAGCAGGGGAGGAGGGAAGAAGGAAAGAGGAGAGAAGGAAACAGAAGGGGAAAAGGGAGGGAAAAAGGAAAGAATGCAAAGGAGAAGGGATAGAGAGAAGGGGAAGGAAAAGGGAGAAGGAAAAGATGGAAGGGGAAGGAAGAGGGATAGAGCCGGGGAAGATGTGTTAAGTGCTTGCTCTGTTGTCAGGTCCACTGGGTTAAGGGCTTTACAAATATTATCACAATTGTTCCTCACAACAACCTGGGAGGGAGGTGCTGTTATCCCAAATTTACAGTTGAGGGCCCTGCCTTGGTGGTGCCCTGCCTTGCCCAGGTCACACAGCCAGGAAGTATCTGAAGTCAGAGCTCAGGTCTTCCTGCCTCAGGGCTCAATCACTTTTCTGCTGCACAGCCTCACAGCCAAGGAAGAGGCAAGCCTGTTGTTGAACTTGATCCCTCTGACAGGAAGCTGTGTGACCTTTCATAAGTTATTTAACTTCTCTGGTCTTCAAATTCCTCACCCTTCAGAGGAGCTAATTCCTAGAGAAGTGGTAAAGTGGTCAGGGGATAAAGCTCTTCCTAAATGCTTCCTCTCCTCAGAGTCCATGGCTGAACTCAGAAGGTTACTGGGGAGCTCTGACATCAGTACTGAAGTACAAGAATTGTCAAAGGCTTCACAAGCAAGGTCTTGCCCCAACTCTTCAAGGGATCACTCAGGACTCTGTGCCCTCTAGTGGCTTGCTTTTCTATCGCAGCCTGAATAAAATTTGAAAGTTTATTATCTCCATTTTTCAGATTTTAAAAATAAGTATCAGAAGAGTTAACTAACACCAGCTTACTTTATCCTATGAAATGTAAGAACATACTCTATAAAATAAAATTCTCTTTTTAAGGTGGGAGTTCTAGTGGCCAAATACCTCCTACAAGCTCTTACTGGGCTAATGGGAAGGCTCATACCAAATCTTCAAATAAATTCATCATTCAATGAAGAAGTCTCCACCGACCTTTCAATCATAGAATCCCAAAGAAGAAGAGGCTCAAAGACCAACCATCCTACTCCAACTTCTATTTCAACAAAAAAAACCTTTTCTCCAACACCCCTGACAAAGATAGTTGAGTCTTTGCTTGAAGACCTCCAGGGAGAAAGAATCTACCCCCAAAGACAACATGTTCTACTTATAAAGAGTTTAGTTTGTTAGGAAGACTTGTTTTTCTTTTATCTAACCCTCTACGTCCAAGCAGGACCCATCAAATCTCTCTTCTCCTTGACAGCCCTTCAAATACCTGAAACCAGCCATCCTTGTTTCCCCATATTTTCTATTTTCCAGGTGAAACAACCTCAATTCCTTCAGTTGATCTTCATGAAATCATCCCAAGATTTCAATAAGGCCTTCCAGATGCCTTCTGAATGTGCTCCAGATTATCATTGAGCTTCCAAAAGTATGGCACCTGGACTGAACACAATATTCTAGGTATGCTGTGATAAGGATAAAGTATACTAGACTATTGCTTCTCCATCATAGATGCTCCCTGCCTTTTTTAATACATACTAAAAATCACCTTAGAGTGTTTCACTTATACTGATCTTGTAGTTCACTAAAACCCCCTTCTTAGATGACCTGATTTCTTTCCCCATCTTGCACTTAGGAATTTTTCTTTTTCTTTTTTTTAAATCAAGTTGGTAAGACTTTACATGCATCCCCATTAAATTTCCTCTTCTTAGTTTGGGCCCAACATTCAGGCCTCTTAAGCTTTTTTGGGGAGTGTCTCTGTTCTCCAATTCAGTAGCTATACCTTCTAACATGTCTTCTCTGGCTCCAAACCTGGTCATCAAAATGATGATCAGTCAGTCAACAAGCATTTGTTAAGGGTGTGCTATGGGCCAAGGACAAAGAAAGGTCAAACTTAATCCATGTCCTCAAGGAGTTCATGTTCGAATGTGGGGGAAACAATATCAAAAAACTAGAGACATACAAGGCATGGACAGAATAGATGAAGGACAATTTCAGAGGAAAGGTCCTAGCAGCAGAAGGAATTGGGAAGGACCTTCTGCTGCAGAAGGCATGGTCTGAGCTGAATCTTGATGTAACCCAGGGAAGCAGGAAAAATTGCAGAGGGAGAACATTTCAGGAATGGGGGACAATGAAGAGTCCAGAGAGAGAATGCTTTGTGCAAGCAGGCCATGTGGCTGGGACTGGAGAGTGTGGAGGGAAGTAAAGTGTTAAGGAGACTGGAAAGGCAGGGAGAGGTCAGGTTGTGAAAGGTTTTAAACACTAAACAGAGGACTTTCTATTTGTTATTGGACTTACTAGGAAGTCACTTGAGCTTACAGTGTGAGGGGGTGGGGAGTTGGCAAGGTCAGACTTGAACTTTAGGAAAAAAGCTTTGGCAGTAAAATGGAAAATAGATTGGAGTGGGAGAGTCAAGGTCACTGAGGACCACCTGGCTATGATTAGATGCTCAAAAGGAAAAAAATCAGTGTCAGAAACCTGGTTAGCAACAGACATGAAGGAAGCATCACCAAATCGTAGATGTCCACCTTTCTACACAATTAAACAACTGACTCAGTGAACAATAAAACAAAATTTGCCATGAAGTTGGCTATGATTTTAGGTCTTTGTTTCAAAGACATAAAAAAATGGAAAAGGACTATTTGTACAAAAAATATAGTGGTTCTTTTTTGTGGTGACTAAGAATTTGAAAGGCTAGGTAAGAATAAAATAATTTTTTTTCTTCTTTCCTGGCAAATCAGGAATGACCTATAAAGAATTCTGGGTAATGAAAAAGAAAAGCCCAGGGGGAGGATGACATTTCTTGTACACTTTTCTCTTTCGAAACTTTCCTTAATCCTTCTGGATATTAAATAAACCTATTCCAAGAGCCTGATTTAAAAATAATACAATTCTGAACTTTATAAACTTTGATTTCACAAACCACTTACCTGAAAATTGCCTGTGTCAACTCTATACTGGTACATGGGGTCATGTAATTCATTTACCCTAAAAAAAAAAAAGAAAAAAATGAAAGATCAGACATTAAGATACACGTTTACCCAAGATTATTCATTTTTATTAACAATCTGATTTTGAGTAGCTAGTATGACAAAAAAGGAAAATGATAAATGTTAAAGAGCACATGGGAAAACTGGGACATGACTGGCATTGCTGTGAACTGATCCAACTATTCTGGAGAGTAATTTGGAACTGAGCCCTAAGGGATATAAAACTGTGCATACTCTTCAATACAGCAATACCACTGCTGGATCTATATCCCAAAGACATAAAAAAAAAGGATACAATTAAATAATTATTAAATGGGTGTAGTCAGTGACCCAATATGGCTTTCAGCATTTTCTCTTACTAAAGTTTCCAATTTAAAGACCTTCTTCATCTGTGGGTCCTATATTTGAAAATTCTTTCACAGACATCCTTTGATAATGTTGGTGTCCTTTACCCTCAAAAGATGTGTCCAACTATACAGTGGGACTGAAGGATAAAGAACCATAAAGAAAAATGAGTGAAAGTCTAGAATAACTGGCTAATAATGATCTTATAGGCAAAAATAAGAACTAAAAGGGAGTAAATAATGAAAATGAGCTTAGAACTCTATAACATCAATTGCTATGCAACTCTGTTTGTGGTGGCAAAGAAATGGAAATCAAGTAAATGTCCATCAATTGGGAAATGACTTAACAAACTGTAGTATGTGTGTGTGTGTGTGTGTGTGTGTGTGTGTGTGTGTGTGTGTGATGGAACACTATTGTTCTATTAGAAACCAGGAGGGATGGGAATTCAAGGAAGCCTGGAAGGATTTGCGTGAAATGATGTTGAGTGAGATGAGCAGAACCAGAAGAACATTGTACATCCTAACAGCAAAATGGGGGTGATGATCAATCTTAATGAACTTGCTCATTCCATCAGTGCAACAATCAGGCACAATTTGGGGCCATCTTCAATGGAGAATACCAGCTTTATCCAAAGAAAGAATTGTGGGAGTTTGAACAAAGTCCAAAGACTATTACCCTTAATTTTTTTTAAAAAAAACCTCATTATCTTATTACATAATTTTGTTATCTCTTATACTTTTTTTTCTTCCTTAAGGATATGATTTCTTTCTTATCACATTCAACTTGGATCAATGTATACCATGGAAACAAAATAAAGACTGGTAGACTGCCTTCTGTGTGTGTGGGGGGGAGCATAATTGGGGAGAAAACTGTATAATTCAAAATAACTTAAAACATTAAAAAACATCACTTGCTATGACATATTGGATACCTCCATTGGTCAAAGCATGTCCTACAATCTAATAACTCCTCTGAGTATCTCTAATGCCCAAGTTATAAAAAGGAACTTCATGGTTATACTATGCTTGTATAAGGGCATAAATACTAAAAAGAAACATCCACAGAAATCCGATTCAAAGAAGAGCTAAAGATACAATGAACAAGAGAACACCAAATACAAGAGTAACTGACATGGGACCAGTTTCACATCTTCCCTAAAATAAAGCATTTTCCCTGAACATCAGAGAGACCTAAAATGAAACTAGTTTTCTCCATCGTGGCTATCTTATGTCTCTTTAGTTTTGAAAATCAAAGTCATTTAATGTATTCCTTTTAGATGACCTAACAACATATGGAGAAACCTCAGATCTTTGTGATGGCTGTTTTTCTTTCTCAAGGGTATTAGGGTTTCAATGAATGACATGATAAAATTACTCACGTTTGCCAAATTCCTAATGTGACAGAAGCCAACCACAGTAGTCCAACAATAAAGAATTTGGGAAAATAGAAAGTTAAACATTTTCTTTCTCCCTATTGAGACAAAAAGAAAGAAGAGAAACTCTTATGAATGATACTAATTCTAACAAAGATTTACCTTGAGGTAATTTTAGATTATTATAATTTAACATTTATGTAGTTTTTAGTGTGTTCAGCAGAGTACTAAAGACTTCCTATGAAGGTACTTGTCCTTGAAAAGCCAAGACAGTTCAGAGCAAGAGGGAAAAAAGGGCAATGTTGAAAAGACTTTTCACAGCTTCCTGCAAGATAGCTGATTGTCCTCTGCTCACCTGTACTCGGATCCCATGATATACACAGAGCCAGAAGAGTAACAATGCACAGAGGAATACAGACTGGAAGAGGTCATCCAGCATGCCAGGAAACCAACTGTTTACCAGGAAGGAGAGGGGGAAGAATGGATCTGGAAGACAATATTAAAATAAAGCATAACAAAAAAGCCAGTAATAACTCACATTTACAAAGTACTTTCTTCATAACAACCCAGAGAAAAAGCAGGCAACAGATTATGAAACAAAGAGCCAGAGACTTGCCCAAAGCCACATGATTCCATGTCCAGAGTCCTTTCTACTAAACATACTGCCTTCTCTGACCCTTATTAAGAAGGCAAGAGAAGGGTGGGGAAAATTCTCTATCTCCTTTCCCCTGCCCCAAGACTGATCCAAAGGCTCTGATTTTTTTTAGACCTGAAAGCCAATTAACAGATTTTTCTAGCAACAATCACAGAGTGCCGTCTGCTATCGCCACTGGATCCTCATAGCAGGCATGGGAATCCAGAATGCTGTCATCACCAGGAGCATACACATTTTGGAACAGGTAATGTGGAGCAGACAGTAGCATTTGGCCACCTTCAGCAAAAATTTCTAGAACCGCTGTGTCTGTAGCTCATCCAAATTTTAACTACCAAAAATGTCACTCATTTGTTAAGGATAATAACTACTAGCTACATGTCAGGCTAAACATGAACCACTAAGAGGCAACACAGCAGGGATTCAGGCCAGGTAACCATATGATAAATATCTTATTTCTGAACCCATGAGTTGGTATTAAAAGGTAAGAGACTAAATAACCCCTAAGGACCCTTGCATTGCTCAATTATTTAGAATGTTAAGTCCTATGAGATTTACTGAAGTCACAGAAATGAAGGGGGGGAAAAAGGTACCCACCATTATAGAGCAGTAGTAGGGGCAACAATATGGACATCCATTTTTGTTCAATTCCCCAGTCTCTCATGGAGAATTTCCGGAGGGAATGTGCAAACAGGCACTGCAAAAAGACCAATAGCTTAGGTTAACTGCTAAAAACAGACTCTTCCCTGCTCACATCTGATCAGTCATGGTGCTTATTACAGCTGTCATTCTTTTCTGAGAGGCATGGTGCCCTATTATTGTTCTAACCTCCTGAATCAACTGATAGTTTGAGCATCAAGCTAAGACTTCACTGATTTTGAGATAATGTGGATAAATGAAGTACTATCATGTCTATAAGTAATCAATAGACAATAGAGATAAGATAGCGAAACTATTGCTAATGGGACCCCTTAAGATGATGGCCCACAAATGGCTATCATATGGACACAGACAAAACATGAAATATAATGAACACAAATCACTTGGAACAAAATAATCACTCCTCACCAACTCCCTCCTGAGACAATATGATACCATTATTCCTGATCCAGAAATGGAATGGACAAAGAAAGGAGGATAAGCTATTTGCTCAAAAGCCCAGATGTTCAATGGCAGGGTTGATATCACATGATATTCCTCAGCTAATTGAGCTACCTTGCCTCTCAAGAGAGCTATCTGCAGGGCTCCCAAGCAGCTCTCATGAAGAAGAAACATCAGGGATCCTGCAGGAAAGGCTAAGGTAAATGAATTGAAGACCTGCTTCAGTCTCATGATTTTCAAAATGCCTCCTTTAGAAAATCTCCAATTGCTCGAAATACTTGCCAGAGATTCCCCACTGCATTACTTTTAAAGACAAGTGTTTTATAACAAGTTGGTCCTACTGACCTTATAAGACTGAACCTATACCATCTCCTGCACTGCAAGGAGGATCAATGAAAATGGCTGCTCTTTCGGCTTTGTGAATGAGCAAATTAAGCTATTATCAAAGCAGCTCACTTGTTGAAAAGAATGGGGTATGAGAATTTTTTATGAAGTAAACTTCAAAAAAAATCTAATTTAGAAAAAACAGATCTGATACTGATCAATAAGGAGAAATTAGTTGTTGAGGTAGAAGTGGTAGGAATCTTGGACGAGAAGGGGTGAGAATCTCTGACAATCTTGGGGTTTGTGATAGAGAAGGAAAGGGAAGCTATGTATAATCTAATACATATCTAATATTTTATTAGAGATTTTGAAACATTTAGGGAAAGGACAGATAGGATTCTGTACCCTAAAATTCTCCAAGGAAGTTGACCCAAGAATATGAGAAACTCTTAAGAATGAAATTCTGGGGGCTGCTAGGTGGCGCAGTGGATAGAGCACTGGCCCTGGAGTCAGGAGTACCTGAGTTCAAATCCTGCCTCAGACACTTAATAAGTACCTAGCTGTGTGGCCTTGGGCAAGCCACTTAACCCCACTGCCCTGCAAAAAAAAAAAAAAACT
Source organism: Macrotis lagotis (assembly GCF_037893015.1). NCBI lineage: Eukaryota > Metazoa > Chordata > Mammalia > Peramelemorphia > Peramelidae > Macrotis > Macrotis lagotis. The sequence continues at coordinate 175,212,099 of NC_133662.1, read as the reverse complement.
AAAAAAAAGAATGAAATTCTGGAGACAGAAATAGAAATGATTCTCATCAAGAAGAGAAAAGGAAAATCTAAGAAAAATATGTGGATGAACAACAACTAAATCAGATTTAAAAAAAACAGGTTTAGGCAACTAGGTGGTGCAGTGGAGCACCAGCCCTGGAGTCAGGAGGACCTGAGTTCAAATCCGGCCTCAGGCATTTAATAATTACCTAGATGTGTGAACTTAGGCAAGTCACTTAAGCCCATTACCTTACAAAGACAAAAACAAAATAGGTACAAATTATGGAAGCTGGGATAAGAGACTGAGGATTGGTCCCAATGAAAGTATGATTGTGTAAAGATAGAGATAAAAGCATTCAGAAGGAGCTAGGTGAGGAATCAATGACACTTAAGTGAATCTGTAATCTCCCTGATTCAGGAGTCATCTCTTATGATGAGAATGAAAATCCAAGTCACCAGTCTCTCAGAAGTCTGCCACAACCAAAAGTCATTAATATGTATTAGAATATGGGTAGATTGTGAGAGTACTATGAAACATTCTGGCAGTTAACCTGTTATCTTATATTATTGTGATATGACCAGTCCATCTCCTCTTTCTATCATACTTTCTATCATAGTCTTGTTCCCCAGAGTTCTTCAGTATTTTGAAGCCTGCTCCACTGCCCTTTGTGAATTGTATTCCATGTTTGGCTGCCATATTGTAATACCAAAAGAAGATTGGTATTAAAAAGATAAGCTTTTGCTTTAATGGGCAAGCTTGCAAGCCAATAAGGATGTTTTGTAGTTTCCTAAGAGCAAAACAGTCTACCCCCCCCCCCATCAATTCTGGATTCAACTTACTGTCCATTTGTATTGTCTGTCCCATATATATCTACTTGATGGACAAGTTTCAGTATGCCTATCCAAATGAAGGTTGCAATGTGGGCAACATTCTTTATCCATTTGGGCTTTCCTAAATGAATGGACAACTCAAACTTACATATCTCACATTTCTGTTGAGCTGCTGCTTCCATTTTGCCTTGCTCACAGAGTACAACCCAACCCCCCTCTCTGATGAGGGCATGTCATGCTGGGAGGTCCTGTGTCAGTGTCTCCCATGCTGGATGATCAATTTTAAGGTTCTTAAGAGAGGCCAACAGGGTGTCCTGGTACTGCTTCTTCTACCCACTTGCCCTGTGTGAGTTCTCCATAGAACAGTCTTTTTGGCAACTGTACATCTGGCATTCTAACAACATGTCCAGTCCATCGAAAGTACACTCTCTGTAACATTTGGATGCTTGGCAGTTTAACTCGAGAAAGGACCTCAGTTTCTGGTATCTTCTGACAGGTGATCTTCAGAATCTTCTGAAGACAATTTAAATAGAAGCAATTCAGTTTCTTGGCATGATGCTAGTAGATTTCCAGGTTTCACAGGTCTACAGTAAAGAAGAGCAGAGTCTTGTTTCTCCCTCTATTAATAAGGTCTGGGTTTACTATCTTTCATCCTCTGAGACATCACATCCCTCGATGCTCTCACCACCGTGCTATCTCCAGCACAGATCTCTCTATTTGTTCTAGTTCAGCTTCTTCCCCCATCTTTGTTCTCTGCAATACCAACTCTAGCTCTTCTATAAGTAATGAGGTTAGCACAATGGCTTCAGTTGGTAGTCAGACTAATATTTCTTCTCTCCCACACTTCCTTTCGGAGCCTCCCAAATACTGAGCTAGCTCTGGCAATGCTAGCGTGAACTTCATTGTCAAAATGTACCTCCCTGGAAAGAACACTGCCAAGGTAAGTGAACTTGTTCACAGTATTAAGAACTTCTCCATTTGCTGTAATCAATGGTTCCACATATGGATGGTGTGGCACTGGCTGATGGAACACCTGTGTTTTCTTGGTGTTAATTGTTAAACCAAAATTAGCACAAGCAGAAGAGAATAGATCCATACTTTGTTGCATCTCAGCTTCAGAGGCTGAGATCTACAAACAGAAGATCATGAACCAACATTCCCTCCACTTTGGTCTTGGCTTGTAGACTTTCCAAGTTGAAGAATTTACCATCAGTGCAGTAGCCAACCTTAAGGCCATGTTCATCCTCAGTGAAAACATTTGATAACATGGTTGAAAATATGCTAAAAAGTGCACAGTCTTGTTTCTCCCTCTATTAATAAGGTATGGGTTTCTTATCTTTCATCCTCTGAGACATCACATCCCTCCAAGCTCTGATCACTGTACTATCTCCAGCACAGATCTCTCTATTTATTCTAGTTCAGCTTCTTCCCCTATCTTTATTCTCTGAAATATCAACTCTAGCTCTTCTATAAGTATGGGTGGCACTGTGATATTGTGTTCCAAATGTGGTAATTCCAAGTTCTATGATGGAGGAAAACAGTTTATTATCTCTCTGAAGTACTTCCATTTTCATGGTTGAGTTCCTTTGGGATATCACTTAGCTAAATATCTTGCCAAACTTTTTTTTAAACTGGCTTTATTCTCCAGGTTTTTCCTTGGCTTTGTGAGAAGATATTGCTTATAGTCATCTATTTTCCTTTACAAAAGCTTTTACCAAAACAGTTTATATTCTAATCCCAGTGATGTTTTTAGCATCCATCTTTCTCAGTTTGATAAGAAAAACTAAAGTACTTTCTGAAATCTTTTCTTCTCTTTGTGGCAATTAATTTACATTTCTCTACTTTAAAACTGAAGCTAAGATAAGTAAAGCTTAGGAATAAGAGAAAGAATATAATAAGCCCATAGATAAAGGGAAATGGGACAGTGATAATGGAGTGAAAACAGAATTAATTCAATTCTTACTTCATTTCTGTTTTCTTTATAAGTAAGATGTTTTTTTGACTGAGAAGGATTGAACAAAAATGGTTAAAAGAAAACCTTCAAAACCCAAGAAAAATGGGGAGATAGAAAGAGAGCACCTAGTTGCCTTCAATGAATTCAATTCACCAGACCTGGACAAGCTACATTCTCAGAGTCTCAGCTGTTCCACCTTCCACACAGCCCTGTAATTAAGGACTTCTGAAACCTTAAAGTGCCATATGAGCCTAGTCATTAAGATGTCCTCTTCAAAACATACCTCTCATGACTCCAGGTATGGTCTGACCTGGACACTGAGCATCTATTAATGTGGTCAAATGAGATATACCTACACAGGTTTTGGTGGTACTTAATGACTTAGTCATTAAGTACAGAGGTCAGAGCAATCTATTTCTGACTGAAGCATCAAGGACATTGCTGCATTCACAAGAGTGATTCCTACAACAAACTTTAGAAGCTTGGCCTCTCTTGCACATATCCTCAACTCCCAAATGCCTGCCACCAAATGAGTTCCACAATAAGGGGATATTCAACACAACAGAGTCCTATAAAAGACTCACACAGTACCTTTAAATCCTTTCTAATACCTATGACCATAGATTTAGAATGAGAAGGAACCTAAGATCACAGAATCCTACATAGGACCATAGATTTAAAGAAACCCTGGAAGTCCTTGAATGCAACCCCCTCATTTTAAGGAAACTAAGGTTAAGAGAGTTGAAATGATTAGCCCAGAATCAAATAACACAAGCAGAATTTGAAAACAGGTCTTCCTGACTCCCAGTCCAGCCCTCTAAGCATTATACCCCACTGCCTCTCTCTCTAAGACCCCATCAAGGACAATGCCAGGGCAGTGAAGTGAAATAGATTTGAAGACCAGGTCCTCAGATTCCCAATCTAGTATTCTTTCCACTGCACCATATCACCCATTCTTCAAGACATGTATGGATTCCCCTTCTCAACCAGGTAGCAAGTCTCCCTTTAGTGAGACCTAGGTAAGCATATTCACTACCACTGGACAGGTCTAGGGAATGATCCCAGCCTTCCTATCATATAACAGAAAAAAAAAAAACAACAAAGTCCTCAATCACAACCCCTTGCAATGTTACTGTATCAGGGAATATCATCCCTCTCTATTTGTTGTGTGATGAGTTCTTCAAAGAATAGGTCATATTTCCAAGTTCAGATACTTTTCCTAGAAATGCTCTGTTTTTTTGTCCCAGGAAAAAAAATTTGGCAAAGAAATCTGCAATGCACACTTTCTAAAACCACAACTCAATGCTTCATTTGCCATGACAAGTCTAAGAAAGGGTTTCAGATTAGAAGAAAGTTCATTTTAAGTATATCATTTCTTGTGTGGCAGGTGAAATCATGCATTACTTAATATGATAAAAATAAACATCCCATCCCCTAATCTGATTTTTAAAATCTAGTTATGAAATTATGAAAATATGGTGTTCTTAACCTCTTTTTGTGTCATGGATCTGATTTTTAAGTCTGATGAAGCCTATAGCCTATAGCCCTTTCTCAGAATAATGTTTTAAAATGCATAAATACATAGGATTACAAAGGAAACTAATTATATTGAAACATCTTCAAATTATATTGAAAAATTATACATGTTAACATAAATAACATGGTATGTATGTATATATATATATATATATATATATACATACTTCCATTTCTAGAAAACATCCATATGGCAAAAATGGAACTGCTCACTTGTTAAGAGAGCCTATAATTTTCTGTTTAGCAAGGTCTATATTTGCATTAGCATTTCTGCTGTAGCAAAGGGAATAGAGCTAGAAGATAAGGATTGGAACTGTGATTTCACTATTACAGAGAATTCCTGAATAAGGAAATGTCCTCCCTCCCAAGGCAGGTAATTATATTAAGTGTCTGAGACTGGATTTGAACCCAGGTACTCCTGACTCCAGTCTGGTGCTTTATCCACTGCGCCACCTAGCTGCCCCAACACAACTTACAATCTTGAAGAGAAGTTACCCAGATAATGTCAGATGTGGGGCTTTTTCCAAGATCTCTTCCTGTATTAAATCATAATCTTTCTAATAAGTACAGATTACTGCTTGAGGGCACTTTTTTCCTTAAGGAACTATAGTTTGCTACCAGATATATTAAACATCTTATAAACATTACAAAATACCATTTGGTAGAAGAACCTAAAGAATCTAGTTATACCCTTCTGAGTTTTTTTAATTATTAATTATACTAAATTTATTTTTATCAAGAAAATTTTCAAATACAGGATTATAGATCAATAGCACTTACGGTGACCATGAAAGTAAACACCACAAAGACAAACCGGAACCAAATTTCCACTTGTGAAAAGGATGGATTATAAGTCCTCCACTGTGAAGGGGGGGAAAAAAGAAAGAAATCTTAACTGCAGCATCTGAAAATAATTCAAAAATGGTATTTCATAGAAACTTAGATCTAGAACATGAAAGGCTTTTATAGGTCAATTAGTCCAGCTCCCTTATTTTTTTTTTCAGGAAACTGAATCCAGAAAGTTTTAAGTAATTTGACTAAGATTGCCCAAGTTCAAAAGGCAGTGCTGGCAGTAAAACTCAGGTCCTTTAACCCCAAATTCCATGTTCTTTACACTACACTACCCCAACTTTGACATATAAACTCTCACGTGGATGTGGCCTGCATGTGTGTATGTATGTGTTTTGCAAGGCAATGCGGTTATGTGACTTGCCCAAGATCACACCGCTAGGTGTCTGAGGCTGGATTTGAACTCAGGTCCTCCTGACTCCAGGGCTGGTGCTCTATCCACTGTGCCACTTAGCTGCCCCAGGATGTGGCATTATTTTAAAATTTTCCATTAAATATTTCACCAGAAAACGAACTCTGCCTGCCCTTTCAAGAAGATAATTTCTTCCATTAACCAGAAAGCACTGGCCTAAAACCTCAGCACTTCCAGACACAGCTGCCCCCCATTTAATAGCAATATCATGAAAACCTGTGGGGAAAATGGAGGCACTTTGCTACAGCAGAGGTGCTAATGCAAATAGAGACCTTGCTTAAAATTACAGGCTCTCTTAACAAGTGAGTGGCTTCACTTTTGCTATGTGTATATTTTCTAGAAATGGGCTATTACTTCATGATGCTTTGGCATCACTTCAAAAGGCAGGCCTGCAGGTAATCCTCCATTTAATCACCAAACTTTTTTTGGGGGGGAGGGGGGATATGGCCATGATAGAGGGATGGATGGATCTATAATTTCACTGCTCTCAGGAAATGTCTGTAAATATATATTGATATACAAACTGTCATTTAACCTGCAACTCTTACTTACTCTTACAGAATAGCCTGCAACACTTAAGAGATACATACATAGCCTGTGTGTCAGAGGTGAAGTAATTCCCTCATCTTACTGACTGTGAGGTCAGCTCTCCAGCCTTGGGGCAAGATTGCCTCTATTAACACCAAATGTCTACCCCAACCATGGATGTCAATACCATCCAAGCAGCTCTAACATATTATATCTAGTTGCATCTGAGCCCCACAAATTCAAGGTTAGTAACTGTCTTACTACAGTCATTATAACTTTGAGGATATCACCAATACTTAGTAAATGAGAGAAGTAATACCATAAACTAATATGAATTTTCTGTAGAGGTATTTAGCAACACATTTCCTACATTTCAAAGTCTCCTATACAAAAAAAAAAGTAAAGACAAAAATCTTCCTATCTCAGGAGCAGGCAACCAAAATGGTGCCAATGTTGCTGACACCTTATGTCTCCAATTGCTCTCTTAATGGAGAGATATAAGAAGAGAAAAGAAAAGGACAGTGAAGGGAGAAGAAGAAAATAGGGAGCAGTCATGCTGGTCCTTGTCCTGGGGAGCTGCACTTTTTACACATTTTAAGAACTTTGCAATAAGAAAACCCTTCGTCAGTTTATTATCTCTCTTTTTCTCTTTACCCTGAATTCAAGAATTTTTTCCTCCATCTAATTTTCCACAGAAAGCAATTTCCTTTGTAATGAGAGATAATGAGTTGGTCGAAGTGACCCCTTTGGGGACCTGAGTATAGCTACTCAACTGAGTGTTCATTTGTGTCCTGACCCAGATGAAACTGTAAGAATAGCTATTTGTCTGTACCCACTTGGACTGTGGGCATCAAAACACAGCATCACAACCCCAAGGAATAGAAATGAGGACTTTGCTTAGTTGTCTGAAGTCAGAGGATATTAGAAATGGAAGGGACTCCTTTTACAAATGAACAAAGTTAAATAATTTGGCTACAGTCATATAAATCATTAATATTAGAATTAGGATCACAACTTAGATATAGTCCTTTCTGTGCTAGAAATAGATTTTTCTCCTTTTACTTTTGAACTTCAAAGATTTTTTTGGAATATTTTCCCATGCAATATTTAGATTTTAGAAAATTTGTGTTAAACCCTGAGAGAGAAGTTGGTCAATTCACTAGTTCAAGCCTCAAAATCCTTTTGCTATTCAAAAATTACAGGAAAGTCTTCACTCTTTGAGGGAAGAGAATCAACTCATGTCATGATCCTTTTGAAATCATCATTTTACTTCACATTTTGAGCCATGCATTCCCCATCATCACCACCAGCAACACAAAATCTTTCCGGTCTAATTGTATCCTTCTGGTGTAAAGGAATTCCCAGGCAGACAGAGTGGAAAACCCCTCAAAGAATAAATAGGTTAATTGCTCTACACAGCTCTTCAAATGCTTTTATCTAACCTTCAGAAATTCTACCCAGAATAGGAAAGCCATAGAGGCCAACAGGGGAGTCACTTATGCTTCCCTCTAGAGTTGCTGCCAACATGAGCTGAGAGCTACTTGCAGATCAAATTCCTAATTCCCTCACTCTGAGATTTCAACAGTTTAAAGGGAAGTAAATAGATCTCAAAGGAATTTCTAGGAAAAAAAAAGCACAATACATTATTCCTGGTTTCTGAGCTCTATAAGTCTCTGCCACTGTTTGATCTTGGAACTTCCCACAGAACCTGGTACATCCCCTGGGGCCCTGGAAGGTCATTCTGGAAAGCCTACTCCCTTCTCCCACTTGAGAGTGCTTCCATTTTGAAGAGGAAACCCATTCCCCTCCTAGGTCCATTCCTGGCTTTCAGACTTCACAACCAAGTTCTCTCTCTCAGGCTAGACACACTGGATATCTTCATTTCCATCCCAGTTCCTGGATGTCCCATTTCCCCACCTATACACCTCCCCTTTTCAGTTCCCTTGGGGTGTTTTGTCTCTCTTTCAGTCTGTATTCATAGCCTTAGTACAGTGCTTAATCGAACTTATTTCTTCCTCCCATCCTTCCTACGCTAAATTTCCATTGGTCATACTGTCTCCTGATACTAGATCTGAGAATTTCTAGTTAGGCTGCAAAGGACCTTGGCCCAGTAATGCTGGCTGGAGTCCATCCAAGTTAGATGCTGTCAACAGTTCACAGTTCTACAAAAGGTCCTATAGAAGAGTGAAGCCAGTTGGGGGGGGGGGGGGGGGGGGGGGGGGGCTAAACCAGCATACTTACAGTGAAGTTCACATCTCTGATGTGGATCTTCCGAGCTTTCAAATCCTCAAAGCCCACAATGACAGTATACTGGGTGTAATTCAAGTACCCAAGGTGAGCCACGATGATTTCAGCACATTTCTGCAAATAAAAGAAGTCACATCCCAGTGACCACACCCAAGATCTACTTTATTGGCCATGGGACTCATGAAAAGGATTGGAGCTGGACTGGGAGGAACAGGAGCAAAGGAGAAGCCCAGGGACTGATGTCTAGCTGCCAGAGGGGCAGTGAGGCAGTGAAGTGGCTACAGGACCATTTGGGTTGCCCCAGACCCTTACCAGTGGTGAGACCTTGGCTTGCCTGGGTGATAACCCCACCACTTATCACTCAGAGTTGTGGGAGAATCTTAGCGCAGTATGGACCCATCAGGTTCTATTTAAAGGCTTATTATGCCTCTTCCCTGTCCTTCTCCCCCCCCCCATGACTACTACATCTTCTTTAAGTCTATTTTGGAAGAAAGGACAAAATAGTTATTTTTTTTAAGTGCAAATGACAGCATTTATGGTTTCTTGAGACTCAGACCCTAAAAAATTATAAATACTTGAACAGTCACATTTAAAAACCATCAGGGGAATATTTCAAGAAGAGACTAGGTGAGCAGCTGTCAGAGAAGGTGTTAAAGGGATTCATGTGTCAAGAAGGAGTTATACTAGATGGTCTCTCCTGATTCTAGGATTAATATAAATATGAAGTGGGAGGAGGCAGTTTTTTGTTATAGCTTTGTGATTTCATCAAGAACTCCCAATGAGGAAACCAAGTACCAGGGCATAATCCTAACCATTCTGAACTTCAAGTCTTACAGAAAATGCCTAAAATTTGGGGAGTTAAGATTTTGATCCAGGGTGAGAGAGCTAATCAGTAACAGAACCTGGTCTGAAACTTCAGCTTCCAGGTCTTGAATCCCAAATCCACTCTTTATCCACCACCCCATGCTGCCTCTATATTTTTCATGCATGAATGCACCAGGTGCAAGAGGATTGAAACTTCCACAATTAATCAATTAGCCCTGAAGTTTTCTCCTAATGTATTAAGGCAATTATAAATTTCAGTTGATTCTAAGTTTACTGTATTTTTCCTCCCTTATTAGGATGCATCATCTTGAGTTTCTTGAGCTAAGCCATCTTACATCTTGACCTGCATTAAATCATCTAGTCTATACCAATAACAAAAGCTATATGAGAATAACCAGGACCTACTTACCAAAGTGTGCTCAGTTTTTTATTCTGTTAAAATTAAGAATATAAATTCTTAACATTAGCTCCAATATGTCTACAGGTTTTGAATCTATTCCTGAGCTCAGCAGGGCAGAGACTTACCAGTAAGACATATGGAGCACTTAGTCAAGGCTACTTACATCCATAGCCACAAACAAAATTAAAAGAAAAGGAAAGGGAAAAAAAGGAAAAGCTGTGAACTGTTCAATTTCTTGCAGTTGTGCCTTTGTAACCCCATTTAGAATTTGCTAGCAAAGATATTGGAATGGTTTGCCATTTCCTTCTTCAGTTCATTTTACAGATGGGGTAACAGGCAAACAGGTCAAGTGCCTTGCTAAAATCTCATAGGTAAAACACATCTGAGGCCAGATTTGAACTCAGTTAGATGAGTCTTCCAGATTCCAAGCCCAGTGTTCTACACACAGCACCAGGCTATGAATATTGGCAGAATTAATTATTCCTTTCATCCATAAGCAAAACCAGAGCTCCAGGCTATCCTAAGTAACATAATAATTCCCTCCATAATTGATGAGTTAGTCCTTCTAGGGTCACTGCAACATCAAAAAGAATGGGGAGGAACTTTAAGGTTATCCCCACAACTATTTTAAAAAGCTCTGTGATTTCTCTTCTACCTGACTTTGAACACCAAAACTTTAACTCCTAACAAAGGCAGAACCATTCCCCTCAAAGTTCAGGTAGCTATGACTGAGTGATAAGGTCAAAGGTTCCCCAAGCACTACAACAAAGAGATCCAAAGAAGGGCAGGGAGTCCAGTAGAATTCCATGGATATCAAATGCTCAGTCATTTGGAAGGTCAGTCCTACAAAAACCCATGCTCTTTCTACTCTGTCCTAGGTGGGCAGGTAGGAAGGCATGAAGGCAGACTGATAGAAAAGAAGAAAGAATTTATGGTTATTTATTCCATGTGCCTACAGTATACTAAAAAGCACTGTACAAATATTTATTTGATTTAATTATCACACTGGGAGGTAGTTGTTATTATACCCATTTTGAGGAAACTGAAACACTTGTTGACAAGTATTTTTCCAAGGCCACAGAGCTAATAAATATCTGAGAGTGGATTTCAGATCTTTCTGATTTCAGGTCCAGCACTCTATCCATTGCTATATCATCCAGCTATAGCGGGAGAAAGGTCAAAGATAAAAAAATATAAATTTATAATACAAATTTATATTATAAATGTTAGAGTCATCTGCATAGGGATGATAGCAGAAACAGGATAAGTGAATAAGAATGTCAAGGAAGTGGGGTGGCTAGGTGGCGCAGTGGAGGGGCAGCTAGGTGGCAAAGTGGATAGAGCAATGGCCCTGGAGTCAGGAGTACCTGAGTTCAAATCTGGTCTCAGACACTTAATAATTATCTAACTGTGTGGGCAAGCCACTTAACCCCATTTGCCTTGCAAAAACCTAAAAAAAAAGGTCAAGGAAGAGAAAATAAAGAGAAAGAAAAGAGCAAAAAACAGAATTTTGAGACATCTCTTCCTTATAAGGAAGGGGATAAGGAGATAGAGAAGAAATAGACAAAGGAAAACAACCATGGGAACATGGTATCTCTGAACTCATGGGAGGAAAGAATGTCCAGGAAAAGAAAATAGGCAGCAGTGTGGAAAATTCCAGAGAGATCAAAAAGTACTAGCACAGTGGGTTTGGTGACATGGAGATCATAAAATATAGTTCAAAGTATTTTCAAGAGACAGAGTCTGGGATGGCCTCCTGTAGGAGGTGACACCTAAACTATGCTGAACAGAGCATAGACATCAGCAGAAAGTATCCCTAAATACCTTCACTGAATGGGAGTTCTATACAGAAACACACTAAAGATCACTAAAAGAAATATGCCATAATGAAGAATTTAGCAGAGGCCCTGGCTCAGAATACACCTGATAATAAATGTCTACCAATTTAATATTGCACTGCTGGAAAACAAGATTGACAGGTAGACTAGTCAAGAAACAAGCTATAGGAAGAGTGGTTCTTCGTGAGGGGAGGGCCTGGGAAAAGAGCACACAGGGCTGCAAACAGAGCAGACAGAGTCCCAAATTCGATGGGCTCTTTCATAGAGGCTTTGGATGCTGTTACTGAATCTTCAAGAGAGGAACTGGCATCATGGAAAGAGACAATGTGATTGTCATATGGTGACAGTTAAACTGCCCCAGCTGGAGAGAAAGAGTGTGTAAGGCAGAGGGAAAGGACTACAACTATTTTTGGGAGGGACTCTCACTGAAGGCTGAAGCTACATTTTGAGAGAACAGTGTTTGACTCATCCTCTGGAGAAGACAAGCTGGGGGAAAATCTATCCTGAAAATATTTGGTAGATTACCTATGCTCCTGAGAGAATTCAATGGTGAGGCATGGTACCAGTGTCTGTGAAGGAATCCACTGATGAATTTAATGCTAAGAAATAAGCTGAGATCTTTCTCATATTGTTGAAAGATTTCAATCTGTCTTTGTATTGTTACTCTGCTAATAAATTGCATAAACAATAACACAGATCCTTATTTAAGTCTATAAGAGACTTAAGGTTAAGATGGATACTTAAAGAGAAGAAAACGTTTATGGGAAAAGGGGTTTCACCAATTTTAAAATAGCAGGGTAAGGGGCAGCCAGGTGGTACAGTGGCTAGAGCACTGGCCCTGGAGTCAGGAGTATCTGACTTCAAATCCGGCCTCAGACACTTAATAATTACATAGCTGTGTGGCCTTGGGCAAGCCACTTAACCCCATTTGCCTTGCAAAGAAAAAAAAAAGCAAGGTAAGGTTTAGAAGTAAGCAATTAAAAGAAATGTTGCAACGTTAGTTTTTCAGTAAGTTAGCTATCCTTCCCAAACAAATATGTCAACAAGTGCGATATTACCTACTTATGTCTCCAAGAAGTTAATTCTGCTAGTGTGGAAAATTTAGAACACAAAGACAAAGATAAAACATTGCCTCAGGAACAAGAGAACTTCATCTATAGTCTATTTTTTCATTTGATCTTTTTTAAAAAAATGTTGATAATTGAATTTCAACGTAATAGGTTTCCTTGGAAATTCTATGTATTTTATTTTATGCTAAACTTAAAAACATTATCTTGAGAAGTTGTGTTTACACTTTCCCAGAATGTCAAAGATTAAGAATCTCTTGTTCTAGAGGGATCTAACATATATGCAAAACAAGTAAATCAAGGTAATTTCAAGTGGTAGACAATACTTAAAATCTAGGGAAAAAAAGAGAGTTTTTATTTAGAAGCAGAAGATAGAAATTCTATGAAGCAGAGGTAAGAAGAGATCTCATCTTAGACCACCTTGGGCAGGAGACAGAATATCATTCACAAGGACCAGATGATTGTGAAGGATGCCATTGCCATTCAGGATCATGAGTACCTACCCCTGCACAGTTGAGGGTCCTCGTCCGATTGTGAACTTTGTTATGTACAAACGTCTTGCTTGCACCTTCTGTCACACCATCTACTTTCACAGTCATAGAAAAGCTTGTCTGAAATGTAGTGTCTACAAAAAAGGAAAATGGAATGGAAGGGAAAAAGGAGTGTGTGAATAAACTGCCAGATCCCAACATGGGCATCAATTTTCATATTGGTCTTGATAGTTGACTAAAGTTACAACCACTGACACGACAAACTCCAAAGGGCCCCAAAGATATCAAGGTGGTGCTGTTGAATGTGCCTCAAATGACATTAGTAAAATACACTCCCATCCCCCATCATTATCAACTAACTACAATAAATTATAAAGCAAATCATTTCATGAACAGTAAAATTAGGTTTTGCCCCTCCATATAGTTTTCCCCACATAAAAGAGCTATTTTAAATCTTTGTAACACTAGAATATGATGCTTTATGGAAAGAAAACCTGTTCCCCAGTCAGTCCTCTTACCATCTGATTGATTCAGCTGAATAACACATGTCAGCCATAACTGCTGATTATAAGTAGAAAGTGGTCCTGAATTGAGAAGAAATGGCTTTAGCTGAGGAAAAAGGAAAGAGAAAAATTAAAAAAAAAAAAGCCAAGAGTCAGTCACACATCACTCCCTGATCCTGCTGAACAAATCACCCTAGCATACAATATTAACATTTTACATTTCACACTGTAGGCTCCAGTTATTGTTCTGAAAATAGAAATATACATATTTTTCCCTTTAATGGTATGAATTAAATTATGCACCAGTGACAAGAGGCTAAGGGCCTGACAACCTGCTCCAATCAATTTCATACCCTTACTGTATCCTGAGCAGTTTTCATAGGCAGGAACAATTGAGAACAAGGGCAAGAGTCCTACTTCTAATCCAGAGAAAATGCAATGTGAAGGAAACACAAACAAACAAACAAACAAAAAAGGAATGAAAATAGCAAAATGATGAAATACACAAAATAAAAACATAACAGAGGAAATGTTTTCAGTAGTTGCAATTCACTTTGTATCCAGAACCATTAATTCTGTACACTGTTCTAAACACTTCTCTGAGGATGCCTGGTTTTTTTGTTTGCTCTATGAAGGATCTGGTCTTCTCAACTAAGTTTACAAGGGTTCATTCACAAGGATCAGGATCATGAAGAGATGCAGTCAGGATATGGGAATGCAAGTCCTAGCTCCAACAAGTAAGACCTGAGTTAAAATCTCAGATTTGCTATTCATTACTTTAGTTTATTATTAGTTATTGCCTGCATGACCCTGAGCAAATTACTTAACCCCTCTGGACCTCAGTTTCTTTATCTGTAAAATGAGACAGTTGGATTGAATGGCCTGTGATATCCTTTCCAGCTTTTGTTCTACATCTTATAAACCTTCCTAGTTGAATTTAACACTAGGAAAATTTCTTAACCTCTGTGACTCAGTTTTTTCATTTGAAAATGGGAGAATAACAGCACTTCTGTTTCATTTTGCAAAGGAAAGCATTCCAAAAACCTTTGGGAGATAATTCTGCTATAACAATTGTTTTGAAAATATGAATTTGTTCCAACATGATAGCTATGTTAAGGAACAATTGGGGCATAATGGGAATTTCACATTTATTTGTTCTGTTTTTCATCCTCCAGCCAGTTACTTCCCTGCAACTCTTGTGATGCTCCAGCCCAAGGCTAAGGAAATCTCCAGAGACAGCCTGACATTGTGAGCACCACCTCTATCCAATGGAACACGAATGCATTTCCTAACCAATTAATACACATAAAACTGGATTGTCATTTTTATTAGATTCCTAATTTTTCCCTTGTGTCAATGACAAAGGTTTTGAGTGTTGTGCTCCTACAGTTTTAACTATGAGATTTTGCTCAGCTTGCAAGTCATTTTTAGGAACTCATGCCACTTTACAGTAGAACTGACTATATGTGTGTGTGTGTGTGTGTGTATTATATATACACATATAATATACATATATGTGTATTAATATTATCAAGAATACTGAATTTTCAAAAGCCACTATACTAGTACCAATACTTTTTTTTTTTAGGTTTTTGCAAAGCAGTGGGATTAAGTGACTTGCCCAAGGCCACACAGATAATTATTAAATGCCTGAGGCCGCATTTGAACTCAGGTACTCCTGACTCCAGGACCAGTGCTCTATCCATAGACACTCCTAGGTACCAATACTTTTTTTTTTTAGGTTTTTGCAAGGCAAATGGGATTAAGTGGCTTGCCCAAGGCCACACAGCTAGGTAATTATTAAGTGTCTGAGACCGGATTTGAACCCAGGTACTCCTGACTCCAAGGCCAGTGCTTTATCCACTATAACATCTAGCTGCCCCGTACCAATACTTTTAAACTAAATCTTTTACTAAATGAAACTTGATGAATTTCATCCAATTTTAAAGAAAAGTTTTATGAGCTTTTAAAAAATTTTTTGTAAGAGGTTTTTTTGAGGTATAGTCATGGCCTGACTATATGGGTTCTCTCTGTGGTTTGGTTCTTATCAGAAGCTTTGGCTTTAGAGGCAATTCCCTCTAAAAGGATATCTGTCAAAAGTATCCTTCCATCTTTCCTTTTTCATTTCACTTCTGGGCTTCATCTTCACTATAATCCCATATCTCTTTATTCCTCAGTACTTTCCAAGAGATCATTCCTACATTGGATATACTCTTCAACCTTCCCCTATTTTGAGCTCTTGGTGAACCAATTCAACTCTAAACTATGACCTACCCTCAATTCACTGTCCCCTGTTACTATCTGATCACCCCTTGCAAAGCACCAACCTTGAACTACTCTCACCATCTACCATCTTTGCTCCTAGGCACATGCTACTGAATGAAGCAAAAGGAAATAACAAATGAGCTGTGTGGACCCAATACAAAATTATGTCATTTAATCCCAAAGGGCCTTCATTACAACCTTTTATTCTTCCCCTAAAACATTCACTAATCCACTCTCTTCCCAAACCTTCCCTGGTACTGCTCTACTCACTCTCTTTAGAACATTTATTTTAGGCCTCCCAGCTCTCTTCCTCCTCATTTCATCATTCAGACATATTCCTCTTCCATATGTTCCTTCACAAAGATCTCAGAGTGGCTTCTCTTGCCAAACCCCTCAAGTAAACTCAACAAGCCTTTGCTAAGTGCCTCCTCCAAAAACTCAGGCAATCTTGATTCTCTGCCACCTTAGACTCTCCAGAAGATTTTTCCACTATCAGCTCTATCTCTTATCTTTATACCTTCTCCTAACTATTGGTTCCTTCCCTTCTGCCCACAAATATGCCCATGTCCCCTGACCTTTAGATCTGATGACTAAGAGATAGATCACTGACACTCACTTGATCCTTCCATCCCTGTCAGTTATTATCCTAGATCCCTATATTCCCCTTCCTGGCTAAATTCCTTGATTAAGTCAATCATACCCAATGCCTCTACTTCTTCAACTCTCACAAGATTTTATAATCTTGTAATCTGGATTCTACCTCACCAAAAGTGCCAATGATCTATCTCTGTCATCAGATCTAAAGGTCTTTTCTCAGAGACCTTAGCAGCATTTGACACTGTTGTTTACCCTTTCCTTCTAGCTACACTCTATTCTCCAGGTTTTCATAACTCTGCTCTCACATGGCTCTCTTCTCATCTATTCAACCAGTCTTCTTCAGTCTCCTATCCCGGTTCTTCCTCCATGCAACCAAGGTTCTGTACTGCGCCCTCTTCTCTTTTCTCTTCATACTCCCTTCACTTGGTGAGCTAGCTTATCAGCTTCCATGAGTTCAATTATGATCTCTATGCAGATGATCTGCAGACTCATATATTCAATTTGAGTCTTTCTCCTGAGCTCTAGTCACACACTTCCAATCGCCTCTTGAACATCTCAAAATGAATGTCCAATAGACATTAAACTCACCATATCCAAAACAGAACTCACTGTCTTTCTTCCATCTGCTTTTCCAGCATCTAGTTACACTGACCACCTTGTAGCTTCTCTCATAGGACATGTCACCTTCCAATGCTGGCACACCATCCCTGAAATGCTCTTTTCTTACCCTTCTCTTGAATTCTGACTTTTTAAAGACTGCTCAAATCATGCCTTCTACAAGAGGTCTTTAGTGATCCTCCTTACCACAAAGTCCTTTCCCTGTGAAACAACCTTCCACCTACATGATTATTTATGTACATGATTACTTATCTGTCATCTCCTCACCTGAGGGCAAGGTGCTGCCTCCTTGCTTTTCTAAGTACAGTTTAACACAAAGTAAGTACTTAAGAAATTCTTGACTGACTTTGGAGTTGGGATTTTATAGTGATGTGGACAACCTCCCACTAAGGTGGCTTGAAGGTGAAATAAATGTTAAGATAAATAAAGCATTTATTTAAGAGGTAGAGACCTGGTTTCAAATCCCTGGTCATACATTTATTAGATGACTGATCCAAAACAAGTCACATCAGTTCCTAGAGCTTTAATTTCCTCACTTACAAAATGAAGAGGTTGGACAAGATGACATCTAAGGCCTCTTAAAGCTTTAAATATATGATCCTAAACTTCAATATTTTAAGATCTGTAAATTTACCCTTGCAAGTTCACCCTCCATTGATATAAAATGCAATCTCTTCACACCTTGGTAAATGATATTAGGCCCCAAATCTGCCCCTCCCCCAATGTTAGCAAACTTTCTAATGATGATTCTCTCTTAGTTAAAGTGACCTGTTTCTTGGGCCAAAATATTGTTCATTAATATGGGTCAGAAATAAGCCTGTATTTACATCCCTTCCAGATTGATAAGACTGGTCAGAACATGACCAAAAGGGGTATGCTAGAACTGAAAAATCAGCACTTCCATCTTAAGGGTTGAAGGATCCCTGGTTCTGTGGGAGCAACCTTGTTCTCATGCAACATGATCAAGGACTCGGTTCAGAACGTCAACATTCTCATTTTTATTTTGTCACTGTCTCCTGTTATAATCATATGTCAAAACCATCCCAGGTAATTCACTCCAGAAAACATTAAGATTTGACAAAAATCTCTAAAACAACTCAGAAAAAAAAACAGACTTGATGATAGTATAATTAGGTGGGCACAAAGAATCTAACATCAGAATGAGGTGCCAGAATAAGACTTTTGTGGAGAAAATAAAATGACATTTTTAAAAGGTGGCTTCTTTTTAAAAATTTTTCTTTTATTTTTTAATTTTTATTTTTTATTTAAGGCAATGGGGTTAAGTGACTTGCCTAAGGTCATGCTAGGCAATTATTAAGTGTCTGAGATCAAATCTGAACTCAGGTCCTCCTGATTCCAGGGTCAGTGTTCCATCTACTGTACCACCTAGCTGCTCCAAAAAAAGGTGGCTTCTTAAACAGTTGTTACTGAAAAGTAGATTGGTTCACAGATAAGTTTGAGGGTTTACACAAATCTATATCATTAGGTTTCCTTCAATAAAGTATAGGGAAGAAAATGTTACCACCCTTTCCCTTACTCACAACCTCTACAACACATCCCAAATAGCACTGTCTCTGAGGTAATAAAGAGGTGGAGTCAAAGGATTAAATTCAAACTACAGATTTTAGGCAACTGTGGAAATTCATGTGGCCTTAATTTAGAGACTGATATATTTGACATGCAGAGGAAGTTTTAATTTGTAGATAATTTATTCAACATCAGATAATGACTCACATTTAAATAGTACTTTCAGTTTTGAATTTTTAGGTTTTTGCAAGGCAATGGGGTTAAGTGGCTTGCCCAAGGCCACACAGCTAGGTAATTATTAAGTGTATGAGACTGGATTTGAACCCAGGTACTCCTGACTCCAGGGCCAGTGCTTTATCCACTGCACCACCTAGCTGCCCCAGTACTTTCAGTTTTACAACATCTAATCTTTACATCAGTCCTATGACATAGACAATATAAAGTACAACTTGCTCCATTTTACAGATGAGAAAACTGACAGGATGATTAAGTGACTGACCTAAGAGCACATATTCCATGTCAAAGCCAAAGTCAGGAGAAAAAAGAAAACCTTCAAAACTGGAATCCAAAAATTCTTTCTATTGACTACATAGAACTGCCCATGTTAGAATCCAGAACCAAGTTCCACTTCCCAGAGGCAAAGATCATAAGGAATCAAGAACTATACTGCATAAACTGGGATAGCAAAAATTTGTTATCCCCTAGAACTCAAGCCTTTCTAGAGTCAGGGAATGTTTTCCACTTTGGGCTAGATGCACTCACAGAAATAGAATTTTACCAAACAATAGCTGATTATCCCCAAAGGGCCAAGAAGCCCACACTTCTGAAAGCCCACACACTGAAAACCAAGCTGCAGATTCGATTCAGAGATGCTTTGTCTTGGGCATGCTCCAGGCTGGCACATTATTTACTAAGATGACAGTTTATAGTACCCCCCCCCACTGACATTCATTCAGACAGTCTTACCTTTGAGCTACTGCTGTTTACTTGGTGGTCTTCTGAAGTAGACTGGATTGCTTGAGGACCTAAATTTCATCAGAATAGAAAGAAAATAGATTTGATTAATCAATTCCAAGGCAGACTTTTGAAGATGAGGGGAAAGAGGTAGTATTTTCCTTGGCTTATACACTTCAAAACCAGACTCATTTAAGCACCTCGTTTAATGTTGGGAGACTATGGCTATTAAGAGAAAATAAATTTTAGGGGGCAATAGGGATGTTATGCAGTCCATCCTTACTGGGCTTTTGGCCTTCCTCAGAGTCAAGCAAAGTATATGTTAATCCATTTAATAAGCATAATGCTTTATGTTAATTTTAATGTATTTTTGGCAGGAAATATCATTTCCTTTTCCTTTAGTAATGTTTCTCAAGGAGTTGAGCAAAATATGTGTCAGATCCATAGGACACTTACATTTCATGTTGTGAGAAAGCAGACAGCAGTAAAATAAAAAGATTCAATGAACATTTATTGAGGCCTACAATGTGCATAACATTAAACAACATTCTGTGCAATATACAAGGAAAAACAGAGAAAGGCTTACAAACAGGAATTAGTGCTAATGAGACTCTAGAAACAATTATGGGTCATTCCCAGGCCATTAGTTAGCCAAGGTACCAACCTGGTCTACCAGTGACAATCTTGTTATACCATGGCCAATTTGATGCTGACCAACCTTGACCAAGCAGTCTAAAAATGCAAAATCTCTCCTGCTACAAGAGATACACCAAAATGACACCAAAGAGATACACCAAAACAACTCTGTTGTTTACTACCTCCCTCCTAGAAGAATTAGGAGCTGGTTGGAGAAGATTGTCTTCCAGTTCTGGCCCAGGCATATCAACATGAGGCAATTGCCATCTAACACCTCAGTGTGTTCATAAGCCTGAGTACATAGTTCCTAGCCTTAAGGAGTTTATAAATAAGAAATCAAGGTGTTTTTTTTTTTTGAGAGAAAAGATTATGTGTACTAATACTCTGACACTCACAGGTAGCTACTCTACAATTAAATCAGAACAAGCTCTGTGGAGAGAATAAAGGGACTTGGAGAGCCTGGATTTTTTGTTTTTGATGTTAAATTAGTCTGGATACAACAATCTGTCAATTTATGCCAGTTTTTTCTAAGAAGAAAATGGAAACTATAGAATTTGCCACCTCCATACAACAATGAGTCTGTGTATACACACACACACACACACACACACACACACACACACACACACAGACACACACACACACAGACACAAAGCACTATGATATACAGGCAATCCCCAATTTAAGAATAGCTTATATGCACTGAGAGTTCTTTATAAGCCACTTGGCATGGCATTTAAAATGCACTTTCCCATGAAAAGAGTGCTATAAAAGGTATTACTGTTGAACAATAACAGTATTTCAACTACCCACCATAGGGGTTGTTCTGGGACTCAAATAAAATGTTATATGATAACTGCCTTAAATCTGTTAACCTAACAATAATGCAGATTGTAAACTACACATATCTGTCCATTCTGTCAAGTCTTGTCTCATTCTTCCCATAAATCTGCCCTAGCTTCCCCACTACTACTTCATGTGCCATACTCTAAACATCTTAATATCATGGGAGATCAAATAGTGGGGTAAACAGGTTTCCTACTGGTTACCTTTGATGACAAGGTCATACTTTCGCCCCAGTCATTTTTCTGATGCCATCCTTTATACAATACTGCTCTTCAATTCCTTTTTTGTTTTTTTGCAACATATGGCAGCCAGCTCAGTCCTACTCTGGACTTTTTCATTGCCCTTTGGATATTGAATATTTTGGTTATTCAATTCTAAGAGCCTGTGTCAATCCATGACTTTTCCATACTATCACCAGAAAAATATTGATGTCTTTTAAAAATGGGCCTTTGTTTCAGAATTTATTAAAAGGATTATCTACTTCCCAAGTCCAATTCAATCCTGTCTCCTCCTACTCAATTTTGGGCCCAGGTCATCATCCATTTGCAAGTGTCCAAAACGCAAAAACCTTTGATGAACCTACATCTTCAAATTTTATACTTTACTTGAGATAATTCAACTGAGGATCAGTTATTTCAATAATTTTATCTTGCAAGGAACTTCAATGATTTTAACATTTGCATAGGAGAGACCTTATCAGGAGAGTCATCAAGGAGATATTTTGATCTAGTGAATCAAATGCTTTTTTTAATAGTCATAAAGATCTTAAGATCTTGTATTATTTACACTTTTTAGTCACTGAACTTATACAGTTTCTGCTATTAGAATATCATTTGCAAACACCTTCCTGTTTCTTTCTCATACCTTCATCAATAATGTACCCAAATAAATATGCATATTATTCTCATAAAATTTTGCAGGAATAGAAAAATAGGCATAGAGATTGAGAATCTATGATTTGATAAGTATTGTTGTGGTTAGCAGAAGGTCGGGAAAGAAAGGCTAAAGTAAAGACAAATTTTGGGCCAGTCCTCACCCTCACCAAATCATAGATTCTCAGTATTAGTCTTAGAAGTTCAATTCTGACCTGAAGCATAAATACCCTATAAAACAACCCTGCTGAGTGGTCATCTAGTCTCTGTAATCCAGTCAGAGAAAACTCATCAAGTTGTAAGATAGCCATTCCACTGCTACACAACAAAGTATTTGGAAGGCAGTATAATGGGAATAGTTCTCAACTTGGTGTCAGCAAGACCTGTTTTCAAATCCCAATGAGAATTTAGAGAACAGTGAAGAAAAGGAGAAACCCTGGAGAGACAAAGATTCTATCCCAGTAGCAATGGTTAGATGAGCATGGTAAATGCTTAAAACCACAGCTAGAGGAAGTAACTGACATTTAGATAGCATTTTCCATCTATTATCTCATTTGATTCTCACAAAATCCCTGAGAGGGAAAAAGACATTTAGGGATATGTCCAAAGTCATCCAGAAACTTGTGGCAGAAATTCTGATTGCTGACTTAAAATTAAATTGTTTGTATGGCTTTTTGAAATAGGAAATGCTATTGTTAAAAATCAGCCTCTTAAATGTTACTTTTTCCTTAATCAGGGACACCTTATGATTAACAAAAAACAAAAACAAAAACTATCAAATTTGAAATGACACATAGCCAAAAAGACAGTTATATTTTATTTTGTCATTTATTTCATTTTGCTTTTATTTTTCATTTGCTTTTATTTCAATTTTCCAGTATGATTTCTGCTCTTCAGGGAAATTAAAAACTATGGATAAAACACCTTAAAAACCAACAATTTTGGAGAAATATGGAAAGTAACACAATTATGAATGGGTTAAATCCAAAAAGTTTATTTTTAAGTCAGTCACTTTGAATTCAACAGGTATTTTCCCATAGAAACAATATCATAAATGATGGTTAGGTTCCCAGGGACAAGTCTATTTATATTCAAGAAAGAGTAAAGTTGAATTAAGAATAATAATCATTCTATAGAATGGTGCCTTCTGGGTTCCAACTGATAATAAGGAATATTCCCCTCCTCCTATCACAGTGATAAGAATCTATTTCTATCAAAAACAGAGACATTCAATCTGTGGAGGAAGAAGTTTCCAATGAAACAATTATTTAAAATGTTACTCATGTTCCTTATGTTCCTCATAAATGGAATATTTCTAAGTAACTGGAAGAGATACATAGTTTTATTCCTGGTCTGAATTTACTTAAAACCATTGAGGATACGAGACACACTGAATCACAGTTGAAAGGGATGTCACTATTCATCTAGTCTGACCCAATTTACCAAAACAATCCTCACTGCAACATACTGGTCAGATAGTCAATCTTTGCCTGAAGAGTTCCAATAAGAGTAAATCCACTTCTTTTCTAAGGCAGTACTATAAGTTTTTCCCTAATAGTAAACCTAAATGTATCACTCTGCAAATTTTACCCACTGTTCCTAAGTTCTATTCCCTGGTAATTAACAGAGTAAATCCAATTTCTCTCTTCTGTATGATAATCTTCCAAATAAACAAAATAATAGCTCTCATGCCCTGCTCTCTCTACTCTTCTCCAACTTAATATATTCAGTTTCTTCCCCTAATAATCATATAACATGGACTTGAAATCATTTGCCATTCTAGGTACTGTTCTTAAGACACTCTCCTGCTTACTATTATCTGTCTTATATTCTAGGACCCAGAACATTAAGCTAGATGTAATCTCATTCAGATAAGAATCCAATGAGACTAACTCTTCATTATTCCTAGATGCTGTGCCTCCAACATACCTATTAATGTTTTTAAGCTATCATATATGGCTGATTTACATTTAGCATACAATCCATTAAAAACTTCAGACCTCTTTCAGACAAACTGCCATCTAACCAACCCTCCCACTTCTTGTATTTGTAAAATCAATTTTTTAACCAAAATATAAATCTTTATATTTTTCTCAAATAGATCTATTATCCTAATATTAATTCAGATGTTACTTCCTATGATGTGTATCCTAACTTATCTATGCCTGTCCATTATATTCAACTCTTGTTTATTTTTTTCTAGATTCACCACAGTGGAAGGAAGATAAACATCCTGCTCAAGGACTTCCTCACTTTTCTTCTGTCATTGTGAGGATGCTAATGAAGAACTCAGGGTAAAAACTTATTTTCTCTCAATTCCCATGTGATCTATCCATCTTTTTTATCTTTTAATCATAAATGACATCCTTTACTCCAGTTCTTCAAATTTATTTATTTTAGTCTATGTTGCAGCCTACTCACACCTACTATACCTACTCCACCTGCACCTATTACATACACAATGAGCCACACTCATTGCCCTGAGTAATTCATTTTTAATTTTTTTTATCAGAAATCTGATGGGGGGTTTTTAAAATGAGTTCTTTGTTTTGAGAAGAAATGTATAATTAATTAATTAAAGGAGCAATTTCTGAAGACAATCCAATTTTCTCTCCTCTTCTTATTTAATTCTGGGCCTAACTTCTTGGTTTCTGGACTGATGATCCTGAATATACTGAAGGACAAGTACTTAAGATAGTTCATGTAGAGGCATGCCACTGACTGAACATAAGTAGGCTATATTCACTTGGTTTTTCCTAGGCTGGACAGTTAGGGTAAACTCTTTTTTTTTTAAGGGTAAACTCTTGAGTAAATAACAAGTCTCATCCAGGAAGTTCTATAATATTTCAGGCCTTGATGCAAACAGCATGTTATCCACAAATAGAAAAATTGAGAAGACAGCATCCATAGAGGATTTCTCCTCAACCTGGACTCTATTGGTTGGTTCTCTACCAAAGTAGGACCAAACACATTTAATAAAGTTACCTTTTTTTTTGCTTTATGGCTGTCCTTAAACATACGATCAATGGTAACTGAAATAGATTGTGTTTATCTTTCAAGGAATCTTATAGAATTTGACATATGCAACACTCATCTCCCTTCCATGAGTTCTTATACTGGTAATCCCCAATACTTGAATATACAGTCTTAGAATACATATCTTCTGAAATCCCTAGTTTTCTTCAAGATTTAGTTTAAGCATGATTTTCTACATAAAACCTTCCCCTTTCAGTGTGCTTTCTCCCCAAACTATTTATTTTGCATATATATTTACCTTTTTTTTTTTAAAGGTTTTTGCAAGGCAAATGGGGTTAAGTAGCTTGCCCAAGGCTACACTGCTAGGTAATTATTAAGTGTCTGAGGCCAGATTTGAACTCAGGTACTCCTGACTCCAGGACCATGCTCTATCCACTGTGCCACCTAGCTGCCCAATATCTGTCTTTTAGAATGGTATATTCCATGCTCTCTACATCTATAAATTGGTAGCTACTATAAATTTTGGTTCTTAGATATATGAATTTTTTCTTCTGGCTGCAATATTTTTTCCTTTGACCAAGAAACTCTACCCTCTGATCAGGGCAGTTTTCTTTCATGTTAATGAAAAAGATGATGTTGAGGTTCTTTTGGGAGGTAGTTAGGTGGCACAGTGGATAGAGAACTAGTCCCAAAGTCAGGGAGACCTGAATTCAAATCTGCATTTCTTACATTACTATGTGACCCTGGACAAGTCACTGAACCCTTTTTAATCTGTTTCCTCATCTATAAAATAGACTGAAGGAATGGCAAATCACTTCAGTATCTTTGCCAAAAACCCTAAATAGAATCACAGAATCAGACTATTGAAATAACTCAACCACAGCCCAAAAGGGTATTTTTTTGGGTGCCTTTCAGGAAGTCTGATGATTCTTAAATTCTTTCTTTTGATCTTTTTACCAAATCAACTGTTTTTGGTATGAGATACCAAACATTTTCTTCTATTTTTTCACATTTTGTTTTGTTTTTTATGGCAAACTCTTTTTAAAAAATTTCTTCATTTTATTTTATTTTTATTTATTTTTCCAATTTTATGTAAAGATAATTTTCACATTCATTTTTGGAAAGTTTTCTCCTTCCCAGCCTTCCCTTCTCCCCACGCTAGGATAGCAAGTAATATGATATAGGCTATACTTATACAATCCTGTTAGATATATTCCATATTAGTCATACAGCAAACTCTTAATAATTTCTTGTTGACTGAATACCTGATATAGATGACAGACACTACTGTGGAAGAATACCTCAGTAAATTATGTAATGATAAACATAAAGCGCAAAATATCAAGGTCTCCTTTGGACTAAACCTTTCCAATTCCCTACTAATGACCTTATCAAGGATGCCCTGAACCTATATAGATAATTTTCATAAAAATATTATATAGATAGGAGAATAGGCAAACATGAACTAACAGTTATCAGTTCTGTCAGTTGTCTTTTTGTGACATTAATAAGGTCTGAGATTTTTCCCAAGTTTTTTATATCTTTCCCTCTTTTGTATACCTTGTAGAAAGGTATTCCTTCCCCTGTTCTCTCTAGGATGAAATTCCTCTATGTATAGATCTGGTCTAATTTGACTGTTTTTCTCATCTTTTTCCACCTTAGTGAGAAGTTTCTACCTTAGTTTTTCCCATTTTTTTTTTTTGTAGATTTTTGCAAGGCAGTAGGGTTAAGTGGCTTGACCAAGGCCACACAGCTAGGTAATTATTAAGTGTCTGAGGCCGGATTTGAACCCAGGTACTCCTGACTCCAGGGCCGGTGCTTTATCCACTGCGCCACCTAGCCATCCCTCTATCTTAATTTTTTATCATTCCTATAAGCATACCTGGAACTCTGATTTGGGGAGCAAGTATGGTAATTATACTATCCTTGATGGTAAAGAAAAAAAAAGAAAAGCTTTAATTTCATCTTTTCAGATTTGTTCTAGTGGTATAGTCCTCTTAATATCATTTTGGTCTTGTCTGTCACCCAGTGTGTTAGCTTATAAAAGAAATAAGTAGAAGAGATAATAGCTGCTATAATTCACAAAAAATTTAAAAATAATCATGATGGTGAAATGTTTAGAAAACATGGTAGAAACCAGCCTGGGTTTCTTCTTTTTCCTCATAAATGATTTATTTATGAATAACTTTAAATGCTAAGAAAATCATTTAGATTTTTTTTTGCAAAGGGTTAAGTGGCTTGTCCAAGGTCACACAGCTAGGTAATTATTAAGTGTCTGAGGTTGCATTTGAACCCAGGTACTCCTGAATCCAGGGCCGGTGCTCTATCCACTGTGCCACCTAGCCGCCCCTAGACATTTTACAAATATTGGAATACATGTTCCAATAAGATGATTAAATGGTTTATGTATAAGTTTCCTCCATAATTTATAAACAGAAATAAATGTATTTAATCCACTAAAAGACCAAAAAAAAAAAAGACTGGAAAAGGGAAAAAATTCTCATGAGGAAACTCACACATTTAAACAGAAAGGGAAACTCAAAAGATTCCCCCCACCACCAAAAAAAGCCAAATGTAACAAATATACATCCACAGAACTTGAAAAGACCAAGTAATGAATCACAATATACATACTACAATGAAATAACAAGCTTAACATTCCTTAGAAGTCCCACCAGGTTAGGGATATTTGAGGCAAAAAAAAAAAAAAAGAAAAAAGAAAACTATGAGTTCTATAGTTCAGAAAGAAGTATTCTAGAGAAAGGAAAGGAGGAGGGGAGGGGTAAGCAAAAGTGAATCGACTATGTTTCTAGAAATGTGAATTTTACAGATGAAGATCACTCAAACGATGAAGTGGAAGATATGGCAAAGGAAAGAAGGCTCATGACTCATATTCTTATCTAAGCTGAGCAAAGAAAATATTTCTAAAACATCAGTGAAAGTAGACTAAAGGAAGAGAATGTCTACATAAAATAAAAAAGCAGACTTCCAGAGTCTGAACTGATAAAAATGGGGATAAGATTTTAAAGAAGAAATAAGGAAATAAATTATATGGTTTCAAGCAAAACAAGGAACTAATTTCTTTTTTGATTTTGATTTTTAATGAGGCAATTTAACAGAATTAGATACAGGGAAAAAACAATTCTGATCTTGAAGTCTCCTTTTAAAAAAGCATGTCTTTCTATTTTTGATTCCTCATCTGGAAAATCGGAATATCTATTTCATGCCATCTGCTATGACAACACTACAGATAAATCCAATACAAAATGCTTGTAAAATAGCTTAAACTTTCCGAAAACAAATGATAGTGAATGTGAGAACAAGAAATATGTCTTCTCAAAGAGTCACAAGAACATGCTTTACTTTTCCCTACAGATGATGCTGGACAAAATCCTAGCAAGTTGTTCAAATGTTCAATATCCTAACAGGCACAAATGATCACTGCCTCGATTCTTGCCAGCAGCCTTGCAAAAAAGGAAAAGAATATGAGAGGAACAAAGATGACTTTTTATAGAATGCTCAAGGGGCATGTCATTTCTAATCCTTGATGAGAATATTCTTTATAAAGCAAGTTTTAATTTTTGAGACACAATTAAAATAAAAGTGATCTCACTTTAAAAAAAAGTAGTAGTCATGTGATTTCAGATAAGGCTATACTACAAAGCTATTCTGTGTTGACAAAGAAACTACATTATGCTTAAAGACATCATAGATAAACAAAACAAATCACCACTGTCTGGAGCACTACAGATTCTTCCTAAGCCTTAGACCCTTAAGAGGTTGATTAGGCCACATGAAGTCCAAGGATAAGAACATAGGGAGCATCATATGGAGTATTCATGAAATGATAAGCTACACCAGGCCCATTTTTGATACCAGAGAATCCCAGAAACTAACACTGATGGGACCTGAGAGCATCCATCAATGCATATCATTGTCAAGTATTTATAACCTTGCTACTATCTGGCAAGAGAACGGGTTTTGGGGGCTTGTAATTTTTTTTGCTGTCTCATTGACTCATTCTCAAAAAATCCTCTACTTGCACTTAAAACCAGCTTGTACCTGGTCCAAAACATAACCTATCCAATGTCATGCTTCACTATGTTCTGTAATAAATCCTCAAGCAGTTAATCTAATATGTTAGGAATTTCTCACTAGATTAAATATTTAGAATTATGCTAATCATTGTATAATTGTATGCAAACATGTAATATGTAAATTTATGGATATTCATTCATCTGAGAGAAATAAAATAATATCAATATTATAATGAATAAAGCAAAAGCATATTCATCTGCAAAGACAAATACTAAGGCAAAAATTCTTCAAATCTCTAGTAATAAGATAAAATCAAAAACAACCCTAAAGCTTCCACTTCACATTCAGAAAACTGTCAAGATGAAAAAAGATAAAAGCAGTCAATGTCTGGAGGTTGTGAAAAGATGTAGCACACCAATCTGTTGTTGGTGGAATTGTGAAATAGTTCAATTACGGAAGACAATGTGGAACTATACAAATAAGGTAGCTAAAATTCCAACACCTTTGACTCAAAGATTCCATTACTAGGTAAATACTACAATGGGGTCATTGACAAAAAAAAGGTCCCTGCAAAACATCAAACTACTTAGAACAGTTCATTTTATGTACTCTGTATACATTTTCAGAAAAGGCTAGAAACAGTGTAGAAGTCTACCCATTGGGGAATGGCTAAATAAATTTTGAGTACATGAATGTAATGAAATGCTACTATATTGTTTTAGAAAACAATACAAGATGAATACATAAAGGCTTGGAAAGACTTACCTATGCAAAATGAAGCAAGTAGAAACAATAAAACAATTATTACTCAATGACCACAACAATACAAATGGTAAGAACCACTGTAGCAAAATAATAAAAAATGAATGTTGTGAAATGGTGAAGAACAAGGTTGATGGCAGAACTCAAGTAACAAACCTTTAATAAATACCTATTATGTGCCAGTCACCCTCCTGCCAAGTAGGGGAGATACAAAAAAAGGCACAAAACAATCCCTGATCTCAAGGAAGTCAGTCTAATGGAAGAGACTACACATAAACAAGACAATTGCAGGATAAAATGGACAAAATCTCAGAGGAAAGGTACTAAGACTAAGGAGAACTGGGAAAAACAACTTTAAGTAAGTGGGACTTAACTGAGTCCTAAAGGAAGACAGGGTTGAAGAGATAAGAAAGACATTTCCCCCTATTACTTTAAGGAGGGAAATCCATAAGTGTGAAACATGCAATTCAATGACAGGTTTTTTTTCTGTTGTACTGATTGGCTTTAATTTTTTTTCTTCTATTTCTAAAAAATATTTATTAGATAGAAGAGTTTTCCGAAAGGAGAGAAAAAAATCAAGGAGATGTAAAAACAAAAGATATAGATTAAAATCTATTTTTTAAAAAGACAGTAACTGTGGGTTACTTCAATTCACCATTATAAAAATTGGCAAACCTAACAGAAAGATAAACAAGAATTAAATTGTAGATCTAAATAGACATGATAGACATTTACAAATTAGTGAATAGAAATCTTAAGAATTATACACATTTTTGTTTCATATGACACCTTTACAAAAAGATCCATGTGCTAATAACTCAAAAATAAATTCAGAAAACTTCAGAAGAGAATTGGAGTTTTTTTATTTTTTGCTTTTTCTATTAAAATGATCATTTTATTTGGTACTTGTTTTAAGTTCAGAATAAGAAAATGAGTAAATAATTGAAAGATCAGAAATACTAAGTACATCCTTTACAAATCATAAGGTAATAAAATAAAAAATAAGAATAGAAAGATGGAGTCAAAATAATGAGAGTAAATAAAAATTACAGAAACAATGAATATTTTTAAAATTATGGGGGCGGCTAGGTGGTGCAGTGGATAAAGCACTGGCCCTGGAGTCAGGAGTACCTGGGTTCAAATCCGGTCTCAGACACTTAATAATTACCTAGCTGTGTGGCTTTGGGCAAGCCACTTAACCCCGCTTGCCTTGCAAAAAAAAAAACAAAAAAAACAACAACAACAAGAAAAAAACAAATAAAATTATGGCAATGAGAAAAACAAACCAAAATTTCTGGGATGAAATCAAAGTAGTCCCTAAGGAAAAACAGATCTCTCTGAACACTTATACTGCCAGGAAAGAGAGAAGACAAATTAAATAAGCATTAAATTTTAAAATTAGCAAACAACAAATTGATAATCTCCAAGTAAGTACAAAAGTAGAAAACTGGAAAGCCCAAGGAAGCTAAACAAAATTCAAAACAAGGACTAATCTTGAATTTTTTGGGAGAGAAAATAAGCAAAAAGAAAAACTAAATTACCAAGCTCAAAAATAAGCATAGGGTATCAACAATGAATAGAAAGAAAATAAAGTTATCTGAAAATCTGAATTTTAACACATAAAAAACAATAACTGATATATCTACCTAGGGCTTTAAAGTTTAAATGTAGAATGCTTTTATACTATTTCATCTGATCCTTACCATAACCCTATGAGATAAGTATGAAGAAATGAGTAAATTAAAGCTCAGAGAGATTAAATGACCTGCCCATTGCCTCACAGAAAATAAGCATCAGGGGCAATTCCAACTTGAAGATTCTTTGAAAGCCTTAACTCTCAACTAGTTCATTCTACTATTTACTGTTAACTGGTATAACTGCAGCATTATTAAGGCTGTTGTCTTAAAAGACCTCAAAACTAGGCTTTTAGGAATGGGAAGTGAGGGAATTACTGGAAATATACCTGAGATTACTAAAAAAGAAAAAAAAATGCAGTCTGGCCAAATATTTTTATAACATTATTTGTTATTGTACACTTAATCACTGAATAGGCATTGCCTCAGACAAACTAAGACTTTAGCTTAAAAAGGCCAAAGGGCATCTCCAGTACTATCTATTATCTATCCCTAGACCCAGAGGTTGGTGACTTTGCCCAGCCATCCCTCACTTAAATCCAATTCACTTGCAGGTGAAGATATCACTTTCCTGATGTCATTGATCCTGTTCAAGAATGCAGGACAAATAGCAACAACAATTTGTTTACAGTTTTTATCTCCAGCACTTAACAGAGTTCCTGATGTAAAACAGAAGCTTAATAAATGCTTGCCAATTGATCAATTCAATTATTGTTTATATAATTTCAATTACATATTTATAATATGTATTTATAAATATAGTATTTAATATAATATTAATTAGCTAATTAATATTATATTATTATTCCTGTATCCCCTTTAATTCTCTCTCTGCAAACTAATCATTCTATATACTTATGAATGGAGTTTTCCATTTATACATTTGTAGTCAATGTATATCTTCATGCTGTTTCACATGAATCTTTCCAGGTCTTTTTCTATTCCTTTTCTACTTTCTCTTTGGGTTTTGAAGATACTGCTCCATTACATTTCCTTTCTCTCTCTCTGACCATTCGTTTATCTATGTCCAGTTCTTTCCTCTATGTGGACACAATTCAGAACTTTGTACTAAGTCATTATCTTTTTTCTTCCCATAGTCTCAGTGATCTTAAAAGCACCAATAATTTTAACTGCCATCTCTATGCAAATGACTCCCAAATCTACATATCTAGACTACATCTCTCTTCTGATATCCATTTCAATCTCAAATTCAACGTAATTAAGACAGAATTTATTTTCTTTTCTCCCAAATCCCTTACTCTTTTTTCTTTTCTTTTCTTTTTTTTAAACAAGGCAATGGGGTTAAGTAACTTGCCCAGGGTCACACAGCTAGGTAATTAAGTGTCTGAGTTTGGATTTGAACTCAGGTCCTCCTGACTCCAAGAGGGGTGCTCTATCCACTCCCCATCCCTTACTCTTTCTAAAAGACTATTTGTATAAGAGCACCACTAATTTGCAACCTCAAAGTCATCTTGAATTCCTTACCCTCTCAACCCTCAGATAAAATAAGTTGCCAAATCCCACTGATTCTGCCTTCTTAGCATTATTACTTCATCCTCTCCACAAAGATGGTAACCACCCTCATTTGAGCCCTCATCACTTATTAACAAGTTCCTTGCTTTCAATCTCTTCCTTCTCCAATTTTTCCTCCTTACAGCTGCTAAATTGAATCTACTAAAATACAGGTCTAATTCTGGAACTCCTCTAATCAAGAAGCTTTAGGGGCTATCCACCACTACTAGAATAAAATTCAAACTCCTCTGCTGGTATTGAAACCTCTCAATATGCCCCAAGCTTTTCTCTCCTAGAGTGATTTAAACATTACTCCATTATGCTTATCAAATTGGTCAACATTGCATCTAGCATGCTCTCCCACTATCCCTGATGCTCCCCTCTCACCCTGCCCCACTCAGTCTCTTTCTATGTTATAATATAGTCTCTATTTTATCATTTCTTAACTCCTGTATTCCTCCCCATGCCCCCAGCAGAATTATAAGTTCTGTGAGGGCAAGAACTGTCTTAAATTTTATGATTTTATCTCCAGGACTTAATAGAGTGTCTGATATAGAACAGAAATTTAATAAATGCTTGACAACTGATCAATTACAAATATTAATATAATTTATATTTATAATATGTATTTAGAAATAGTATTTAAGATTATTTTATTAAATACTAATGCAAATAGTAATATAATAGTTCAAATATTAATATTAATTCAGTGTTTGTATATTAACCCAAATATTAAAAATAATTATTAATATATAACATTATATTGGTAGATTACAATTTATTTAGCTATTCTCCTGGACATGTAGGCATCTGAGTTCCTTCCAGTTTCTTTGCAATAACAAATTGTTGTTGCTATTTGTCCTGCATTTTTTTTTTTTAGGGTTTGTTTGTTTTTTGCAAGGCAATGGGGTTAAGTGGCTTGCCCAAGGCCACACAGGTAGGTAATTATTAAATGTCTGAGGCTGGATTTGAACTCAGGTACTCCTGACTCCAAGGCCGGTGCTCTATACACTGTGCCTCCTAGCAGCCCCTGTCCTGCATGCTTGAAGAGGATCAATGATAACAGAAAAGTGAAATCTTCACTTGCAAGTGAACTGGATTTAAGTGAGGGAGGTCTATGCAAAGTCACCAGTCTCACCCTTTCCTCCAGAGCCATCTAGGTCCAGGGATAAATAATAGATAGTACTGGAGATGCCCCTTGGCTTTTTTTAAGCTAAGGCCTTTCCCAGGTCTCAGTTTATCTAAGGCAATACCCATTCAGTGATTAAGTGCACACAGCAATTAATGAGGTTATAAAAATATTTGGTCAGATTGCATTTTTTTAAGTAATCACAGGTATATTTCCAGTATCTCCCTCACTTCCCATTCCTAAAAGCCTAGTTTTGAGGTCTCTTAAGACAGCAGCTTTAATAACACTGTAGTAATACCAGTTAACAGTAAACAGTAGAATGAACTAGTTAAGGTTTTCATAGAATCTCCAAGTTGGAATGGGTCACTCAATCTAACCTCTATCTTAAATGTGAATTCCACCTACAAATTCTCAACCTCTGCCTAAGGATCTCCAGTAAAATTATATGAAATAAGGCAGCCCATTCCACCACTGGGCAACTCTAAATCTTAGGAAATTTTTGTCCTTATATTAGCCCAAACCCGCTTCTCTGTAACTTAATTCTCTCCCCACTGGGCCCAAGCAAAACTAGTTAATCTCTAGTCCAAAAGTCAATCCAATGGTCTTACCTGCAATTCCAATGAAGACAGTCAAGCCAAAACAAATGAAGAACACAACAAAGACCAGGACGAAGTGGCGCTTGGACAGGGTGTACAATCGCATGGGTGCCAACCTAAAGAAAACAAATGTTAGTGAGTCAAGTCATGAGTGGGACACATTCCAGGAAAGTGCACACAAAGACAATAATAAAGACCCATCACACCTCAAACACAAAAACCGTTTATCAGCAAGAAGCAACAGTATAAAAAAGATTGCTGTCAGTGCATCTCAACAGAAGGGGGTTGACATTAGATTCTCTGGCAGAAAAGAATGCAGGGTATCCCCAAAGAGGGCAGCTTCAAACTATGCAGTTTAACACCTGCACTAAGATTTCTAGGACACCCTGATGTAAACCGGACCTTTGACATGGAGCGAATGTCATTCCTTTAAGGGCTAAACCATATGTTCAATGCAAACCTTCCTGCTACTTTGGGTTTGACTCTATCATGACCTGTGCCAAGGAGAACAGAATGTAAGTGCCATCCTCAGGTGAACACCATAACTTGCCGTAAAAGGCTTTGGGATATTCTTAAAGCATGGGGTTTCCTACCTGCCTCACAAAGGTGTGGGGAGGAAAACATTATGGAAGCCTTAAAATGCTATGAAATCAATGGGAACTGCTATGACTCATAAGCCTCACAGACCACAAGATGATGCTTCCACACAAATGCAACTATAATTTAGGTCAGTTCTCTTCCATTTCCTCACCAAGATGTTACTTTGAAGTCTCAGGAACTGTCCTCTCTAGAGAGATAATGAAGTTCTGCTGGGGGGAGGGGGAAGGAGTGGGCTGAACGCTTCAAGAGGCAGTTAATTGAATGCCTCACTGAAGGAATTTTGAAGAGTGCTAGGAACCAAGAAGTCCTTCACAATCATACTCTGTCTAGTTGTTCACCTCCTATGGTCCAGCGAAAACTGTATGACTGGCTTCTGTCCTATAAAGGACATTACATTTCCCACCAGTAGCCCTTTGCAGAGGCTACAAAATTCTGGCCTAACCTAAATCCCTCTCCCTTCTGTTTTTCAAGATCTCTAGTTTCCTTCAAAACTTATATCATGGGGGGGGGGGGGGGAGCTAGGTGGCTCAGTGGATAGAGCACCTGCCCTGGAGTCAGGAGTACCTGAGTTCAAATCCAGCCTCAGACACTTAATAATTACCTAGCTATATGGCCTTGGGTTAGCCACTTAACCCCATTGCCTTGCAAAAATCTAAAAAAAAAAACCCTTCTATCATGGGTCACTTACTACATGATATCTAAATTTAACAGAGTCCAGCTATCTCAAACTAATTGGGGGGAAATCGTCAGTTTGAAAGGTAAAAGGAAAAGAGAATCAAAGGAAAACTAGTAATATAGGAAGAAAGGGGAAGATGTGTGAGAGAAAAAGAAAATAGGAAGGAGAAATAAACAAGAGTGGGAGATTACAAATTATTTTGACATGACATTCAATTCCTCATACCCTTGGTTTGGAAATAACTTGAAGGCACGAAGATTTTGAGATCCTATATCCGTTCACATACAGGGTGAGTGTCAACTCTCTACCCTCTTACCTCAAACAGATGAAGTTTACTCTGTTGTACACTGAGCCTGCTGGGTGGCACTAAACTTTACCTTGGGGAATAAAGTTGTGGTTCTGAACAAACAGAAAGCTCCTGCAGTAATTATGTAATCTAAACCAATCAAGATTATACAGCTGACACAGTCTAGAGAAAACTTCTAACAAAATATCTCCATTTTTCTAAAGTAATTTTTTTCAAAAGCAGGGCTCTTCTTAAAGAAAAACCTATGTTTTAAAATGAGTTTGACTGTGGTATTTGATAGGAGAATAAACAGAAAATAAATCAGCAGAGAAAAGGCTACCTTACTCAAGAGCAAGTCAAGTCCCATATTCTCCTTTCCTACTTATTTCTACAGGGCTATTAAAAATAAGCTGGCAAATTTTTTTTTATTTATTTTTTTGCCAGAGATACATTTATTCAGTGTTTACCATGCCCTAAGCTGAGAAAGGAGACAAACTTAAAATAATCTATAAGGGCAGCTTTTGAATAACAACTCTTTCAAGTAAGAACTCTTAATTGGAATCCAAGAGTTCAGCGAATCTTTATTTTTCTTTATATATTTTAATAACTATATTTCAATATGTTTCCTTTGTATTTTATTTTAGGCATTTAGAATTATCACTGAGAAGGAGTCTATAGGTTTCACCACCCTGCCAAAGGGGTCCAAAGAAGGCTAAAAAATGAATGTATTAGCCCCTATGACGCTAAGGTACAAGAGCTCTCCTAATCGGAAGAAAGGGTTTTGTTGTCACTTCCAGGCACACACAATTGCTTATCAATGGCTTCAAGATTTCACTGGAAATCATATGGGTATGTTTGTACCTGTATGCACATAATGTAAATATGCGTGTCTATGCATTCATGTTTATGTGTGTAAATGTACACACACACACATATATATAAATACATATATATATATATATATATATATATATATAAACATACACTTCACAAATTTATTCACTGAAGAAGACCAATGAAGGCAGAATATCTCACCCCCAGATTTGTTTATTCTGTGGTTCATAATGACAAGGTTCATAATGATGAGCAATCTTTCCCTCAGGAGGGCTCAGGATTTAGACATAAATCACAGCCTGCTATGCTTTATGCCAAATTTCTATTGTAAAAAATTTATGTGCATACCCTTTGACCCAGCAATACCACTACTGGATCTATATCCTGAAAAGATGAAGAAAAAGGGTAAAAACATTACTTGTACAAAAATATTTATAGCAGCCCTGTTTGTGGTGGCAAAGAATTGTAAATCAAGTAAATGTCCTTCAATTGGGGAATGGCTTAGCAAACTGTGGTATATGTATGTCATGGAACACTATTGTTCTATTAGAAACCAGGAGGGATGGGATTTCAGGGAAGCCTGGAGGGATTTGCATGAACTGATGCTGAGTTAGATGAGCAGAACCAGAAAAGCACTGTACACCCTAACAGCAACATGGGGGTGATGTTTAACCTTGAAGAACTTGCTCATTCCATCAGTGCAACAATCAGGAGCAATTTTGGGCTGTCTGCAAAGGAGAGTGCCATCTGTATCCAGTTAAGGAGCTGTGGAGTTTGAACAAAGTTCAAGGACTATTCCCTTTAATTTAGGAAAAAACATATCTTATTGTCTGATCTTGTTACCTCTTAGAATTCTTGTCTCTTCTCTAAGGATATGATTTCTCTCTCATCACACCCAATTTGGATCAAGGTACAACATGGAAACAAAGTAAAGACTGACAGATTGCTTTCCGTGGGGGTGAGGTGGTGGTGGTGGTGGGGTAGGGAAGTAAGATTGGGGGGAAAATTGTAAAACTCAAATAATATCTTTAATAAAAATTAATAAAAAAGAAAATTTAAAAATCCCTGGTTGAAAAAGCTAAGAAAACTCCCACACAACTAACATGTAACAAAAATCTTTATATCCTCCCACCCACTAGATTAATACAATTTGATCTCAGAGGAAGTTTATTTCTTTTCTCTTTTCTGTGGAGTTAAATGACTCATCCAAGGTTGCACAGCTAGTAAATATTAAATGTCTGAGGTCAAATAAGTTTATTTATTTTCATAGTATCCCTCCTTGGGAGAGAACCAGAATGCCCAAGATAAGTAAACATGATTCATGCCATCCTTCTGCTGGACTTTTTTTCTTGGTGTCTACAGATTTGGTCAGCTCTGCATACATCTCTAACCCCCCCCCACCCGTGTATTATCATGCCATTAAAAAATTCATGTGTTTCAAATAAAGAATGAGGTTCAAACTTTGTTATCAGAAAACTAAGGAAACCATAAAAGTTGTTACTTGGGTGAAAATCAAAAGCAATTTAACTGACCTCGTTTTTAAGACTTCAATTTTACTTGTCTTAAGATACAGGGAATTTAAAAACCTCATAGAAGCACAGGATGTAAGAATTCAATTACTTCAATTTGCAGGTTTACCCAAGGTCAATCAGTAACAAAAAACGACTATTACTAAACACTGTCACTTTTTTCCTAAGGGCTGGGAAAGAGGTTTTTTCAGGTGAGTTCATATGAAAAACAGGAAAATAAAACAAAAGTAGGGAAAATAAGCTGGAACATTAGGGTTGTTGAGGGTCAAGATGGCCATAGGATTAAATTGGCCGAAAGAAACTAACCAAAAAAAGAAAAAACAAAATTCTTTCCCTGCTCAGCATTCTCTTAATCTCACCCAATCTCTAGCAGGTTAGAGAGGAAGACTGCACAGGCTATAATAAATAATCTTATCAGATAGTGTTCTACGCTCCTATTCTGAAAGAGCTAGAAGAAAAAAATTTGAAACTCAACTGCATCATTTTATTCAGAATAGGACATAAATTTGAAACTGCCTCCCCTCCTCACCCCCCCCCCCATGCACACTACTTTAAACAATGGGAATTTTTATTTAAAACTCTCAAAAAATTAAGAAAAAGAACGGGAAGAATCAGAGATATTTCCATCCCACTGTCCTAAGTGCTGTGAGGAACAGGCCTCTGTCCTAAAATAGAGTTGTGCTTTCTCCATATGTCCATCTGCCCTTTCCTAAGTCATTTATTGCATGCTTCATCCAGCCCTCCTCCTTCCTGAAATTCTCCTGGAATTCTACAAGTCAAGTTAATTATATCCAAAATGCCAAGCATGTCCAGCTAACCAACAAAGTTTCTGCTCTAAACTTGGCAAGTCACTTCCCAAGGAGGAGCAATAGTTATGTCACTTCTTTGACATATCAAAAGACCTATGATCTCATAGTTTTTTCTTTCCAAGGAGACAAAATATAGCCCTGAATCTATTCATTTCAACGAGCATTTGAAACAACAACAAACTATTTTCTCAAACCCTGAAATTAAATGACAAAAAAGTGACTCATTTTTGCACACCCATCCCTAGGAGCTTAGCACCTACCTCACTACAACAATGTTCCCCAATACAGACCATTTATTCCACTTGTACTTTTTCATACTTTCAATATCACATTCTTTTACTCATTTTATTATTCTGGGCTATAATACTCTCTCTTCTCCTAGGCTCTACCTCTTCTTTAGTTTAAGCTTTGACTTCATAAGTCAAAACTTTCCTAAACATTCTTTCCTCTGATTTCCTCTCATATTTACAATCATACTCATACTGTCAGCAGCACTCCAGTTGTCTTCCAGGGTTCTGTCACTGTTTCATGGGTATGACAAGTATTGATTTAGCAGAAATTTTTTTTTTAGTTTTTGCAAGGCATTGGGGTTAAGTGGCTTGCCCAAGGCCACACAGCTAGGTAATTATTAAGTGTCTGAGGCCAGATTTGAACTCAGGTACTCCTGACTCCAAGGCCAGTGTTCTATCCACTGCACCACCTAGCCACCCCTATTTAGCAGGATTTTAAATTAAATGCAAAAACTATACTTTATTGGGAGGGGGGCGCTATTACATTTATTTACTTATTTTTGAGTTTTACAATTTTTCCCCTAATCTGGCTTCCCTCTCCCCACCCCACCCCCACAGAAGGCAGTCTGTTAGTCTTTACATTGTTTCCATGGTATATCTTGATCTAAGTTGAATGTGTTAAGAGAGAAATCATATCCTTAAGGAAAAAAACATATAAGAGACAACAAAATTACATAGTAAGATAACATTTTTGTTTTTATTTTTTTAAATTAAAGGTAATACATTGTTGGTGGAGCTGTGAACTCATCCAACCTTTCTGGAGAGAAATTTGGAACTACACCCAAAGGGCAACAAAAATGTGCCTACCCTTTAATACAGCAATACCACTACTGGGTCTATACCCTGAAGAGATGATGAAAAAGGGTAAAAACATCACTTGTACAAAAATATTCATAGCAGCCCTGTTTGTGGTGGCAAAGAATTAGAAATCAGGTAAATGTCCTTCAACTGGGAAATGGCTTAGCAAACTGTGGTATATGTATGTCATGGAACACTATTGTTCTATTAGAAACCAGGAGGGATGGGAATTCAGGGAAGCCTGGAGGGATTTGCATGAACTGATGCTGAGTGAGATGAGCAGAACCAGAAAAACACTGTA
The DNA here is from genome assembly GCF_037893015.1 of Macrotis lagotis. Lineage (NCBI taxonomy): Eukaryota > Metazoa > Chordata > Mammalia > Peramelemorphia > Peramelidae > Macrotis > Macrotis lagotis. The sequence goes on along the minus strand of NC_133662.1, from coordinate 175,171,534 downwards.
TATACCCTAACAGCAACATGGGGGCGATGATCAACTTTGATGGACTCACTCATTCCATCAGTGCAACAATCAGGGACAATTGGGGGCTGTCTGCAATGGAGCATACCATCTGTATCCAGAGAAAGAACTGTGGAGTTTGAACAAAGGCCAAGGACTATTAACTTTAATTTAGGAAAAAAAAAAACCTGATATCTTATTGTCTGATCTTGCTATCTCTTACACTTTATGTTTCTTCCTTAACGATACAATTTCTCTCTCATCACATTCAACTTGGATCAATGTATACCATGAAAACAATGTAAAGACTGGCAAACTGCCTTCTGTGGGGGGGGGGGGGGGGAATAAGATTGGGGGAAAATTTTAAAACTCAAAATAAATAAAATCTTTAAGTACAAAAAAAAGGGAAAAAAAATTAAAGGTAATAGTCTTTGGTCTTTGTTCAAACTCCATAATTCTTTCTCTGGATACAGATGGTATTCTTCATTACAGATACCCCAAAACTGTCCCTGACTAGTTACACTGATGGAATGAGCAGGTCCATCAAGGTTGATCATCACCCCATGTTGCTTGTTAAGGTGCACAATGTTCTTCTGGTTCTGCTCATCTCGCTCAGCATCAGTTCATGCAAATCCTTCCAGGCTTCTCTGAATTCCCAATCCTCCTAATTTCTAATAGAACACTATGTTCCATAACATGTATATACCCCAATTTGTTCAACTGTTCCCCAATTGATGGACATTCACTCAATTTCCAATTCTTTGCTACCACAAACAGAGCTGCTATGAATATTTAAACCTTAAATTTAGGCTTTTCCCTCAGCACCAACAACAGTAAAAAGTGTAAGGCAACTATTCTACAAACTCTTGCTGTCTGATACAACTGGAGGTTTGCTGGAACCAGCTCATATAGGTTCAAGAGAGCTGATTGTTATTTTTGTAATATGACCATGTACACCTTGAACACTGGCAAATGCTATAGGATCAAGACTTGTTTGTTGCTTTGCTGATTGTCTAGACTTTAGAGAGTGATAGAGAAAATGTTAATACACATTAAACTTTAAAGTGTGTCATGTTCTTTTCAGAATCGGTTGTTAAACATTTACCACCAGTCCTGGAGTTACCACCAGATGATAGATGTTCAGAATAAATCACTTAGAAGTAGACTGCAGACTCTTTCAGATAATAAGAGCTACATCAGGACCTTTGAAGTTCATATCATCTTGGATTAGAGTTAGAAGGAGACCTAAAATGTTACCTAGTTTAATCCTCTTCTTTCATAGAAGAGAATCCTAAAGCCTGGAAACAGAGGGATTGGAAACAAGAGTCTTACTCCAAATCCACATTCCACCACACAAATAGCTAACTACTTAAAATACATAGTAACAGACACTGTGCTAACAGTTTTATTTCTCATTTAGTTCTTACAACTGCCCTGAGAAGTGGATACTTTTATTATTCTCATTTTGCAGATGAGGAAACAGGCAAATAGGATTAAATGACTTGCCCAAGGTCACACAGCTGGGTCTGAGGCCATAAATGAGGTCTTTCTGAAGCCAGGCTCAGCTGGCAGTCTATTCATTGTACCAGTTGGCTGATAGCACGCATAATTCTCTTTTGTAAACAGAACCAACTTCCTTTTTCAAAATCATATCATTAACACATTCAAAAAATTTTGGCCAAATCTAGAAAGATTTAGCCTCCCTAGAAAGCTGATCTCTAAACATAGCAAAAGCAAAGAAGTAATATGGTTCCAGATGAATAATGTACTGCCCTTTGCTAAAAACTTTTTTCCAAATCATTACCAATTTCTTGAATGCTTAAGCCCATCAGTAATCAACATTTCCTAGAAAGATCTTCTTGGAAGACATTAAAAATAAATTAGAAATGTAATTCAAATCACCCCAAACATCGTCTTCCCTCCACTGTACAACCTTAGTTTTATTCTCCAAGGGAACTATTCCCAAGAAAGATAAGTAAGGCTATCTATCACCTTACATAAGAGAACAATGGAAAACAATTTAAAGGGTCTTTTGAAAACGATAAAGGAAGTACTGTGACCTTCTCCATCTTCCTTCCCATAAGCCAAGTCCTAAGAAACTTAGGTCTGCAAAAAATTGCAATTTCTCTACCTCTAAAATGGGTCAAGCCATCTCAGTCCTGAGCATTCTCATAACATTGAAAAAATCAACGTCCCATGTTCTCTGACTTTAATTATTCTAACAACTGAGGAAATCACTGAAACATACACCTGAAGAAGAAGCTACTTTAACACCCAAGTTAGACTCTACACAGCACATTATTTCTTTAGGCTCAGCACTAATTTATAAGTTTCCCAGTATTCACTTTTACTGCTACTGTACAAAGGACAGATCTATTACATATTAATACCTTAGTTTTTACATCATAATACTATTCTCCTTATCTAATCACTTCATTTCATTGAGGGCAATCAAGAGAGGAAATTGTTTTCTTTAGGATACCATGCAAAGGGAAGTGAAACCACATATAGAAAGTCAGAACTCCTGACCACACACACCTAAGTCATCCAACCCTTATATCAATCATAGAATCAGAGAAGGAGGGATCATCTAGTCCAACTCTCATTTCACATACAGATTTCAGAATTTAGCACTAAAAAGCATCTTACAGATAAGGATTTATTTCATGTTTCAAGTAAATGGAATCTTTTTTTCTAACTCACTGCAATGATAGGGTCACTACATGAAAGGATTATTATGCTCAAGACAGAGTGATCAATAAACTATTTTACAGATATAATGTAAATCGTATAGGTCTTGGAATCTAAAGACCTGAATTTGAGTCCTGTGTTTCACATCTACTACCTGAGTAACCAGGAGCCAAGCATTTCATTTCAGTTTCCTCATTTTTCAAAAGAGGGAATAAAATAGTACTTAACTAGCCCACACAGTTGTAAGAAAAAAGTGCTCTGTAAAACTTAGAGTTCTATAAATGTGAAACATTATTATCATTATTATTAATCCATTTTCTATTATTTCCTTTGTGTGGAATACTCTTTCCCACTCTTCTTCAAGTACCTAAATCCTATGCATCTTCCAAATCAGCTTTAATTCTTCCTCTTCCTTGACTTCCCAAGAAATTTTAAGCCCAGCCTCAGCAGGAAGTCCTTTCCCATTCTCAGAGTTCATTCACCAGGTATTCACATTTGCTTCTCAGAATTTCAATTTCTCTTTTTATATGAAAATGACTCATTCCTCAAACTGGACTGTAAGGTCTTAAATCTACCTTGGGTTTCTCTATTCTCTTCAATGCCTAGCAAAGAGGAGGTGCTCAAAAACTAGTTAATTTTGTTTTCATCCACTGTCCATTTGAAATAAGTAGGGAGTATAAACAAAATACTGACCCACCATCTTAAATCCCTTATTATTTGCCAAATATATTTTGCAAAGCCCTTATTCCTATTATCTGCCTACTCTATCCCTGCTTAGATGCTACAGAACCCTCCTGGAGAAAGTTATGCAATCGTGTGACTCAGCAGACCATAAATTTGTTATCTAACTTCAACTGAGCCCACATTTCTACACACCAATTCTTTTATTCTTCTCTCAAAGCCTGACAGTAACTATTACTGCAAACTTTAACCTTTCTCAGGCATTTCTTCCTTCACCATTCTCAGAAAACCCTGCCTTCTCTTTGCTGAGAAAAGATAGTCCATTAACAAAGAGTAAGTCCCATAAGGCATACCCCATCTTTTTTTCATTCCCCATTCTTTTCCCCTTCGCTTCAATCTTTGAAGGGATAAGCACTGTCCTTGACAAGACAATTCCTCCACCTCAGTTCTTAGGCATTTTCCCCTCCGTTCTCTTCCAGATGTTTTATTCCTTCTCTCTCATTTTCAATTTTCCTTTTCCCTTGTTTTCTTCTCTGTCTTCTATAAATAAAACCATGATCTCTCCTAATATGTAAAAATATTCAGTCATCAACTCTAGTTATCATCCTATATCTTTTTACCTCTTCATAGCTAAATTCCCAGAAAGTATCATCTACACTAAGATCTCCATTTTCTTAACTCCCACTTCTCTTCTCGATCCCTGGTAACCAGGCACTCAAGTAAAATGTCTCCAGTGTTAACAATGATCTCTTAAATGCTGAAACCAACCACCTTTTCTAAGTCTTTACCTCTCCTGGCATCTCTGTAGTTTTTGATACAGCTTGCCTGACCATCTCTCTGGTTTCTATGATACCACTCTAAGTGATTCTTTTTCTACTTGTCTAACCACTGCTCGGTCTCCTTTTCTGGATCACCTTCTTTTACCCATAGTGAATACTACCCAAGACTGTCTAGAGTTCTCTTCTCTGCATTTTCCCTAGGTGATCTCATAAGCTTTCAAATGGGTGCAGTCACTTCTCTGGAGATGACTCACAAATCTAGGACTAGTAAGACCCTAAGATCTCTCCTGAACTTCAATCTCATGTTGCCAAATGCCTACTGGAAATCTCTCTAAGACATCTCAACCTCAAAATGTCCACAACAGTATGTATATTCCCCTTTGAAGCTCCCCCAAACTTGCCCTTTCTTTTGATGAAAACATCATTTTTTAGTCACTGAGGATAACCTTTCTCATTGTCATCCTTGACTTACCTCTCCCTCAATTCTCATATCTTATGTCACTTGCCAAGTCCTGACATCCCCACACTGCATCTCCCATATCTAGCCCTTCTCTCCATTAATAGAACCTAATTTGGGCCTAAATCCAACTGTAAGGGCTACGGTGACAGTCACCTTATTGGTCTAACTCCCTGCAGTCTCATCCCTCTTTAATCCAACCTCCACATGCCAAATCCACATTCCTAAAAGAAAACCCATGCCTTCTATTCAAAGATCTTCAATGGCTCCCTACTGACTCACTTGGCATTTTGAGCCTTTAATGACCTTTTCCCACAGACTTTTCAAGTCTTATTTCCTATTATCCCCTTCAGGCACTCTCCCATCCCTGGGCCTGGCACCTGAGTCCAGTCTCCAACCCTCCCCTCTGCCAGGTAAAATCTTTCCCCATCTTCAAAGTCCAGTTCAGGTACCACTTCCTCCCCCCCCCCCTAGTCATTAGCACTCTCTCCAGCTTGAAATTACTTTTGATAACTTACATAAATATTGTATTCCACTCACACACACGGAGTCTTTGTCTTTGTACCCTCGGTATATCAGACTGTGCTTTACACATAGTAGGCACTTCATAAATGTCTACTGAATGATACATTGGTATGCTTATTAAATCTGTAGAGCCAACAAAGGAGAGTTAACATTTTGGACAAGAGAGTCAGGATAAAAAAAAAACTCAATAAGCTCAACTGTGGGGCCAAATCTAATTAGATAAAAACTTATTTAATAAAAATGTCAGTCTTACACTTGTGTTCAAAAATTCCACTACAGAAGTACAAGATGGAAGGTAAATTTAGATATCAGTTCCTCCCAAAGAGATTGTTAAGGATATGGGGTTTTTTTTTAGCTGACTGAAAGTTCACTAAGAATCCACAGTGCAATTAAACTGACAAAAAAAAGTCAAGTTAGGAGGAACTAAGAGAGACACAATGAACTAGAGAGGTAACAATTCTGCTATATTCCACCCATCCAGATCAGAATACCCCTGAAAATTCTATGTTTAGATATGGGCATCACATTTTTTTTAATTTATTTATTTAAGGGAATGGGGTTAAGTGACTTGCCCAAGGTCACACAGCTAGGTAATTATTAAGTGCATGAGGCTGGATTTGAACTCAGGCATTCCTGACTCCAGGGCTGGTATTCTATCCACTGCACCACCTATCTGCCCCCGGTATCACCTTTTAAGGGAAAAATTAGTTGGAGAGTGACCAGAAGGGTCTTAAGATCATGTCACAAGAGATGAGTTGGATGGTGATATTTTCCAGGAAAAAATATTAGAAAAGGTGTTATTGCTATGTTCTAGTAAAGAAGAGCTTTCATGTAAAAGAGTCATTAGATTTGATCAGCCTGGCACCAGAGGGTATAAACTGCAAGCAATGCTTGAATGCTGTAGAGGCAAATTTAGGTTTAATAGAAAGAAAACTCTCCTAATAACTATAACTATCCCTAAAGTGCAATGGCTTGCCTTGGAAAAGGATCCTCACTTAAGTCCTTTCTGTAAAATAACAATGACTATTTGTGGAGTATTCTGGAGAATATCAGTAGTTTAGATCACTAGATGGCATCTGAGGTCCCTTCTAAATCTGAAATTGTGACTGAAAAGGAAGGAAATGAAGTCTACAGAAGAAATATGAAGGAGAGTGTTTAGGATAAAAGAGGCTATAAACAATCCAAGATTTTATTCTTAAAATGATGAGGGGGAAGAAAAAAGAACAAGAAAATACTAGGCAACCTGAGTATACTACTTTAAAAAAAAAAAGGCAAAAGAAATGAGAATGGTTGCATTACATAAAAGTCCTTGAGGGAGTCTTTGAGGTGGTCTTTTTAAGAGAACACAATTTCTTATCTTCTCTTCCAGATTCTCAGTGAAGTTATTAATGGAGTGTAAGACAATTCCTGGGTGATTTCACAAACTGCTGTCATTTTTCAACATGCCTTTTAGAACTAACATCTTAGACCTTTGGAACTCAAAACGACTTTAGGGGACCTCGAGGCCTATGAATTCAGTATAAAATAGTCCTCTTGGGGCAGCTAGGTGGCGCAGTAGATAAAGCACCGGCCCTGGAGTCAGGAGGACCTAAGTTCAAATTTGACCTCAGACATTTAATAATTACCTAGCTGTGTGGCCTTGGACAAGCCACTTAACCCCATTTGCCTTGCAAGAAAAAAAAAGCTTTTTAGTTAAGACTACTTCTTAAAGACTTACCTTTTGTGCATAAAGTTATACCCACTATGAATGATAACCTATCTGACTTGAAGGCAGAGTTAAGTATTAGCTCAATCACTAATAACTGGGTCCTTTAGGAAAGTTTTTCACCTGAAAAAAGAACATTCTCATTTGAACACAACTCTTAAAGGAGAAGACAAAGAATTCTCAAGTCTCAGTAAGAAAATGCAAGATTTTCCACTCAAGTGGTCATATCCTTTAAGTCACTACCTCAACAGTCTCTCCTAAGAGAAGTTTTTGTAACTTACCTCTGATGCTTTCTTCCCATCCTTATTATCTCTCTGCAATGTAATGAATAAACATGATGAACTTTGAAATTCTTGATTATTTCCACACCTGGGCCAAAGTCTCTCCCAGCCATCTCATCTCCGGACTTTATCCCCATCCACTTCAATATCCCCTCAAGCATCCTGGACTCATGGTTCTTCAACTTCCTAGTCCCAGATGATTATCATCTCTACCCTACTTATACTGTGCACAAAAATCAACCATCCCCTGGCCACTGGTCCATCACTAAGAACTGGTTCTACTTCCAAGATTTCAGAAGATATCAACACTTACTAGGGGGATAAACAAATATTTCACTTAACTTCTTTGGGTCTTAGTCTCCTCTGTAAAATGGAAGAAATATTTGTACCACCCTCCTCCCAGAATTTTTCTGAAGGAAGCACTCTGTAAACTGTAAATTAAGACATTACTGTTAAAACTGTTCTTTATATCCACTGATGACGACAGTACCTTGATTATTTTCTCTTCTCTGGGTTCTTCAGTTAACTTCTAGCTTTACATCTTTCTCTTTGATCAGCCTTTATAAGAAACCTGTGGCTAGTACTCTGGAAACCCATGTTCTCTTTCCTTTCATCACACCCACTCTCTAGGTAAACCCTACTGCTTGCCATTCTATTTCTATTACCTGGAATTACTAAAGGAAATTATCGTGAGCCCCTTGAAAATAGGAACTGTCTTTTGCCTTTCTTTGTAACTCTAGGTTATGAGATATATTTAATAAACACTCAATGAGGTCCTTCATGGGGTTAGATAACATGAGTCTGTTGTGTAGCCAGTAAGGTTTAGGATCATCTCTAGTTGACTCCCTGTACCAATCCCCAGAGCTGACATTTCAACTTCTACTCTCCTTTTTGCTTGTATTCCTATCCTCAGAGCTCAAGAGTGCCTAGCATCACCTGATGATGTCTGTCCTTCATTCTCAAAAAAGACCATGACATCAAGGAGGTGATGTCTTGACAAGCACATGAATTATAGTTGGGGGGGGGGGGGGCTATGCTAAGTCACCAGCTTCACTTTGTTTCCTGACTTACTGAAGAGACCTAGTGAGGAAAGATAGGCTAAATAATTGCTGGTACAGAGTTTAGAGCAGGGGTGCAAAGAAGTACAGATGCTCCCTCAGATAGTCTCCAGCTCTTCAAAGAAGAAGTAGGTTAGGCAATGGGCCAAAAGAATTAGGATTAGAAGAGGAGGTAGAGTGAGAAGATCTGGGATGACGTTCTTTGTCTACTAGGCAGCAATACCTCTTTGTTATCGTAATTGTTAATTAAGAGTTTAAACCCAGTGTTCCTACACAGTTACAAGTTTAAAGAACACTAGTCCTGACAATCAGGACACCTAGATTCCAACTTTATATCATTAATAATTGGCATATATGTATAATACATATGGACATATATCACTTCAAAATTTTTAAAGCATGTGGCATACATTATTTCATTTGACTCAGAAACCATTCAAGGTCCTCTTCTTTTTTCCCCACTGCTATTTTACTTGATGATCCAATTCCATGAATTCAACTATTAACTCTATGCATTCTGTTTGTCTGGCCTGTACTTCTCTCCTGTTTCTTGTCTGCTTATTGGACATTTCAAATGGAATGACTCAAAAACATCTTAAACTCAACATATGCAAAACTGACTTTGTTATCTTTCCTCCAAAACACTTCTGTCTTTCTAACTTCTCTATTCCTGTCAAGAATACCATCATCTATAGAGAAATGCAAATTAAAGCATCTGTGAGATACTACCTCACCCCTCTCAGATTAGCCAATATAACCAGTATGGACAATGATCAATGTTGGAAGGGATGTGGAAAATCTGGAACTCTAATACATTGTTGGTGGAGCTGTGAACTCATCCAACCTTTCTGGAGAGCAATTTGAAATTATACCCAAGGGCAATAAAAAAAAAAACGTGCATACCCTTTGATCCAGCAATATCACTTTGAAAAAGAGTAAAAAGATCACTTGTACAAAAATATTCTTAGCAGCTCTGTTTGTGGTTGCAAAGAATTGGAAATCAAGTGAATGTCTATCAACTGGGGAATGACTGAACAAATTGTGGTATATGTAACACTACTGTTCTATTAGAAACCAGGAGGGATGGGAATTCAGGGAAACCTGGGAGGATTTGCATGAACTGAGGCTGAATGAGATGAGCAGAACCAGAACACTGTACACCATAACAGCAGCATGGGAGTGATGATCAACCCTAATGGACTTGCTCATTTCATCAGTGCAACAATCAGGGAAAATTTTGGGGTATCTGCTATGGAGAATAGAAAGAACTGTGGAGTTTAAAGATGGACAAAGAAAGAATTGTGGAGTTTAAACAAAGACTACTACCCTCAATTAAAAAAAAAGTTGTCTTATGTATTACATAATTTTGCTATCTCTTATATTTTATTTTTTCCCTGAAAGATATGATTTTTCTCTCAACACATTCAATGTTGATCAATGTATAGCATGGAAACAATGTAAAGATTATCAAATTGCCTTCTGTGGGGGGGGTGGCAGGAGGGAAGAGAGGATTGGGAAAAATTGTAAAATTCAAAACATTACAAAAAATGATAGGTAGCAACTAGTATTGTATATAATTGGAAAACAAATAAAATATTTATATTGAAAAAAAGAATACCATCATCTTCCTAGTCACGCAGGCCCAAAACCTAAGTATTCCTGGACTGGACTCCTCATTCTTTCTCATCATCTATCACCATCAGAGACCATCAGCTGCCAAAACCTTTGGATTATCTCTTCTATGGTACCATTTTCTCTCCATGAAGGAAGCCAGGCAAATCAGTATGCAGTCATCATCTCATGCATAGACTACTAACGATAGCCCTGGCGAGTGTAACTGCCCCAAGACTCTCTGAGTCCAGTTCATTCTTCACTCAACCATCAAACTAATCTTCATCAAGTAAAAATTTGACATGCTTCTTCCCTACTGAATCAACTCCATATAACTCCCTATTGTCTTCAGGATCAAATATTGTTTAGCTGTTTGGCTTTTAAAATCTGCCCTCCACTGGCTAGTTTTCTTCTACCTTTCCAGTCTCTTTTTTTAGGTTTTTGCAAGGCAAATGGGGTTAAGTGGCTTGCTCAAGGTCATATACCTAGGTAATTATTATCTGAGACCGGATTTGAACCCAGGTACTCCAGACTCCAGGGCCAGTGCTTTATCCACTGTGCCACCTAGCCGCCCCCCCTTTCCAGTCTTCTTTTACCTTACACCACTTCCTTTTGTGACCTGGCCTCTTTGCTGTTCCACTAGCTCCTAATTCCAGGCACTTGTACTTTCTATCCCCCATGCCTGGAACTTTCTCCTTCCTCAATCTCCACTTACTCACTGCCTTCCCTGAATTCCTTCTAGTTTCGGCTAAAAATCCTACTTTTTGACCCCCTTAATGCTAGCATCTTCCACCTGCTTATATTCATTCTGCATATATCATTTTTGTACACAGCCGTCTACTAGTTGTTTTCCTCATCAGACGGTGAACTCCTTAAGAACAGAGATTGTCTTTTGCCTGTCTTATATCCCTGGCTCTTCAGACAGTGCTTGCCATATAACTGACACTTAATAAACAGTAGTAGACTGACTAACCCTTATGATAACTCCATAAGGATGTATACTACATGTATTAATTCCATTTTGCTGGATGAAGAAATTGAAGTTTAAAGCTTGTAGTGCCTGTTAACACAGGGTTAAGGATCAGGTACAACTTGAACCCAGGTCTTCCTGACTACATATTGTTGCAATTTCATTGGTGTAGGGGACTTTCAGATGAGAAAACTCCCTGCATTGGCAAAAGGGAACTTCCTCATCTGGGAGTTCCCAAGTATAAAAAAGTCAGAGGTCTAGTGCTTCCCCCATATATCCAGTTCTTTAAGATGCCCTATACTGCATCATTTGATTCCCCCAACAACCTAAAAGTCAAGAGTATAAGTCTTAATACTTCTGATTTAGGACCAAATCTGTGTTTTCATTGACAAAGGAAAACTACCAGTAAGGAACTAAGGCAGAAAGAACAGCAGTTGCTCCACAATTTCCAATTGGGAATTTAAGATTTGCCCAACAGACAGCTCTCTTCAGAAACAGGCCTGAAGCTCCCTACCTAAAAAGACAAGCTCGCTCTTGACCTACTATCATTCCTATTATATTTGATTTATTTTTGTTATTTGCCAGATTTTCTTTTTGACTGAGACAAACACTTGCCAATTTGGACACAGACAGACACAGCATCTTACAGCTGGAAGGGATCTTGTAGATCATCTTATCTAACCTATACTGTTAACAGCTAATTTGGAACAATAAAATCCAAAACACAATAATCTTTTAACTGTACTCTCTTAACCAAATAGTCTGTTAATACCAAAGCTGCCAAGGAACATGAAAATGTCAAATCATGAACATGAGTTAAAAAAAAATACTATACAACCAAAGCAGAAGCATTAGTAATTTTCAAATATTCCCCTCACCATCCTAAATTGTTCTCCTTCCTTGCCTTTTTCCTTCTTAGAGTACTCATTAGACCTATGCCTATTTATCAGGTACTACCTTGGAATAAGCTGTTCCCCAGAACTTAATTGTCCAGGAAACTTTTTTTTAATGGAAATATTTCTAAAGGTGTCAAGAACTTCCCTGCCTTCTTAAACAGGGAAGCATGTCAACTACATATCAAAAAAACATCTATTATGTTAAATTTAATTTAAACTTTGTTTTGAAGTCAGTGTTTTAAAAATCAACTGCAGCCCTAAGCTGTCACTGGAAGGCCCTTGGGGCAGAGCAGTTGACCCCTAGCCCTTAAAACTATTAGGCTTTCCAGGGACCTGTTCCCAACCCTTTTAAATGGCCAATGTTTCTTTGAAGGACTTGTATTCACTTAATAATAGCATATTTTTACATAGCACTTTAGAGTTTTAAAAATATACAATATTCCTGGAAGTAGACGATGGAAATATTGTTGTCATCTGACAGGTGAGAAAATGCTATCTCCAAGAGGTAAAAATTATTTGCCTTAAATCATGCACCTTGAAGATAACAGAGCAGATATTAACAATGAGATCAGAACTTCATGTTCAGTTTTCTCTAACACAGCTGCCTCTACTTCTTTCTATAGTTCCAATACCTGCTCTTATCTTCCTTTCCATCCCTTACCAATGTGGCACTTGTCCTCTGAACTCAAGTTTTACATTAAAACAAAAACTAGTTAGAAAAGCCTCTGGGGACTTAGCATGGTGCTGATACAGCTAGGTGAATAGACTCCTCAGGGGTAGAACTTCTGGAATACTGAGAAACAAACGCAAATCTAGTTTTTGGTTAACATGGGCTGGCAGCAGCAGCAACAACAACAACAACAAGTTTGGGACAGTCCTTTGAATGTATTGCTTGCCCCAGTGGAATGGAAGCTACTTGGAAGCTGGGACTGTCTGTTCTTTTTTGCTTGAATTTATATTTCCAGCATTTAGCACAGGTCTAGCACACAGTAGGCACTTAATATATGCTTACTGACTTGACTCAATCAAGAATGCTGCTTCTCTGACAAAGTCTGCACACAAAAACAACATGCCCATCAGGATCATTGAGGTGAAAGTTCCTTACATTTCTAAAGTCAATGACCAGCAGCCACACACATATCCTTGATTTTATGTCACAGATGGTAGAAGCACCAACTCAAGACACCACATTATTTGTGATTTCCTGTGACCATTTACTTTGGGATCTCTTCTTTCATCTTCTTTTTTGGATGACTACTGAGGGATCCCAGGTGACACTGTCCCTTCAGTCATTTTCACTTATTGAGCCTTTGAGACATCAAAGAGGCAAGCCAATGAAACACAAAAATTATATTGCCCTGAAACAAACAGCTCAAAGCAAACCTCAGGGTCAGCAGTATTTTAATAGAAAAACTAATAAAACAGGGTTTTCCTAACTTCATAAAGGCTGGATAAGGTTACCCAGCTCATCATCATCATCAAAATGGTATTTATACAGGTCCTAATTGTACCTGATGCTGGGCTAGGCACATATGTACAAAGAGCTACAGAAGGGGCAGCTAGGTGGCATAGTAGATAAAACACCGGCCTTGGAGCCAGGAGTACCTGGGTTCAAATCCTGTCTCAGACACTTAATAATTACCTAGCTGTGTGGCCTTGGGCAAGCCACTTAACCCCATTTGCCTTGCAAAAAAAAAAAACACTAAAAAAAAAGAGCTACAGAAAGCAAATTCTGGCAATCTGAAAGCTTGATGGTTAATCAATCTATCCCCCACTCAAAGGGAAAACTAAAAACCACCTTTACAAGAGGTAGGGAAGAGGATATAAGCAATGAGAAGGAAGTTAAAGGCAACTAAGGAAGGAAACTGTCATAGTGCAGGATGTATGACGAAAATGGGTGTGTATAATAATAAAATACATTTTTTCATAATGCCAGTTTACATTTGGATTGTACCTCTCTCTCTCTAGATGTTTCCTCAAGGTTTCTCAGAAGTTTATCTGCACATACTGGGCACCTGCAGCACTTCATAGCCATCCAAGGCCTTTTCAATCACTTACTTTTAAATATACAATATCCTCAATAATCTCAGGCATCACAAAACATTCTTTTAACCTTGAGTCACCATCATCCTATTTGACAAATAAGGTAATCAACATAAAGTTCACACCCCTAAATAAGGAGAAAGAAAACCAGCAGCTTATTAAATCCACTCTGGGTTATGAATATTAGACTGCAGGCATAAGTAAACTTCCTAAAAGAGTTTACACTACAACTTCATTTTATACTATAAAAGAAGTATTAACACTATTCTCTACCTAAATAATAACCATACCTTATTATCCTTAAATTTTTCCCCCAAACAACTTCTTCCTCAAAATGTCCAATTTCTTTTGATATTTTCTGTTACTCTTTATAGTCAATCAATCAGCATTTATTAAGAACCTCCTATATATCAGCTGCGCTAAGCAATGGGGGGGAATATAAAAAAAGATAAAAAGACAGTCTGCCTTCAAGAAGCATACAATCTAAATGGGGAGAAAACATACAAACACATATATGCTAAGCAATCTATATATGAGATAAATAGGAAATAATTAAGAAGAGTTGAAGAAGACTTCTACAGAAGGGGCAATTTTATTGGGTCTTAAAAGAAGCCAGGGAAGTTGGTAGCCAGAGTGGAGAAGGGAGACTGTTCCACACATGGGGGGGGGGGGGGGCTGGAGAAAAAATGCAGGACCAAGAGATGGAGCCAGGAAGCCACGTCACCAATCTCAGAGTATCTGTTAGGAAAAGTAGAGAGGCATGGCTTATGAAGGACTCTGAATGCCAAAAAAAAAAAAGGATTCTGTATTTGATTGTGGAAGCAATTGGACTGGATGCCACTTCATAGGCTGTGTTATAGGCCAATCCCTGTAGCGGCTGGATGGAAGATGGACGGGAGTGGGGTGGGCAGACCCACCAACAGCTACTGCAATAGTCCAGGTGAGCGGAATGTTCCCTTTTAAGAGTTAATATTCTTAGAGAAGTCCTCCCGGGGTTAAAAATCATTAAAACAAAGACAGACTTATTACCCTTAGTTCTTAGGAGAGGGAGAGGGGCCTTGCATTCCCAGTCCCACCCTCCTGATTCTGCTGGGCAGTGAAACACTGGCCAATCTGAGAGGGGTGAGGTAGTATCTCACAGATGCTTTAATTTGCATTTCTCTATAGATGATGGCATTCTTGACAGGAATAAAGAAGTTAGAAAGACAGAAGTGTTTTGGATAACGCACTGCGAGAACAGTAGCCCCCTTCTCTTACTTGGGAAGTACTAAGGAGGCCTTGCATTCAGACAGGAAGAGAAAGTCATTAGAAATCTTCCGATAATAATTGTATTAAAACCTTTCGTTTCTCTATTTGTTGCTGGGTAGATTTTTCGAGTAAAGACGCCAACCTTAGGCCATCGGGTTGGAAGGCGGGGTGCTAGGCTGCATAATCCTGCTCGCCTGTCACCTTGATCTCCACTACCTCGGTGGGGCTTTTCTAGAGAAAAGCCAGAATAAACTTTCCCTTTTGCTCAGAGGCGTCTCTCTATATTTTAAATGTGTCTTTATCCCCACCCGGGGGTGAGGCGAGCGTCAGGAGAAGGGGTGGACTGGCGAGGGTCAGTGTGGCTTGGAGATGGGGGGCCCCAAAACCATCCTTGCGACCCCCCTCTGGGGCAGGATCTGAACCCCGGGGGGGGGGGGAGGCGCCGGCTTCCCGCCCGGGGTCTGCATGCGGGGCCCCCGCCCCATCCACCCCAAAGGCTCCACGTGGACCGGGAGCCCCTCCCCCCGACGGCTGCGTGTGCGCTTGCGCAGGGCACCGAGAGCCCGCGGGTGCCCCCCCGGGGGGAGGGGCTGCCGAGCGACACCAGCCGGATCCCCCCCGCCGCCCCCGGCCCTCCGCGGCGCACTCACGGTTCCATGTCCGGGGGCGCCGGCGGCTCCCGCCCGCAGGGGCTGCCGCGGCCCAAGCCCCGAGCCGCGCGGCCAGAGCCCGAGCCTCCGCCGCTTCCGGACAGTCATCAGAGCGCGACGTCGCGCGTCGCCGGGTCACGTGGCGCGGGTCGGCCCGGGGCGGGGAGGGCGCGAGGACGGGCCGCGGCGGGAAACGGGCCCGCGCCTGGCCTCGCCGGCCGGGATGGCCGCCCTCTGCGCGTGGAGGAGCTCTTTTATTTTATTTTTTAGGTTTTTTGCGAGGCAACGGGGTGAAGTGGCTTGCCCAAGGCCACACAGCTACCTCATTATTTAGTGTCTGAGACCGGATTTGAACCCGGGTCCTCCTGACTTCAGGGCCTGCCCTCTGTCCACTGCGCCACCCAGCCGTCTCTTTTTTTATTATTATTTTTAATATTTTTTAGGATTTTATTTAAGGGGCAACGGGGTGAAGTGGCTTGCCCAGGGCCACACAGCTAGGTCATGATTAAGCGCCTGAGGTCGGGTTGGAACTCAGGATTTGAACTCCACTGCACCACCTAGCCACCCCGTCTCCCCGTTTTCAGAGCCATCAGCCTCACCCTCTTTCCCAGAGTCAGGGAACCCCAAAGTCAAGGTGACTGGGAATGACCCAGGACAGTGGCCTGGGCATCTTCAGCGCCCCGCTTCAGCCACCCTCCTCCTCCGTCCATAAGTCTCCTGTGCTGGAGGTAAAGCATCTCTCAACTGGCCCCGGAGTCGGCTGAAGGGACTGCTTTAGCCCACCTGCCAAGACTGCTTCACTGGGATGTGACCCCTGTTCATGCCACAGGTAAGAGTTGGATGACAGGCGGATGCCAAAGGAGGAGCAGTAGCCCTAAAAAGGGCTTGGCACTCACAAAGTGTGGTTAAAGTTCAAGTTTGGCTTTACCACTCACTCACAAAACAAGCTATTTCCCCCCCTAAATTCTAACTAGAATATACCCCTTTTGGGGATGGATTTATTTAAAAGTAAATTTTAAAATAACATTCTAACACATATGTGTGTGGAATACACGATATATTGATGCACATTAATAAAAAAACAGATAACTTGGCATAGCAGATAACTGGTCTCAGAATTAGGAAGACTTGAATTCAAGTCCTCCCTCTGATAATTACTGGCTGTATAACCATGGGCAAGTCATTTAATCTCTAAGTGCTCAGATCAACTTTATTCAATAAACATTCAATAAACATTAAGTAAGGACCATGTGTCAGGTGTGGTACAAAGTCTTGGGGATAGTAAAGACAGTCCCTGCCTTCAAAGGGTTTATGTCTAATGGGGAGGCAACAAGTAAACAAATATATACAAAGCAAACTGTAGTCAGGGAAAAAAGGAAATAATTAAAAGAGAGGAAACACTGAAATAAAGAGGGGGTTAGGGAAGATTTCCTGTAGGAGGTGAGATAACTGAGACTTAAAGGGAAACTTTAAAAGATTCTTATAAAGAGGCCAACTTGCATTGGTAGGAGGGATTTCACCATCCAAGAGTTCCCTATGCTAATTATTTCATGAGTCTAGGCTGTAGCTCATATAGCACATTATATTTTTACAAGTCTTTTCTCCATGACCACACTATAAAGTACCTACTGCAAATATGATTTGGAATTTGAGGCTCAATAGGCAGGAGGAAGGAGGAAATGAGTTGCCCAAGTCAATTGCTCTCAAATTCCAAGTCTCCTGACTCCAAATCTAATGCAATCAGTAATGATAGGAACTGAGTCTTCCCTTGATCAATTCATCTCAAAATCTCAGTATTAGTTTTGTGAGCTGTAATGACCAAAAATATTAATCTCCTGAGGGCAGACTCATGATGATGAGTTTTTCCAAACTTAACTATTTCAAACTTAGCATTCTTCTCCTATGACAGACACACAGTCTATCATCATTCCCATATTCTTTCAAACAAGGGTGGCTAGGTGGTACAGTGGATAGAGCACTGGCCTTGGATTTAGGAAGACAGGAGTTCGAATCTGGCCTCAGACACTTGCCACTTACTAGCTGTGTGACCTTGAGCAAGTCACTTAACCCTGATTGCCTCATATCAAGGGCCATCTTCAGTACCCAGATAACTCTGGAGGAGAAAGTGACTTAGCAATGCACCCCTCACTCAAATCCAATTCATGTCCTTGTCATGGCATCGCCTACCTGATGGCATAGTCTTCTTCAAAAATAAAGGATTATTATTATTATTATTATTATTATTATTATTATTATTATTAATTATTTCAAACTCATTAAGACCTGCTTTTTTTGTACCACACTGGCATAGCCTTTGAGAATCCAGGGCTATTTCTTTACTTTGAAGAGACTTGAAGTAGGACTTTATTGGAATATAACTGTAATAGTTAAAATTCTTCCAAGAATTTTAGAAGCTATTGTAGTTCTTCACCCTATAAAATTATCTAACACTGGAACTTCCTCAGAAGATTTTAAGATGCTAGTGCCTTGGATTCTCCATGAAATACAGACCCCATCAGGCAATGCTACTTTTTTCTTACTAGACTTTTAAATCTCTTAGCTTTTGAGCTCAGTTTGAGCTCTTGCAAGAGCATATCAGACATCAATATCAGAGTATGAAAGGAGGCAATGAAATGATTAGGAAGCTAGTAATGGTGTACATGTGTAAAAATAATCCTTTATTTCAAGAGTTGATAATACTTGAGATAAAGTGCTCAACATAACATCAGGCTTATCACATTAGATGATTTGTTCTTGAACAAAAGCAATTGGAAGCAGACTTTTTCTATCCATGTGAGAGGTGGGCTATTAAAAAAATTGAAATAGTACAGCTTTGAAATGATTGTGTCATTTTGAAAAATTATTTATGTTTAATACATTTCCTAGGAGACAGAAGAGAAGAGAATAATGTTTCCTCTAGGTTGACCCACCCACCTCCCTTATGTACCATGTATTCAGGAGTAAAAAACATTAACATATGCATCTTTCACTTCTGGAGATCTGGAGTAATCTATGACTCCATGAGTCAATAGATGACTCATTTTTTCTCCCAAGGACATTTTCCTATATAACAAAACTACATGGTGTCCCCAATAGGAATCGTAGTCTTCTCTTAAATGATACAGATCTTAATACATATATCCAAATCTTCATAGTTACTATTACTTAAAATATTCAGGCAAAAGACTCTACTTTTTACTATTTTCCGAAGCAGTTAAGCTAGTTTGGCTTCCCCCCCCCCCCAATCATCTAGATGTACAATTAAAAACTCGATCAAATGAAAGACTTTTTCTCTTCCATGAATTTATTGTCCATATTTATATTTGTTTTATTTACTGTATTTACATACAGTTGAGACAATAGTAGTCATGGCTAATCTTTTACTTCTGAAAAAGCATACCATCTTGGTAGAAGACTCAGTTGGAGACAAATCATCATTTTGCTAAGCATTGGCATTATCCTCCCTCCATAGTTTTGCCAAACCTATTCTATGGACACTAGACCTGGTTAGATGCCACCTTTCTTCCTCAGAACTCCTGCCTAACCCCCTAGTTTTGTTAATCCCAATGAACACTTGAAGAAAAGAGCAAGGTGCCAAGATAAAGAGATCAGTTTGGGACCTATATTGTATTTGTGTTGTTTAATAGGTTATTCAAATAGGGGTGAAGATCAGGAGAGAGAATGGGCCTGGATACATAGATTTAAAAGCCATCTGCAAACAGATGATGCTTGAAATCATGGATGCAAAAAAGATCATCAAGGAAGTCTTCTCATACCCATACAAGTGAGGAAAGAACTTGAGCTTAGTAAAACATGTATATAAACACAACACAAACAAAGGACAAAAGCTAAATATGCTCTTCAGCTCTAAGTTTTACTTCATCCAAGAATTCTTCTACTAAATACAGTCATTTTGGTTCAGAAACTCCTCTGAGTCTAGGAGGCTTTGTTAAGAAACTCCACGTGATCCTCTCTCTTCATCCATTTCCTAAGGGGACACTCCTCCAAACAACTTTACTTCAGAGAATCAAGTTCTTCATGTATCAGCTTCTTTCCAATCTCCCAGATCTGTTTTTTCTCTCTTTCTCTCTATTAATCCTTAAAAAAATTGAAGAATATATCCTAGAGAATGAATTGACCATAATCAATCCATTATCCTTAATGGGATGTCAATGAAACAAACTAGGTCAAAGCAAAGAATTTATACTTTATTCTGAAGACATTATCAATACAAAAGAAAAAACTCCACATCTGTGGAAAAAGTATATTTTATTTCTTGGATAGGAAAAATCATCAATTCTTGACAGAAGTCCTTATCAGTGGGACAAAGTATAACTCTTGTACTTTGTTTAAAGAGATACCATCAGTGCTAGAAACAAGTTTTATCAGAGGAGGCAATAAAGACCCAGGAAAAGGTCTAGGTGCACTCACTTCTTATTTAAAGGTCAGAGAAAACTGCAATCAATAAATATGAGGGAATCAATCGTAGCTTGGGGACAATTTGATCCCTAGCTGAAAAAAAAAGTTACTTTTTGTATCCTTATGAGAAAACAAGTCAGAGATTAGACAGATTTTTATTAGAGCAGAAACAATGTCCAACCAAAAAAGCTAAAAGTAGCATAATTTCTTTACTTAAAACATAGAAAGAATAGCTGTTCTCTGGGGAAATGCCTCCCACATAGGCTTTTGGAAATTTAAGAAGCAACCCAACGCAGCTGATGGAAACTTGCACACTACTTCACATTGGTTAAAAAGGGAATATTAGCTAAAAGAAGCAGCAGAGTAACACCATACTAAAGTAACATCATAATTCCATTGGATACCATACGGTATCTTTCCTTCAAAGCAGAAGGACTGCTCATGCTTGAGCCTAAATAAATGTTTGTTGAATTGATTTGAATGTCTGCCTATGTGGAAATGCATAAGCTTAAGAGTGAAAGTCTTGGGGTGGCTAGGTGGAGCAGTGGATAGAGCACTGGCCCTGGAGTCAGGAGTACCTGAGTTCAAGTCCGGCCTCAGATACTTAATAATTATCTAGCTGTGTAACCCCATTGCCTAGCAAAAACCTAAAAAAAAACAAAAAAAAAGTGAAAGCCTTTGGGTGAAGATAGTTGAAGTAGAATATAAAGAAGCTCCTTTAAGCCTGGGGGAATTTGCATGAACTGATGCTGACTGAGATGAGCAGAACCAGAAAAACACTATACACCCTAATAGCAACATGGAGGCAATGATCAACCTTGATGGACTCACTCATTCCATCAGTGCAACAATCAGGGACAATTTGGGGCTGTCTGCAATGGAGAATACCATCTGTATCCAGAGAAAGAACTGTGGAGTTTAAACAAAGACCAAGAACTATTACCTTTCATTTAGGGAAAAAAAAAACGATATCTTATTGTCTGATCTTGCTATCTCTTATACTTTATGTTTCTTCCTTAAGGATATGATTTTTCTCTTATCACATTCAATTTGGATCAATGTATACCATGGAAACAATGTAAAGACTGACAAATTGCCTTCTGTGGGGGATGGAGGAGGGAAGTAAGATCAGGGGAAAAATTGTAAAACTCAAAATAAATAAAATCTTTATAAAAAAAAAAGAAGAAGAAGCTCCCTTAATAGAATGCAGGTTCATTGAGGGTAAAGACTTTTGTTTCTATTTTTGTGTCCTCCAAGCTCTAAAATAACCTTGCACAAGGTAAGTAATTAATAAGTGTTCATTGAATTTTCTGACTTCAAAGTTTTTAAAAAGAGAAGCAAATGATATGATGGGAGTATAATATATTCACTGAGACAGATGGAGTATATGGACAATGCTTTCTAGATATAGATAGTTAAAATAGCACGAAGATAAGATTTTGTAGTAATAGAGAATTTCAGAATTTAGACATTTGCCAGAAGTCTAATTCTACAAAAAACAAAACATCTGAGAAATTATTGACTTATCTTTCTAATATTTCCATCCAAAATGTGGAAAATGTGTGTTGGATGGGTTTAGAAAAAAGATAAGTTCCATTTTTGGAGTTTGAGATACCTACAGGACATCCACTTGGAAGTATCCAGTAGGCAGTTGGCATGTGGAACTTGAGCTCCAGAGAAACTAGAGCTTATAGAGATCTTGGTTTCATCCCCATAGAGAGAATATCTAGGGCAGCTAGGTGGCGCAGTGGATAGAGCACTGGCCCTGGAGTCAGGAGGACCTGAGTTCAAATATGACCTCAGACACTTAATAATTACCTAACTGTGTGGCCTTGGGCAAGCCACTTAACCCCACTGCCTTGCAAAAACTTTAAGAGAGAGAGAGAGAGAGAGAGAGAGAGAGAGAGAGAATAGCTGAATCCATGAGAGATGATGATATAATTAAGATAGAGGGTATAGAAAGAAAAGAGAAAGTGATATAGGACATATCCTTGGGATACAGCTGTATGTTAGGGGCAGAACATGAATGATGGTCTATTAAAGGAGACTGTGAAACATTAACCAGACATGTAGAAGGAAAACCAAGAGAGGACAGACTATGTGGGAGAAAAGGATGACCAACAGTATTAAATGCTACAGAGATCAAAAAGGATGAAGAGTAAGGAAAGATTATTGGAGCTATCAAGTGAGAGGTCAATAGTTGCTTTAGAAAGAGCAATTTTAGTTGAGTAACCAGGCTTGAGGCCAGAAAGCAAGGGGTGGAGAAATGAGTAAGAAAATTTCTGGTCAAAATGACTGGCTGAACAGCCCCCCTAACTCCAGACCAAATAATCATCAGGAAATCCAATGAGAAATTACTATAAGTGACTTTCACAAAATAACCACACAAAGTCAGGCAGAAGCCTGTGAGAAATCAGAAAGAGGATGTGACCAATAAAACTAACTCTAGCACAAGCTAACAAGCCAGAAGGCTCCCAGAGTAGCCCAACGTTTGCCAGAGATATTTGTCCCTAGATCTCTGTATCTCAAAGGCAATAAGAAAGGAAGATCTTCTCCAGGAAAACTCCAATGTGTTAAATACTCACTGAAGGGTTTTGGGAAATCACTGAGAGTAAAACCAATAGGTATGATCATAGCAGTTCTCAGACAAGAAAACCCTAGGCCTAGAAATTCCAAGATTCCTAGCATTCTGTTCCGAGATGCCAGAGAGATTCATGAAGATCCAGAGTTTTTAACCTTAAAGATCCAGGAAGAAATGTATAACTCTAAAAAGAATTTTAGAGAAGTTAGATAAGATAGATCTCTAGTGATTACTAAGTTAGGAGAGGAAAAATATATACATATGTCTCAGCTATGTATAAGTATCTTTATTGAAACTGACTATGTGTTTAGGTATTAAAAAACCTCACTTATAAATTGTAGGAAAGCAGAAATGTTACACATATCCTTTACTGACCACAATACAAAAAACCTTATTCAAAAAATGATCTTTGAGTAGAAGATTAAAATTAATTGGAGACTTAAAAACTTAATCCTAGAGAATTCATGGCACAAAGAACAAATCATAGGAAAAAAATTATCAAAAAATGACAAATTCAATACCATAACCAAACTTTTGGAACATAGTCCCAATCATATAAAGAAGGAAAATTGCTATCTAACCACTTTTATCTACAAAAGAAGAAAAAGAACACCTCAGAGAATTTGGCAATTAAAAAAAAAATCCTAGAGGACTAATAAATCATAAATGCCAAATAAACACTAAAATAGAAATGCTGAAAATCAAATAAAAGATTCACAAAATTGAATTAAAAATAGACAATGAATTAATTAGTAAAACTAGGTGTTTTCAGAAAAAAATAAAATTAAATTTAAAAAAAGAAAAAATTGAAAAAATTTTAGATAGTTTAATTAAAAAGAAAAAAATTATTTTTATCAAAAATGAAAAAAGAGAAATCACAATAAATAAGAAATAAAAGAAATTATCTAAAATTATTTTGCCCAATTTATATTATAAAACTAACAATTTGAACAAAATGGATGAATTTTTTGGAATTGTAGCATACTCAGATTAAAGGAGCAAGAATTAGGGAATTTAATCAAGTCTCAGGAAAATAAATACAACAAGTCAGAAATGAAATCTCCAAGAGAAAAAAAAAACCCTAAATCCAGATAAAATTCCAAGTGAATTCTGTCAATCATGGAAAAGACTAATTAATTTCAATGTTTTATATATATAAAGTATTTGCAAAAGTGGAAGTGGGAAGAGCCAAAGGAAATGGTTCCTAACAACTTCTTTTTACTATAAAATATGGTCTCGATTCTTGAGGAGTAATACAGGGAGCGACGAAAGAAAGAAATACATATGAACATCCCTAAGGAATAAAAATACAAACATGTTAAATATTAGAAAAGATGATGCAAAACATCAAAAGATTGTACAGTGTGATCCGGTAACATAAAAGGAATGCGAGATTAGTCCAGTATTAGGTAAACTATAAATATAATAGTCCATACTAAAAATACAAAAAACAGTCAAAATCACATCAACAGCATGTTTTAACTGCTAAAAAAGAAATAAACTAATGCAAAATTAGTATTAATGGAAGTAGAATATTCTATTTTTTGAACTAATAATTACTATGTTTTTTGTTGGTCAGATCACATGTCTGAGTATTATATCTTGTTTTGAGTGGGTAAGGTAAGAATCTGGAGAACATTCTGATAAGGGTAGCTAGGAAGGTCAGATGTGAAAATCATGTCATGAATAGATCTTGGCTGAACTGAGAGTATTCACTAGAGAAGGGAAGATTTAAAGGAGAATATAAGTATTTTTAAAAATCTGAAAGATTTTCTTGTGAAAGAGGGAATAAATTTGTCTAGAACCAGTAAGCTAGAAGGAGCCATATTTTGCCTTAACATTGAGAAAATACTAAATAGAAATGTCAATATCCTTGAAAAGGCTATTCAAATGCCTTGAAAAATCAGTGAGCTCTTTATTCAATAGTATTATTGTTGTTATACATGATTAAGTAATTATCAATGATTACCTGTTCAAATACAGCATAAAGAAGATAGAGAAGTTGTATTTGAGATCCTTCCTGATTCAGTTATATATACCTAAACTAAATTTAAGCTCCTTGAGGGCAGATACTACATCTTATCAAAACTTTGTGTCTCTCTAGGTATTTTGCACATAGTGAATGCTTAATAAATGTTTACTAAATTGAATTGAGCTTTAAGGCTATTCTATGAACAGAAAATATGAATAGCAATGCTCACTCCTGAAAGTAACTCTTGCCTTTTTTCAAAAGTTTTTTTTTTTGTTTTTATTATACTTGTTTTTGTTTTTTTATCACATTTCCCCAAGTAGATGTCTAGTTTTCAAAAAACTAAGCAGAAACCTGATTTTTTAGAAATCCACTAACTCACCATAACACACCTGGGAATGTCTAACACATCTAAGAACATAGATATGATCACAATTCTAAATAAAGCTAGACTTTTAATAAATGGGACGCATACACCCAATCAGACCACCAACAAACAGGTCACAGCCAGAGCACAAGGAAACCCTGTCAACTCTTTATATTCCACATGCAACATTCATTCTTAGTGTTGGCTCTCCCGCATTGGCAGAATTGACAGTTCATGCTGAACCCGGCAGAGTAACAGAGCTCTCCCAAAGAGCTTTGGATGCTTCCCTCATAAGATGATTTACTTTCTCTTAATTTTTCTATATGGAAGACAAAATTTGAAGGTAGTTTGGGGTGCAAAAATGCTCCCACTTTATAAAATAATAAAACTTTAAGAAAAATTCAGAGATTGTGTGACCCAGACCAGATTATATCATGAATCAGTGAAACTTATGGATTTTAGTTCAAAATTTCTCTATATGCCCAATTGCAGGATACCCACAAATATCACTGATTTTGAACTGGTACCTAATTGTTATAAGGATAGGACTCCCATTGATTAGATTAACCCACATCACATAAAAGTAATTTTTTGTTAGGTAAGAATACTAGATTGAATCAATCCTTCAGGACTGAGGGTGAACACCTTGAATCAGTCAAAGCCAAAGAAAATTTTCAGATTTCTCATCTTTCCAGGCACCCTTACCCACTAAGTCAAAGCCAAAGGCTTAGTCAATGCCTGTAAATTGAGGATCCCATGTTTGTTATCTATCCAAAATTCAGCCTTGCTAGGGCCTAAAGCTTTTTCTGCACAAAAACAAGAGAAAAAGAAAGTAAGTTCTCTCTCTGGATCTGATTTACATGTATAATTTTTATATTCTCATAAATTTTAGTCTAGGGAATAATTTTACTATTTTTGGAAGGGACAGAAGAAAAGAGAACTCCAAATTTCAGAGACATTGGAAGGGACATCTACCAGGTGTATATGTACTGGAATTGAGAAGGGAATGTTTGAGATAAAATTATGATATTATTAAACAAAAGTGATAGGTTAGGAAAACTGTTGGCCTCCAATTCCCCATGGGAAAAACCTGCTAACTTAATTTCACTGGTCACTCATATATAGGAACAGTCAAAAGTTCATTCCATCCTTAGATCATATAATCGTTTTTCAAAGGTACAAACTTACACAGGTAATATGCAGTTTGTTGTAAAAGTTAACTGATATGCAAATAATCTTTTGGAAGGAGTGCCTTAACAGCCTTCTCTTTTCCCTCCTCTGGTTGCTAAGAAACTGCCCAGACTTCTCTGAAAGTCTGAGATCCCTCTGAAGAGAAAGAATCATTTACGGGCAGCATGGTGTGTGATCAGAGTTTCCTGGTCCTGAGATCCCTCAGAGACAGTAGAAGCAACTTGAAAAGTAGTGTCTGGGATTTTTGGTTCCTAGTCATAATTCTGCAACTGATTAATTGTGTACTTCAGAGCAAATCACTTTGCCTCTCTGATCTCAGGGTCTCCATTGGTAAATGGAAGAGGGAGGATGAGATGACTTTGAAGGTTCTTCCCAGATCTAACATAGTAATGTCTGAAGAGTAGAAGTAGTAACAGTTTTACTATGTAGCCAGACTGCACATTGTCCAAAGAGAAACCCAGTTATATTAATAATACATATAATAGTTTACATTTAATTTAACACTTGAAAGTTAATAACATCCACCTCAGTTACAATTGTACTGCACATTAAAATGATGACTTATTTTGGAACTCTGATAGCTTCTTTTTCCCCTTCTACAAAACTGTGGGGTCTTTTTGTTTGCTTTATGAATGACCATTGCTGAGAAGTTAGCACTTTCCTTTCTGACTAGGAACAATTTTCAATAGCATAAAGACAGTTATATCAACTGAGATAACTGGTGGTACTGTTCCCAGTATCTCAATGCATTTAACACTAAGCAAATTCAGAAATTCACATGATATTAGTCACAGTGTAAGGACCAAGTTGATGATTAAATGAAATATCATTTAAAGGAATGAGTTTTAAAATAATTTAACCTCAATTCCTTAATAAAATGTATTCAGCTCTAGTCATTAATTTTAACTGATGTCAGAAATGTCAAAAAATCTAGAATACCTAAGAAATTGGAAACCTTATGATAAAAAGATTGTTGTTGTAAGTGGAAATTTCTAGTTTAGAGATGAACATATTTGGGAAAGAGAGGCTATTATAGTAGCCTTCAAGAATACGAATAGCCTTGGGGAAAAGGAATTAGATTTATGTTGTGTAACTTCAAAGTAAGGAAGAATTTCCTGTTAATTAGTACTGTCTGTCAGTGAAATGGATTGTCTCTGAGGTAGTGTGCACTCTCTACTACTGGAAGGGTTGAAATAGAAATTGGATGCTTTTTGAACATATTGTGTGTATATGTGCTCTAGAGCAAATCACTTCACATTTCTGGTCTCAGGGTCTCCATGGCTAAAAGGAAGATGTAGAATAAAATGACTTTTAAGGTTCTTCCCAGATCTAACATTTATGTATCAGAAAGACTTTGGAATATATAATCCCTGGAGTCCCTTCCAACTCTGAGACTGTATGATTCTATGCTTTCACAACAGTCATGTGCGGAAGGTAGTGACAGTATTATTATCAACCCATTTTATAGCCAAGAAAACTGAGTTACAGAGAGATTAACTGAATTTCCTAGTATCACAAAATTCATAGGTGACAGAGTCAAAGCTAGATGTTCTAATTCCAATATTTTGTATTTTTGATGTCTTATTAGAATAGGCTTTTTCCTTTTATTTCAGAGATCTAAAAGTAAAAAAAAATATATTCCCAAAGAAAATCCAGTGGAAAGACAACTGGGATTTGGAGTCAGAGAACCTAGGCTCAAAACTGGACTCTGTCACTTTTTGAGTCTTAGACAAGTTACTAAACCTCTATGGGACTCAGTTTCCTTATCTATAAATGAGAGAATTGGACTAGATAACTTCTAAGATCCTTTCTAGCCCTACATTCATTATGTATAAATCTAAGAAATTCTAAGTGACAAAATAAACCAAATTCTTGTAATTGCAGGAAAAGGAAGACGATTGGCCAAAGAAATGTGTGAGACTCTTCAAAGATGGAACTCAATCAATGTGAACCAAACATGTAATTGATTATAGAATACATTTGAAATGTTTTATCTTGGGGTGATCTTCAAAGAAATTTTAAAAAAGGATGATCCTAAAATCATAGATTTAGAACTAAAAGATACCTTAGAAGTCACCTATTCCAAATCCATCACTTTACAGATGGTGAGAACCTGACACCCTGAGAAACTTGCTCATCATTAAGATGAGGTCATTAAAATTCAAACTCAAGTTTTCTGACTCCAAATCCAGTACCTTCTCTTGGATTAATTCCAGATGGTATTTCCACCAAGTTGGTACATTTTCAGAAACTAGTCAATTAATCCAGACAGCTAGGTTGTACAATGGATAGCATGCTGGGCCTGGAGTCATCTTCCTGAGTTTAAATCTGGCCCCAGATACTTCCTAGCTGTGTCATCCTGGGCAGGTACTTAACCCTGTATGCCTCAGTTTCCTCCTCTGTAAAATGATCTGGAGAAGAAAAATAGCAAACCAGTTTAATATCTTTGTCAAGAAAATCCTCAGTGGAGTAACAAAGAGTTGACACAACTGAAAAACAACTGAACAATAACAAAATCAAGTCATCATCTTTTAAAAAGATCACTATTAAAATTAGAATTGTAGACCTGGAGTAGATCTTAGAAATCATCTAATTCAACTATTTTACAGATAGGAAAGGCATAAATGATATGTTTATCATAGATTAAAAACAAAATATAGGCAACACTTTTATAGCAATTAAAGGTTTGTAATAAACTAGTTGAATGATCCTGATCCTTACAACAACCTTGTGAGGTAGGTGACAGATGACATAAAACTAGGAGTTGGCCTCCCAGCTAACACAGTAGAAGAGAGAATCCAAAAAAAAAATTTATTAGGCAAGAATATTGATATAAATTTAAGAGGAAAGGATAAAAAGTCTTATACTTGGGTTGAAAAACTCAACTAGGCAAATATAAGATGGTGAAGGTGTAAGTAGATCATCTGAAAAAATTTAGAGATTATGATAGATTGTATAATCCAATAAATCTGCATTGTGATGATAGCCAAGAATGTTAAAGTGATATTAAGGGGCATCAAGAGTGGCATAATGCTCAGGATTTGGCAAGTGATAGTGCCACTGTACTTTACCCTGATTAGAACAGATTTAGAGTATGGTTCATTGGTGTGGAGTATGATTTGATTCCATGGGCAGCTAGATGACACAGTGGAACATTGGACTTGGAGTCAAGAAAACTTGAGTTCAAATCTGGTATCAGATGCTAGCTGTGTGACTTTGGGCAACTCACTTAACATTGTTTTGTTATGGTTTACTGATTTCTAAAATGAACTAAAGATGGAAATGGCAAACCATTCCAATACCTTTACCACAAAAAAAAAAATCCCAAATCCAAATAGGATCATGAATAGTTGGACACAAATGAACAACAGCATTCAATTCTGTGCACAAAATTTTATTTTATTTTATTTTTAGGTTTTTGCAAGGCAAATGGGGTTAAGCGGCTTGCCCAAGGCCACATAGCTAGGTTATTATTAAGTGTCTGAGGCCCAATTTGAACTCAGAAACTCCTGACTCCAGGGTGGGTGCTCTATCCGCTGCACCACCTAGCCGCCCAATGTGCACAATATTTTAGAAAGAAGATTGACAAGTAGGAGAATGTTCAGAATAGAATAAAGTACATGCCATATGAAGAGCAATAAAAAAAATATTGGGGGGAGAGAAGCAA
Organism: Macrotis lagotis; assembly: GCF_037893015.1. Lineage (NCBI taxonomy): Eukaryota > Metazoa > Chordata > Mammalia > Peramelemorphia > Peramelidae > Macrotis > Macrotis lagotis. The sequence goes on along the minus strand of NC_133662.1, from coordinate 175,141,748 downwards.
GATTCAGGGGAAAATGTAAAATTCAAAATAAAATCTTTCTAAAAAAATATTGAGGATGCTTAAGCTGATGGAATAGAAGATTTAGGGGGAGCATGATAGTTATCTTCAAATATTTGAAGCAAATGATTTTGCCTGTCCCAGAGGGCAGAACTAGAGCAGTTGGATAAACTTGCAGACAAGCACATTTAGGCTTGGTAAGGAAAAAATCAACAATTTATGGTCTCTAAAAGAAGCATGGGCTACCTCCAGAATCCCACCTCTCCAGAGAACTTCAACCTCTAATACTCAGGTCTGTTGTTGTGGGGATCTTATTAAGATGTAGGTTGGACTGCATAGAATATGTGAGGTCCCTAAAAATTCTGTAATTCTTGAAAAAGATTCCATGATCACATCATAAAACAGTTGATCAGAATCACATAGTAGCAAATCTGGAACTGGAACCAAGTTCTCATATCTAGTAGAAGTGCTATTCCACTATACCAGCTTGCTGTGCTAGAATAATTTTCAGTTATCTGTAAGGTTGACTATTTTATTGCTAAGATGTAATATTGTCTGAGAAATCTCAATGTCATAATCTTTGACAAAATCCTCAAGTTCTCACCTTGAGTATTAATTAAAATGAGACGTCGACAAGTAAGAATAAAACAAAAGAAAACAAAAAAAACCAAGGACAATCAAAAAAATTATTCTTCAAATATACTCTATGGTGATAAACAGCTCATAGGTGGCTCCAGCAAGCCAAAGGCATAAGCAAGGAACTAAATGATAGGAAGACAGAAAAGGAAGGGAAGCAGGAGGGAAAAAATGGTGTCAAAGTGACCAGTGGGCCTCCCCAGAGATTGCCTGAGAGGTATGTAGACACACACGCACACGCACACACACACGCACCTCTCTCTCTCTCTCTCTCTTTTTCTCTTTTTCCAAGAATGAAGAATGGCGTTTCAAAGAGAATTCCTGGAATCAATGATTGCAGGATTTCCTAGGCCAAATTTTACCACCTCAGAGATATTCTGAGAACCCCAGATGGACGATGACTCAACTGTCCAAGCCCTGTAACCCTAACAGCAAGATGGGCAATCGTTCCCATTCCCAGATATACCTTACCAACTCAAAGAATGGGAGAATATGATTTCCCCTTCTCTCTGAGCGCAGCCATTTCCGAGGAAAGAGGTCGGGGACTTTGATCAACCCCCTAAAGAACCATTGGATTTTTGGTACATTCCATTTGCTCTTTATCCTGCATTAGCAAACAACAGCGGCAGTTGCTCTACAGCCTCTCTCCCTCCCCTTCCCCAGCCCATCTCCATGTTTCCCTGATGGTGATAGCGGACAAGGCAGAGACAGCCCCAGTTTTGTGGCCAAGTGGCGTGTCGGAGAAGGGCATCCCTCGGGTCGCTGGTTCCCAGGCTCATCCTACCTGTAGTAGCGATCATCTTTGTAAGGGGTGAGGTCTTCCTTCAGCTCTTGGTACGCCTCACCGAGTCTTTTGCAGAAATGCTTGAGCTCTCTGCAGAGAGGTTTCTCAAAGGCAGGATAATCCTCGTCCATCCTCCCTTGAGTTCCAGCTAGGCGCCTTCTCTTCCGCTTCGTGCTCCCTGCCTGGCAATCACTAGCCTAGTCAGGCACAGCCAAGTCCCCCTGCGTAGTCTACACCGAATCCACCTTTCTCTTCCTCTTGTCTTTGCAGATGGTTCGGCACCCTCCCTCCCTTCTCTCTTTCCCAGGCTCGGGTTTCTCCCCTTGTTTTTCCTCTTGCCTCAGGGTTTGGAGTTCCACTTGAAGGGGAGGAGAAAGAGGAGGAGCAGATAATGGAGGAAGGGAAGAAGGAAGAAGAGGAGGAAGAGGAAGAGAGTCTATTCAAAAGATCATCATTCCTTTTCTCCAATTCCAGCTTTATACACAAGCGACGCCTTTTAGGATAAACCTGTGGTCTTGTAAGGGTGGGGTGGGGAATAGGGAGAAGGCACTGATGTCCCAGCGAGGGGGTGGACTAAGGGGAGAGGGGTTGCGCTAGTTGATGATGATGCTGTATCTGCAGAGAAGAGGAGGGGGCCTGAGGGAATAGCATCATCCTGGGCGCAAGTTCATTTTGCCATTTTCATTTTCATTAGCTCACTTACAAAATAATAATGAACATCGCTACTCCTCATACTGAAATAAAGGAAGGGAAAAGAAAGGAGAGGAGAGGGGAAAGAGCCCTCTTCCTGATGGGAAGGGTACCTAAATTAAATGCCTATAGGTTTCAGCACCATGGACGGGGCTTCGGAGCCTACATTCGCAAGCATTTTCATTCCTGCTACTCCCCAACATATTACGATTATTATTAAGATAGATGTTTACTGACATTTTTGTTTTTACACCATCTAATTTGCCCCTCAATCCTTCCCCTTCCTTCGCAGAGAGGCATCTCATAACAAAAACTTCAAAATGTTATTCTTGTTATTTTAAAATGAGGTATACTATTGAACTAAGAATACACAATATCCAGAAGTGAGCCTCTTAACAGAAGATCCCAGTTGTTTCCTATAATCCTAACAGAATGTAAAGAGGCCTAATATGCACTATATACTGAAATTTTTATTGTAATTATGAAAGATACAAAACCATCTCTACGTAGATATATTTTGTAAAGGGAATCATGGTGTTGTGGCAAGATGGTGGATATTGAGCCAGAGAATCTGGGTTTTCCACTTTTTACTAGTGGAATAGGTCTTTGGGGAGGCCTTAATTTCCCCATTTGTAAAGTGACATGGTTGGACTAGATAACCACTAGGTTTTCCATCAGCTCAAGATTCATGATTCCAAAGCATAATGAAAAGAATAGAGAACCTTAATTCAAATCTATTCCACCCCTGATACTTGGTACTTTTGTAACCTTGAACAAGTGTCTTCTTTGGAAGATCCTTCTTTGGGTCTTAATTTCCTTTTTCAAAAATGAGATTAGAGTACCAGTTTTAAAAGCTATGATAAGGGAGTTTTTAACATTCATCCATTTGCAAATTTGTGAGTTCCACATTTTTCTAATACCCTCTTTCCCTTCCCCCCCGCCTCATGGCAGTTTGCAATCTGATTAAAATTGTTACTTGTACAATATTTTCTTTTAACATATTTTAACATTTCCATATTAGTCATGCTGTTAAAGGGATTAGAACTAAGGGGGGGGGGACCATGGGAAAGAAAAAAACAAAAAATTTTAAAAAATGAATAAAGTATACTTTGCTGCACATCCAGACTATAGTGTTTTGGATTTTTTTTCTGGATATTGATGTCATTTTCCATTACAGGTCTCCCAGAATTGTCTTTGATCATGGAACTGCTGGAAGAAGTTGCATCCATCATAGTTGATTCATCTCACAGTGTTGCTGTGTATAATGTTCTGATTCTGCTCATTTCACTCAGCATCAGTTCATGCTTTCCATGCTTTTCTCAAGTTCAACTGCTCATAATTTCTTACAGAGAACAACAGTATTCCAAAGTGTTCATATACCATTCCTCAATTGATGGGCATTCCCCTCAATTTCCAATTCTTTGCCACTACAAAAAGAGTTGCTATAAATATTTTTATATATTTTTCCCCCTTTTTTATGATCACTTGAGGATTAGACCTAGTAGTGGTATTGCTGGATCAAAGGGTTTGCACAGTTTGATTGCTCTTTGGGCATAGTTCCAAATTTCTCTACAAGAATGGTTGAATTGGTTCACAACTCCACCAACAATGCATTAGTGTCCCAGTTTTTCCACATTCTGTCCAATATTGATCGTTTTCCTTTTTTTTGTCCTTTTAGTCACTCTGATTGTATGGGGGTAGTACTTCAGAGTTATTTTAATTTGAAATTCTCTGATCAATAATGATTTGGAACAATTTTTCCACTTTAGATAACTTTTATTTCTTTATTTGAAAACTGCCTATTCATATCTTTCATCCATTTATCAACTGGGGAATGACTTATAATCTTATAAATTTGACTCAGTTCTCTGTATTAGAAATGAGTATCAGAAACACTAGCTATAAAAATTTTTCTCAGTTTTCTGCATTCCTTCTAATCTTAGCTGAATCAGTTTTGTTTGTACAAAAAATTTCACTCCTTACTGTAATTTAGTGTAATTGAAATCATCCATTTTGCAATTTGTAATGTTCTCTATCTCTTGTTTGGTCATAAACTTCTCCCATTTCAATAAATCTAACAGATAGACTATTTTTCCTTCTCCTAATTGACTTCTGCATCTAAATCCTATATTTCAACTTTATTTTGGTATAGAATATGAGATATGGATCTATGCCTAGTTTCTGTCATATTATTTCCCCATTTTCCCAACAGTTTTGCAAATAGTGCGTTCTTATCTCAGAAGCTAATCTTTGGGCTTATCAGACAGTCTATATCAGATAGACTATAGTCATTTACTGCTATTTCTTATGTATATAATCGATTCCATTGATCCACTTCTCTATTTCTTAGCCAGTACTAGATAGTTTCTATGACTGCTCCTTTAGAATATAGTTTTAGATCTGGTACAATTAGGTCACTTTTCTTTGCATTTTTTTTCATTAATTCCCTCAATGTTCTTGAATTTATGTTGTCCAGATGAACTTTGTTACTATTTTTTTCTAGTTCTGTAAAATAGTTTTTTGGTAGTTTGGTATGGCACTGAATAAGTAATTTAATTTAGGTGGAATTGTTATTATATTAACTCAGTCTATCCATGAGTAATTAACATTTTTCCAATTGTTTAGATCTGACTTTTTTTTAAGGTTTTTGCAAGGCAAATGGGGTCAAGTGGCTTGCCCAAGGCCACACAGCTAGGTAATTAAGTGTCTGAGACTGGATTTGAACCCAGGTACTCCTGACTCCAAGGCTGGTGCTTTATCCACTAAGCCACCTAGCCGCCCTTAGATCTGACTTTGTATGAAAAGTATTTTATAATTGTGTTCATACTGGGCTGGTCTTGGAAGGTAGATTCCCAAGTATTTTGTGTTGTCTACAGTTTCTTTAAATGAAATTTCTCTTTCTCTCTTGCTATTGAGTTTTTTTGGTCATATATAGAAATGCTGATGATTTTTTGTGAGTTTATTTTATATTCTGCTACTTTGCTAAAGGTGTTGTTTCAAATAGTTTTCAGTTGATTTTTCTAGGGTTTTCTAAGTATGTGGTACTTTTAGAAATTAAGAGTTTCATTTTCTCATTGCAAATTTTAATTCCTTCGATTTCTTTTTCTTTTCTTATTGCTAAAGCTAACATTTCTAATACAAAATCAAACAATAGGAGTGATAGATATCCTATAGTAGTGATGGGCCTCCTTGTTTCACTCTTAATCTTACTGCAATTGCTGCTAATTTATCCCCATTATATATAATGTTTGCTGATGGTTTTAGATATGGTTTTAGATAGACAATACTTATCATTTTAAGGTAATTATTGTGTCAGACCAAATTTGATTTCAGGACCAGTGATCTATCCCCTGCCCCCTCTCTAATGTTTTTAATAGGAATGGGTGTTGTGTTTTGATCCAGCAATACCACTACTAGGTCTAATCCCCAAGTAATCATAAAAAAGGGGGGAAAATGTATAAAAATATTTATAGCAGCTCTTTTTGTAGTGGCAAAGAATTGGAAATTGATGTCATTTTCCATTACAGGTCTCTCAGAATTGTCTTGATCATGGAACTGCTGGAAGAAGTTGCATCCATCATAGTTGATTCATCTCACAGTGTTGCTGTGTATAATGTTCTGGTTCTGCTCACTTCACTCAGCATCAGTTCATGCTTTCCATGCTTTTCTCAAGTTCAACTGCTCATAATTTCTTACAGAGAACAACAGTATTCCAAAGTGTTCATATACCATTCCTCAATTGATGGGCATTCCCCTCAATTCCTATTTTGTCAAAGTCTTTTTCAGCATCTATTGATATGATTTTTATTACTTTTGTTATTGATATGGCCACTTATGCTGTTTTCCTAATATTGAGCCATCATTTGGTATGCATTATTAAAAGAAGTTTTGAAATATCTCATTTTTGTTTCCCCTTCCAGAAAAGATTGAGTAGACAGACGAATCAGTTCATGAATTCCCACTTAGCAGCAGAGATGAAAAGTTTGGCCAATCCAAAGATGTTTATAACCTACATATTTGACTCAACTTCACTCAATTTTATTACTCTTTCCTAGTCATTGTGATCATGTTTTATTTCCTTCTGTCTACCATATTTGGAATAAGCTACTATTTATTGTTGGAGATCCTATATTGGGTTTTTTTTGGAGTGAATTTTCTATAATTTCTGATTTTTTTTTTGAGCTAAGAATAGTTTTTAGATTTGAATTACTAAATAAGCAATTACATTTTAAGAGATTAGAGTTGACATTATCCAAAAGATTGTTAAGATAGCAGTTAAGAGCTACTTCATGAACATAAATGTGCAGATATTTTCCAGACTGAGATTGTGAAAAGAATGAATATATTATATCCACTTCGTATAGCCTCTTATTCAACCACAGAAATAAACTGTAGTATATTTAAAATCTTTCTTACACCCTTTCCTGACAACTACATTCACCTGTCCCTTCTTTACAATCCTAGTAATGACAGCCTGGTTTGATGGAAAAGTACTCAACTAATAGCCACAAGTTTATTCACTAACTATTTGTGTAATTTGGGTTAAATGGTTTCACTTTTCTGATCCCTATTTTCTTTTTCTTTAAGGTTTTGAACTAGATTATCTCCCAGTGTACATCTCTCAAGTTTAATGTTTCTCTTTAGAGAATGTTGTTGTTGTCACCAACTCTTTGTTCACCCTATTAGAGATTTTCTTGGCAGAGATACTAAAGTGGTTTGCCATTTCCTTTTTCAGTTCATTTTATAGATGAGGAAATAGAGGCAAACAAGTTTAAGTGTTTTCCCCAGGGTGACACAACTAGTATGAGGTCAGATTTGAACTCAGGTAGTCCTGGTTCCAGGTCTGGTGTTCATCCACGATTCCACTTAGAGATAGTACTAAACAATTAAGCAACTGAATGGTATCCTCTTTCTCTTCCAAAAATAATTTCATAGAGAATTTTGTCTGAGTATCTTTCACATTATCTTTCTATAGTATGTATGTATATATGTATCTATTCATATATATATATATATAATTTGTGTGTACAAAATTTGTGCATATATATGAATATAATGCATGTGTGTATACCATGTGCATCCTATTTCTCCCTACCCCACACTTAGAATGGCAAGATTTGTACCATTTTTAAAAATCTTGATATCTTCATCAACCTTTAACATAACAGATAATTTATGCATTATGTGTCATTTTGCATTAACTAATTGTTTAATGTATGTCATCTTTTCAACTGCACAATGAGCACATTGAAATCATGGGCAGAGGATACGCAAGAAAAAATGTTTTATTTTGTTTTGCAGGGCAATGCTTGGCAATTAAGTGACTGAGACTGAATTTTAACTCAGGTCCTACTGACTCCAGGGTCAGGGCTCTGTCCACTGTTCTACCTAGCTGCCCCAAGAAAAAATATTAAGCAGAAAATTTGTCTATTTAGAATCTCACCATTACTGAACTCCATTTGAACCTACTCTCCCCAGGCAATGAGTGTGCCAAACACTAAAACTTTCCTTTCTTCTTCACCCATCAGAATCCTCAATCTTTAAATATAATGAACTTTGTTAGCCATTGCTAAGAAACAATACATTGTGAATGATTAATAGCACAATATGTTATCATTTCAATGGCTATTTTGCATTTTAAAAGAGGATTATTTTTAACTAAGGAAATTAATATCTCATGATGAAGTTTCAGAAGGCAGTTAAAGGGGTGTGTGTATGTAAGAGAGAGAGAGAGAAACTCATATACAATGTTTAGAAGGAGCCTTGATGGCATTGTTTTTCAAATCATACCAGCTTTGCCTATCTATAAGGCTGACCATGCATGTTTCTTCTTTTTTTAATATTTTGTTTTCCAATTATATACAATAGTTTCTACCTATCATTTTTTTAAGTTTTGAGTTTTACAATTTCCCCCACCCTCCCTCCCCTCCCCCACCTCCCATCCCCACAGAAGGCAGTCTGATAATCCTTACATTGTTTCCATGCTATACATTGATTGAAATTGAATGTGTTGAGAGAAAAATCATATCCTTGAGGAGAAAATAAAATATTAGAGATAGCAAAATTATGTAGTACATAAGACACTTTAAAAAAATTGAAGTAATAGACTTTGGTCTTAGTTTAAACCCCACAGTTCTTTCTCTGGATACAGATGGCATTTTCCATCCCAGGTATTCTAAAGTTGTCCCTGATTATTGCACTAATGGAGTGATCAAGTCCATTAAGGTTGCTCATCACCCCCATGTTGCTGTTAGGTTGTACATTGTTCTTCTGGTTCTGCTCATCTCACTTAGCATCAGTTCATGCAAGTCTTTTTGGCTTCTCTGAATTCCCATCCTTCCTGGTTTCTAATAGAACAATAGTGTTCCATGACATGCATATACCACAGTTTGTTAAACCATTCCCCAATTGATGGACATTCACTTGATTTCCAATTCTTTGCTACCACAAACAGGGCTGCTATGAATATTTTTGTGCAAGTGATGTTTCTACCCTTTTTCATGATCTCTTCAGGATATAGACCAAGTAGTGGCATCCATGCATATTTCTTCTAAAGGCTAGTGCTGAGCACAATACCACCAAAAAATACTCATTGGTCAATTGAATGAATTTTGTAACTTCTTCCCTTTAACTGGGACAGAGATCCAATCACAAATAAGACTAAAATAAGTCAGGGGTGATTAGACAGTAGGACTAGACAGAGGGCAGAAAGTTTTCATATCATTTGGCTTGTATTTCTATTCCCAAGTCATCAGGTTTCATTAGGGAATCAGTATTTGAAATGTTACTCATATTTGCTGGAGGCAGATGGTTTTATTCCTTAATTAACCCAATAATAACTGATTGTTGGTCAGAATAAAGTAGAGGAATAGTGTGAAGAGAAATGCAAAATTTGCAGACTAAGCAGACTAATGATTTTAGAAAATCATTTGAAGGGAGATTTCAAAACCCATATGTGGAACTCCAATGAGCACTGAAGTATGCTGGTGTCTGAAGAAAACAAGATCAATTTTCACACTCTGTATGTAAGTAACACTCATAATTCTCACTCCAGGAGTTGGGCAGCAGCATAATGAATCTTCCTCACTGGTGGTGAAAGGAAGAAATGTGATTAATGTAATAATTATAATTGATACTTTGAAAACAATGCCCCTAGGAAGGTACTGGGAAAATTTCCTGATTCTAGCAAACAATGAAAATAGGTCATTATAACAAACTGGAATGAAAATAATTGGTAGACAACTTTCACTGGTCTGTTTCTTAAAGTTGGTTCTAAATGGCTTCAAAATTATTTTAATGAAAATGTATCAAATGCACCAATATATGTATCATCTTTTAAAATTCTATATAATGTGGGGGGAGGGGAGCAGTCCTGTGATTTCATTAGTTTTAGGAACTTTTCATGAGTGAACTCTCTCTCCCATAGCAGACTGGTAATTTGTCTGCAATTTAGAGAGTGGCCTAGGGATACCAAAAGGCAAATGAGTTACCTGGCAGTCAAATAGACAATATGTGACCAAGATGGGACTCAAATCTTGTTCTTGAATCTGAGGTAAGGACAACATACTGCCTTTGTTTATTTGTGAATTTGTTTAAACAAAACATTTAGTAAAAAGAGAACTAGATTACAAATTTATTATTTTGCAGAACTAGTTTTCCTTTTCTAAAAGTGGTTAAGATGAAGAACTGTGGTCTGGGCATTAATGCCATTAAGTGCTTTCAGACCTGGCTAAATGTTTTGACCCAAGAGCTATCACAAATGGAATACAAACTTGATTTTAGGTCTCCAAGGGAGTGATCTAAGGATCTCTGCTGTTTAGCTTTTTTTTTTCCCCCTCAATGACTTGTTTAAAGGTTTCTTTGATGTGTTTGATAAATTTCCAGATGACACAAAATCTAGGAGGGATAGCTAAAATACCAGGCAATAGGATTCAAAAACATCTCAAGCTGGAATGTTGGGCTGAATTTACCAGAGGGCTGTCCTGATTTAGACCCAGTCCAAATCAGAGAAATATATTAAATAATGCCTCGATTCAGGCCACATTCCACTCGATGAGTATATACTTATAAGTCAAATAAGATGGGAGAAATATATCTCCTGTTCTGTCAGTTTTCATTTCTGGTGGCCCTCATAATATGGACATCTCCTGAATGTGATTCTAGAATCCATACCTTTTTTGCATATGACTAAGATGGGGTAAGTGGGGAAATGGGACATGAGAATGAGTAGGCAGAGGAAAGGAATGATTTTTTTTGAGAAGTGCCAGTATATAAGTTGAAGTCCCTTAGTAGTTGGAATTCTGGAGAAGAGAAAGATTGTAAACCAAGTAATGAACTTGTTAAAGAAGGAGAGTGTCCCGGAAGTCTGTAAACAACTATCAGAATTTTAATTGAGTGGGAGATGTGGACTGTATTTCCCTCAAGAGGCGTGGTTAATGAGTGATAGAAGTAGAGGGAAAACCTGGAAATGGCAATGGGGAGCAAGGAATATTCTATCTCCCCATTTCAATCAGGGGATTAAAGAATAAAAGTGAAAGTGTACTCAGTACAAGAAAGGGTAGCCAGGATAGCCATCATTAGGGAGCCAGGCCTATTGACAAAAGATAGATGGAGTGGGATAGGAAAAGATTTAAAGTGAAGGCAAGTTCTTTGCCTATGGAACATTCATTCTTGAGAGCACAGTGGAAGGGATGGATGGTTTGAGATTTCGGATTGAAGAAGATTGAGGAGTATTGAGATAAGAAATCAAGTGCTGAGGAATGAGAAATGGGGTTTGGATGATGACTTACAGGGGTTCAGATCACTAGTTTGGGTAAGGTCATTTTTAACAAGCTCCACAACTAGTATGATATGTATAGGGTTCTTTCCAACAGGCTGTTAACTGGCATAGGAGATGTAGGGGGTGCTCAAGAAAGATTTGGATGAGAAGACTCCTGAGCCTTTTTTTTTTAGGTTTTTGCAAGGGAAATGGGATTAAGTGGCTTGCCCAAGGCCACACAGCTAGGTAATTGTTAAGTGTCTGAGACAGGATTTGAACCCAGGTACTCCTGACTCCAAGGCCAGTGCTTTATCCTTCTGAGCCCCTTTTAAGACTGCTTTCCACCTTTGATGTCCACCTGACTCTCACCTCTGGTTTCAAGAAGCCATAGTATACACAGGAGCCTTACCCTGGCAAAACATTTCGGCAGGTGGGCTAAACCAGGTTGATGGTAACCGAAGGTCTCAAATATATCAGTGAGTTAGAGGGGGTATGTGAAATATGTGAAGTCTTCTGCTGTTGGAATGGGTTGATGAGAAAATTTTGTTCCAATGGCCTGCTGAAGCAGGTACTGTGGAATGCTTAGAGCTTGGTTAGACATGGAAGATGCCAAGGTCATTCACTGCATCTAGAGTCATCATCAATTGTCTTGACTTTGTCTTGCTATTGAACATGAGGACAAATGAAGAGAGAGTGAAGTCAATGACTTCATGCAACTCCACCTCACTCAAATCCAATTTAAGTAGTAATCAAAAGACATCATACCTACCATTTTTCCGTTCCTATCTCAAAGCCTTGTGGCAACAGGCAAATGAAGAAGTAGTAGGTGGGGATACACAGGGAGCTGTAGTCACAACCCTACACACGCAAGTGGCCAAGGTCATAGGATTGTCTCCTCACTGAAAGCAGCAGTGGGATTTGGCAGCCTCCTGGGTGTCTGAGCAGTCTTTTAAGCATCACACTGCTCACCTCCTGGTAAGAGGAAGGGCTAGAAAACATGCTTTAAAAATTGTCTTCTTGGGGAAGCTAGGTAGCATAGTGGATAAAACACCCGCCCTGGAGTCAGGAGTACCTGGGTTCAAATCCGCTCTCAGATATTTAATAATTACCTAGCCACTTAACCCCATTTGCCTTGCAAAAACATAAAAAAAAATTGTCTTCTTACCCTACCCTGGCAAGATTACCGTGGCAGATGGGGACTGAATCCTAGAGTCAAAACACAAAAAAAAGTTCAAATATTTCTTCAAAGAAGATTCCACTTACCATCAATACATGAAATGTGCACACACTCATAGACAACACAAGATTCAATAGACTTGAAAGACGAACAGCTCTTTTGTTGATATACATCCAAATAGCAGCCCAGAATGAAATAAGACTAGCAAATGAAGATCAGTTTACTGATGTTGGAGCTGGACACATGTTTTTCTTTTTCTTTTTGCAAGGCAATGGGGTTAAGTGGCTTGGCCAAGGCCACACAGCTAGGTAATTATTAAGTGTCTGAGGCCGGATTTGAACTCAAGTACTCCTGACTCCAGGGCAGGTGCTTTTATCCACTGCGCCACCTAGCCGCCCCTAGGATACATGTTTTTCTAGAAAGGGTGCTGTGAAACTGGGGAAGGTCTTGTGATCAAAACTAATTTAGTCAACAAGCTTGCTTGCCTACCAAAAGGAGTGAACAAAACAGGCTCATGACAATGTGATTGCCACTTGCAGAAAAATGCCTCACCACCACCATTAATGTCTCTGCTTCCACCATGTTGGATCCCAATGAAGTCAAAGAAAAATTTTATGAAGACCTGGAGACACTCATCATAAGCATATCAAAAGAAGACAAACATAATTCTAGTGACTTTAATGCTAGGATAGGCTCAGACTATGAGATATGACAGGGAATCCTTGGGAGCAATGGAGTTGGGAAACAGCAACAGCAATGGTAATATTACTGAAGACTTGTGCATCTCATGACCTTCTCATCACAAACACTGCCTTACATTTACTTAGATGCAATAAGATTTCCTAGATGCATCCTCAAGCAAACATTGGCACCTAATAGACTGTGGCTGTAAGAGACAGAAAGGCTTGTGAAAAATGACGAAGGCAATGTGTGGTGCAGAGTGCTGGACTGATCACAGACTCATTCTCTCCAAGTTAAACCACATTCAAGTGACCCCAAGGCAAAATGACTATCAGAAGACAATGTCAAAAGATTAGAGTGCTTCTCTGAATGGGAATAGGTTGTTGCTAATTTGGAAGGAAAGTTGGGGCAACATACAGCGGAACAGAAAAGTAGTGAACAGCTTTCAGAGAGCTGGTGTAAAGCACTACATCTGCTCATCTGGGTCAGAACATATGCAAATATCAAGACTGGTTTGATGAAAATGAAGAGTAAATAGAGAAGCTGCTGACTGAAAACTGAGAACTTTACAGGGTTTAACCAACAGGATAGCTCATCTATTTCTAAGAAAGCGGCATTTTAATTTCATCAAAAGTAAAGTACAAGTGAAGCTTAGATACAGGATTCTTGGTCAGGAAGAAAGCAGGTGAAATTCAATTTTATACAAATAGCCACAATCCAAAATACTTTTATGATGACCTAAAGGCTATTTCTGGGCCAAAGATCTATGATGCATCTCAGCTACTCACTGCTGATGGAGCTACATTGTTTAGTGATAGAGACAAGGTCCTAGAGAGGTTAAACACTTCCATAGTATTCTTAAGAGACCATCATCAATCAGTGCAGAAGCCATTGACTTGTTTATATCAAATTGAAGTTAATCCATCCCTAGCTGAAGTTCAATTGAAGTGGTTTTGAATGCCATTAGATTTCTTTCATGTGACAAAGAATCTGCTGCTGATTCTATTTCAGCCAAGAGTTATAAAACAGTGGGTCTAATGCTCATACAAAAGCTGACTAAAATTTTCCAGGTTAGATGGCATGAGATTATTATCCCTCAGAAATACAAGGATGCCTCCATTATCCATCTCTATATTAAGATAAGGGAATAGATTGGTCTGTGACAATCATAGGGATGTTTCTCTCTTAGTTATTGCTATTGAGAGTCCTGCCAGAGAGCCAGTGTGGCTTCAGAGAGGGTCAAGGAACAGTTAATATGGTGTTTGCTAACTAACAACTCCAGGAAAAATGTCAGGAGCAGAACTGAGGTTTTGTATACAACATTTGTAGAAGTGAACAAGGGCTTTGATATTGTTAGTCTTGAGGGTATATGGAAAATTATGGTTTTCTGGAGAAGTTCATCAGTATTATAAGTCAATTTCATGATGGCATGCATGCCCAGGGTCTGCAGAGTAGACGATGCTCTTGAGATTTCCCAGTCACTACTGAAGTGAAACAAAGGCTGTTTTCAGCAATGTTATCAAATGTCTTGACTGAGGATGAACACCATCAAGGTCAGTTATTGCAGTGCTGGTAAATTCTTTAACTTGAAAAGGCTAGAAGCCAAGATCAAAGTAGAGGGAGTGTTGGTGATAGTTTTTTGGCAGATGATCAATGCAGCCTCTGAAGTTGAGATGCAATAAAGTACAGATCAATTCTCTATGCTAATTTTGGCTTAACAATTAACAATACAAGAGGTTCATCATCCATATGTGGAACCATTGGTTATAGCAAATGGAGAAATTCTGAATACTGTGCATTAGTTCACTTACCTTGGTAGTGTACTTTCCAGGGAGGTACACTGTGACAATGAGGTTGACACACACATTTCCAGAGCTAGTTCAGCATTTGGGAGGCTCCGAAAGAAAGTGTGGGAGAGAAAAGGTATTAGACACTACCAAACTGAAGCAATTGTGCTGACTTCATTGTTGTATACCTGTGGAAACCTGGACAGTGCCATGCCAGGAAACTGAATCACTTCCATTTACATTGTCTAAGAAGATTCTAAAAATCTCCTGGGTGTAGCTAGGTGGCGCAGTGGATAGAGCACCAGCCCTGGAGTCAGGAGTACCTGAGTTCAAATCCACCCTCAGACACTTAATAATTACCTAGCTGTGTGGCCTTGGGCAAGCCACTTAACCCCATTGCCTTGAAAAAACCTCAAAGATCTCCTGGCTACCTGGCAGGATAAGACACTTCTTTCTTGAGCTAAACTGTTAGACATTTAAATGTCACTACATAGATCAACTATGATGGGCTGTCCATGTTGTTCGAATCCCAAATGTACACTTGCCCAAAAGAGAGAACTGAGAGTACAAGTGCTTACAAGGAGGTCAGAAGAAGTAATGCAGGAACACTCTTAAGATCTCTGTTAAGAGCTTTGGAATTGATTGTGCGCACGGGAGATACTGGCTCAAGATTGCCCAGCCTGTCATGCTCTTTATCAGAGAGGATGCTATGCTTTGTAAGCAAGGCAGAATGGAAGCAGCTCAAAGGAAACATGAGATGAGTTTAAGAGTACCCACCCCAGGAATTCATAAGGACTTTTGGTGCTGACCTGTGGTAGAGCATTCCAAGTTTGTATTAGTCTTATCAGTCATATTCAGACTTATCCCTAACACAGTGATGTTGCTTTGTTCTTTGATAACGAAGGACAAAAACCAACCAACCAACCAACTGGCATTGGCAGAATTTTAACCCAAGCCTTCTCACTTTAGGTCACATGCTCTTTTACATTTATCATTTCTGCAATTAAAAAAAATCTGTTCTGAATTCTTCGTCCACCCTTGTCTAAGAAAAAGTTTATATTTCTTCATGTTTTCCAGAGCCAAGAGTGATTATAATACATACAGTTTACCTTTTAGTATTCTTATTGCTATAATTTTCCTAGTTTCGCTTTTCATCAATTTGTCTTAGCATATTTCTCTCAAATCTTTCTAATCATTGTTTGTTATGTACAATATTCCATTCCATTAATATGCCATAATCTGTTTGGTCATTCCACATTCAATAAGCAACCACATCCCCTATGCTTTTGCTATCATGAAAAAACATGAATATTTTATTATGGAACCTCTTGGTCTGACCTCCTTGGGAGTTATAGTTTCCAAAATGGAATCTCCCAAGTCAAATTTTCTCACATACTTCCCAGTTATTTTCCAAAAGGGCTGGTGCTCATTTTTCCATTGTTCCCTCAAATATAGAGTTCTGTCTTCTCTCAGCCTTGCCAACTTGCTAAATGTGAGGTGGAAATTCAGAATTGCTTTCATTTTTCTCTTGTCATTTGGAGTAATCTTTTATATTAAGGTTGAGTATTTGATCCATATCCTTTGATCACTTATTGCTATTGGCCTTTTTATTGTTCTGATTTCCTAAACTTTCCTGTTTTCCCCATCTACAACTTTGGATGAATGACTTCCCAACAATAGTTGTAACTGGGGACATTTGGAATCGTGGAGTGGATGTTCTTTTGGTATTTTCTTTTAAATTTTGTATTATCACAGACTTATGACATTTTTGTGATATAAAATATCTAGCAAAGAATTTAATTTTAACTCCACCTTTTCATTATATTGAAGATTAAAAAGTAGGCTGAAAAGATATTGGTATGATGCAAAGCAGTTAAGTTCTCATTTGTAAATAGTGCATGAATCATTTATTTCACATAAAATTAGCTTGACCACATTATTTTCAAACCAGTTCAAAATTATCTCATGAAGCATTACATTGAAATCCCTATCAGCTGGTTTTCACCCTGGTTGTTGCACTCACATAGCAAAGTGATTGCCTGCCCTGCTCAGATGATAACCAAAAGATTATAGTTAGTCCTAGCCACCACATATTAGGATTTTAAGTGAAGAGTATCAAAAGGAGTGGGAGAGTAGTCAGAATGGTTGAAGGATCTTTAGATATCATATGAGGACTGAAAAAAAAAATGGGAATGTTTAGAATTAGAAAAAGTGGCACCTTTTCTCAAATGGCCGAAGGATTGTCATGTGTGCAAGGATGATTAGTCTTGCTCTGCTTCAATAGAAATTGCAGAGTAGCAGATTTAGATTCCAAGAAAGGAAAAATTTTCCACAATTATCCAAAAGGGAAATGGGCTATCTCAAAAAGGTTTTCCTCTCACTGGACTTCATCAAGCTATCTGAAAGATCACTTGCTATGTTCAAGAAGATCCTTGTTCAGGTGTGGGATGGGCTAGGTGATTTCACAGTTCTTTTTTATTTTTCTTTCTGACATAGGCTTGCTGTTAGGATCATTCTTCTGGAGGGAAGGTCTGAGCTGGTTCGGTTGCTTTCTTAAGGGTACCGAGTGTTATTACAGGCCATCAGGATTTGTTATTACAGGCTGAGGATTTGTAAACTTTCAGTGTTCCCAGAGTACTGTGATCTAGGCATGCATTTGTATCTAACTGGTTCTAAAAGCACTTTACTATTTTAGCCATCACTTTACACAATCCCTTGCCTATTTTGCTGGTGTAAATGCTCACATTTAAAATATAACAATATGAGTAACCCTAGTTCAAGAGCAAAATCTTATCAGGTCACCCCATCCCATGCCACCATAGTCTGCATATTCCTGAGTGGGGTTTGGTCTGAGAACAGTAGACTGATGTGACTTATCTCTTCTACTTACTAGGCTCCATTTGGTCTGCAATTCCTACTGTAGTTAATACTCTGCAGTCTTCAAATTGAGGTAGAAACCAGGAACTCTGCTCCTTGAGTGTGAACCAGGTTGCTGCCTCTTTGATGAACTTGTTCCTTTCTCAGATAGGGTCTTCCTACCCTAGAATTCCATTTCCTGGCTCACATTCCCTCTAGTCTGCTCTAGACCTATAATCCAGAAGTGTCAGTGTCTAGGCTTCTTGATCTGGGGCATGACTCTTCTCTGTGCTGGAGTGCTCCATGGGTTATCTTCTTGGCCAGACTCTCCCCCTGGGTCCGTAGGCCTCTCATCTCCCTATGTAGACCTGGGCTGAGGTGTCTAAAAAAATTTTTTCCCCTTCAATTACACCTTAGGGCTTGTTCTAATGCATTTTCCTCCCCAGGGAATTTACTTTTCATACAATTCTGTTATTTCTTGTTTAATCTTATCTGGGGAGAATTTTGGTTATTTCAAGAGTATTACCATTGGGATGGCTAGGTGGTACAGTGATAGAGCACCAGCCCTGGAGTCAGGAGGACCTGAATTCAAATCTGGCCTCAGACACTTAATGACCTAGCTGTGTGGCCTTGGGCAAGCCACTTAACCCCACTGCCTTGCAAAAATTTTAAAAAAAGAGTATTACTGTTAATACTATTCTACTAGATGAGCAGGTAGATTTCAGAAAAACTTGGACTTACATGAACTGAGCAGAACCAGGAAAACATTGTATACAGTACAGTAATATTGTCAGAACAGTTTGGAACTTCTGGGACAGTTTAATTGTTTTTTTTAAAACCTCATATTTCTTTGTGTTATGAAGTCTTTGACCATTTGGTTAATCATTTGATTTTTTTCAGTTTTTTAATTATTTCTTTTCCCTCATTCCCCTTCATTTTTCTTTTACTTTATTTGATGCATAACTTTCTGTTTTGATGTGATGGTAGAAGGCTGGCCTTAGACATTTATGTCATCTTTCAGGAATTCCACCATATCTTTAAGTCAAATGAAATGCTATGAGAAGTAGGAGTGCTCCATGAGGTATCTACTTGATACTAGGAAAAGCAAGTGCCAGCTATTGACAGATGTAGGCAAGAAGAAAATTTTACCCATATTCAGTTTAATTTCTTATTAGTATCATATCCTTGCACCTTTATACTTTGTCCTACTTATGCTGACTATTCTAACAAGAACATTATATAAAATAATAGTATTGTAACCCTCTTCACCAGAATTTTCATGTTTTCCAGTTCTTGGAATAATTTCTAAGACAAAGAAAAATCATTGACTTATTCCCATAATAAAGAAATCCATAACATTTTCCTTAATTCAAAAACTAAGTTTCCCAAATCTCATGATTTACGATTCACATTATATAATGGGAAAGACTTTCAGATTATAGATTGTTCACTAATGTAAGGTTTTTTCCCCCTTCTTTATCTCCCATTCTAATGCAGGAGTGTTATGCTTGGAAGGGGAATACAATTAGGAGTGCCTTATACTAAGCACATCATTAACAATGTATTGGGGAGGTGGTGGGATGGAAAATTTATGATACATACTTGGACTCAAATTCCAAAATCTAATTCTCAATCTGCTTAGCTAAGTAAAATCATTTTGATTTTTTAGACCTTTGATTTTATTCTGAAAAGGAAACCTGTCATCTGCTGAATGAGATCATAAAGCTTACGGCTTCATTGGAAAGGCATTCCCAAATCAACAACTCAATAAACATTTACCAGGTTTTTACTATTGTGCTAAGCACTTCAGGACACAAGTACATAATGGCACAATTTCTACATACAACCTTTTGACCTAATTTAACTAGTCATTTTTCTTTGAATTTTTGACGAACTAAATTTCTTGTCTGTAGTTCTAAGGTTATAAAGATAATCCAAACTAGATTCAAATTATAATGTGTCATTTCTATAGAATGCATAACTTCTTTGTGGAAAAGAGAATTTGTCAACATTTCCTTATCTTAGACTGATTCCAATTGAGTAGCTGGAGAACTAAATTACAAATCCATTCAGTTCAACAATGGACCAAATCTCTTCATTCTTTTTTCAATTACTATGTTTTTTTGGTATTCTTCTTTGCTACTTTATTCAGATGAGGAAATTCAGATCTTTATGGCTACAAAATTTGCTATAAAATTTCCTTTGATTTCTATTGAGAATGCATGATAATGATATTAACATCTAAAAGTAGAAATTACCTCTCTAACTACTATCATTGAAGAACAGGGTTACAGCCTCATAGTTATTTTTAGGTAGCTAGGTGGTGCAGTAGAGGATTGGGGTTCAAATTTGGACTCAGCCACTTGACACCTACTAGCTATTTGACTTTGGGCAAGTCACTTAACCCTGTCTTGCAACCCAGGTCATCTCCAGTCATCCTGATCCGTATCTGATTACAAAACCCAGATAACTCTGGAGGAGAAAGTGAGGCTGGTGACTAAGCACAGCATTCCTCTCACTCAAATCCAATTCATGTGCTTGTCATGGCATCACCTCCCTGATGTGGTCTTCTTCAATAATCAAGGACAAGCATCACAATGTATCAAAAGATCCTAGAACAGGATACTAGAAATGACTTAGAAGTTTTTCTTAGTGCAAAAAAACTACTTGATGAATGGATCCTATTTACATTAATAGTATGTCTGAACCTCACAAAAGGAATATGTGTACAATTGGGAGAATGCAATAGGTAGTATTCTCCTTACATCCTAAAATAGATTCCTTTAAAGTCAAAATAAGAATGTCTCTAAAATATATGCAGATACTGGAAAATGTACATCAAATAAATTATATAACCTAAAGGAATTATAGCAAAGGGAAAATAGATTTTAATCATTGCCTATGACTTAAAAAACAGAAGAATATAAATTTTCAAAAATATGCCAGTTAAGTGTTTATATGTTCTATCAAAGGCTCTTTTTTTTTTTTTTAGGTTTTTGCCAGGCAAATGGGGTTAAGTGGCTTGCCCAAGGCCACACAGCTAGGTAATTATTATTTGTCTAAGAACAGATTTGAACCCAGGTACTCCTGACTCCAGGGCCGGTGCTTTATCCACTATGCCACCTAGCCGCCCCTATCAAAGGCTCTTAATTTGGGTCCATATTCACTTGTTTTTCTAATATTTTCATAACAGTATTTTAATAAAATGGGTTTATTTGGTAATCTTATATATTTTTCTTTTTCTTTCCTTATTCTGAGGCTACATGTTTTATCAGACTACCAAAGGGATCTATGGCACAATAAAGTTTAAGAACACCAATATTAGATGCTCTTTAGACCACAGAATCTTATCTTTATCAACTCCCATCCCTCTAAAAAGCCTCCTACTCAAACCCTAAACCTAACATGGTTCTTTCTTCTAGGAATTTATAGCCTAATGGCAAGTTTTGAAGGTCCATAGGAATGATGGTAGGTATGGTTCTCAATGGCTTAAAATGTAATCACAAAATTCAGTATATATGAGAAAGTTAGTCATTAGGTATTCAAGAAATTTCAAGAAAGATAGTGCTCTATTTTAAAAGGATTTAAGACATTAAAAAGCATCTCAATTCTATGGATACTGATTTTTCTATTCTGCAAAATTTTATTAAGCAACAGCTGGACAACTCTTACAACTCCAAATCATCAAGGAAATAAAAGGGCAATTGATCCATCTCAATAATAAAGACAGTAAAGAATTTAGACAACCACATCTTTTAAAATGGAAACCATTAATACTTTCTAGGATACTTTCTTCACAATCTAATACACAAAATACATAAGGAGAGACAGATTAGGATGAGTTTTATCGCACTGTAATGCAGGAAATGATTAGTTCTTGGTTTAGTAAGTAAAAAGAAAGCAAGGCAGTCAATTGAAATATAATACTAAACAATTATGGATGAGAACACAGCACAGGTGTACTCTGTTTCCCAAGGGACTGAAAATAGCATGCTGGTTTTGTTTGGTTTGGGACTTATGCACCTTCATAACTGCACACTTAGTTTGGGAAAAAAAAGGAATAAAAGACGAAAACAACTGTAAAAACTCAGAAATAATGAACAAAGTTACAGTACCAAAGTAATGCATTTGTAAACAAATGCAAAGAATATCCCTTTTGGTAAACAATAGTGCCTTTTTTCAGTCAAATGCATACCCATGCTATTCCACAATACTAAAAATATTTTTATCTACAACAAACAACAAGTTCTTAAAGTCCCACCCCCACCCCCAAAGAAAGTTACAAGAAAAAAATGAAAGTGAACAAATATATATATATATATATATATGCACACATACATATGTGCATATATATATATATATATATATAGAGAGA
This sequence comes from Macrotis lagotis, assembly GCF_037893015.1. Taxonomy (NCBI): domain Eukaryota; kingdom Metazoa; phylum Chordata; class Mammalia; order Peramelemorphia; family Peramelidae; genus Macrotis; species Macrotis lagotis. The sequence goes on along the minus strand of NC_133662.1, from coordinate 175,120,007 downwards.
GAGAGAGAGAGAGATAGATAGATAGATAGATAGATAGATAGATAGATAGATAGATAGATATTTGGAAAGAGAAAACCTCTAAGGTTTTCTATAAGGCAGGGACTTAAAACATGTAATGGAAAGTTATGAATTGTGTGCTATTATGAAATTTTATAAACTCAATCAAGAAAAAACTTATCTTGACTAGCCTTTTAACAAACATTTACATGGCCAAGTGAAAAACTTTTTAAAGTTCATTCTTTGAAGCTTCTGTAAGAAAAGAATCCTTTTAAAAGCTGGTGTAACAATGGAGAGAATATTTCAGGAATTCTGGGTCTTCATGGTATATATATATATATATATATGTATACACACACACACACACACACACAAACACACACATATTGCATTCTATAACACTATTTCTCAATGGAAATATATAAATAAGGTGTAGTGGTTGAATTGTCTTTGCAGAGGAGGCAATCAGGAGGCAATCAGAAGGAAACTCTTATGTCATCCTCTTTGGTTCAAGGTTTCTCGAAAATTTTTAGAAAGCAAGCAAAATCCCAAATCAATTCTTTCTTAGTGACAAATTGTTAAAGGTATTACTTTTTAAAAATGAAATGGTTAGATTCCATAGATATCTCTAATAGGCCTGGAAAGAGATATTTCTCTGGATTAAATCTGTATTTCAATCACTGAAACAGAATCTTAAAACCATACCACTTGAAATAAGACTCTGTTGGAGCTGAAAGGGACCTCTTCTTTTTTTTTTTTTTTAAACAAATGAGAATACTGAAGTGACTTACCCAAAGTCACATAGCTAGAAAACAGGTAAAGCCAGAATCAGAAATCATTAGAATGTGATTCACAATTTAGTGCTCTTTGCATCTTATCACAACAAGACAATAACAAAAGGTTTTGCTTGTAATTCTGTAGGACACTGTACAATTAACAAAAGTCTAAGTCAAGAAAAATTAACCTGGAAAACATTTTGGTTTATATGACAATCAAAATTCAGAAAAATGTTTATTTTATTGGTCTCAATATCATGATGATCTACATTTAAGGTGTTATGTTTGCACACAAAATCTTATTTTCCTTTGATGAAATCAGGGTAAAAACAAACTTTAAATTGGCTTCTAGGTCAAAACTATGCACCTTCTTTCCATAAAAAAACTATGTTCTTCATGAAAATGATTCTTTTGAGAATAATACTTTTTGTTAAATTTAGAACTCTCATCAGGAATTTTCATCCATGTGTGATTATGTAATGTGCATGCACATATTTGTACACACACACACACACACACACACACACACACATATATATAAACTTCATAACAAATTATGCCTCAGATGAAAAGAATTCTTTTATGAATAAAAGGATCACCCTTAATCTAAAGACCCTCTAGATATAGTTACTAGAGATATATATTTATGCTTTATTTTGTTACCAGGTTATTCTGTCTCTTACACTTCCTTGATCATATGGAAGGTGCTAAGTACGAACTGCATGCTCCTTGATATTCAGACACTGGTCAAGGCCAAGGTCTCAAATGAGGCTGAAGCACTAAAAATACACAAAATTATTTGGGGCAGAAGCTAGTTGTCTTTTGGGGAACAGGTCAAGAATTTCTTAAAAGGCTTATTAACTTTGCTAATTTCTAAACTTATATGACATAAAGGGTTTTCAAAAGTAATTCTAAAGAATTCCTGTGTGCATTGACCCTCATTTAGAAAGGCTTTTATTCTATAATTCTGTATTTTATCCTTTTACGTCAACATGGCTTTAAAAAATTTGAAGCAGATTACTTAAAATTTTCTCCCCACTACTATTCCCATTTTCTCATTTTTTCCCCACTCAAAAGACACTATATTTTTTAAAAAAAGGGTCAACACAAAAGGAAAACATCTAGGTAAGTTACATCATCACAAGAAAACTATTGTCTTAATGGAATATACTCAAAGATATTCTTGGTTTTTTTTAACTGCCTAATTAAGATTTTGTTCCTTAAAATTATAAAAAGTTGCAAATTGTCCAGCGAAAACAAAATCTTTCTATACATATTCTCAATTCTTGCAGTAAAATGTACTGCTACCAAATAATTAGTTACACAGATGCTCTTTTTATATAAATAAGAAAGTAGGTATAACTCACCAGTACATAGTAATAAAATAATCCCTAAAAACACTTACTACATTAAGCAAGATAAATAATTTGTCTTTAGGACAATAAGAGAATTTGCATTTAAATTATTTAAAACTAGGCTGTAACAATTATTGCACAACTAAAAATAAGCAATGAAAAACCATTATCAGGCTGCAGAAAACTAACGTATAAAAGAATTAGATAATTCTGAACACATTGCTAAAGTCTTCCTAGAAGAACTTATCTACCAGAAAACCAGTCGGTAATATAAAATGTTAAACTCAGCTTTGGCCAGCAAGCTTGCACAAGTTTTTAAAATCACATCACTGTTGTTTGGTGGGGCCTGAAGAGCACAGTGGTTGACTACAGCTTGCTCTCGGCAATGAAGGGGCCAGTTTTGATTTCTAATTCTTATGCTGCTTTGTTCTGCTCATTAAACCAAATAAGGAATTTAAAAATAAATGCTTAATGAACATACTTATTTTAACTTTTTAAAACATTTTCTACTTGTCTGTTTTCAAACAAAACTCAAATACAGAATTCTAAACTAGTAGACAAGTTAAAACTAACATTTGGCATGTTCCTAGGAACACTGTTTAGCAATAGCAAACTTGAGTATTCAGAAAAATCAGTTAAGATCTTGGTTTCAGGGCCCAAACGCTGCCCAAGAAATCCTCCTTCCACCTGAGGGAAGAAGAGGTGCAGGATGAAGGTGATACAAAAAAGCAGCACTCTGCTATGGAGAGTCATCTTGGTTTTGAGTTAAAGGAGGAAGGGTCCTTACTGAAGTGCAAAAATGTTACTTATGTCAGTGGTTCAAATGGAAGGCCTAACTCAAAATCATCTTTAAAAAGCATTTGTGATACATCTGCTTGAAAATGCACACAGCCACCATTCTGTCCTTCTATTTAAGAAGCTTTCATTCAAGTGAATACAAATAAATCCCAGATGGGTGTTATTAAATAGCTTCTTAACAGCAGCAAACAAGTGGAACAGAAATCCACTGAAAAAAGTTTAAGAAAGCTGACAGTAATTCCTAAGGCTCTCTAACTTTTACCGATTTTTGTAAAGGCTTTATTCCTCAGCAAAATATTCTGTATTATCAAATAAGTAACTTTACTCATGGACAACAACAGGACGACTTTCAAAACTTGGTGAAACTAATATCTTTCACTATCCTGCTTGATATGCCCTTATAAATACATGGGTTTCCATTCTAATGGAAAAATTACTTCAGGGATTTTAGAATTTATATGAAGCAAAGAATAATAAAGAATATTTTCCATGAAAAAAATTATTTAGGTAAAATCTTTCTCTTTAACAAAAAAAAAAGGCAATAAAGAGACATATCTGGAATTTAAGAGAAAATAGAAAACTTACAGAAACATCCTCTGCATAGCCCTATCTTAATTTATAGGTGACTGGAGTTGGTTTTTGGCAGTGGTTACACACCACTAGTCTGAGAAAAATCACCACCTTCCTACTACAGAATCACAGAATTCCAGAGCTGGAAGAGCTATCTCAGTAACCATATAATCCAACCCATACTGTCCAAAAGTATCCTAGTATGACATACTCAGCAAGTATCTCTCTAATTTCAGCCTCTTCACCTCCTTTCAGTCAATCATGCCAAATAACTACTTTTAGGAAAGAAACTCATATAACTCCTAAAATAGCTCATCTTAAACATTCATCATTCAAAGAAGAATGTAGTCCTTGGTCTACAGTGAGGTACAACAGGCCTCTTACTTACATGTACATACAATACTGTTAATACAATATTGTTAACAATATTGGAAAATTGTTTTTCATTTCCCCATCAAATTTCATCAACGAGTAAATCATATTCATCCCAGATGATGATACCACCTTTCAGAAGCAAATTTCTCTCACAAAGTGTGTTAACAAAATGACTGTTGGTAATCAATTATTCTCTCTGTAGTAACAACCTAGAATTTAGAAATTACAGTTTGTTCCCTCCACCCTAAAACCTGAAGTATTTTCTGTGGGAGTTGCTTTGTTTTTATACACTACTGTCAATGTTAGGGTAGTAATAAAAGGTGGATGCAATGAAGGAATGAAAAGTAACATGTATGTTTCTTGTTTTTTAAAGGAATAGTGTGATATAATGGCAGTCCATCCTAAAGGACAGTTGTCCTGTTCTCCCCCCACCCCACTTCCCAACCCTCCCCCCTTCTTCCCCCCCCAAGCTTTACATCAGCAAACACAATAGAACCATTACCACAAGCCAAAAGTACACTTCCCAACATAACACTGAATGGTTCCAGCCCTTTGCTCTCAAACACCAGCACTATATTTTGCTTTTTGTTTTAAAAAAAAAAGGATACTAAAAACTCAAATAAACAATAACAAATGCAGTTCAGTGGCCTCTCTGTGGGGCCTGATAAGACTTTTCCAGTTTGTGGTTGTCTTCTGGTCCTTGCAGGCACCTCTGTAACACCCATCATTGGGGTCCACCAGTATTTTCTGGATTGGACTTTCATTGAAAAGGTTTCTTTGTGTTTCTTTCTCCTTTGAGTCCTTTTTTTATCATTTGAGGCGCTGAGTCACATTAGCCAGAGCAACAGCAAATGCCTGGACAGCAGAAAAGGGGGATTGAAAGTCCAAAATGTAAGCATTGCCATCAATCCTTCCAAACTGCATTACCTATGATATGGCAGTGAGGGAGAAGAAAGAAAATAAGGAAAACAGTTAAAATTGCAACACAGATTTTCAAAATTCAATTCAAACCCAAAGTGCACTAATTATGTGATCTATGAAAAATAAAATTGAGTTCTAGTCAAGTGACTCTACAGTTGACCCTACCACCAAAACTTCCTGAAGTATGACATATTCAGGAGTTTGCCTTGTGAGAGATGGATGAAAGCTTACATGACAACTGCATAGTCCTTAGCAAGTGTCTATCTCATGCTACTGCAATAATTTGTGGTTATTGCAAGTGATTGCACACAGTCATTTAGAAAATGATTTTTTTTCTTTTGAACTAAGGGGCTAGTAGTAATTATAAATATAAATTTTCTGTTTTGGTATAAGAGCTTATCCCCAAATTTAGAGCTGGGAGGATCTTTAGAGGTTACCTACCTATCTTACTCCAATCTCTCTACTGACCAAATTTGAATCTCCCACTGTCTTTTCAGATGTCTCAAGCTCAAAGTCCAGTAGATATATTAAGCTAGACATATCCAAAACCGAGCTAATGCTTCTAATCTCCCCACCCTACCCACTATAAACATCCATTCCCCATTACAGAAGAGGGTAGCACCAGCCTTCTTGTCTCTCAGATTCACAACCTGGGAGTCATCCTGGAGGCATCACTCCCTCTCCTCTATCTAGTCTATTGCCAAGGTCTGTCAGATTCGCCTGTGTCCCATCATCTGCCTCTGACAGCTACCACTCAAAACCTCACGTCTGGCCTATTGCAATAACTTGTCAACCCTCTCTACTCCATAAACTCCAGTGGATTTCTATAACCTCCAGGATCAGATACAAAATTCTCCTGCATTCAAAGCCCTTTGTAACCCAGACCCCTCCTAGCTTTCCAGTCTTCTTACACCTTCTTACATCTTCTTACACTGCACTGTGTACTCTGATCCTGTGAACTGTCTTCCTTGTTGTTTCATGACTAAGACACTCCATTATCATTATCACTGACTCCCAGAATGTTCTCCCTCCTCATCTCTGTCTGTGGCTTCCTTTAAGGTTCAACTAAAATCCCATCTTCTACAGCATTAATGTCCATTTTAGCTCTTTGGGGCTGCACTGCCCAAGAAAAATCTGCTGAGGACCACAGATAAAATTTTTATTTACTTAGGACTACAATTTAACTCATGTTACCAGTGAGTATAACAATAAAACATAATGTAATAAAGTATAATAGTAAAACACTTACTTTTTAAACAAAAAACAAGAATATGCCATTTTAAATGAGCCTGCTTTTTTGATAGCACTGCATCTATATCTGATTTGATCGAGGTTGTAGTGATGCAAAGATTGTTTTCAAGATGTTTACTTTTTGTATGCTTCATATGGGAAAAAAGTTACTCATAAATATACATATTTCCCAAAAGAGACATCATGAACAGAAAATATTCATAAAATGCTGAATATTTTTGTTTAGGTAGTAGGTACAACTTATAAAAATCCAAGAAAGACACTTGAACAAGTTTTAAGTTGCATATTCTAAACATTCTATTTGCAAATTTTCAGGCAACATGTTGATGTCAACTGCAATTGGTGTTTTCTAAAATCCTGAAATCTATTCTCAAAGTCCTGTGACAAAAGTAGCAATTAATGCTGCATACAATATAGCTGTCTGTTGCAATAACGATGAGTCATAACAGCCAATTCCTATATGCCTATCTTTTGTTAAAAAATAAAAATAAAAATTCCGGCAGTCTGAGAGACCACACAGTGTTAGTTTTCAAGCCCTATTAGTTAGGGTTAAGCTGGTCTGTGATGTTGCACCTTCATTTTCTGGTGACTTGATGGAGTGGATTTAGACACACCTGCTATAGAGAAACCTTTTTCCTTTCTCCCTCTGTTAATTATTTCCCATATCTGTTGTTTGTGGTCACTCCCATTACATTGCAAGTTCCTAGACTCAGGGACTGTCTTAGGGCTTAGCACTTAATATTCAACTGAATGACCTAGTCCAATTCCCTCTTTTTTCCAGATGAGGAAAAAGAGATTCATGGAGTTTAAATGACTTAGCTCTTGTTGCTAGCTCATAATCATTACATATTTTTCAACTGGGATGTGATATTATTACATTTGTAAACAGGCAATTACAACTTCATGAAACTTATGTGAAAATTAGGTTTATGATGAGAAATGAATGAGGAACCTAAACACAATTCATACATAAGTTTGCATATTTATGACAACAAGACAAAGGAAGGAGATAGCAGACTCTCCACCTAAATGGGTTTGGCACAGGAGAGGATAGGTGCAGTAAAGGTGAGAAAAGGAAAAAACCCCTCCCAAAGGGGAGGAGGCAAGGCAAAGGCCACATTCTTTCCCTTGGGGAACTACTAGACTACGAAGATAGGATGATCTCTTTTACAAGGTCCCAGTTGCACAAGCCTAGTTTGGGCTGCAAACAACAATTCATGTCAGCTAGAGTAATGGGGAGGGATTGTCCTTCAGGATACACCTTAACAATCTTTAGCATATTCCATCAAATATATTTTTTATTGTAACTTTTATAAATGTTATGTTTAAAAAGGTAATTTAGGAGAAGATATGAATTAAGTCAAAATCTGAAACAGATTAACTAAAGTGAAATGAAAAATTATTGAAAAATTTAAACCAGAAATTAAGTATCAACTAATATTAAATAGCAATTACAGTCTTTTTTTTCTCCTATGTTTGAACAGAAAACAGTATTATGATCCAGTTATATGAGGAAGGATTTCTGTCTCTGTCTCTCTCTTCCCTTCCCTTCCCACTACCCAGGAGAAATTCATAGTACTTCTGAGAAAATTACAAGCTAAACAAACCAACATATAGAATTATAGGATTTAGAGCAAGAAATAAACTTCATTATCAAAGAGATTAGGAAACAGGTCCAAAGCTATAAGGTGATTTCTTCCTAGTCACACAGGCTGCAGCTGAGTTAGTTGAGATCTGAACTGTCCTCTGACTTCATTAATGATCATTAATCACATTACCATCTTGTTTCCTCTCTAATATTGAAGACACTTTTGTAAGCCACTTTTATTTCTACTGTGTATAGTTAACTTTCCGTTCCCTAAAAGATGACTTCCAATCACTTGAGGAACTTGATGCATTTCTTGGCACACCTCTGAGAAAAACTGTCCCTTGAAGCCTTTCAATCCAATTTTTAAAAATTGCATTGAAATACAAAGTAATTTTTGTTTTATTTAATCTTGAACAGAATTCTTAATGGCAAAAACATAGCTTAACAAGAGGAGATCTGGTAATCCTCAAGGAGCTGAAAAGTTTTCAGAATCTTAAAATAAATTATTACTTGAAGAGAAAGTGCTTAACACAGTTCATCCTATTCCTGACCTCCAAGAAAGTCGAGCTGAAAAATCCCAAATTCTGATAGAAATAGTTCATCTGTAATAAATTGGCATTTCTATTCCTTCTACAAAGCAGGGCAAAAGTTAAATGGGAAAAACAAAGACAGCTAAGATTTTCAGAAGGTCAAAATACATTTATTTCTGTTGGTTTGACAAACTTTCATTTTTGCTCATTGGTCCTTGAAAAATTTTCTCCTCTGAATAATGTAATGTTCAAAGAAGCATTAGTTCTATCAGTTCTGTTCAGCAAAAATTCAGCAAAACAAAGGCAAAAAGATAAAAAATAAAAGTCAATCTAATAAAGATAGAAAGTTTAATTGATTACAGGGTTTTTTTTGATTTTTCAAGGCAATGGGGTTAAGTGGCTTGCCCAAGGCCACACAGCTAGGTATAGAAAGTTTAATTAAATAAAAAGGTTGTAACAAGGTAGAAAAATGTTTTATAACTTATGGCTTAACATACAAATTCATTAAATGTTTCTTTAAGTAAAATCTCACTGTGTTTAATAGGATTCACAGACCATCTGAATTTGATCACATTCAGTCAAAGTAAGCATGTAAAGGAACTCTGCCAGACCAAAGATAATTAGTTATTCAGACAGCTATTAAATTGCTTATATTGACAGTCTCCTTTGGGCCCTATTTCATTAATTCAGCTACTGGCATGTAGAACAAAATTCTTGGGTTTTGCTTTTGTAGAAGTCATCAGTATTACTAAAGATAATGAATACACTGAAGCCTTTTCATTGCTTTGACAGGAAAAGTGAAGAAACATGTACTGTCTGAATTCTCTCATTACTATACACTGTTTGAATAACTAGTTTGTAACACTAGTTTTTAAACCACTATGCATAAAGATTTTTTTTTAAATGAAGTAAAACATTTCTGTTTTAAAGTGAGTCCAAGCTAAATGTGGAGGAAGATGCCTGTGGTCCCTTTGGAGCTTGGTAGGTCTGAGATGCAGAAGAGCTAATGATGTATCACACTTACATGGGTATGGGAGAACCCTGGAAATGGGAGTTGCCACTAGGTTTTCTAAGGAGTGGGAACTTGTCTATGTCAGAAATGAAACAGGTCAAAGTTTCTAAGCCAGTCCACAGCAGAATAGGCCTTATGAGTAACTTAGGAAATATAGGAATGGGAAGTGAGGGAAAGAAGGAAAGGAAGGAGGACAAATCTTTTGATAGAGAAGAATTGGGGTACAGAATGAGACTTTTTTTTTAGACATGACCAATGTAGGGATTTGTTTTGCTTGACTATACTTAGGGCTTACAATAATTTTTTTCTTTTCCTTTTTTTCTTAATAGGCAATAGGAGAAAATATTTTATTTTGTAAAATGAAAAAAAAATTTTTTTTAAAGGAAATGAGGGCAAGAGAGTGAAAGAGATTTCTGGGACTGCACATGGCTTTCCAAAATAAATTAGCTATCACTTTTAAAGCAGTCTTACCTGTCTCCCTTCCAACTCAATCTGGAAGTTTTTGGCAGATTCTTGGGTCACCCGCCCTCCGAAGTCCAGCTGGTACACCTGTGTTGCTTCATTCCACAAAGGCTGCTTATTCGCCATCACATACACAAATCCCTGACTCCCCAACCTCCCATCCTCCTTTTCATTAGCTTTCCGGCACTTGAATTCCTCCAGTTCACTGGCTGTCCTCAGACTCCTTTTGGTTTTCCAACCCTTTTTGCTGCCTTGGCTCTGGTTCATAAGCTCATCCCCACTGATAAATAGTTCAGGCTCACTCTCAGAGCTGTCCTGAAATTCATTCGTCTTATTGAGCTTCTTTGACTTCAACTGGTCCTTCTGGCTCTTTACTTTCTTCTTCTCTCTCCCAAGACGGGGACTGGAGATGAGGGAGTTGAAGTCACTCAAGCTCCTTGCTTCTTTCTTCCCCTTGCCCTCAGTGATGGCCTGAACATTCCCTTCTTCAGCACGGCTGTCCAGGTGCTTACGGTTCTTCTTCCCAAATTTATCTGTCCGCTGTGGGATAGGACTTTCTGTCAAGGAGAGGACTTCTTGGAAATTGTCAGCAGTCTCCACCATCACTTCTGTACCTAAGTGGCCTTGGTGCTCAGCTGGAGGTGGAGACACAATGGGTTTTTCCACAACCAAGTGTGATTTGGGAGGAAGAGTGCCCTGGGAGTTCTGTCCAGGTGGGCACGCACTGTAAGAATTCCAAGGATGCAAGGCAATGGGTGGCAGCTGTAAACTAGAACATGTGCTGCTTCCTGGGTACATGGGTGGCAAGGGGCAATAGGAAAGGCTGGATGAGTACCCCGGCTGAAGTACTACAGTGGGCTCCTGTTGTGCAAATTGTGTTGGGGACAGAGCTTCTTTAGGGGAGCAGGGAGCTTGTGTTCCCTGCAAAGGGGGATTGTGATAACTTCCTGGAAAAGGTACTCCCATCCCATAGCCTGTTTGGAAAGTGGCAGTAGGACTGGTTGGAGACTTGGGGGAAACAAAGGGCACTCGGGATCCATCTAGGTGCTGGGCCTGACCCAGCATCAGAGGTGGTGGTTTCAGGGGGTTGGGCACTGAACTCTGTACTGTCCTTTCCTGGGGAACCCAGATAGCCTCTCCCAACACGGGGTCCCACTGGTAAGGGGGCGGCCGCTTCACTCCCAGAGTTGAATCAGCCAGTGTTGCATGTCTTACAGACTTTTCCACCTGACAGTGCTGGGCCAGGGCCTCATCCTCTGTGAAGGCAGAGTTGACGTAGTCTGTCCGATCACGAGAGCTGTCAGGTGGACTCAAAAGATTGTATGAAGACTGGGAGGCCAAGGGCGAAGCGCTGACTGAGTGCGCTATGACTGAGCTGTGCTGGGAACTGCCCGCTGAGTTCAAGTCGGGCCGCAGGCTGCCACCAAGGCCAGGTGTGCCACTGCTGGCACTGGCACCACCCACGGTCCCTCCACCACTGTTGGCACCACTTGTACTTCCACTGCACTGGCTACAGGTGTACAGAGCAGCAGGCGGCCGGGGCTGGTATTGGGCAGTCACCACACTACTCTTAGGTTTCGGTGGGTGCTGGAGGGTAGCTCGCTGACTATCTGCCAGTTGAGCCATCTTCTGACCTACCTTTTGGTTGTTTCTACGTAGTGTTCCATGGATAAAGCCACCATCTAGTCTCTGGGCAGCTCCTTGTCCCTGTGCTGACTGGCTAGCAATGTCTGGGTAAGGGGGAGGGTCCCCAGACGGGATGGAGTAGCGGGGCACGGTCAGTCGGTTGAGGGTGGCGCTGGAGCAGGGCTGTGGGGCCTTCTTCTGAGTGGCTGTGATTCTCAGGGTGGCTGAGCTTCCAGGACCTGGAAGGGTGTATGTGTTCTGAGCACACAGCATCCGGGTCCGAGGCCGACATACTTCCTCTACATTACCGCTGCTGTCGAAGGTGGTGATCCTCTCATAGCCAAGAGGTGTCTGGTAATGTCCTGAAGATGAGAAGAGAGAGAAATCTCCTTTCTTCAGACACACATCCACAGGGGGTTGAGGTGCAGGTAGTGGGGGGGGAGGGGCTGCAGTGGTAGGAGCAGCAGGGATGGTCCCTGGGTATGGGGGTGGGGGGTTCAGTTTATTCATCTGGATCTCCTGGGGAGTGGTGAAGACCACAGCATCCCCTTCTGTGGCCATCTGCTGCACCGGCCTTAGGGCCTTGGCTGCCTTCTGCAGATGCTCATGTTCTCGGTCTCCATGATCCCCCATAGACAACTGGATGGCTCCTGGGGGTGGGAGGGAGAGCTGGGGAGGCGCCTGAAGCATTCGTCCCATTTCTACTCCTCCAAAAATCACTTGTCCTGGACTGGAATAGCGGCTGGGGACCGGATACTGCATGGCACTCTCAGTGGCATGGTCAACTGTGGCTACGGATGTGGTCTGATTGGTTAGAACATCCAACTGCACATTCTGATTAGCAAGCAGGGACTGCACCAGTCCTATACTCTGGGTGGGGGACATAGCTTGTGCTGAGCTGTGAATAGGAGCAATAGGGATGTTCACGGTGCAAGGAGGATTGTTCTCAGGTACTCCAGATGCTCCAGTAACTATAAGAAAGAGGGAAAAGCAGTGAAATTAAATTGGGTCAGAATAAAAATGACATGCCTAAATCTTCAACTACAGAAAATCATCCTGACTAGACTCCTGGGATCTTAGAACAAGAAAAACTGTCGGTGAAGGGCAGCCTTATTTTACAATGCTAAAATGGCCAAAATTTTTTTGGAGTATGTAATGCTGACATCACCCCCAGAAGCTTTCTGATTTCTCATTTGGTGAGGCCTTAGAAAAGTGGCTTTTGGTGACTAGGAGCCTCTTAGGAAGGGAGTACTGTGTGCAAGCTCTGCATAGGGAGGAAATTAATTTCAGGGATGTATCTTCACTCTATGCCTCCTCTGAAATCTTAGAAGCTAACAAACCTTTGCTGTTTTAAGGAAGAGAAGATTGGGGCGAGAGGAAGCATTGACATCCATTTTCCTGCCTATCAGACATTCTGCTGAGCATTTGACAATGAACTCATTTAATGCTCATAGCAACTCTGGGAAAGTAGGTGCTAACATTATCACATTTTACAGTTGAAAAAACTGAGGCAAATCAAGGTTACATGAATTGCTCAGCTACTACTCAAGATCTGAGGCCAGATCTTGTTGACTGCAGGCCTAGAACTTTGTATACTGTGCCAACAGCTGCCTCAAAGATGTCCATCATTCCTCTGGAACCAGTCTTCAAAATCTTGGTGTGTGCAGTTGAATGCAGAATGTGTAGTTGGATGTTCTAATCTTTAGAGGGGCCCCTTGTTTTGCCCTCTCTACACCTAGGTCACAGAGTACTGGATTGGAGTCAGAGTTAGATCTTAGACATTTAGAAACTATGTCATAGTGAGCTAGTTATTAAATTACTCTGTGCCTCAGTTTCTTCATCTGTAGAATGGACACAATAATACTTAATAAATACTTAATGGATACAATAATAACCTGGGGTTATTGTGAGGTTCAAATTAGATGTTCATGAAATTCTTTGCAAACCCCTAAAGCACCAAGTAAATGCTAGTAATTTTATTTTTGCATCTATAAGGTTGCTTTATATATTAATAGGCAATTAGTACTTGAAGAATGAAGAACAGTACAACATAGCTGAAAGATCATTGGATTTAGGGTAAGAAGCCCTGTGTTCCAGTTCTGGTGCCACTAATGAACCGGGCCCATATCCTCCCTTAGACAATTTCCTCACTTGTGAACAAAGGATCAAATTTAACTAGCCATCTCAAAATGGGAACACCAAATTAGCTTCCCTAATGGAATGTAAGCTCCTTTAGAGCAGGAATTGTTCCATTTTTATTTTTGGATCCTTATCATCAAGACTAGCACATAGGAGGTGCTTAATAAATGCTTGCTGACTGACAAGAAAAGTACAAGGCAACTCCAAAGCCATTAAATAGAAGTTATTTTCAGCCAAAAGCTACTACCATATGATAGTCTCATATTAGTTGTACAAATGAAAGACTGGATAATGAAGCCATTCTTATCTCAAGGCAGAAAAGCAAGTACATCCAGCCTAGAGCTAAGTACCACTACAATTCTGTCTTACTGTAGTTGAAATGAGTTTTTGGATTTGTGAACTGACAGCATATCATTTGTGTCACATATCCTCTTCCTTTTCTGACCCTAAAACATTTGTATTGGGGGTCATTTAGTAAATTATAATAGCACAGTAACAATATAGAAAAGCAATATAAAAGACTAATGTAAGGCCAACATTTATGCTGGTTTAATAATTCATCTGTTAATTATTATAGATAAAATCTATGGGTATAAACATTGTATGAGACATGCTTTACCCCAATAGCCAGTATAATGTCTTTGACAACACTGTTTGAAATCCTAAGCATTCTATCATTGAGGATCAACTAAATTACAGGCACAAAGTTTACTTTGGGAGAATTTTCTTCAGCACCTGAGTCCTTCTCATTTTCTCCCACAGCCTTTTCACTTGGAACAGCCTTTCACCAGACTACCCCCCACCCCCACTTCTTTCACTGTTGAATTCCTCCAATGCCCTCCCCATTTTGTGGAGGGATTCAGGCTGCTCAGCTTTCCTTCCCCATTCTGCTTCTTACTTTCTAGATTTTGACACAATGTCCCATGTAGGTACTTCTCTTCCCCTACTTTTTTACTTTATGTACTGCCTTCCCCTGTCAGAATGTAAGCTCCTTAAGGACAGGGATTGTTTTTCTTTTTGCATGTATTTGTATGCCTAGCACATAGCACAGTGCCTAGTACAGTAGGCAAATCCTTGAAAACACTGGATAAATTGTATTTTTGTAAATGAAATTATTTGAGAAGCATTATTTAAAAGAATAACAGTGAATCATTTTACAAAGAAAATAACTACTTCAGCAGTTTTAGAAATGTGGATTTGCTGGGACACTGATACATTGTTGGTGGAGCTGTGAACTCATCCAACCTTTCTGGAGAGCAATCTGGAATTACACCCAAAGGGCAACAAAAATGTGCATACCCTTTGATCCAGCAATACCACTACTGGGTCTATACCCTGAGGAGATGATGAAAAAGGGTAAAAACATCACTTGTACAAAAATATTCATAGCAACCTTGTTTGTGGTGGCAAAGAATGGGAAATTAAATGAATGACCTTCAATTAGGAATGACTTAACAAACTATGATACATGTATGTCATGGAACACTATTGTTCTATTAGAAACCAGGAGGGAATTCAGGGAAGCCTGGAAGGATTTGCATAAACTGATGCTGAGTGAGATGAGAACCAGAAAGACACTGTACACCCTAACAGCAACATGGGGGTGATGATCAACCTTGATGGACTCGCTCATTCCATCAGTGCAACAATCAGGGACAATTTTGGGTTATCTGCAATGGAGAATACCATCTGTATCCAGAGAAAGAATCATGGAGTTTGAACAAAGACCAAAGGCTATTACCTTCAATTTAGAAAAAAAAATTATATAATTTTGCAATCTCTTAAATTTTAGTTTTCTTCCTTAATGATATGATTTTTCTCTCATCACATTCAACTGAGATCACTGTATACCATGGAAACAACATAAAGACTAACAGAATGCCTTGGGGGGAATAGGGGAGGGAAGCAAGAATGGGGGGAAAATTGTAAAACTCAAAATTAATAAAAATTAAAAAAAGAAATGTGGATTTTAAAAGATTAATTTTGCTTATTAAGCTAGGCTGTTGTTATTTAGTTGTTTCAGTTGTGTTTGCCTCTTTGTCACCCTTTTCTTTCTCCAGCTCATTTTGCAGAGGAGGAAACTGAGGCAAACAATTGAGTTTGGCTTGCCCAGGATCACATATCTAGTAAATGAGGTACACTTCTTTAAGTGGAAGAAAATTCTTGAATGAATCTTTAAATCACTAGAGAGAATTACTTCCCTGAGAGAAAGTTATATATCTTTCCTCTATTCATATAAAGCTTAAATTTGAAATTAATAAGACCCCATAGGTAGATTCACTAAACACATATTTTTAGGAATAAAACTATAATTTCATATTTTAAGAATCCTCGAGTGAATTTTTTTGTCAATTTAGTGCATTTAAGTTTATCAAATTACCTAAATGGTTTCTCCCTCATAGCCAATAATACTGACCAAAATATAAAAACCACAAAATAGTCTCCTATTCTCCTACCTGGAAGGTACCTTCAAAATCATCTAATCTAACCCATCACGTTATATATGAAAAAAGGAAAGCCCAGAAAAATAAAGTGACTTTCTCAAGGTTAGCAGTCAAGAAAGGCCTAGAACACAGATGTCCTGACTCCACCATACTGCCTCCTGTTGTGGTTTAATTCCACATGATAAATACTGTACCCATGGGCAAGAACCCAATCTACACACCAGGATCAAAGTTAAAAACTCAGCTCCCTGCTGCAAAATAGTTTCCATCTGAATATGTCCCATCCCAGTGCTAGGAGCTTAGAAAAATACTCAAAAATACCCAACAGTGAAATGAAGATACAGATCAGCAGTCTTCATACCAAGATTGTCACTAGAATTAAGAAATGTGTATACCATTTTTCCTTTCAAAGAATTTTTTTCAGATTAATATGGCTAGATATGAAAGAGCTTAGGGTGGCAACATGTTCAGTAGAAGAAAAAGCAGACTTGGAGTCAGGAGATTTAAGTTGCAAGTCCATTTCTAGTCCTAATCAGTTCTACAACTGAATAAATCACTTCATCTCTGAATCTGTAAAGTGGAGAGAAAAAAGAATACTTGCAGTATCTACCTTTAAATGGTTGCTAGAAGGAAAGTAATTTGTAGACTATAAATTATTATATAAATATAAGCTATGATTATTATTATGGGTGGTAAAGTCCTCCAAAATGTAAAATATCCTTATCATGATCCCCATCCTCATCCATCTTCATCTTATATCAACTTCTCTTAGTGCAGACAAGAAAGACATGGTGGGACACCTACTAAATACTAGAATGGCCTATGTACTTGCTACAGCTGGGTGATTATCTTATGGATTTCCACAAAATGATAAAGTTTTTGGGCACATTAGCAATTAACAATGAGTTGTATTATTTTCCATCTTTTAAAATCCATGAACAGGGCTTCTATTTGGTATCCTGTTATTAAGAAAGAAAATGTGTCTTCAATAAGTGAGAGAACAGAGTAGCAAACAATTACAAATACATACCCACACACAAGACCTAAAAAACTGTACAGAAACTACTACATTTTGTATACCTGGCAAATCATCCTCATCTTCACTGAAAACATTAGGGTTGAAGACAGGTAAATTTATATAATCCATGGAAATCTTGCGTACTTCTGGGAGATATATGGTCATCTGTCTGGGCTGAAGATGCAGCAGGCTGGTTTTATAGATTACTAAAGAGAAGAAAAAATATGAATTACTTATCAGTAATATACTTTATGAGCAGATTCCAAGTGTCAGACAATTCATGGGAATAAAAGGAGAGAAAAGCTGCTAAGCCATCATATAAAAAAGAACTGTAAGATTTCCATTCTTGATTCAGACATGGAACCATAATGGGACTTGAGACAATAATGAACTAGATCTGTAAATTCAAATTAGCGATTGTAGTTCTGGTTTTTATTTAGTCAGTAGTCTCACAATAAAATCACAAGTTCAGAATAGTTTTGAAACATTTTTAAAACACAACTTAGTAAAATTACTCAAAACATCAAAAGGTACAGAACCAGGTGGAGATTTGGTAATGATGTACAAAAATAAAATATAATTATGCATTTTGACGTTTAATAAAATTTAAGAAACTATGGAAATGATATATTATAGTTGCTTTTTATTACATATGGTATGGTTTGTATTTTTGAATTTTGTACACTGTTATTATACAGACTAGCTAAATTGGAAGATACTAGAAATTCTTTCTGATGTTCTTCAACAACAAACCAGCCAAAATTGGGAAAGGTTTTTACTGTAAGTGTCATGAATAATATTTTGAAGCCACCATAATGGTTCTCAGTGATACAGTCCAGAAGCAGTAGGAAGAAGTGGAGAAATGGCAATGAGATGGTGGCAAGATTTTTCTAAATTCTATGACCTTCCCTCTTTTGAAAAGGACAACTTCTATCTGGATGACCCCAGGACTGATTACTTATACTCTGTGAAGTGTTTGAATTCATGTTCTACAAACTATCAATCTGAAACTGAAATTTCACTCAGACCCTTAAGTAGGTGTAAAGTAAATTAGGCTCAGCAGAAAAATATGCAAGGTCATTTTGTAATGCAAAGACCCAGATCTGATACATATATATCATTATGAGAAAATCCCTCCTCTACTTATATTGTCTATTTGATGGGGATGAAGTGGAATCTTAGAATTTTTATAATCTGAATTTCTTATTAATAGTAACTTGGAACATTTTATGTTAATTCATAACATGCATTTCTTCTACACATTGTTTCTTCCTATCTTTTGACTTACTGGGAAATGAATCTTACCTAATATATTTATATTAGACACTATACATATCTTGGACTTCAGAAATTTGCTACAAAGCTTTTCCCTTTTGATGTTATATAATTTCAATTTTATTTCTGCTATCCCCTTTAACCATCTCTTTTGCCTAACCCTCTAATTTTTCACTTACTCTATTTAGGAAAAGTCCATTTATTCATTCCAGAATACTCTAATATTTTTTTTAACATAAATGTTACATTTTGTTAAAAGTCTTTTATAGGGGTAGCTAGATGGTGACACTTATGAAGTACCTAGCTGTGTAACCTTGGGCAAATCACTTATACTGAGTGTTTTCTTATTAATATGGTTTATTAATGAGTTAATTTTCTAATATCTAACCAACCTTCTATTCCTGGCATAAATCCAATCCTGAAACAGTGTACAGTTGTGGCCACTTTGCTGATATTTTTAATTTTTTTCAATTTCAATTTTCTATTCAATATTTTCCCATTATTATTATTCATTAGAAATAATGATCTGCAGTTTATTGCTCCCTGATTTAGGTATCATGATAATATTTGTCTCAAAGAAGAACTCTGATAAGATAACAGGTTTTCCTATTTTTTGCAAATTTTCCTTTGCACATTTGATAGAATTCACTTGTAAAATCATTTGTCCTGGCATTTTGTTGAAGAATGTACCTATATTTCCTTTTTATTTTATTTATTTATTTGTTTGTTTGTTTATTTATTTATTAGGTTTTTGCAAGGCAAATGGGGTTAAGTGGCTTGCCCAAGGCCACACAGCTAGGTAATTATTAAGTGTCTGAGACCACATTTGAACCCAGGTACTCCTGACTCCAGGGACGGTGCTTTATCCACTGCCGCCCCTATATTTCTTTTTTTAAAAAAAAGTTTGACCTGTCTAAAATTCTTTATTTCTTAATTAACCTGTGTATTTATATTTTTGTAAATATTACTTCATCTTATTTATGAAATTTGTTGACATAATTTGGCAAAATAATTTCAAATTATTTCCTTTCTCCTTTTTTTCCTGTCCTTTAACTGTCCATAAACAGGCACTAATGCCTAAAATAGGAGATGAATGTAGAGAGAGACAAACAGCCATTTTAGGGAAGTCATCTATTAGCTTTTAATTATGCTGGAAGATAGCTCTCTTAAGATAGACTGAGGATTTGAAAAATCACACTAAACAAAACTATTAAGAAGTGAAGAAAAAGGGGCAGCTAGGTGATGCAGTGGATAGAGCACCGGCCCTGGAGTCAGGAGTACTTGGGTTCAAATCTGGACTCAGACACTTAATAATTACCTAGCTGTGTGGCCTTGGGCAAGCCACTTAACCCCATAGCCTTGAAAAAAAACTAAAAAAGAAAGTGAAGAAAGCAGTACCAAAAGAACAACAAATATGACACAAGAGAGTAAAGGATATTAACTTCAAAATGACAGAAGAATTTGGATAGTTTCTAGAAACACTTTCTTAATCAAGATAATATCAAAAATTATGGGTACAAACTATTATATACATCATTAAATGAAGGTATTTTAAGGATTTATTTTGCTTAACATTTCTTTGTTAAAAGAGAAAGTTCTATAGGAGATACTGGAAAATAACTAAAAACTAAAACTAAACTATCTAAAAACTAAAAACAAAAAACATCAATAAAACATTTTTTAAAAAGCTATAAATAGCTCAAAGGACTAAAGAGGAGTCCTTGAATAGGTAATATAATGTCAATGTTATTCATTCTTCAATGAAGACCTATATACTCTGGATTGACAATGAAAATAAGAATGATAATGCTTGTCAATAGTACTTTTCAAATCAAGAGAGACCCTGTGTTTGCCACTCTTTGTGGCAAAGATACTGGAATTGTTATTTTCTCCAGCTCATTTTACAGATGAGAAAGTGAGGCAGCTCAAGAGTCACAAAGCTAGAAAGTGACTGAGGTCACATTTGAATTCAAATCTTCTGTACTAGCACTCTATCCACTGTACCACCCAGCTGCAAGTTAGGATTAAATTGCCCTAAATACTATCCTTTGGCATAAATATTTATACTTAATGAAACAATCAATAGAGTCAGAGTAGATGAGCAAATTTTATCTCTAAATTTGTTCAGTCACCCTTGGGTAAGTTTTCAGTCTTTCCCATATATCTAAGGTAAAGATAATATAATTTGTTCTTAATTATCAAGTTCAAGATTATATTTTATTAAGAAGGTAAAGATAATATAATTTGTCCTTAAGATTAATTACCAAGTTCAAGACTATATTTTATTAAGAACTGCCACCATGGAATTTAGTATTAATTAGCCACACAATCTTCTACTATTGTAACAACATATCTTTCTCACTTTCTTTGGTACTGAGTTTCTTTTGATTTATAAGTCTGGAGATATTGGTACTATGAGCTAGCAAAAGCAAAGGTTCAAAAAAAATAAAATCAAATCCAGAACTTTCTTGTAGCTTCAGTAGGACATTGTTTCAATTACTTCAATCATAATCAAATATCCAAAAGAATGAAAACTCTAATAACCAAAATCAATTTCTAAAATCATCCTCTTTTATAATATGAGAGTTTTGAGAAACTATTTTATCTAAAAGGTTAAGAGAAGCATTTAAACAATGCCTACTTTGTGCCAGGAATTTGCTGCGCCCTTTATTTATTTATTTTTGTTGTTGTTGTTGTTGTTTGTTTTTAGGTTTTTACAAGACAATGGGGTTAAGTGGCTTGCCCAAGGCCACACAGCTAGGTAATTATTAAGTGTCTGAGGCCGGATTTGAACTGACTCCAGGTCTGGTGCTCTATCCACAGCGCCACCTAGCTTCCCCCGCTAAGCCCTTTACAAATAAAATCTCACTGATCCTCTAAAACAGCCCTATGAGGTAGATACTGTTATTAACCCCATTTTATAAGAAATGGAACTGAAGCAAAAAGTTAAGGGACTTGCCCAGGGTCACAGGCCAGTAACTGTTTCAAGCTAGGATTTAAACTCAACTCTTCTTGACTCCAGTTCCAATTTTCTATCTATTGTGCCACTAACTCAATTGAAGGCAAGCAGTTCATTTTCCATTTAAAACAAATGTGTAGGTTAACAGACAGAAAACACTGAATAAATTTTTACCTGCACCAAGGTTAGTTGGCAGGAAAGGAGCCAAACCTACAATCTTAAATTTGGTTCCCCAGATATTAGATGTAACCTGAGCAAGGTAGTTGTGCTGTGAAGAAAAGAAAAGAAGAATCACAAACTGATTTATTAATTTATGATTTTCCAGGAGCATTGAATACTATTATCAATTTTAAAAGCCAAGTACTTCTCAGAACAAATATGTTCTCTAGAAGACAAATGTGTCCCTCCAATATGCTTTCTTCTTATAAGCTTCTCCATTTTGGGGCTCCCTAGTGTGTTATGTTGCTTTTTTCCACTTTTCCCTTAGTCGGTCACCAAAGCTCTATCTGAAAACCAGCCAGGAAATGTATTCTGATTTTGGAGCTTACTTCCCCATTGAAAACTGCTTAGTTCTACTATTACATAATAAATCTTCATTAGTGAGTCCACATTGTTATTAAATACCACAACACAAATATTATATTGTTAATAATAGTCTTACTTCTAACTTATTAACTGCAGGTGAAGGGCCAGTCTACTTCTGTAACTGTTAGATAGATTTGATTATTATCTTCTAACTCAAAAGAACATTTAACATCACTATGTTCCTTGCACCACCCTTGCATTTCCAACCTGGAAATGAAAGGACTAGAGGAAAGAGAATATCCCACTCTTTAATTGATCATTTCTGACTTACTGAAGTTGTAATGTCCATAAAAGACCTCTTTTCAACCCACCAGCAGTCATCAAGTAAAACAAAAGCAAACTAAAAGAAGTATGTCAAATGGGTCAAAAGCTGGTAGGTGATATGGATACAAAAGAACAGTGTGAGCCTGGAAGGCATACACTACCAGAGTGATATCTTCTAATGGAAACTCTCTCCGAGTTAAACTTGGTGAGCCGATTGAAGGTTTCCTAATTGGTAACCTTGGGGACCTGGATATCTCTTGAGCAGCTCGGGATAACTTTGGAGATTTCCGGGCTTCAATGTTGATTCTGTCAGAAAACAGGGTTAAATGTAATTAGATATTACAGCTAGAAATAATTAAATAACACAATCATTTATCAAATACTTATCTCAAAGCTACAAATTGTGATGTTAAAAAATCTTTTTTTTCTTTTCATTTATGGACAGCCCGAAAGGCTAGGTTCTCAATTTAACAAAATTTGTCAGTGGCATAGTATCC
The DNA here is from genome assembly GCF_037893015.1 of Macrotis lagotis. NCBI lineage: Eukaryota > Metazoa > Chordata > Mammalia > Peramelemorphia > Peramelidae > Macrotis > Macrotis lagotis. The sequence continues at coordinate 175,097,565 of NC_133662.1, read as the reverse complement.
TATCTCCTTTGCTTTATGAGTAAAAAAGGAAAATGACTGAATTTTTCCAAATATATAACATCTGGGTGGCTAGGTGTCGAAGTGGATACAGCACCGGCCCTGGAGTCAGGAATACCCGGGTTCAAATCCAATCTCAGACACTTAATACCTAGCCGTGTGGCCTTGGGCAAGCCACTTAACCCCATTGCCTTGAAAAAACCTTTAAAAAAAAAGGCAAATATATAACATCTACAATTCCTTCCAGAATGGTACAGCACTGGGCCTGGGGAGACCCAAGTTAAAATCCAACCCCAGACATCTACTAGCTATGTGATCCTGAGCAAGTCACTTAACTTTATTTGCATTAGTTTCCTCACTTGTAAAATGGAGATAATAATTACATTCCTTTCCCCCAGGGCTATTGTGAGGATCAAATAAGATATTAATTCTAAAGGCACAGCATTAGGCTTGTATTCAGCATGCTGTAAATATTAGCTACTATTATTATCATCATCTCATTTGGCATGGGAGTGTCTACACATTACAGTTGCTGATGAACATTAGAGGAAAAACAAGTTTTCACTTTTGGTCACATGATCAGTTCAGAATGTATAGATCTAGAACATGCACGTGTATATCAGGGCATGCATGAGGCCTCTGTGGGAATACCACACAAAAACAGAACTGAAGACGATGAAGAAGGAGGCATTTATTTTCATTAGTATAGAAAAAAAATAAACCAAACCAACATTTATGTCCTTCATTGTTACACTGTTACTTTATGCAACATTCTTAATTGAACAGACTTGAATTAATGATATTTACTTCTGGCAATATTTTAAGCAATGAGCCTAAAGTTATTCTATCTGAAGGCACTTGAGCAAATCCCTGAGGATCCAGTGTCTTCTTTAAAACATGAAGATAATAGCATTTAATATGTGAATCTTTCTCTAAAAAAAAATGATATAAAGTTTACAAAAGTTACAAAATGTAATAGGAGGGGGGTTAATTGCTGGGTAGCTATTGGACAATTCAACACATAACACCTTAAAAAAAAGCAAAAGCTTTCCTTATAACAGTCCTAAGTGCCAATAATATTATCCCCTTTTTACAGATGGAAAAACTGAGGTTTCAAGAGGCTAAGTAATTTCACCATGACCATATAGAGCTAGAGTATTTCTGCGTAAGGCTTTGAATCCTAATCTTCTGACGCAAAATTCTAGCAATTTACCTATTCCATCATGTGATCAGGAGCCTATAAAACAAGATAATGAAGGCTTACAAAAAAGGTGTCCCTTTTAGGTGGGACAAATGGGTTATTGAGGTGTTAAAGACCTAAATTATGAGAACAAGCACCATACTGAGGATGTCAGAGCATTTGAGCATGCAACCTTTTCATTTCAACAGATGAGAAAACTACGACTCAGAGACATGTTGCTTATAACCACACAGCTACTTAATAGCAGAGTTGAATCTAAAGTCTAGGTCTCCCACCTTCCATTGCTTTCTTCTTTTTTACTAACTATACTCATTACCACAAGCTTTGACAGTCTTTAAGACAATTCCTTAGGGAGTCAGCAGCCACTAAACATTTTTCTTTTAACTATATTTCTTTCAATTAAAGGATTACAGACATTTCATCTAGATATTCTCTCTAACTTTGAACAAATTATGATCAGTCCTTGTTTCTAATTTGAGATAGAAAAAGTGAATCAGAGGAATATTTCTTTATTTAATTATCAGAAGTAACTACAGAGAAGAGTTTCAAGGTCTAGATAGGTTTTCTAGTTTTTTAGTAACTTTTCTGTACAAGGGGAAAACCCCCCCAAAACTCTGTACAAGGGGAAAAACCCCCCAAAACTCCGATTTTACCTGGTAGAATCCTTCTATAAAAATCTTTCCTTATCCCAGCTTTTGTTCACTCTTTATTGTAACTGCTGTGACCATTACAATGTCAGTAATGATGTTAGAATATATGTGAATGTACATACAAAGATACTCATATAGGAACACACACAAAATCTTACAAATAGCTGAGATTACCTGGGGAGTTTAGGTGATTTGCTAGCCCTAGAGATTTTGGGAGATTTCTTGGCAGCCCAATCATCACTCAACTCAATATCACTGGAGTCTGAACAGTTGCAGCTGTCAAGCATGGTAGAAATCCAACTGTTTCCATACATTTCATCTGGAAAGATAGAAGAATAAGTAATATTATGGTAACATTATGCTCACACATTTCAAAAAAATTGATAAAGCGTCCAACAGATTATTTCCTTAGTGTATGTACTTTCATTTACTAAGGCTGGATGTAGAGAAGGGTGTATTCTTTGGGGAAAGAGGATGGTGATTTCAATTTAATGCTTCATATAATGTGCAAAATAGCATGGCAGTTTTTATTCTGTTAATTGCTGGAATCAAAAGGGCTGACCTGTCCATTGTGACTCAAGATTCTAAGAGATATTCAATTGAGTCACAGATGCTTTTCTGCAATTTACACTAATTCTAGGACCAATAGAGCCTCCAGGGCTTCCCCCCCCAGAGAGCTTGCTCTCTTGTTAAATATTGTGGGAAGTTTGGTTGTGTTCTAAGCATACAAGAGATGAAAAGGGGAAAAAAAGTTTAAATTTAGGGATTATCAAGGAGCTGAGGAAGGATGTTCTTTATAGCATAATTATGAAAAGAACAATTAAACTACTTGATTGAGAGTGAAGCTGTAGGTTCCATCTGTATGAGTGGAAAGGTCCTCTTTGTAGGGGGATATTTGGACAGAATGTTTAAACAGATCTAGAACAGGTTCTCTAAGGTTACTCTGACTAGCCAAATTCAAATCACCTTGCCAGCTGGCTATCCTTGATCTAGATAAAATACTAGTGAGGCAAAGGCAGTGGGACAAGATTATTTTTAGTGGAAGAAGTCCTTAGCAAAACCACAGTTTTTAAATTGTTTTTGGTACTCTTCCCACCACCATTTCATTTTTTTTTGCAGCTCACTCAGGTTTGTCATCCTCTAAAGTCCTCCCTGCCAATTAAACTATTATTCCAAAGACAATAATATTAGATATCAGCCTTAGGAGAAGATAACACAATTAAGATTAAAGTATTCACAAAAGATGCAAATGACTGATAAGTTTAGGTTTATTAGGATATCTGAATTTAAAGCCTCCCTCCTCAGCTCAAAAAAATTGATAAAAAGTGTGGGGAAAGGATTTTTTTTTATTGAAATTTTATTTTATTTTTCCAATTACATGCAAAGTTAGTTTTCAGCATTCATCTATTTGCAAATTTATGAGTTCCACTTCTTTCTACCACCTTCTCTTCCCTCCCTCCTTTTCCACGGCAGTGCAATCTGGTAAAAGTTGTACATGTACAATTGTGTTTTACAGATTTTCTTATTAGTTATGATGTGAAACAACAATTAGAACTAGGGAAAAAATAGAGTACTTTGCTCTTCATTTAAACTGTATTTTTTTCTCCAGATGTGGATGGCATTGTCCCTAACAGGATTGTCCTTGGTCACTGAATTGCTAAAGGGTAATTGCTAAGACTAAAAATCTTTGGAGTAACCCAGTTTAATTCAGATTTTCTTTCCCTTAAAAATTCAAAGAAGCATTCAGATTCACAATTTGTTATCTCACTTTTGAAAGGCTGAAACACTGCTCAATTCAAATTGGTCATTGAATCAGAATTCATTTAAGTTTTAGATATTCTCAGCAGACAAGCAAAAATTTAACTTGTAAGTATTAAGTACACAATCCAATTTCCATGGGTGAAGGAATAAAAGGATTATAAGGAGGTGTAAAGCAAAAGGAATTGTGGAAATACTTAGGAAGACATTTTGAAGGGCAGAGACTAAATATGGGGAAGAAAAATTTGGAAGAATTTAGCAGAAAATGAAGAAAAAGGAAAAGACTTCAACCAAAAGAAAAAGATGAGAACTAAAAGAAAAAAACTAGGGAAATATACTAGTACTAGTACTAGTGCAGAAGAACATGAAAAGCAGGAAGAGGAGGAGAAACAGAACAATATGAGAAGTCTTCAACTAAGGAAAAAGAATGAAGACTCGGGACAGATGAGGTAGTTATAAGAATTTTCAAATTTCCTTTATTCATTTATATATTATAGGGGAGAGGTGTTTTAGGGCTATTTCTCCTAGTTCAGATATTAATGAGCTGGCTGAAATCATCTTATTATTACATGTTAAAATTAACTTAATTTCTCAAACTTTTCTCAGAAAAGAAGCCAAAAATAATGTCAAGGTTTGCCTCATTTGAGAACCTCAACTTTCTCCAAATGTAATTATCAAAAAAAAAACTTCCTAAAAAATCCTAATCTTTGATCAGTGTTATTTTTCTGAATCCTGAACCTGTGTACAAGCATAATAAAACTTACATTTGTATCACTACAATTTCTGTATTAAGATTTATTTCAGTTAACAATAACATGGGGTTGTTGATCAATCTTAATGGACTTGCTCATTTCATCACTGCAACAATCAGGGACAATTTTAGGGTATCTGTGATGGGGAATACGATCTGTATCCAAAGAAAACTGTGGAATTTAAACAAAGACCAAAGACTATTTATTTTTTAAAAAAAGATATCCTATTATGTATTTTTGCTCTCTCTTATATTTTATTTTTTCCTTAAGGATATGATTTCTCTCAATACATTCAATTTTGATCAATATATAGCATGGAATGTAAAGACTATCAGACTATCTTCTGTGGAAGGGAAGCAAGTTTGAGGGGAAAATTTTAAAATTCAAAAAACAATAAAAAAATTTATAAAAAAAGATTTATTTGAGAGCAGTAATCTAGCTCACAAATTCAAAGGAAAATATTCTTCCCATCTTACTAGTTGGTAAGAGAAGAGTAAGAGATGAGGAATATAGGAAAAAGAAGCTATACATGACTGCTAAATTATAAATGAGGTGCTGACAAATTGAGACGGAAAATGAATTCCAGAGTTAAAGAAATATAAAATGATTAGTCACAGCAATTCTCTATCAAGAGAATAACTAAAGATATCACTTTCCAAAACAAGCACAAGGAGAATTCAACAGAGATGTGTTGAAAATATGTTTATAATATTTTTCCCAGGGTCAAATGATTCATACCAGAATTAAAACTGTATCAGAACCCTACTAGAAAAGGTAAGAGGCTCAGGAATTCCTATTCCTTCTGTGTTCCAGTCAAAAAAAATGGATAAAGGGTAAAGAAAAAGCATGGTAGCCATGTAAATAAAAATGAGGAGATGAATATGAAAGATCTTGCTGGCAAGTGACAGGATATGAGGAGTAAGGAAGAGGGGAGAGGCAAGAATGAGTTTTAAGGATGCAAACCTGGGAGACTGGATGGATGGTGCTGCTCTAAACATTTACTGAGTTTGAAATATCCAGTTGGACAACTGGAGCTGAAGAAATAGATCTGGATGAATAAAAATGAAAACCAAACACATGTAAACTGAGGAAGTCACCAAGAAGGAAGAGGCTGAGAGAGAAGAAAAGCTCTAAACTTACACACAAGAGATGAGACATGGATGATAATCCAGCCAGAGAGACCAGGAAATAGTAACCAGTCAGATAGAAGGGAATCAGTTTCCTTCTCTAAACTGGTGTATGATATTTACATCTTATAAAGTAAGAATTTTATCCACATTATAATATTTCCATAGAAATATTAAAATTTGTACAAAAATATTCATAACAGCCCTGTTTGTGTGGCAAAGAACTGGAAATTAAGTGAATGTCCTTCAATTGGGGAATAGCTTAACAAACTGTGATACATGTATGTCATGGAACACTATTGTTCTATTAGAAACCAGGAGGGAAGGGAATTCAGGGAAGCCTGGAGGGATCTGCATGAACTGATGCTGAGTGAGATGAGCAAAATCAGAAAAACATTGTATACCCTAATAGCAACATAGGGGTGGTGATCAACCTTGATGGACTTGCTCATTCCATCAGTGCAAAAACCAGGGACAATTTTGGGTTATCTATGATGGAGAATACCATCTGTATCCAGAGAAAGAATTGTGTAGTCTGAACAAAGATCAAAGTCTATTAGCTTCAATTTAGAAAAAAAAATCTTATGTAAAAAGAAAAAAAAGAAACATTAAAGCTAAGCAAGAATTTTCGGGTTCTGATTTCAGAAGACAGATATCTGAAGATAGACTTGGTTTTGAATTTCAAATACAAAATAATATTACCATTTTTATTATTGTACAACACTGTAGGCTTCCTAAATGAGAAAATTCATGCAACTGCAAAAGCCACCAGGTATCTAACGACATTCCTTAAGACTAACTGCATTTCAGGAATGGCTTTTTGTTTTAAAAATATGACTCAGTTCTCTGTATATTTTAGAAACCAGGAGGGACAGGATTTCAGGTAAGGCTGGAGAGATTTGCATGAATTGATGCTGAGTGATATGAGCAGAACCAGAAAAACACTGTACACCCTAACAGCAACATGGGGTGATGTTCAACCCTGAAGGACTCGCTCATTCCATCAGTGCAACAATCGGGAACAATTTTGGGCTATCTGTGATGGAGCGTGCCATCTGTATCCAGATAGAGAGCTGTGGAATTTGAACAAAGTTCAAGGACTATTCCCTTTAATTTTGAAAAAAAAAACAAAAAACAGATATCTTATTGTCTGATCTCGTTACCTCTTAGACTTCTTGTCTCTTCCTTAAGGATATGATTTCTCTCTCATCACACTCAATTTGGATCAATGCACAACATGGAAACAAAGTAAAGACTGACAGAATGCTTCCCGTGAGGAGTGGGGTGGGGGGAGGGAAGTACGATTGGGGGGAAAATTGTAAAACTCAAATAATATCTTCAATAAAAAAAATAAAAAAAAAAGACTAACTACGTTTCAAAAAATCTTAAAACAAAAGTCTACCCAAGTTTGAACCAAATTAGCAGAGCTGAGGAATTTCATATTGATAATAAATTTAAAGGCAGCCAAATGGCTCAGTGGATAGAGCGTTGAGCCTTGGAGTCATTTCGGCCAAAGTTCAAATTTAACTTCAGCTGTGTGACCCTAGGCATGTCATTTCACCTGCTTGCCTTAATCCACTAGAGAAGGAAATGGCAAACCACTCCAGTGTCCTTGCCAAGAAAACCACATGGACAATATGGTACATGGAGTCATGAAGAGTTATTGCAACTGAATGATTAAAGAATGATTAATTTTAAAAATATTCTCCAATTGAACTTTCAAAATTATAGTGTACAAAGAATCTGAAAGTCAAGCTTATGAAGAAAATGATATTAATTCAATCTAGCCAAACCTTAGCAATATTTCTAGAGTAGAATAGTTTTGATAGAGGCTATCAAAGGCAATGATGAATAGGTACAATAATTAATATATACTCAAGAAAAAATGTGAAAATGTAAACCTAATGAAAAGCAGCATATATCAAATTCAATTTTGGTCAGAAATTCTTGGTCAGAGACTATGTATTACATTTTGGTGCTATAAATTTTTTTTTTTTTTAAAGTTGAGATTCATAGGCCTGGGAAGGGAAAATGAGATTTATGTTCTAGCTTTAGGAATTTTTTTTGTCTTTATCCACCAAGAACTTAACTTTCATAAATAAATACTTTTAGATTAATGTTTCTGAATAGAGTAATTTCCTATGACCCTATATTAAAATAGCATTTCCTGTTTCCTCCCCCCAAAAAAGACATCCCACCTGTTTTGCCATCTGTTTTTGGATCCATGATGACAAATTCTGGTCGAAGCTTGCTAATACGACGTCCTTTCAGAATGGGTACTAATCCACCAAGATATTCCAAGTAGAGTGTGTAACATGGGCCCCCTACTTCTGGGTCATCTTCTGTTCGCTTCATGGTACAATGGAGTCTTTCATTACCAGCAGGTGGATAACTGACAAAGTCTCTCATGTTGTTGGGATCTGGGATAGGAGGCTAAAGGTGAACACAGGTAAGAATAGGTGTTACTTTAGTGAAGGGACATAAAAGAAATAAAATTAAGATCAAAATAGTTTCTTTTAAAAGGTAATTTTCCATTACAGATTTTTTTTAATACTAACAATACATATTTGACAAGAATTTCAATACTAATATTTCAGATACTAGCCAGTAGATAATATGGGCGGCAAGGGGCGGCTAGGTGGCGCAGTGGATAGAGCACTGGCCCTGGAGTCAGGAGTACTTGGGTTCAAATCTGGCCTCAGACACTTAATAATTACCTAGTTGTATGGCCTTGGGCAAGCCACTTAACCCTTGCAAAAAGTATAAAACAAAAAACAAAAAAGATAATATGGGCGGCAAAAGATAAAAAATGTATTGGAAAGTCTATATAGCATGCCAGTCTGCAAAATAACAACACATTCAATAACATACTTCAATTTCTTTGGGGAAGGAAAGTGAAATAATAAGATAGAAGTAGTTAGGTCATGAATATTAATTTGAATATATAACCTAAAAGAGACAACATGAAAAATGGAAAAATTTTTAATTAAGAGTTTAAATCTCAGTTTTTACCCTTTATTTCCCCCTTCTGACAAGCATCCCCCCCCCCATATATAAACTCCAATTAAACAATAAAAAAAGGAAAAATAAAATCTTCCCAAGAAATAAGCATAGACAAAACAAATTCCCATTCTGGTCATGTATTTTCAATCTTTATCCTCTAAAAAGAGATGGGGAGCATGTATCATCATAGGTCCTTACACTGAGGAGAGTTCTAATTCTTACAACTGTTACTAGTTGATTCCTTTCTGATGATTGTCCATTGTTAATGAAGATCATAATATCAGGGAGGTAATGCCAAGATAAGCACATGAATTTATATTTTTGGGGGGGGGGGCTTGTGCTAAGTCACCAGCCTCACTTTGTCCTCCAGAGCCATCTGGATCCAGTGGCCAGATATGAAACAGGACACGAATGGAGATGACCCTGGATGTGAGGCTTTCAGGGTTAAGTGATTTGCCCAAGGATATACATTAAGTATCAAATATCTGAAGCTGGATTTGAACTCCAATGCTCTTGATTCCAAGGCCAGTGCTCTATCCACTGCGCTACCTAGCTGCCCTTGAGTCCTTTCAAATTGGGTCCTTGCTTGACTTAGCTTCCTCTTCTATAAAAGAAGGATACTTCTTACACTTGCTATTTCACCATTTGATCCCCACAACAACCCCGAGAGCTTGAAGATGCTCTTATTATCCTCATTTTTAAAGATGAGGGACTTGAGACTGAAAGAAGTTAAATAACTTCCCAGGATACAGATATTCAGTATAGGATTTGAACTCAGGTTTTTCTTGATTCCAAGTACAGTTGTTCATCCATTGTGCAACCCAGTTGCTTCATGAAAAATCAGGATTAATACTGATGTTAAATGTAGCCAACAGGAAAATGCAATATGATTTTGCTATAATACTTTTGCCCCCTGCTTGTCATTTTAGTATTAGCAGGTGGATCTATTTTCTTTGCTCTATCAAGTTGTCTGTATTTGGAGAGGGTGTAGAAGAGAGGGGAACAAACAATGTCAGGAGGAATGAGGTGTGAAGTTTACTTTACCTTAATTGTTGGAATGAAGGCAGTAGTGAGGTATGAGCACAGCCTTGGTGGCAGGGTTAACTTGCTGATATCCTTGTCATCCCTAATGGAGCTGGCAATAGCCTGCTGGCATAGGAGCTGAAGGCTAGAGACCCGGTGTTCCACACGAACTACATACAGGGCAGGTCCAGATGCCATAAGTAGGCGCGAGTCCCGGTGGCCCCAACAAATTGAGATTATGGGACGCTGTAGAAAGAAGATATTATAAAAATTCACTGTAAGTGGTCAGGTTCCTAGACTTTTTCACAAAACCTATTTAATCAACAATGTATCTAAACTGTGTTATGGCACAGTACATTTAGAATTCTGAATTTAGTTCCCAAGAAAATCTATTCTTTGACAACAACACACAGAAGAATGTATGCTCCTTGAGAACCGGAATTATGAGATTTTACACTTCTAAATACCTCAGTGTTTAGCACATGGCAGATACATGTATGTGCACATATATGGAATTGAACTGCAAAGCCCCAACAGCAAAAATAGGGTCACTACAACTTCATGGTAGTAGGAAATGGTCAAGGGAAAGCTTGGGGAAAGGGAGAAGAGTTAGGAGCACTTTCTAAAGCTTCATTTTCTGTCTTCTGTTTCTGCCTTCTTTACAATTACTATGGCCACGGATGTGGTACTGACAGGGAAGACTGGTTGGTTGATTCATGTCCTCCATTATCAAAGAAGACCACAATGATGTCACTATATTTGGGACAAATTACAGTGTCCAACTGTGGCTGATCAGACCAATATGAGTTTGGAATGTTCAATCACAGTTTGGGCATAAACATAGTATGTGAAGAACTGGGGTGGATAATCTAAACTTACAAATGTATCTAAACTTATGTATGTCATGTTTCCTTTGAGCTGCTTCCATTCTGCCTTCCTCATAGAGTGCAGCACCCTCACTGATGAGGGCACAGTCTGCTGGGCAGTCCTGTGCCAGCATCTCCCATGCTGTACAAACAATTCTAGAGTTCTTACGAGAAACCTTTAGGGTATCTTGGTATTACCTCTTTTGACCCTCTTGTAAACACTTGCCCTGTGTTAATTCTCCACAAATTAGTCTTTTCAGTAAGTGTACTTCTGGCATTCCAAAAACATGCCCACTCATTATAGGTGCACTCTCTGCAGTAATGTTGAAATACTAGGCAACTTAGCTGAGAAAGGACCTTTGTGTCTGTTATCTTCTTCCAGGTGATCTTCAGAATCTTCCTAACACTATTTAAATGGAAGCAATTCAGTTTCCTGACATGGTGCTGTCCAGGTTTCACAGGCATATAGCAATGAGGTCAGTACAATGGCTCTGTAGACCTTCACTCTGGAAATTAGGCTAATACCTCTTCTCTCCCACACTTTCTTTTAGAGCCTCCCAAATACTGAGCTAGCTCTGGCAATGCATGTGTCAACCTCATTGTCATTGTGGTCCTCCCTGGAAGGGATACTGCCAAGGTAAGTGAACTTGTCCACAGTATTCAAAACAGCTCCATTTAGGGGCAGCTTGGTGGCACAGTGGATAGAGCACCAGCCCTGAAGTCAGGCATACCTGAGTTCAAATCCAGCCTCAGACACTTAATTACCTAGTTGTGTGACCTTGGGCAAGCCACTTAACCCCATTTGCCTTGCAAAAAAAAATGCTCCATTTGCTGTAATCAATGGTTTCATATATGGATAGTGTGATGCTGTCTGATAGAGCACCTGTGTTTTCTTGGTGTTAATTTTAGACAAAAATTAGCACAGGCAGCAGAGAATTGATCCACATTTTGTTGCATCTCGGATTCAGAGGCTGCATTAAAAGTGAAATCATCTGCAAACAGAAGATCATGGAACCAACACTGTCTCCACTTAGGTCTTGGCTTGTAGCATTTTCAAGTTACAGAATTTGCTATCAGTGCAGTAGCTGACCTTGATACCATGGTCATCCCTCAGTGAAAGCATTTGATAAAATGGCTGAAAACATCATACTAAAAAACATGGGAGCAAGGACACATCCTTGTTTTACTTTATTGATTCCTGGGAAATCTTGAAAGCATTGTCCACTATCCAGAACCTGGGCAAGCATGAAATTGATGTATGATGTGAACTTCTCCAGACAACCAGACTCTGACATAATTTTCCGTAAAGCCCTCGTGTCTGACAGTATCAAAGGCCTTGGTCAGATCGACAAATATTGTATTCAGACCTCTGTTCTGTTCCTGGCAATTTTCCTGGAGTTGTCAGGCAGCAAACACCATACTGACTCTTCCTCAACCCTATCTGAAGCCACACTGGTTCTCAGGGAAGTAACCATCTTCCAGATGAAGGCTAGTCTTTAAGAAGGATTCTGGCAAGAATTTTGAATTCTTGAGGAATAATCTCTTCATGTCATTTAACTTGGAAAATTTTAGTCAGTTTTTGATGAGCAATGGACCGTCCCCTTGTAGATCTCAGCTGGGATAGAAGCAGCACCAGGTGCTTTGTCACTTGAAAGGAGCCTAATGGCATTCAAAAACCTCTTCTTCAGTTGGAACTTCAGCTAGACTGACTTCAACTTGAGGTAAATGACCAATGGCTTTTGCATTGATTGATGACAGAACACTATGGAAGTGTTCAACTCATCTTACTATGATCATGTCCCTATTGTTAATCAATGTGGATCCATTAGCACTGATCAGTTGAGATTCATCACAGGTCTTTGGCCCATAAATAGCCTTCAGGGCCTCATAAAAGCACTTTGATTTGTTATTTTCACAAATTTGAATTTCATCTGCCTTCTTAATGAGTCAAGCATCCTGCATCTCTCTCCAAGCTTCACTTATGCTTTACTTTTTTTTAAATAACTTATTTCAATTTAAGGCAATGGGGTTAAGTGACTTGCCCAAGGTCGCACAGCTAGGCAATTATTAAGTATCTGAAGTCAGATTTGAATTCAGGTACTCCTGACTCCAGGGCTGGTGCTCTATCCACTGTGCCACCTAGCTGCCCCTGTGCATGGAATTAAATGCTGCCTAGGTGAACTATCCTGCTGGTAAACACTGTGGAGTTCTTGTTTTTCATTTACTTGCTTCTGTAATACCCCATCATTTTCATCAAACCAGTCTTGATGTACTTAGCCAGATGAGCACAATGCAGCGCTGCACACCAGTTCTCTGAAAGCTGCCCACTCTTTTTCTGCTCAACTATTGCCAACTGTATGTTGGCTCAGTTTTCCCTCCAAGTCAGCAACAAACTTTTCCTGCTCAGAGAGACTTTCTAATTTCTTCTTGACATTAATTCTTCTAGTATTCATTTTGCCTTGGGGACACTGCTTTGGTTGAATATTAATATTTGGCTTGGGGAGGATGAGTAATTAGTCCAGCATACTTTGCCTGTATCATTCATACATCCCATCTGTCCCTTCTCCTTACAATTCATAGTCTGTTAGATGCCAGTGTTTGCTAGGAGGGTGTATCTAAAGTTTTATTTCATTTATGTAAGTTTATCTTCTTTTGGTAGATGGATGAGAAGGGTCTTCTCCTCAGGGTTCATCATAGTGAGAGCATAGGCACTGATGATGGTGGCATGGCCTTTTCATGGAAGTGGCACTCTCATTGTCATGAGTATGTTGTTTGATCTTGTCTATGACTGCATGTTCCATGTACTGATGGTGGATGAAATCTTCAGATTGACGTATTTTTCCCTAATCTTCTTTTACTTTCCTTCCAATGTAATCCTCTTCCCCTCTGTTTCCATTCTTAAGATCATACTTAACAGAACCCCTCCCAGGCCTTCTGTCTAATATGACTCTTCATATGAAGGTTATCTGATAAGAAAATTTGGGGTTGGGTTTTGTTTTTTGTTTTTTTGGAGGGAGTATTTCAGAAATTGGCAGTTCTAATTAAGATTGAAGTTAGATTTATCATCTATTACATCCTATGGCAAATTGCTTTATATCACAGTTTCCACATTAGGAACTTCATAAGTTGATGCTCTCCATTTACGATGTTCCGAAGACTTAGTAATTTATGTAATGAAAGAGAAAGATGCTGTTTTCTTCCAATTTTTATATTCTTTTTCAAGTTACAAACAGGATTAGTTGATACTTTGGAGACAACATGTTGATTCTTGATTCTTGCACTTTATCTGCTATTTATATAAAAGTTTATATAACATAAGAGTTCTTAATCCATCATTCACAAGCTGCAGGACCACTCAGTGCCCATTTCTGATGACAGACTAAGGCCTAAGAGCATGACTGGTATAATACCCTATCTCAATATTCTCAGAGTAACCCTAAGGGATTCTTGAGTAATTATTGAATACTGTGGCTTAAACTCCCCAACAAGTGTGCTTCTTCCCTTGATCATCAATTGATATCAGTTAGTCAGTAAAACTTGTTTATATTTTTAGAAAGAGGAGTAGCTAGAAGGTGTGGTAAGAACAGTTGTCACAACATAACAACCCTCCAAACTCCCCTTCCCCCTTCACTCTCCCACAGGTCCCTAAAGAATCCTGGAGGAACTGACCCCAAGCTTAGACAACTCATATCACACAGAGATAACTCAGAGCTCCTGGCTGCCAACAGTAGTGTTCTCCTCTTTGTGGGATGCTAATAAAAAATTCCTTTTAACTTAGTGTGATATAATAAAATACCCTAATTTCGTCTTCTTTAGGATTCTTCTAACATCTTAAAGCTATCTTATTTCATTGTTTCCAGTTTATCCAAACACTATAACCTATTCTAGGGATGATTCTCAGGATAGGATGTTGCTGTAAAGTCCAAAATCCCAGGCTCTATAAAAGTTCACAAGACTGATCAAGAGAGAAGAGGAAGAGATGAGATGAACTGAAAGTCAAGGCCAGGAGTCTCTCCCTCTCCCAATTGTTTTCTCAGACATTTTTCAGGAAGTTTCCACTATGCTGACATTGAATCCTCTGAATTCTGAAGTGCTTTACTATTTTATTTATTTATCCATTCATAAATGTATATATATATACATATATATATATACATATATATATTCACATACATACATACATATATACATATTTATTTTATAAAAGACATTCATGGTATGACCAAGTTTCCTTAGTTAAGCTGAATACACTTTCTGTGTGACTTCATGTCACTTCATATAATGGTTATGATAGACTTTAAAATTTTAAAAGATTTTTCAAACTTAGTTGAAAACATAAAGATTGATATCTTCTTTTTGATTACAACTAGTTTCATGCCTCTGCTCACTTAGTCTTAACTAACAAAGGTATCAGTATACCATCTTTTCACTTATTTTAGGAGAGGAAGAATAATTTATGGACACAGATGACCTTCTACTCTCCAACAAATGATCAGGGCTTCATGAACCTGCCTATGGCTTGCAAAAGAACATAATATAATAATATAATTTCTTCTTCCCAGTGCTGGGAAAATTTAAGGGTAGAAATTCACTTGTGCTATGAAAGCCCCAAAGCAACATTCCTAATGTAATAGTGCCTGATCAAGGAACTGAGGAACATTGGAACCTGGAGCAGGACAATTAGGTAGCTATTAAACTTAAAGAACTCAGCATCTGTATGGGGCCAGTTCGGTTCTGCAGAAGTTACTTGGGACAGAGACTAAGTGAGACTGATGAAATGCGAGTTGCCCAGTATCCAGAAAAATTGCCTGAAATCAGAATCAGAAAGTGAGGAAAAAGGGGATAAAAGGATAAAAATTACCAAAGTTCTCAGGAGGAGGAAAACTCAATTAAAGACTTTGATCATAAGCAGATTAACAAGAAAGGAAATAACAGAAGGAAATATGGCTTCCAGATAAAAGAATAAATATTGCAAGACAAAGGAAAATGAATCAATAAATAATGAAGCAGAGGACCTTGTGAATCCCCACCTATCATGAAACAGGATATTCTTAAATGGTTTAAATAAGAATTTTGAAAGCAGAATTTATTAGCAGCAGTTAAATAATAGACAGTAGCAAGACTTTCCAAAGAAATAGAGGAAATAGATGAATTCAGATTCATATTAATGAAGGCTAATTTGGAAGAAGAAAAACAAAAATTGTATGTTCATATAAGCAAAATAAACTGATCTTGAAAATGAGATGCATAGAGACAACTTAAGAAGTATAGATCTTGCAGAACATAAATCAGAAAACCTGAACATTTTAATAAAAGAAATTATCCAGAGTTTCAAATCTAGAATAGAGCTAAAGGTCGCTGATGACTTTGCTAGAAATCAAGAATAGAGCTAAAGGTCGCTGATGACTTTGCTAGAAATCAAGAAACAATAAAACAATACCAAAAGAATAAAAAAAACTAGAAGAAAATGTGAAATATCTCATTGAAAAAGCAACTGATCCAGGAGAGACAATTATTGGACTACCTGAAAGTCATGAAAACTAACTGTACATGTCCCTTGACCACTTATTTACTGAGGCTTATTCTCAAGATTTAGATATTTAAAATTTGTCATGTGGCACAGGAATAGTTTTATATATATACACACACACACACACACACACACACACACACACACACACACACACACACAAAACAGTCAAGCTAAAAATGCAATTGAAAGCTAGTCCTGAGAAATGACATGCTTGACCTAACCCAGCAGCAAATCAATGGTAGCAGAGATACCTTGTATTGAAAGTACAGAAAATGACGCTTATCCAATAACTTGTGATACTTACAGTCATGAGAAGAGATGTAGCCAGGAAGACCCAGCCCACTTTTGTATATAGATCCAGAGCCAAGAGACATATTACATTATTACTTTAAAATGGAATATGTATATTGATGGGAATAGAGTAACAGATGATAATCATATATAATATAGATTACATCATAGAGTGGTGAGGAACAAATTATTGACTAATCCTTAATTGATTTATATTATAATATATAAGTATATGTTGGGCTTCAGTTTATACTCAATAATCAATTATCTAATTAAGTTTGATACCAACAATACCATTTAAATTACAATACTTTTTTTATAAACAGCCCAATAAATTGCCTTTTTTGTTAAAAACAGAATGACATATGAATATCTCATTTTGTTCCAATTCCAAACCTGTAGCCTGTTACACTGTCTATATAAAATGTTTAGTAGGATAATTTGTATAAGCACAAGGGCACTCTCAGTAAAGGTATTAGTGGAGAATAAATATGTTTGTTGCAAATGATATTGCACAAGGGATCCCATTTTTACAATGAAACAATTATTGAAATATGCAGAAACATACAAGACATACATATCATTGTATTTACTGTTTAATAAATCAAAAACTTTTTAAATAGTAATCACAGTAAAATATACCTTTTTGTCTCATATGAAAACATCAAAATTATGCAAAATTATCAGAAGGATTTGAAAGATAATTTTAAAGATAATCATTAAATAAGTTTATCAAATAAGGAATAAGATACTGAGATATAAGCTCAGTAGAGGTGACTGCCACTATCACAGAAGAGATTCAGTCCAGAGTTTAAAAAAAGGAATTTTCTATGGATGCAGGGGTTCACCAGGTTCATTGTTGATCTTATCAAAGCCCAGGACAAATAGGATGATGATGATGATGATGATGATAATGTTAGTCCTTCATTCTCAAAGAAGACCATGACATCAGGGAGGTGGTGCGATGACAAGCAATTGAATTGGATTTGAATGAGGGAGTGTTGTGTACTGTTTCACTTTCTCCTCCAGAGCTATCTGGGTTCAGTGGCCAGATAAAAATCAGGAAAACTGGATATGGCCCTGGATGTGAGGCAATCTGGGTTAAATGATTTGTCCAAGGTCATACATCTAGTAAGTATCAAGTGTCTGAAGCTGGATTCGAACTCCCATTCTCCTGACTCCAAGGTCAGGAGTGAACACTGAGTGAATACTTACATGGACAAGACCCAAGATTCATTTGAGTATAAATATCCCCAGTATCTGGTATAATGACATATGTAGTAAATGTAGAATAAACTCTTATGACAAAAAAGGAAAGGGATAGGAGGTTATTATAATAACCAGGTAAGATGTGACAAGAATCGTAATTATGCTGGATCTTGTATAAAAAAGAAAGAAATGATAGGAAAGATATTGTAGAGATAGAATCTATATTATGTGACAAATAATTAGATATTAGAATGAAAAGATTAAAGATGGCTCTCATGCTTATTATAATACTTAGAAGATGGTGGCAGTATAGACAAAAACAGAGGTTTGGGGGAGGCATGTCTTTTTGTAAGCATCTTAGTTTTGAACAGAATAATTCTCAAGTACAACTAGACATGCACCAGGAAGTTGGAAGTCTGGAAGAAAAGTAAGTAGAGGCGGCTAGGTGGCACAGTGAATAGAGCACCGGCCCTGGAGTTAGGAATACCTGAGTTCAAATCTGGCCTCAGACACCTAATAATTACCTAGCTGTGTGGCCTTGGGCAAGCCACTTAAACCCCATTGCCTTGCAAAAAAAAAAAAAAAAAAAAAACTTAAAAAAGAGAAAGAAAAATAAGTAATAGAGAGAAAAAATTTGGATTTACCTACTTAAGATATGATAAATGATATGTGAGTTGATAAACTTACCCTAACCAAGAGAAAAGCATTGGTAAAAAGAGGACTACATGAAGTTAACCCCAAATTTAACTAGTTTTGAAAAAAATGAAAAGCCAACAAGACAGACAGGAAATAGAAAGCTTGCAAAAACCTATGGGAATGTATTGTACAGAATCCAGGGAGGATAAATTTAAAGATGGAAGAGATAGTCAATAGGTTCAAATGCTGTGAATTAGCCAAGTATAAATAAGGACTGAAAAAGGCCTTCATATTAAGATCCTTGGGAAGAGATGGAAACCACAAAGTAACAGGTTAAGGATTGATTGAATGGTAAAGATGCAAAGTCAGTAAGAATAGATTGAGCTTTCTAGAATTTCTCCAATGAAACAAAGAAATTAAATATAAGATATATCACACAATATAGAATTCAACTGATTATAAAACATAAAATATCATCTAGTCATGAGTTATATTGTAGGTTTATTTTTCCACTTTAACAAATAATTTGAAGACACTGGCACTGGCAATAGCATCCTTTTATTATACATTTCCTTACTTGCACAGGTGTATCCAATGTGAAGATGTGTTCTCCACGAACATTATAGAATTTGACCAGGGCACTCTTCAGAAAGGTACCATTGGCAATTTCAACTAGTTGGTTCTGTTTCTCCATACCAGCTACAGCAAGCAAATCTCCCTGGGTGCACCACTGGACAACCACCTCTGAAATCACAAAGACATACCCAATCAAGAACAGTTGGAAACTGATTCACCCTGAACTTATAAACAGAAAAGATTAAGTTTCTTAAGTATTTTTTAAAATGGAGAATATATGGAGAAAGAAGTGAGGGAGGGATAGAAAGAAAGGAAGAAAAAGAAGAAGGAAGGAAAATATAGAGGGTGGAAGGAAAGGAGGAATGGAGAATTGATTTGGAGAAATGAGGATTGATGGAGTGAAGTAGTAAAGTCAGTTAAGAATAGATTGAGCTTTCTAGAATTTCTCCAGTGAAACAAAGAAATCAAATGTAAGATATCACACAATATAGATAATCTACCAACTGATATTCATAGAATTCAATTTATTATAAATCATAAAATATCTAGTCATGAGTTATATCATAGGTTTATTTTTCCACTTTGACAAATAATGTGAAGACAATGGCATTGACAATAGCCTCCTATTGTTACACATTTCTTACTTGCACAGGTGTATCCAATGTGAAGCTCCTGAGAAGCTAGCTATGAGTTTAGTTAATGTATATGTCTTTTATTTTTCTTTCTAAGTTAGTGCTTAACAGAATGACTGGTACATAGTAGATGCCTAACAAATGTTTGCTAATTGACTAACAAACTGAACAGTTGGGAAAAACTAGAAACAAAAATTGATGTGAAATTTATATTTGCTATTTATCTGGAAAAATGTCTCAAGGAACTTTGATAAAAGACTATAATAGCATGACAGCCATCATAAGAACTTAAAAGACAGCATGATTTAGGTTTAAATCCTATCTCTGACTTTAAAGAGCTGTATGACCATGGACTTCAATTTCATCATCTGAAGAAATACCTATCTAATGAGTTAGTCTGAGGTTCAGTTTTAAAATGGATTAAAAATAAAATGAATTTAAATTATCCTTTAAAATATATTATACTATGTGGAGGGAATGTGGGAAAACTGGGACAACTAATGCATTGTTGATGGAGTTGTGAACTGATCCACTCTTTCTGGAGAACAATTTGGAATTATGTCCAAAGGGCAATAAAAATGTGCATACCCTTTGATCTAGTAAATACCACTACTAGATCTGTATCCTGAAGAGTTTATGAAAAGGGATAAAAATTCCACATGTACAAAATATTTATAGTAGTTTTTTTGTAGTGGAAATTGAGGGGATCCAATCAATTGGGGAATGACTAAACAAATTGTGTGGGATGAAACACTATTGTTCTCTAAGAAATCATGAGGGACGGAATTTCAGAAAAACCTGGAAAGACTTGAATGAATTAACACTTAGTGAAATGAGCAGAAACAGAAGAACATTATACACACCAACAACCATGATGTACTTGTTCATTTCAGCAGTGCAATAATCAAGGAAAATTTTAAAAGACTTGTGCTAGATATGGATATCCAGAGTTTAAATGAAGAGCAGAGCTTATTTAAAAAAAAATACTATACTATGAAATGACCAGATGCACCACCTCCATTTATTAAGTGTCCAAGGCCAGATATGAACTCAGGTACTCCTGACTCCAGGGCTGGTGCTCTATTCACTGCACCACCTAGTCGCTCCCTCTATCCTTTTTCAACAAAAAGAAAATATGAAAAAGAGCAAGACCAGAATAATAGGTCCACCCTGATAAAAAATTTTAATCTTTCAGTGTATACAGATCACTGTGAGACACAAAAAATAACTGCTTATTAGATAATCCTTGGATTTTAGGAGATTGTTATCTAATAAAAAATTCTTCAAATCTGAGTTTTAAAATACTGGGATTAGATATCTAAGAGGGTTACTAAAATAAATTTTTTATTTCTCTTCCATTTTTGTATGCCAAGAACTTAGCATAGTGCTTATTAAGTTCTACGAGCAATAGATTTTATGGAGACCTTTTTTTTTAAAAAATAGATGAAAGATGGTATGTTTCCACCAAAGAAGACAGTATTATTTGTAATAAATAGCATCATTACTGTTCAATACAGGGAGTCAAGAAGACAACCACAAATTCTCATGTCATCAAATCTAATAGCATTGGTTCATTTTGAAAGCTAAGAAGGGGCAGCCTCAATTCTACCCTTATTTGGATCTTGATTTCCCAGGGACACTTGACAGAAAGTCAGGAACACAGTATTTTCAACATTCTTTCACCCCCAATCCCCTTTGGCACCTTCCCATTAAACAGATGGAATTATCTTGTAATGTTGCCAGTAGTAACAAATCTCAAACTGAAAAACATTTTAACTGAAATATTTTGACTGATTTATTCTTGAAACAAAAGTATTTCACAATCTTATTTTTGAGGGGTTCACTAAACACATCAGTGTTAGCCTGGCAATAGATAAACAAAATAAAATATCCACAAGTATTTCAAGGCTAATTTATTGTATCATAATTTGTTTTTTTTCTTTATAACATCAACCAGAATCTTAAAATTACCTGGCAATTCATTAAAAATCATATATTCTTTATTGTTTGGAGTTATAAGCCTGGACAGGAGCTAGAGTCAATTTATGATATAAATGCAATGTAAACCAGGTCCTGGGAAAGAGCTGAATACTGAGGAGGTGAATCTTTTAATATTTTTGCATTGATTAAGAAAAGGGAAGAATGAAACTAATACCTGATTACCAGAAACATTTCTTGATTATGAAACCAGCTACAAATCTGTCAGCAAGAGATCCAATTGGGGTATGATCTGTATTAAAAATAGACCCTATTAAGAACAAGTCAAGTCTAGGGGCGGCTAGGTGGTGCAGTGGATAAAGCACAGGCCCTGGAGTCAGGAGTACCTGGGTTCAAAGCCAGTCTCAGACACTTAATAATTACCTAGCTGTGTGGCCTTGGGCAAGCCACTTAACCCCATTTGCCTTGCAAAAAACCTTAAAAAAAAAAAAAAACAATTCAAGTCATACCAGATTGACAGGAATCAATAAATATTGAATATAAGACACACTTAGGAAACCAAGCATGCATTAAAAGAAGACAGTAATGGAGGTAGAATCAGTCTTATGTACCTTTCAACCCTGAGCGGATAACAGTAGGAGACAAATCATCATAGTTGTTCATTAAACTAATGTCTCCTGAAGTGAAGCTGACAGTAAGCAGTGGTTTGATATTCTGTACCAGTATGGGATATGCCGCTGGACCATCTGCAGGAAGAAGAGTGTAGAGTAAGCAAAAGGTGATGATTACATGACACAAATCTAGTTTCACAATACTATAAATGTAGTATAGATTCACCAAAAAAAATTGAAAATTTGGAATGGGCTCTGGCTTGGAATATTTTCATGGAAATAAAGCAAAACAATATATTTTGGCACTCCTACTTAGTTTAAGTGCATAATTACTTTCACTATTAAACTGTTAGGGAAAAAAGGATGTGAGATAGGTGAGATAGGGTTGCTTAGGAAGAAGAAAGCTGCTCTTTTTTAGTGGACCCTAAAACTAATTCATCTCAGAAGCCTGGAACTGGATTATCTTCCAGTCTATAGCCAAACTTTTGGAAAGAGCTTATAGCCTCACCAACCACCCTAAGTTTAGGGGTCAGGCAATCTCAAGGACCTCAGCATTCTAAGTTCTTTTGATATGAAATGTAGAGGACTATTTTAAAAGTCCATGAGCAATATATCAAAATGATATTGCACTTTCCAAAAAATTTAGGAAAAAGGACTCAAGAATTTCATATAACAAGCAACAATTCTATAATGTATAGTTTCACCCATGAAGAGAATATTTTTAACACTTATTAAGAGTGTCTCTCCCCAAAGGAAGAAAAACAGAAAATTAGAATAGTACAGTAAGCACAAGAAAGAGGCTCAGGTTGAAGTGCTACCATTGGTGTTTCAATTCCATGACCACAAATCACCAGTAGTCTTCTGCAAAACAAGGGAAATATATATTGCTCTCATAACTTTGGGATTTCTCCCATTTTTCATATCTGTTTCTCAATTTACATATTTTGATTTGTAAGAAAGAGAATTCTTAGCCATAAGGAAGATCTGAGAGTTTGAATAAGGTTATATGCTCAAGATAATTTAGATCTTCTCAAAAATATCCTTTTATATAGAAATTAAATAGGCTAATTTATCTATATAACATTTTTGTTTCCAATTACAAGAAAAACTGAACATTCCAATCCCTTAATACAAAAGAACCAAGATTAATTTTTTTATTTAGTCAAACATTGTATATTAGGGAAGTTATCTTTAAGTTTAACATAGCAATTAATTTACTGGATATTAGCCTACAGCAGCAGCTGTAGTCATTATTTCTGATGACTTTCAACATATGGCACAACTTATAGATAGTGCTATATTTGGATTTCAGCCACTGGTGGCTTGCCAAAAATTATGTTGCCCCATGTACAACTGTCAGGAGGAATAAAATGGTTTCAAATACTCACAGAAGGTTGTAACCAGATTTGAAGAAAGATGTAATTCTACGATATGTAAATGATGATTTATTTTTTAAAAAATGCTGTTCATATGGTTAGGAAAATCATTAAAGCCCTCCCATATGGCTGTGTGAGTCAAGGATATGACTATTAACAGTTTCTGAATACACCCAAAGCTTGATCCAACAGACCATACTCATACTTGAAAATTAGCTACAAGGAGGCCTACATGTAATTCACCACCTCAGAGATAATTCAGGAGTCCACAAAAGTTATCAATTATTTTTTCTTCTTTGTGGCATTTTAGTTACATTATTCTTCTCTTAAATGCACTATGCCATGCTTCTATGCCAATGCTTTTGAAAATGAATTGAATAATTCAATAGAGTAGCAGATTCAAATTCTTTCAGAATTACTGAACTTGTTTTACAAGTTCTGGTGAACATAAATTAAATCATTATGAATCACTTCTGTTTTTTAATTTTTTATTTATTTAAGGCAATGGGGTTAAGTGATTTACTCAAGGTCATGCAATTAGGCAATTATTAGGTGTCTAAAGCCACATTTGAACTCAGGTCCTCCTGATAGAGCCAGTGCTCTATCCACTGCACCACCTAGCTGCCCCTGTATAAGTTTTTCAACTAACTATAAGATGGAAATCATCTGTGGCCTTGTAGTATAACACAAAGACTGTATAGACCGCGGGGCCAGAGTCATGAAAATGGAATAGGCATTTTCCTATTACTATCTTAACTATGTACTTCATTTTCTTACTTGTATTATTCAAGATAGACTTAATTATCTTTAATTTTACTACTGACTCCAAATTTCTATGATACCACGCTCTCCTCTACCTATTTCAGAGTTATTTTTTTAAAGAAATGTATTGAATGTCCAGAATGAAATAACACAAATGTATTAGTAATGCTTTCCCCTCCCTAATTCCAATAAGAGACAGAATAGCAAGAGAAGTACAAGAATACACCTAGGTGCTCCTGGTCTCTGGGAGAGTCCTAGGTCGGGGTCAACGGCGGACCCCTCTGGGAGAGGTGGTGTGGGTCAAGCAGGAGCAATGGGCGCCAGACCCGGGCCCTGTGTATGTGCCCTGCAGGCCCCTGTGGGCTCAGAAATGGGGGGAAGGTGCCCCTGGGGCAGCAGGGGGCAGGTTTGAGGGGTCACCTCTGCAGAGAGGAGCTCTCCAGAGCCCCTGGGGGATGTGTGGGTCCCCAGGGGTGGCCTCCATTCGTTGAAGAGGTGTGGGTGTGCTGGGCCAGAGGGGCCTGGGTGTGGCAGGATGGGGGGTGTTCATGGAGTCCGGGGGGGGGGGCAGCTATAGAGAGTCTGGACCTTGCAGAAAGGGGAGGCCACCAAGGGCACAGGAGGAAATTGAAGGGCAAGGTATCAGGGCAGGGAATGAGTCGGAGTGGGGGGTGGGATCCATGTAGACAGCTTTGGGGCAGGATGCCCTGCTATTGCATCTTCCCCTCATCCCCTTCCCCCACTGCTGGGCTCAAAGGTCAAGTCCTCTTTCCAATGGACAACTGAGCTGGCTTCTGGTCTCCCTCTGCCTGGGTGTCATGCCCACCAGGGCAGGGGAGGGGAAGTGAAAGCTCCAGATTGGAGTCAAAAAAATGGGTGGACCACTGCCCACTCAAAACCTGCAAGGGCAACATACTGCACATCCATTACACAGGGAGACTGGAGGATAGTACTGAGTTTGACAGCAACCTCCAACAGGACCAGCCCTTTGTCTTCTCCTTGGGGACAGGCCAGGTTATCAAAGGCTGGGACCAGGGGCTCCTTGGGATGAGGGGGAGAAGTGTTAACTGGTGATCCCTTCAGAGCTGGGATATGGGGATTGAGGAGCTCCCCCAAAGATTCCAGGTAGATCCACATTGGTGTTTGAGGTGGAGCTGCTGAAGATTAAATGGAGACCTGAAATCTAGCGGAGGGGTTGAGGAGAAAAAGGGGGAAGGAAGCCCACCCAGCCTTCTCTCAGGAGACCAGACTTTGTTTAAAAAAAGTAAAATAAAAAAAGCCAAAGGGGGAGAAAAATACACCTACCTCAAAAATACCCTACTCCCAGACACATTAGACAGTATTATTCATTTTTTAGTAAGATTTTTTAAAGATGTGTATCCTTGAAGTATATAAGCAAAATAAACTCAGAATAGTGGCAATGTGTTGTTTTTCCTCAATATATAATAAAAAGTCAATGTTTATTGATTTATTTATATTAAGAAACACATTTAATTGTTCCCTACAATACTCTATTAATCATAAATACCCCAGATAGGTAATAGACTAAAATCCTAACATGTCTGAGAATGAATTTATGACAATGGTTTCTTCCATGGATAGATGAAGAGAGATTCTGAAAGGAGAGGAGTGGCAGAAGCTAATTTGCACCTCAATTTTTAGGAGGGGTGAGAAAGGAAATAGATACCCAATTGCTGAAATAGGAAGCTAGAAACATAATGACTTAGAGAAGTTTTAGAATGTCTTTGATCAAATCTCTCAAAATGTTATTCCTCTATTTCCTGAGATATCTGTCTTCCTAAAAGAAGAGTGGTGATAATGAAGTCCAAAGGCATATTGGGGTATTCTACAGTTGAATCTATTGATTGTAACATCTGACAGTATCTAATATAGAAAACCAACATGTAAAATCTATATTTCAGGCAGAAACTCCTACAATAGTAACTATAGAAGAGAGCTAGATTATCTTCTCAAACTAATGACTCTAGCTCTTGACTAGAATAATAAAATGATAGGACATATATAGAATGTGCCCCTTTCGTTAAAGACACACAACTACCCTGAAGTGTGAGCAAAAATCATCTGATCATAAAATCAATGGGGATTTTAGTTTATCACACTCTTCACTACAATATAGTATTTAAGAGGTAATTTTTTTCAGTGACTTCTTTAAGATTTTTAACCAGTAAAGCCTTACAGTATCACTAAAATATCACTTCACAATCTTCATGATAAAGCCAGGAAAATTTACACTAAAGGAAGACCAATATTTATTTAAGGCAATGGGGTTAAGTGACTTGCTCAAGGTCATTCAGCTAGGCAATTATTAAGTGTCTGAGGCCAGATTTGAACTCAGGTCCTCCTGACTCCAGGGTCAATGCTCTATCCACTGCACCACCTGGCTGTCCCTTGTGGTTTGTCTCAAGAAATAGAAAGGAGAAATCAAGGACAAAAATCTAGGGACTATTTTTTGAATGGTTTGGATGCAATTTTTCCAGGTCAGTTAATACCCTATATGTTTGTCTTCTCTTTTGAAATACTTTTAAGGTTGTGATCAATTTTAGGTATGTAATTACTCTAAAAAATAATAAAGAAAATAAAAGGAGTCACCTTGAGGTGGGGAATAGTCATCAGAATCTGTGTCACTCTCACTGCTATCTTCTACCAGAAAACTGGGATAGTTCCAGGACATGCTCAGGATTCCATCTGACTCATGAAGGAGAACATGTGCCAACATCCTGCCATGGCAGTCCATAACAATCACCTGCCCATCAGCAGTGCCAAACAGTACCTGAAAATAAAGTTACTAAAATAGTTATTAGAGAAAGAGGAAGGAAACTGCTATTTCAAGCAAATGCAACTGCCTCAACTCAAAGATAAATAATGGGTATAGTTCACTTGGCAGATAATTAGAATTTTGGAGGAAAGTACAGTGAGTGATCTGAGTGTCGGATATTGGGAGAATAATAAAAGTTTTACATATATCGTATCATTAGAGTCTTAAAACTATTCTGTGAGGCACAGATAATATTATCCCAATAGAATTTGAGAGATTTTGTTGGGATCTATACCTAAGTTTTCCTTATTGCAACTTCAACACTTTATTTACTATGCCATGCTATTTCTAGGCAAAGTTTGAGTGACAGGAGTTCATGTAATAATCCTCTGATTTTTTCCAAGACAACAAACCAAAAAGGGGCTTTCTTCCAAACATAACTAGAAACAATAGACTAAGGGTAAGATAGATAAGAAAGTAAGAAAAAACAAGGCAGTAAATATTCTAAATATTATGCAGGAAAAAGAGAGAAGCAGATATGCAGTTAGATAGAAGGTTAAGAGGTTCAAAAGGTGTTTTCCAAGATAGAAAAGTCCAGGCATTGTTAAAAGATGGAAGAGAAAGTTTAACAAGAATGTAAAAGACTGAAAGAAATGGAAAACAAGTTGGCAGCTGTGCAAAGAAGACTATAGTTTTAGATTTGAGGATATGATGAAAGTCATAAGCAGAAAAAAATTACTTCAAACATTAAGTTAACAAATACCTATTAAACATGTTATGTTCCAGCACATAAGAAATTCTACTACTCTAGAGAGAACACTGAGCAACAGAGATGTGAAGGAATTCAGTCTTCAATTGGGGGAACACACATATTCAGGATTTTAATATTCTCTGACCACAAATGACTGTATTTCTTGAGCCATGTGAACTATGTTGATGTGATGAGATGCTGAATTCATCCTAATACATTGCCTTCTTTTTAAGGATTTTGCAAGGCAAATGGAGTTAAGTGACTTGCCCAAGGCCACACAGCTAAGGTAATTATTAAGTGTCTGAGGCCAAATTTGAACTCAGGTACTCCTGACTCCAGGGCCAGTGCTCTATCCACTGCGAAAAGTTATGTTAGTGAAGCATAAATTCCAGCAGGTTCTATCAGATTTATAGGGTTTTTCTCTTTGCTCTCTGAGATTAAATAAACATGGATTACTCTAAACTTGGTGATCAATTTCTCGACAATTTTGAACCATGAAATTGTTAAAAAGACAAACCAGCTCTTGGCGCTTTGTAGTCCCTTCTATTATGGACAATGGTGGAATTTTCTGCAATGATCTATTCTTAAGTGTTCATGCTTGAGGAAATAAAATTGAACATTAACACTTTAGAATTCAAGGTTCTATATGGGAAAGTTAAAAGAGCAATCAAGAAAATGAATTCAGAACAGTAGTCAGATTTGGATACATGTACATGAATGCATATATTTGTATATTTATGAATGTATAAATAAATGTGTATATATATGTTGTATATGCATATAAATATGTTGCCTCATAGTTTTCATATACACACAAACACAGATTTATATATATATGTAAGAAAATCATGCATAAGGCAACATAATTTTTAAGATTATGTTGCTCATATATGATATATATATATAATATATATAATATGTATTTTCAGATGAAATTACTATTTACACCTTGACAAAAAAAAATTTCAAAATGCCAGTAAGTTTTCAAATCTCTATTATACATATATTAAGTATACTCTTATGTGCCAGGCTCTGGAGACCTATCCTTTAAGGAGAAAATGCATACAAAGATAAATAAGTACAAAACATGTATAAAATAAATATGTTATGAGGGACCTAAAAACAGGGAGAGGGGAAAAGACTTCTAGCTTCTGAGTCAAATTTTGAAGTATTTTTAAAATGTTCTTATTTTAGTTTATCACACTTAATTGGAGGAAGGTACAGTGAGTGATCTGAGTGTTGGATATAGGGAGAATAATAAAAGTTTTACATCTATCATATCATTAGAGTCTTAAAACTATTCAAAATTAAGTGTGAAAGAAGCAAAAGATAGACAACACAACAATAAAGTTATAAGAAATTTTACAAATAAGGTAAAAGATACTTGGGAATAACATGTATAATTAACAAGAAGTATTTCACACATAACTGTGATATTTGTGAGTCAACCTAAATTCAAGTTTTCTACTATTTACAAAAGTTTAGTTCTCTTCATTCTTAAGCAATCTGAGATGAATTAATTTATAAAAGTGAACAGCAGATTATTTAAACCTTTCAACAGACTGAAAAGCATTTCTTACAACTGGTAGTAATCTCTATCAAGCTTTTTAGAAAAGCTTGCTATATAAGGTCCTTAATTACAGAAAAAAATTTATCTTTTCCTTCTTCTAGTATACCTTCAACAACTTATTCTAAATTGTGTTAATAATTAAGTTTCATTTGAATCTACAAAAGTCTTACTTTATATGCTCTTTAGATATCTTTGCTGGATCCTCTTCCTTCTCCCACCCTTTAAATTTTGGATATGCTTCATTCAGTAATTGGGTCTCTCTCAGCCGCTTTACTGAGGTTCAAACCTGCATTTTACAGTCCCATTCTGTCACCTGATTTAGTGATTCATTTCTCAAATGCTACTATAATTTATAAAGGAGATCTTAGAAAGGACATGAAAAAATAAGTTTGTGAAAGCCTGTATTTAAGCGGATAAGAGATTACTTCTATGTTACAGAGCAAACAAATAAGTTGTACCATAGTGATTCACCATAACCAGTAAGTAGTAGTAGGAGGATGGGAGGAAAGCATGGAGCCAACAAAACACATAACCTTTCAGAATTACCAAATTTCAAAGTCTTGACTCACTGCTACCCTTCTTAACTATTCACCTGCGTTGAGCACAAAATTCTATAAATCTTTCCTTCAAAATTTCATTTATATACTTACACAGTACTACTAGACTAATTTTCCTATTTACAATTTTTGTTATTCATTCATTCACAGCTGTGTCTGATTCGTTCTGAGTTCATGAACCAAAGCAAGCCAAAGCCCATGGGGTTTTCTTGACAAAGATTCTAGAATAGTTAAGGGGGATTAAGGTAAACAGGTTAAGTGACTCATCCCCAGTCACATGGCTATTAAGTGTCTGAGGCCAAATTTGAACTCAGGTCCAGCACTTATTCTCTTCTCTATCCAATGAGCTACCTAGTTGTCTGATTTTTGTCTTGCCCTTTCTCTAAAGAAATACCTTCAAAGGCTCTCTAATTTTCTCATCATTCAATCTTGTCTGTCTGGATCTCAAAGCTTTTTATTACCTAGTCCCAGATTTTCCTATTTAACCTTATTTTCCACTGCTAGCTGACACAACCTCTGCTATAACAGAGCTGATCTCACTGACCTGTGAATATTATTTTCATTTATGTATCCAAACATTTACATATACTCTTTCTGTCACTTTTCCAAATCATGTTCATTCTTCAAAATTCAATTCTGAATGGAATTTGCTCAATTCACCAA
Organism: Macrotis lagotis; assembly: GCF_037893015.1. NCBI lineage: Eukaryota > Metazoa > Chordata > Mammalia > Peramelemorphia > Peramelidae > Macrotis > Macrotis lagotis. The sequence goes on along the minus strand of NC_133662.1, from coordinate 175,067,307 downwards.
TCCTCACCTTTATAACATTAATAATCAATTGATGTATCATCTCATTTATCTGTATATTCCTTTCAATGATATAAATCTCAACTCTTGCAGCATTTATGTCCTCAAACAATGTGGCCCCAGGACGACTAGCTTTCTCTTAATATCACATGAATGCTAATGATTTGTTTGACAGTCCAGCTTCCTGGTTCAGCTCTATGGATGGATGTATAGATCGATGGATGAACTCCTCAGGTCATTCACCCAATTATATATATTAAAATCTAAACAATAGATATTTTTCATTTGGTTTTTTCCTATGAAGATAATCAAGGGATTACTTTTTTTTTATAAATATATTGCAAGTCTCTTGTTCTGAGACTTCATGCAAGCATAATATAATCTGCAAACAAGGACACTTGGACAATCTACCTCTTTCATGTAAGTAGCTAACACTTATGGGGAACATCCATGTTTGTATTTTAAGTATCTCTTGACATTAAAGATCAGAGTAACATCAAAAACATTTCTGTATTGTTTTATCTTTCAAAGGATTTTATATAATTCTGAAATATTATGAGATACATATTAGAAAAGAGCCTTTAAAGTAGTATTTTGCTCTACTAAATCAAATTTTTGGAAAATTGCATACAGTGTATACAAAGTACAGTAGAATCTCACATTTTCTAAAACCTTCAGTGAAATGAATGGTAATAAAAATATAGTCTTTTACAAAACATTTGTGAAAGTCTGCCAGTCACTTTCAACTCCTCTCACAAAAAGTTTCTTCTATTCCATCCTCTTTTTTAAAAAACAGATGTTGATAACAAGTTGAATAGTTTTAGAGTTTAAAGTGACATTTGTAATTTCCTTTTTATATTTATTTTATTTTTGTATAAATGATGTTTTTATACATTACTAAAATATTCTTGTTTAAAAGTAAACATAATACTGCTCCCCCCCCCAAAACAGACCCTGATGAGCAATAAAGAGAAAAAATTTAAAATTAAAAAAAATAATAATAATAGGGGCAGCTAGGTGGCACAGTGGATGGAGCACTGGCCCTAGAGTCAGGAGAACCCAAGCCCAAATCCAGTCCCAGACACCCAACAATTACCCAACTGTGCAACCCAGGAAAGCCACCCCAATCCCATAGCCCTGCAAAAACCAAAATAAAATAAAATATTCTAATTGTAATAATAATAATAGTAATAACAAATGTACTTCAGTCTGTGTTCCAACACCACCAGCTCTGTTACTGGTGGATCACATTCTTTAGGAGAAGTCCACCACAAAAGCTACTTCCATATTTTTCCACCATTGTCATTGCTGATCGCAACTCCCTCCATTCATATTTCCCCAATACCATACACTATATTTTCTCTCTCCTTTCACTCTGTCCCTCTTTTTAAATGTGCTGTAGAGTAGATGAGTGATGCAGCAGACTGATCACCAGCTCTGGAGCCAAGAGGCCCCGAGCCCACATACCACCCCTAAGGCCCAGCAACCATCCAGCCCTGTGGTCCCGGAGAGGTCATCCAATCCCAGCCCTTTTCAAGAAGCAAAAAAAGAAAATGTGTCATATCTGGCCACTTTCCCCCATGGTCCATCCTCTCCTCCATCACTCACATCCCCCTTTCCCCTGCCCCCCTTCTCTCCTTCTTATTCTAAATTTCTATACCCCATTGAGTATATATGCTGTTTCCTCTCCGAGCCACCTCTGATGAGAGTGAAGGTTACCTCATTGCCCCTCGCCTTCCCCCCTTCCATAGCATTGCAATAGCTCATTGTAATAAAAAAACATCTTATAGGAAATATCTTAGCCTATTCCACCTCTCCTTTCTCTTACTCCCATTACATTTCCCTTTTAGCTACTGACTCCATTTTTACAATATATTATATTCCGAGCCCTAAGTAGTTGAGGCTAAATCCGGTGTGATCCTGACTGCAGCTCCCTGATATCTGAATTGTGTCCTTCTGGCTGCTTGTAATATTTTTTTCTTTGACTTGGGAGTTCTGGAACTTGGCTATAATATTCCTGGAGGTTGGGTTTTTTTTTGGGGGGGGATCTCTTTCTGGTGGAGATTGGTGGATTCTCTCAATTTCTATTTTGCCCTCTGCTTCTAGAATATCTGGGCAATTTTCCTGTAGGAATTCTTTGAAAATGATGTCAAGGTTCTTTTCCTTATCATGACTTTCAGGTATCCCAATAATGTTTAAATTACTTTCCTGAATCTGTTTTCCAGATCAGTTGTTTTTTCAATGAGATGTTTCACAATTTCTTCTAATTTTTCATTCTTTTGGTTTTGAAGTATTGTGTCTTGAATGAAACATGAAAAAGAAGTCAGCAGCTTCCTTTCGTTCCATTCTATTTCTGAAGGATTTGTTTTTCTCAGAGAGCTTTCTTCTCTTTTCCCATCTGGCCAATTCTGCTTTTTAAAGCATTCTTCTCCTCAATAACTTTTTGAACTGTTGATCTATGCTGGTTTTTAACATGTTATTTTCTTCAGCATTCTTTTGGCTCTCCTCGACTAAGCTGCTGACTTCTTTTTCATGTTTTTTTCTACATCTCTCTCGTTTCTTTGCCCAATTTTTCTTCCATCTCCCTCACTTGAGTTTCAAAATCTTTTCTGAGCTCTGTCAAAGCCTGAACCCAACTTCCGTTTTTCTTGGAGTCTTTAGATGCAGGAGTCTGTATTTCCTCATCTTCAGATTGAGTATTTTGATCTTTCTTGGGATCATAGACAATTTCTCAATGGTGTTCCGCTTTTTTCTCTGTTTGCTTATTTCTCCAGCCTGCGCCTGGCTTTGGAGAGTGCTTCCTGAGCTTTTGAGCATTACTGGGACACACAATCCCACAAGGATCTCCATGTGTGAGGCTCTGTCTTCCCTCCTGGTTTATGAATGACCCTCTGCCACAGGGCTGATGCCCCCCATGGGAGGCCTAGACTGTGATCAGGATCTGAATGTGGTCAGAGCCCCAGAGTCCTGGGAAATCTCTCTCCACTCCCCTTAGGTGTGCTGAACACTCAAGGCTCAGTTGCCTGGGGGCTCCTGCTTACTGGCTCTGCCTGCTCCCATTTCCTGCATCTGGGCTGCTGTGGGGCCCTGCTGCTGGCTGGGTGCCCTGAGGGCCAGGCTTCACAAGCTAGCTCTGGCAGAGGGTCCCCCACCCCTGCCATGAGCCAGGGGTCCCAGGTGACCTGGGGCTGCCTCCAGAAGGCTGAAGTTCCTTCACTCAGATGGGCCACCCCTCTAACCCCGTGGAGCAGAGCCTTTCCGCTTATTTCCAGGTTACCCTGGGCTTGAGAATTGCCTCACTGGATTCCTCTGTGGGTTCTGTCTCTCAAAAATTTAGAGTCCCTATTTTATAAGGTGGTGGGTTTTTTTAGTTTTTTTTTTTTTTTTGCAAGGCAAATGGGGTTAAGTGGCTTGCCCAAGGCCACACAGCTAGGTAATTATTAAGTGTCTGAGACTGGATTTGAACACAGGTACTGCTGACTCCAGGGCCAGTGCTTTATCCACTGTGCCACCTAGCTGTCCTATAAGTTTTGAAATATTAGAGAGAGTACCTAAGAGAGGCTCTTCTCCTGTTGTCATCTTGGCTCTGCCCTTGTAAAGTATTCTTTATAAAAAATTCATAGATAGGAAAGTAAAACTATGGGTCTAAAACTTCTTTCCCATCCTCTCTGGTATGTTCCTCTCCTTCAGATTCCTTTCAACATCCTCAAAATTTCTCAAATATGAGTTCCTCTATGTGGATGTGGAATAAGACCATCTGCTTTTCTTATCCAATGCCATTCCCATTTTTGTCATAAACATATACAGCACTGAGCTATCTGAATCTAAATGTGGTGGCTCCACTATTCCTTGTGAATATTTTTAAAATTAAGAAAAAAAATTTCCAGGTTTTTTTTCCCTTTCCTCTTCTTCATTTTTAATTGTTTCACCTTAATATAGCCTTGGGGTGACTGCTTTCTTGGGTTTTGAACCAAGTCTCCCATAAACTAGTTGCTCCTGCGCAAAATCTTTTTTGCATATGACTTTCCAAATAAATTTATATATTCTAATATTGCCTAGTCGCCATCTTCCCTTACTTGGCAAATAAGTCAAATAAGTCCTCTATTTATGACAACTGATTAAACAATGGTTCAACTTCTGTGTCACAATTAATGTTATTAGTATTCCATTAATCTTATTTTGTCATTGCAAGAAGTGTGTGTCTGTGTGTGAGTGGTAGGAAAGAAAGTAGCATAAGATGGAGGGCCTGAGCAATTTTATTTTTTTAGGAATTGCTACTTGCAACTTGTGAGCCATTCCAAACTTAGCAAAATTGCTTTTCATGAAGGAGAAAGTCTTTATCAATCCCATTTAACTCCTTTCTCTATATATAGCTTATTTGTACATATGTGCTTAAGAAATGCTTACTTTTTGAGATATCAATAAAATTTTACCCAATCTAATCCTGTCTTCTAAGGGAAGGTTTTCCCAACCCTCTACATTCTAATACCTTTCATCTCTTAATTATTTCCTGCTTATTTGGTATGTAGTTTATATTTGCTTGTTTATTCTCTCCCCATTAGACTGTGATCTCCTCAAAGTCAGAAATTTCCTTTTGTCTCTTTGTAAACCCAAGACTTAGCACTACCTGGTACATAGAAGACACTTAATAAAAGTTGACTGGATGACAAAATAGAAACTGCCTACTGTTAACTAAATCTCATTTCAGTCTATTTCACTTTTTAAGCAATTATAAACCACATTCAATGTCTTGCTGTTTTATGTACATTAATCTTGCTTCTCCAACTAGAATCTCCTGTGCTCCTTCAGGGCGGTGTTAACTATAGAGAGTACTTTGAATAATGCTGATTACATACTGGAAGGCACAGGAGGTGGTCAAGCTGGAGAAAAGAAGATCTAGGGAAGAAATATATGCTATGTTCAAGTATTTGAAGGGCTACCAGGTTAGAAGAATTGGAGCAATGGATAAAATAAGGGATCTTGGGTTTAAGGAAACATTTCCCAACAATTAGAACCATTCAAAAACATAATAGATTACATATGGAGAGAATTTATTCCAGGTTGGCTGACTAAAAAACTGTTATGGAGGAATCCCAGTTCAGATACACACACAGATATAAAGAACAGGTTCCCAACTTTATCTGTTATTCTATTCAAGTAATATTCACTGATCAACTACGTTTCTAAACCTTCCTCTTATTCTCCTAGGTCTCCACTTTTGATTCTCCTCCATTTCATTTCTTTTATAGTATTCATTATCATTACTACTTTCCTCTTCTCACCAATTCTCATTTTCAACCCCTCTAGAGTCTTACCTAATGTTTTCTAATAATTTGTTTCCTTTCATTTTATACCTTCCTTTCTTTAAATCAGAATTTTTGATCATACTCTATGAGTAATCCTTTCTCAAAATTCTTACTTCAACTTTTGCAACTACTGATTTTATACAATTATTTTAAGCACTTTCTGCTCCATCATCCCTTTTAAATTCCTGAGAGACAAAATAATGTGCTTGCTCTTCAATGAGTAAAAATTCCCTAATAAATCACTCAGTACCTCTTTATGTTCAGTTGAGTGACTTTATGTGAGTTGAGTGACTTCCACTATATCTTCAAATTTATTTTATATTATCATCAATGCTCAATATAAGTGAATATCAGTTAAATTTTTCAGGAACCAAAGTCTTCTCCAATTCAATTTTTTTAACTCCATGATATTTTTATGTACTACAATTTTAAGAGCACAAATATCACCACTTAAAAAATAGAACTACAAAAACCTCAAATTTTCAGTCTCTAATTATACATGCCTAATAAACAGTTTGAAAAACTGTTGTGGTAAATTCCCATTATCAAAATAGATATTACTGAAAATTCTCAAATGTTTATTTTATTCTAGCTGCAACAGAATTTAATTAGAAATATTGGTGCTAAATTGTGAACAAGTAGTAATTTTTTCCCTGGCTTTTTTTTTTTTAGTTTTTGCAAGGCAATGGGGTTAAGTGGTTTGCCCAAGGCCACACAGCTAGGTAATTATTGTCTGAGGCTGGATTTGAACTCAGGTACTCCTGACTCCAGGGCCAGTGCTCTATCCATTATACCACCTAGCCGCCCCTGGGTTTCTTGAAATCTTAAAACTAAACAACAAATTGCCAAATTGCTTCTAGGTTATCACTTTTTCAAACTGTACTCACACTCCTCTGAGATCACAATGAAATAAACTCACAGTCTTTAAACTATTTTTAAAATGACTTCTTGATGAATAACTTAATTTAATATCCAGGTGTAAGGTATCAAGATTAGATGGGTATAATGTGCATTGTGTAAAATATAGAGCAACCAAGACAGATATATAAAAACAAATAAACCAAAATCCCCCCCCCCAAAAAAACAATTATACACCTAAATTTCAGAATTTTCCTGAATGTCAAGAAGGGAAATTTTGAAAAATATCAAGAGCTGATGAAAACAATCTATAAAAAGACACACTAAATTAACAAATCAATTCTTTCTCCTGAAATTGTGACTCTCCAACTGCTTATTAAATACTTCAAACAGGATGAACTATAAGAATCTTGAATACAATGTATCCAAAATTAAATTCAATATTTTTCCCAACAGATTCAATGCCCTTCTAAATTTCTCTATTGTTATATTGTTATTTTTTCAATATCCTTAATTCCGTTATAATATCCTTAATTCTCATAGCTTCACAACATCAGCATTAGCTCCAACTCTGCAAATTCTTCTTAACTTTTTTTTTTTTAGGTTTTTGGCAAGGCAAATGGGGTTAAGTGGCTTGCCCAAGGCCACACAGCTAGGTAATTATTAAGTGTCTGAGGTCGGATTTGAACCCAGGTACTCCTGACTTCAGGGCTGATGCTTTATCCACTGCACCACCTAGCCACCCCAAATTCTCCTTAACTTCATTCAAATAATTGGAAAGTAAACAAAACATTGCATTTCTATCTCCACAGTATACTCTTTGCAAGATCTCACTTTCTTTCTTAACTAAGCTATGCCTCTCATTTTAACAAATGCAAAAGACTCCTAATTGATCTCTGTCCCCCCTCACCACTCCTATCTCTTAATATTATCTCCAAAAGCACATCCTTCATATTCATATGGTTGCCAAAGTGATTCTCTTAAAAGTAGAGGTGCTCAAATCAAGGACAGTACCACAATACTGCTTCTTATATCCAATCTATTCTTCCAATCTTTTCAAACTGCTCCCTGTGGTTCCTTACACATATTTGTTTTCTCATTTCCCTATATTCAGAGAGGTTCTTATTGATTTACACTACTCATTTTTTCCTCTTAAAATCTCTTCTTTCTTAGGTGCTATAGAATTATGGTCATGACACTGATGACCAAAATTATGAGAATAATATAGCAAAATAAGCTTTTATGATAAAGTAAACAATTTTTTCTTGGCCATTTGGAATTAGAAAAGGTGAAAGGTAAACCTTAATTAGGGTTTTTTTTTAGTTTGGTTTTTTTTGCAAGGCATATGGGGTTAAGTGGTTTGCCCAAGGCCACACAGCTAGGTAATTATTAAGTGTCTGAAGACGGATTTGAACTCAGGTACTCCTGACTCCAGGGCTGGTGCTCTATCTACTGCATCACCTAGCCGCCCTGTTAACTAAGGTTTTGAAGATAGTAGATCACTATTCTAAAATAGGAGCAAGAATAAGTAGAGGGTAAATAGATGCTATGGAGAGAAAGTCATAATTTCATAATTTCACTCTTGCAAAAGTAACCTTGCAAAAAATAATTGGCATATGGCAAAGTTAGGCTGAATGATGGTCAAAAAATAGTATTTTTTTTTAGGTCACAAAATATAAAAGTAGAGAGGATATAGAATAGTAATAGTTTATCAGTAGTATTAAACACCATTATTTATAAAAAAATGTATATGTGCCAGACTGGACTGAGATTTATAATTGATTAGTTTTGCCAAGGAAATGTCTAAAGTGGGGCTTTAAAATGCTAAAAACTACATTATTAAAAGATTCAAGAATAAATATGAAATAGAAGAGATAGATGTATGGAATGGAAAAATGATGAATGGAAAAGGGGAGATGAAGTAGTACTTATTAGAATGAGTTGTGCCAAGTCATGGACCTTTGCTTTTTTAAAATAATGAAGAGAGGGTAGAGCCAAGATGGTGACAAGAATGGATTGTGTCTTAGGCGCTCTCTCATAATTCTTCAAAATTAAGGACTCTAACTTTTTCGAGAGACAGAACCCACAGAGGGACCCAGTGAGGCAGTTCTCCTATTCAAGGCAACCTGGAAAAGAGCAGAAAGGCTCTGCTCCCCGGGGTCGGAGGGGCAGCCTGCAGAGGGGTGGCCCACCAGAGCAAAAGAACTTCAGCCTCCCAGAGGCAGCCTGAGGGCGCTGGGAGCCCCAGCCCCCAGCAGCAGGGAGTCTCCTGAGTTGCACCCTGAGGAGCACCAGGCACAAAGTGGGGGAACAGCGGGGAACCTCTGCCAGAGCGAGCAAGTGAAGCCCAGCCCTCAGGGCACACAGCTAGCAGTGTGGCCAAGGCAGCCCAGATCCAGGAAACAGAAGCAGGTGGAGCTAGTAAGCTGGAGCCCCCAGGGCATGAGCCCATTGAGCTGAGGGAGGGGAATGAAGAGAGAGAGAGAGAGAGAGAGAGAGACTGCAGAGCTCTGTCCTCTGTCCCTGGAACAGGACTCTGGGGCTCTGACCACATTCAGACCCTGATCGAAGTATAGGCCCCCCATAGAACAGCAGGGCCACCCCCACCTCAGCCCCATGGCAGAGGGGGACACATATGGTCATTCACAGACCAGGAGGGAGGACAAAGCTTCACACACTGAGACCCTTGTGGGAGTGCGCCAAAAGCTCAGGAAGGACCCCAAAAACAGGCTTAGGCTGGGAAAATGAGCAAGCAGAGAAAAAAGAGGAAGACCATTGAGAAATATATTAACTATGATCCCAAGAAGGATCAATATACTCAGTCTGAAGATGAGGAAACACAAGCTCCTGCATCTAAAGACTCCAAGAAAAAACAAATTAGGCTCAGGCTATGACAGAGCTCAAAAAAGACTTTGAAAATCAAATGAGGGAGTTAGAAGAAAAATTGGGAAAAGAAATGAGAGAGATGCAGGAAAAACATGAAAATGAAGTCAGCAGCCTAGTCAAGGAAATCCAAAAAAATGCTGAAGAAAATAGCATGCTAAAAACCAGCTTAGGTCAAATGGATAAAACAGTTCAAAAAGTTATTGAGGAGAAGAATGCTTTAAAAAGCAAAATTGGCCAGATGGAAAAAGAGATAAGAAAGCTCTCTGAGGAAAACAAATACTTCAGACAAAGAATAGAACTCAAGGAGATTGATGAATTTATAAGAAATCAGGAATCAATACTTCAAAACCAAAAAAATGAAAAATTAGAAGAAAATGTGAAACATCTCATTGAAAAAACAACTGATATAGAAAACAGATTTAGGAAAGATAATTTTAAAATTATTGGAATACCTGAAAGTAATGACCAGGAAAAGAGCCTTGACATCATTTTCAAAGTATTATTACAAGAAAATTGCCCTGAAATCACAGAAGCAGAAGGCAAAATAGAAATGGAGAGAATCCACCAATTTCCCTGAGAAAGAGATCCAAAAGGAAAAAAAAAAAACCCCCAGGAATATTATAGCCAAGTTCCAGAACTCCCAAGTCAAAGAGAAAATATTACAAGCAGCCAGAAGGACACAATTCAAATATCATGGAGCTGCAGTCAGGATCACACAGGACTTTGCAGCAACTACATTAAAATCTCGTAGGGCTTGGAATATAATATACCGGAAGGCAAAAGAGCTTGGAATGCAACCGAGAATCAACTACCCAGCAAAAATGAATGTCCTCTTCCAGGGAAAAAGATGGACTTTCAATGAACCAGGGGAATTTCAAATGTTCCTGTTGGAATGGCCAGAGCTGAACAGAAGGTTTGATCTTCAGATACAGGACTCAGGTGAAGCATAGAGATTGGAGGAGAAGGGGAAAATATGAGGGACTTAATGAGGATGAACTGCATGTATTCCTGCATAGAAAAATGACACTGATAATACTCATATGAACCTTCTCAGTTAATAGAGAAGGTAGAAGGAGCTTTTATAGTTGAAGCACAGGAGAAAGCTGAATTTGAAGATAAAATATGGTGTAAAAATGGAGTCAATAGAAAAAAGGGAAATGTAATGGGAGAAAGAAAAAGAAGAGGGGGCATAGGCCAAGATATTTCATATAATAAGATTTTTCTCTATTACAATGAGCTGTTGCAATGATATGGAAGGGGGAAGACAAGGGGGAATGAGGGAATCTTCACTCTCATCAGAGGTGGCTAGGAGAGGAAACAGCATATATACTCAATGAGGTATAGACATCTGGAGTAAGAAGGAAGGGGGGGACAGGGGGAAGAGGGGGGATGTGAGTAATGGAGGAGAGCATGGACCATGGGGGGAGAGTGGTCAGATATAACACATTTTCTTTTTTACTTCTTGCAAGGGGCTGGGATTGGGTGGCCTGTCCAGGACCATAGGGCCAGGTGGACACTGGGCCTAAGGGATGGTAAGGGGGCTCAGGGCCTCTTGGCCCCAGGACCAGGCATCTGTCTGCTGTGCCACTCAGCAACCCTACAGCAGAGTCAGAATGAAAGGAGAGAGAAAATATAGTACATGGTAGTGGAGAAATACCAAAGGAGGGAGTTGCGATCAGCAATGGCAATGGTGGAAAAATATGGAAGTGACTTTTGTGATGTACTTATCATAAAGAATGTGAACCACCTGCAACAGAGTTGGTGGTGTTTGAACACAGACTGAAGCACATTTTTTATTATTATTATTTTTGGGAGGTGCAGGGCAAATGGGGCTGAGTGGCCTGCCTGGGGTCACATAGCAGAGTGACTATTGGGTGTCTGAGGCCGGATTTGGACCTGGGTGTTCCAGGCTCAAGGGCCAGTGTGGCCAGTCTGCCACCCAACCACCCCTACAATTATTACTATTTTATTTTATTTTGGGTCTTTCTTTTTCTTTTTCTTTTTCTTTTTTTTGGTTTTTGCAGGGCAGTGGGGTTGGGGTGGCTTGCATTTCACACGGCTGGGTGATTGTTGGGTGTATGGGGCCAGATATGGACTCACAGGTGCTCCTGGCTCCAGGGCTGGTGCTCTGTCCATTGCGCCACCTGGCCATACCTACAAATACTACTATTATTTATTAATTTTAATTTTTTTCTCTCCCCTTTACTTTATTGCTCAAGTGAGTCTATATTTTTGGGGGGGAGGGGGTATTTTATTTACTCTTAAACAAGAATATTTTATTAATGTATAAAAAACATTATTTGTACAAAATGAGAATAAATATTAAATATTTTAAAAATAATAAATTGACCTTTTTGTAACTTCAAAAAATAAAATAAAATAAAATAATGAAGCAAAAAAAAAGCATATATTAAGAAGACTTTCTACTGCTTTCTAATGTTTCAAGTACAGGTATGGATAAGGGTTGTTTGTCTAAAGTATACTTTATGTTACCCATAAATTTTTTCAAATTAGAATGTTTCAGTTTAAAAGGTCATCAGCAAACTACTGATTAAACTTTTGGCTAAACAATTCTGGAAGTCCTAATTTGTGAGGTTGGAGTGTAACTGGGTCTTTGACACTCAGGCTGGAAATGAAGTGGTTACTCATGATGTCAATCCCCCTAGTGATTGGAACAGACCTGCTTAATTTCTAATCTGGACCAATTTTCCCTCAAGTAATTCCCATCCCTACCTAGGTAAGAATTCCCAAGATCAAACAATTCATGAGCCTCACACTTGCCAACAGCAGGGATCACATATATGTGCAGGCATTATATTTTGTATGATTGACATGTTTTTCTAGTTACCTTAAACTTTTAAATTAAATAAAAAATTAGTAAACGCTATCAGGGGTGTTTGAGTTTAAACATAAGATCTCTAAGTTGAAATTCTATATCACAATATTTATGCATTGAAATATCTCCCTAATCACATTCATGTAGACTATCTAAGAACACAGTAAAATAGTTTTTATTATTTCAAAGGTCTATTTTTTAAAAATAATGTGTCTTCTTTCAGTGATTTATTCTATTATTTTATGAATGGAGACTTTTTTGGTATAATAAACTAAAATAAATGTTTTGATTTTTAAAAAAGAAATAGAGTGTTAGATCAGTGGAATGGATAAGGTACAGTAGTAAATGACATAGTAACCAATAGGCTAAGAACTCATTCTTTATAACATAAACTTCTGGAAAAACTGAAAAACAGTATGGCAGAAACTAAGCATAGACCAACATATTATACCCTATATCAAGATAAGGCTAAAATGGGTACATGATTTAGACATAAAGGGTGAACGCCATAAGCCAATTAGGAGAACAAGGAATAGTTTATCTGTCAGATCTATAGAGAGGGGAGTAGTTTATGATCAAAGAATAAAATGCAAAATGAATCATTTTGTTTACATTAAATTTAAAAAGTTTTGCACAAAAAAACTCCAATAAAACAAAATTAGAAGGAACAAAGAAAACCAGGAAACAATTTTTACAGCTAGTTTCTCACAAAGATCTAATTTCTAAAATATATAGAGAACTGAGTCAAATTTATAATTCAAGACAGTCTTCAATTGATAAATGGTCAAAGGATAAGAACAGGCAGTTTTCGGATGAAAAATTTAAAACTATTAATAGTCATATGAAAAAATGTTCTAAATCATTATTGAATAGAGAAATGCAAATTAAAACAATGCTGAACTTTACCCTCATATTTATCAGATTAGGCAATATGACAAAATAAGGAAAATGATCCATTTTGGGGAGGATGTAGGCAAACTGGGACACTGATGAGTACTAATCTAACCATTCTGGAGAGCTATTTGGTACTATGCCCAAAGGGTTATCCAACTACCTTTGATCCATAAGTACTACTACTATGTCTATATCTCAAAGAGATCATAACAAAGGGCAAAAGATAATAGTTGTAGTGGCTAGAATTAGAAATTGAGGGAATGCCTATGAACTGAGGAATGGCTGAACAAATCATGGTATATGAATGTGATGTAAAAAATCCTGAGCAGGTAGATTTCAGAAAAACCTGGAAAAGACTCGCATGAACTGATGCTGAATAAAGTGAGCAGAACCAGAACACTGTACACATTAACCTCAACATTATGTGATGATCAGATAAGTTAGACGTAGTTCTTATCAGAAGTCCACTAAAGAAAAACAATTCTAAAAGAACTGTGATAGAAAATGCCATCCACACCAGAGAAAAAACTATGGAGTCCGAATGCAGATCAAAGAATATTTTCATTTTTTAAAAAATTATTTTATTTTTCTCTCATGTTTTTCTCTTTTGTTCTACTTCTAACATAGAAATATGTTAAACATGATTTTATATGAAATAGAACTTGTGGCAGATTACTCGCTGTCATGGGAAGGGGAACAGAGAGGGAGAAAAATGAATGTTAAAAACTATCTTTATGTGTGGCCTTGGGCAAGCCACTTAACCCCATTTGCCTTGCACCCCCCCAAAAAAAAACCTATCTTTACATATAATTGGAAAAAAATTAATATTAAAAAAATCTTCCCAAAGGAAAAGTTCCCCAATGATTTGAACTCTTCTAAATGACAGATATCAAGCTGTAGTACTAACATGACAGTGAATGTTTTATTTACTTATTATTTAATAACACAAATGGGTTAAGACAGTATACACTTCACTTCCTCCTCACCTAGGACTAAACACTGGGTACAGGTGCCCTGACAGAACAACAGTGTCCATTTCCAGAAAACTGCATTAGAAGTTGGTGAAGCTCTGTTTATGTTTTGTTATCTGACCAAATATTAGCATTCAAGTAAAGGTGTTTTTGAATATGTTTGTATCTTTCCCACACTGGAATCATATTCATCAAGATAAATCTATTTTGAACAACTGTGGATTTGGATTAAAAAAGATTGCCTATGAATGTGTGTGTATATACATATACATATACATACATATATATATATATATATATATATATATATACTTAAAAGATGTAATTAATGGCAAACCATGTGCTATGAAAATCATTTATTTTCTCATTTCCTAATTTTCAGAAAGTATTTAAGATATTTTTGCATTTAATTTTCCTAACAATCTGCAATCTGTATGTTCATAATTTCATTATGACCTATAAATAATCTAGTCCCCACAATGCTTAAAGAAAACTTTACAATTTCAACTTTATAATTTTGGTCTTCAAAGATGACTTGTATTCTATGTTCATTAACACTTTGCATCCTATATGTGTGCTTATGTGTGCATGTGTGAATGGAAAGGAGAGAGAAATGTTAATTGTTTATACTTTTGTCAAGGAATTTGCTTCCTCCCTTAAGGAATACTGTAGAAGAAGCTTAAAGCCCAAAAAAACAAAACCTAAAAAAACTTCAAAATTTGTATAACAACTAAGTGGGGTAAAAAGTAAATTCGTATTTATTCCTTCCTTATCACTTAATTTTTAGGATTAGTTCCAACCTTTCCCTTGATTAATAGAATTTTGCTTAATAAGTCAAAAGGTGCAAGATAGGTATCTAAATAGTGGAGAGCTAACAAATTTAAGAGGTTCGTTAAACTTACTTTTTGTTCCAACTGGAATGAGAGAATGAAGTTAAAGAAATCAAGTCAAGCAAGCATTTATCAAATTTTTACAAGTTTCTAGGCACTTTTGCTTACATGCTAGGGATACAAAAAGTCTAAAATTAGTCCCTCCTCTCAAAGAGGCTCTCAATCTAATGTTAGAGATGAGCAAACAACTATGAACCAACTATACAAATAGAATAAATTTCAGAGGAAAGACTGTATGTGGATGGTTCAATTTTAGGAGACTTCTGGGAAGATTGATTGACTTCAGATAAATATATAAGAGCAATTTTTTAAAAAGGAACAAAATATCTTTTGAGATAATGAATTCTTTTATTACTTAAGGAGAGATTACACTTGTTAAAAAAAAAGTCACAGAAGGGACCCAAACCTTGTGATCAAGGTTGAGGTTCTTTCCAACTTTTCTTCCCCAAATTGGTTTTTTAACTAGTAATTTGCATGAATCCTATTCACATACATATGAATACAAGCATCGTATTGTATATTTCCCATAAAGATAGTTTTAACTATTTTGGGTTGAAAGTAATAAATCACTGAGATTTCATTCCTTTCTTGTATTTACAAAAGATCTGTACCACGTTCTTTCTTGGCTGTTTTGAATATAACATTTTAAAACTTTCAAAAGGAGTTAGTATTGGCATAGTAACTACAGAAAATAATATCAATACTACCATTGCCTTCAGAAATGAAGCATAAACTGTCATAATGTTAGTTACTATCCCACAGTCTACCTAGGCCTGGAGGTATCCAATCTTTTAGCTTTTCTGGACCAAACTCTACCTCAAAACCCCTCAGAATTCAATATCCATGAATACAATGCAAACCACACCACCATGAACATAACAAATGGAAGTGTGCCAACATCAATCTGTAGATTGGACACACCTATTCCTTCTCTGACTGTCTTATTCTATCAATGTGAGCTGACCAAGGAGAGGTACTGACTAGTTTTTGCAATTATGTCCCCAGCTCTTTCAGTGTTTGGCACATAGTAAGCATTTAATAAATGCTTTTTCATCCATTGATGCATTTATTTATAAGATAGAAAGCAGCAAGTAACTGAGAATCATAAACAAATGCACTAGCATGCAGGAATTTCAAAACAACATTTTAAAGATTAAACTACATGTTAAGTATAAGAATCAAAATATTAAAAAAGATTCTAAATATATTTCTCTTTATTTCAGGTGAATTTTTCTTCTGTTTGCTCTTATCTGATATTAGCTCTCCAATCATTTCTCATATTTTCTAATTTCCTAATTTTTAGAAAGAAATTATTTAATATATTTTTGCATTTAATTTTTCTAAGTGTATAAACCAACAACAAATCTGCCTTACACTTAGTCTAAAAATTGAGTTTCACAAATAAAAATGGGGAGGCATGCAGAGAGACAACAATGTAAGATGGTATCTCAAAAAAGTTTTAGACTGTATAAAGTGTCCAAAATGAGGCAAGGGGCAAGTTTTATTCTATTTAGCAGACCACCTGAAGGTATTGGATTTAGTTATAATTTGGGAAAGAAGTTGAGAGTGGTAACCTAACTTGAGATATCCCAGATGATACTATTTATTTAACTTTGTGGTGGGTGGAGGACAGAAATGATATATGTCTTTGAATACTTATCATGATAACAATTAAAAATAAACAAAAATGTAGAATCAGCTGCCTGAGAGAACTTTTATCCCCTCAGCATGCATTCATTCAACAAGCCTTTATTCAGGATCTACTATGTGCTAGGTATTGAGCTAAAAAATCTGGGAATGTAGTCAAGATAAAAATGAAATAGTCCCTGCCCTCAAGAAGTTGACATTTCGGGGTGGCTAGGAGGCACAGTGGATAGAGCACCAGCCCTGGAGTCAGGGTACCTGAGTTCAAATCCGGTCTCAGACACTTAATAATTCCCTAGCTGTGTGGCCTTGGGCAAGCCACTTAACCCCATTGCCTTGCAAAAACTAAAAAAAAAAAAAAAAAAATTGACATTTTCTTAAGGGAGATAACATATATACAATTAAGTCAATGCAAACTCTTCATGTAGAAAAAGTAATATGACTCCTAGAAAGAAGAGCACTAGCAATGGGGTAGAACAGGTTGGACTCGTCATAGGAGGCAATGTGAGCTGTGCCTGCTACAGAGTTCAAGGGACCAAAAGGATTGTAGCCATAACAACCCATGACAACAACTGAGGGAAGGAAGACTGGTAGAGGAGAATGGAACATCATGTATAATCAATGACAGAAAAGTCAGTTTGGCTGGAATATAAGTACAAGAAGGAGAAGGTAGGTTATTGTAAATTTGTGAAGGGCTTTAAATGCCAACAAATAAGTTTGTATTGTGACTCGGAGTTGAGACACAATTTAAAGGAAAAAAGCAAAGTGTATTGGTCAAAATTGAGCTTTAGGAACAGCAAACTGGCAGCTAAGTGGAAACCAAATAGGAAGCAATTTAAAAGTACAAGAGATGAATCAGGTTGGTGGCTGTGTTAAGTGGAGAGCAAATTAGAGAAGTGAGACACCATGGAGATGATATTATTTTAACAGGGTTTGAAGAATTAGACAAGCATGGATCTGGGTAGGTGGAAGGAAAGCTATATACTCAATATAAAGGAGGACCTTACCAAGAAGCAAGTGTAGGGGGCTATATGGAGGAAGATGATTTTTGCTTTGTATATATGGACTAAGTTACCTAGATGGCATATATGTAGCAATGTAGAATTTGCAGTTGATAATGTGGATTTAAGGAGGAAAAAAATTATATATATATATATATATATATATATCCCAATTGATCAATCCAAGAGTCATTTGCAAAAATCAGATTAAATCACTGGAAACTAATGAAATCACCAAGATGTTAAGTTCATTATAATTAC
This sequence comes from Macrotis lagotis, assembly GCF_037893015.1. Lineage (NCBI taxonomy): Eukaryota > Metazoa > Chordata > Mammalia > Peramelemorphia > Peramelidae > Macrotis > Macrotis lagotis. Next base: position 175,049,763 of record NC_133662.1, on the reverse strand, counting down.
ATGTCAATAACACTATTATGAATTTGTTAAATCATTTCTCATTATAAAAGTCTAATAATTTCTTTGACTTCATCTTTATTTGGTGTGAATTATTTCCAATTTTTGATACTTTCTTCTTTTATTTTCTTAATCAAATTAGGTAATAGCTTGTGTTTTTTGTTTCATTTTTCCTATTCAATGGATTTTTTTAACTTCCAAATTTAACAATCTTGTCAATTTTCAGAAATTTTATTTTAGTATTTATTATTATTATTATTATTTAATTTAAAATTGTTTTCTAGTTTTCTGTTGCATGCCCAATTTACTGATCTGTTCTTTTTGATGAAAATGTTTACAATACAAATTTCCCATTAAGGACTGATTTATTGTTGACTCATTATTATTGGATTGATTAATTGGATACCAAAAGTCAAGCTACATTTAAGCTAATCTGCTCCCTATAAGTTCATTAAATTAAATGTTATGGTTGTTAAATATGTATTTCCCTTCAATTATATTTTTTCCTCTCTCTTCCATTTTCCTCCTCCATTGAGAAAAAAAATCCATGATAAACATGTACAATCAAGTAAAACAAATTCCCATATTCAATCCTTTCTTTACAAAGAAGGTGGTACCAAGAGAGAAGTGCATTCAACACTAGTGTTTTATGTTTGATACAATGGGCAAAATTACATTCCCTTGACTTGTCTTCTCATCTCAGATCCCCATTCACAGGTTCTTAATCAATTCTTTCTTTTTAAGCCCCTGTTCAACCAGGTGGAAAAGCTTTTCCATTTAAGACTTAACATTTCCCTCACTCTACCTACCTTCTTATTTTTCTCTCTCTCCTTTTATATTCCTGCACTCAACCCACTGCATTGTGTGTTTATCCTGTCCTCCTTGAACCAGTTTTACTCACTCCCATTATCTCTTCCTTGATTGTACAGCATTCTCTGTGAGGACTTTAAATGCATGATAAGAAGTAACTCTTCACCTTTTCTTCTCTTTTCTCCTTTGATATATACATTTCTTTTCTTTGCTTTCTTTTTTCTTAAGAGCATCAAAGTATAACAAAACTAAAATTAAGCCTTCTGTATTAAACTCCTTCTGTAACTTCCCTGTAGAACTGAAAATTCCAAGAATGAATCATCTGTCGCCTCCCTATTTGAATATAACAACTTTAAACGTGTTTAATTTTTATCATAAAGCCATGCCTCCTTGGACATGCCTTTGACAAACTGATTTTATAATTTATTTAGTTTTAATTAGCAGCCCATAGTTTCCCTTTTTCTTATTCTGCACATAAAAACAGTAAAAAAAAAAAAAAACCAAACATTTCCCCATGCAAAATAGAACAGAAAAAGCTGAATGTATATGAAAATGCAAATATTATGTATAACTTCCTTTTTAAAAGTAATAATATATTAAATATCTTTTCAAAAATATCTTGTCTTTTTGGAACTTTCTTTTGATCTGTGCATTATCTTTTAAATACTAGAATTATCCTCTTTCATTTTTTTTTGAGGCAGAGTTTCTATCACTAGTCCCCTTGGTTCCCTCTAAGGTTATGTAGCATAAATGTGTAATGGTCCCAGTTAGATGGGTTGTTCCATTTTCTCCACCAACATTCAGCAGTATGTGTAGGTGACAAATACTGGATCCAAGACTGAGGTTTGGTTTGGCATAATTGGAAATATGAGAAATATGAGAAGAAGGCTTCAAGAGGAGGGAATGGCTAGTGCTGGGTAGATGGCTTGGGAAAGAAATGAAAGTTCAAGTTACTGGAGGTCATGGTAAGGATGAAGAATAGGATTATAGAAGCAAAGACAGAGGGAAACTATGATCAATTAAGGGAATTTCAAAACTGGGTAATAGCAAAGCAAAGATATGATGATCATCTTTGTGTAAGACTGAAATAGGATCAAAGGATAGCCATAGTAGGTGATAGGTTTAGGGTATTTGTGGGAGAATCAATATACATATCCAGGTCCCTCATTATAAAGGCAGAAGTTGGGAAAAAGAGAAAAATTGTAAGCCAGGTATCAGAATCATTGGGGGTCTGTAGACAATAGTTACTAAGATTTAAGTTGGGAGGTAGATATGAACAGTATGAACTTCGAAGGAAGAGAGGCTACTGAGTTATGGAGGAAAGGGGAAACCTAGAAGTGGTAATGGGGAGCAAGAAGTCGTCCAACTCCTTTGTTTCAACCAGTAAATCAAAGAGAATGAGTGAAGGTATAGCCAGTACTGGAAAGAGTAGTCAGGGAGAAGTGGAAGAAGAATTAATTAGATTTAAGATAAAAGAATGTTCATGTCTATGGAACAGGCATTCTAGAGAGCAAAGTAGAAGCACTGGATGGGGTTCGTATGAAACTTTGGAGGTGGAAAGCAATCAGGTAATCGGGGGTGTAGAGTAGAATTTGGATAATGGTCTAGAGGAGTTCAGAGTCACTGGGAGAAGGATTTGACTAGTGCCAGCATTCATCACTGAGTAAAGGACACCATTCTTTTTTTAATCTATTTTTTCTTATTTTACAAAAAATAAAATTGTCAAGTACAAAGCAAAATACAAAAGAACAAATTTTGGTTTCAAGAAAGTCTATATGATTATTAATATTAAACATTGTGTTCAAAACTGTCCATCTTTTCTTTGCTCGCTTACAGATTTTCTTCTGTTCTATGCTGTTCTACTATTTTTGTTTTCCTACCTCCCCCCCCAAGAATTAAGCATAGATTAACATACATAGACATATATACTCATAAATATGTGCCCATATATACACACAGCCATGTACACATACACATAAATATATAATATAAATGTTTGTTTGGTGTGTGTATCTCTCATTTTTATAAAATTTACTGAAAGCATGAAATCTTCCCCACTCCTCTATTCTCTTCTTATTTCTTAATCAACTGCCCTTCAAGGAATCCCTCCCTCTACATACCCTTATTATTATCATTACCCTCCCTATCCCCAATTCTTCTTTCTGAATGTAGAAGGGTTTTATAGCCTTACATATATAGACAAATATGGCTATGTATAGTTCCCTCTTTAACCCAGTTCTAATGAGAGTAGGTTTTCAGAACTATAGCTCTCCTTCCCCATTTAATTCTTTGGTATCAATTCTTCTCACACCTCATTCATATAAGATGGCAACTCTTTTCCTAGACCATTTTAATTTTAAGAATCCCATCCCATGCAGTTCTACTCTTTCCTTCAAATTACCCAACAATCTTGGACATTATTCTCTCTCTCTCTCTCTCTCTCTCTCTCTCTCTCTCTCTCTCTCTCTCTCTCTCTCTCCACACATATACATGTATATGAGTATCCTTACTGAGTCCCTCATAATTAGTCTTTGATGTCTACCTTATATTTCTCTTATTCCTTGTATATTAGATTTTATATGAAGTTCAGGTCTTTTTTTTTTTTTTTAGATTTTTCAAGACAATGAGGTTAAGTGGCTTGCCCAAGGCCACACAGCTAGGTAATTATTAAGTGTCTGAGGCCGGATTTGAACTCAGGTACTCCTGACTCCAAGGCCAGTGCTCTATCCACTACGCCATCTAGCCGCCCCCAGTTCAGGTCTTTTTGCAACAAACTCTTGTTCATTTAGTTTTTTTCAGGATTATGCTTAACTTTGCAGAGTATGTTCTTTTGCTCGTTAATATATTGTGTTCCCAGAACTATGGTCTTTTAAAGGAGTTGCTACTGGGTCTTTAGTAATTCTAATTGTGGTTCTGCAATATTTAAATTGATTTTTTCTTTTTTGCTCTTAATATTTTCTTCTTTACTTGAGGGTTTTGGAATTTTTCCTACTTGCTTGCTTACAGATTTTCATTGTCAGATATTTTTTCTATTTCTACTTTCCCCTTTGTTCTAACACTTTAGGAAAATTTTCTTTATCTCTTGTATTTTATCAAGATTCTTTTTTTAATTATTTTTCTTCCTTCTTGACCTGTTCTCCAAGTCTGTTGCTTTTCTTGTGAAGTGTTTTACCTTCTATTTTTTCCACTCTTTATATTTGTATTAATATTTCTTTATCTTTAATTTCATTGACTTCCCCTTGCTTCATTCTACTTTTCAAAGAATCCTTTGCTTCCTTAAGATTCTGGATTTCCTTTTTCAGTTGGTTCACTTTTTTCAGTTTTTCCTCAATTTCTCTTATTTAATTTTTTCCTTTGGGTGAGGCAATGGGGTCAAGCAATTTGTTCACAGTCACACAGTTAGGAAGTGTCAAGTGTCTAAGACTGGATTTGAACTCAGGTCCTCCTTACTCTAGAGCAGGATCACCTAGCTACCCTTTCTCTGATTTTTAAAAAATCTTATTTTGAGTTCCTCTACATTCTTTTTGAGAAGAGAGCTATTTGAAATTACTCTTTGGAGAAGGAGAGATTTTTTTTTTTTCAGCATCTTCCTCTGAAGAAAACCCCAGTCTTCTCTATGGCCATAGTAACTATCAATGGTTGGGTTCTTTCTCCTCATTTTTAAATATATTTTTAGCAACTCTTTCTTTTTTTTCAGCTCCAGTTCTACAAGGTAGGGGATGGTGTCTCTGACTTTCAGAAGCTTTGTCCTGGTCCAACCTTTGCACTCCTTTCCCCTTCAAGTCACTGCTGGGGCCCTTTGGCACACTCTGCTCAAAATGATCTTACTCTGTGAGAATCTTCCAGTGGCTATAATCTTCAGTTCTCCCCTCTGGTCAAGGACCAGACAAAAGCTCAGTTCTTTGCACTTGCCTCTGTACTTGCCAGGAATGTGCTGGTTGGTTCCCTCCTGCACAGAACTGGTCTCACCTTCACAGCTAGGCCTGGCACCTCTTATCAGCAAAGGTTCTCTCTCTTCCCATAAGCAGATGTCCAACCCCCCACATTGTCCAGGAGATGAAAATTCCTGTGGCTGAGGCAGAGGCTACCTCCCACCCCAGCTGCCCCTCCACCCTGCCTCCTGCTGTTTCAGGAGCTAGCCTGGAGGGATGACATTTCTCTCAGCCAGCAGAACCTCACTCAGATCTTTCTTCAGATGTTCTCCAGTTGTCCCAGAAGAAACACTGCTCTCCTGCAACTTTTGTTTGATTTTTCACCTTTAGTTGTTTTTTTTTTTGACTTGTAAAGGAATCTGGAGAGCCTGGAAGTTTCTGACCTACTCTGCTATCTTCCCAGAATTCCCTCTGAAGGCTACCATTCTTGTTCCTTCAAATGGAGAGCTTAGCAGGAGATGGAAGGCCTGAAATCAAAGGAACTATGATGTTCTAGATGGGAATTAGCAAAAAAGCTTAAATAGCTAGTATTAATGGTAAGGAGAAAAAGATGTTACAATTGATATAACTCAATTCTGAACTATTTAAACAAATATCTGACAAAGAAAAATAGGAAGTGCACAGCATAAGTGATGCTGATATCTATCATATTATTTTGATATTAAAGTTCAACTATATAAATCAATTGTCACAAATACTAAGAGTATAAAAATACAATTGCCAAGTGAAAAGAGAGGGCTTGAAAAAACTACCTTTTTATATTATAAACTCATTTAAAAAAATCTTGCAAGGACACAAAATGTGTTAAATGTGTATGATTATCTCATTTGTAACCTCTTTGTAACCATTTGTAGGATCTATGAAAAAATGAAGACTTAATCCCCAATTACTCATTAAATAAGAGATTTTTTAAATTACCTTTGTCTTTTGGGAAACTGTATATCATATTTTTCAAAGCATTACTTAAACATCTATTCAAAATCTTCTCAGATTAATTTTACCACAGAGATAAATAAGGAAATAATTTCCCTTTTTAGTATTTTAGAAATAAACCAGTTACTAATTTCCTCCCAAGTGATTTGGTATTTGGTAATCTAAAAAACCCTAATGTACAACTGGACTAAAGAAAAAAGAAAGAACTAGGAATAAGTGAAGTCCAGCATAAGGCTAAATTTTAGGGGAAAAGCAAAGAAAAACATGGGTTACAAAATAGAAATGTCCTATTTTAAAAGTCCTTGTTTTGTGTTTTAGCTTTGTTTTTACTTTTAACACTTGAAATTTCTTTGCATTACCTCACATTATAACTACTTTTAAGCTTTATTTTTCTAAGTGGCAGCTTCCTTATCTAAAAATGGAGTCCCTTTAGCTCTAAATCTATAGTCCTAGAGATTCAACTATGAAGTATCATCCCAAAGGCATTTAGGATAAAAACAGAAGTAGGCAAACAAAACATGAATGAAAAGGTTCTGCTAAGACTAGTTTTAATCATTGTTATGCAAATTTCCTTTGAGTCTTGACTATTACCACAGAATAAGCCAGCACATGAGACATAGTTTAAAGCACAGTTTATTCACTTAAAAGTGCATCAGACCTCATTAGTATTATAAGATAGGCAGGTGGCTCAACCTACAATTTTTTCCTTCCCCAAGCTAATGGGACATTAACAATGGGAGATTAGATTAATAAATGAAAAGGAAGTGCTTCAAGTGAGAGTTTGCTCAGAGAAAAGAGGATGTTTAAATTATTACAAAGGAAATAAAGCATTCTTTTTAGTACAGCCATCTACACCAGAACAAGAGTAGGATCTGGATTCAGGAAGAACTGAGTTCAAATGTGTTAATAGTTATGTGACCCATGACAAGTTACTTAATTAACCCTGTATGCCTCAGTTTCCTCAGCTATAAAATGAGCAGAAGAAGAAAATGACTAAAAAGATGGGCAGAGGGGATGGAAAATAAAAAAGAGAATCTAAGGGCTCCTTTCTGATGCCATAAGAAATAAAGCAAAGACACACAAGAAATAAGTAAGGCTGGTTCTCTGTAACTAAATTATCCAAATAGATCAACCAGAGTCACACGTGACGCACAGAAGTAGATGAGATGTGACCAACCTACACAAACCCAGTTGAGCACTTAGTAATCTGACTACAAAGATTTGATTTATTATAGAAAAAGAAAGCATGCCTGTTTCATTGTTATATTCTTTTAATCAAACAGCACATATTCTAATGTATCATTTGCCTAAAGATTTAATAAAGATTAAAAAGTTATGAATTGGTAATTTCTGCTATTTTCTTGATCAGCTTTTTTGTATAATACTGATCTTTTTTGTCACTATCTTCTCATTTATGATAAACTGTGTCACCTCTAGCATTGATTTATTTACTCAGTTCTGTTCAGCTGTTATTCATGATCATTTTCAATTCCTTAGGTATGCTAGGTACAGAAGTATTTCAGTTCCAAATGTGTTGATGCTCTTTTGCTACCTATGTCAAAAACATATAACTAAAGAAATTCTAGAACATTTATTTTTTAGGGGGGGGTTTTTTGTCTTTTTGATACAGGACACAGCAAATGACTTATAGTTGGACTTATGTTGCCAAGGTCACACCCTTTGGCACAGGAAAGACTAGTGTACAGACCCTCACCCATGTGCAATGGATACTATCTTGGCCACTCCTTGGAGGGCCACTGCTGTGGCATGCATATTGGAGAGTACCTGAGTCAGGTGATAAACCACTCCCTAGGCATCACCCTTGTCCAACCCACTAAGGAAATACATAGGGGCTTCTGTGAGATCAGGCCTCTTCTTCCTTCTTTCCTCTTCTTGGTAGGATAGCCACTTTCTCTTTTTAAACTAGAACTACATGGCCCTTATTCCTTTCTCCTTTACCCTCAGGCAGTCTTGCCTAAAACTTTGTTCAACCTGTCTGCAAGCTTAAGGTCTCTGCTCCATGGCACAGACTCACTGGAATCTCAGCCCAGTCAGCTTTCCTTTCCCTCTCCCTCAGGCACTTCACCTGGACCCTGCCCTCAAGTACTTACAAGCAGTTTATTGTCTCTTCAGTAAAAAAAAGTTTTAATCTGTGAACTTTGCAGGTTCAAGAAATAGAAATCCTGAGTTATTTCTACTTCAGGGCTAGTCACTTCCACAAGAGCTCTCAATCTTGATTGATGGCACCAATTTCTCCCAGAATACTTTTGGAAATATTTGAATTGCACTGCTAAAAAATGACCTGATCAAAATTATTCAATAAATCATGAAGAAACTCCCCCAATTCAGGGTAATTACAATTGTCATCTTCGGTTCACTCATTGTAAAATCTATTAGATGTCTGGTTACGAAATTTTAATAATAGTAAATAAAATATACTGTTGATTCCACTAAACTTGGCAAATAAGTTTTCATGAATGATCTTTTTTGTACACATGCATGTTTTTTAGGTTTTTTTTTTAATGTTTTTGCAAGGCAAATGGGGTTAAGTGGCTTGCCCAAGGCCATACAGCTAGGTAATTATTAAGTGTCTGAGGCCAGATTTGAACTCAGATACTCCTGACTCCAGGGCCAGTACTCTATCCACCACGCCACCTAGCCGCCCCTGTACACATGCATTTTTTTAAAAAAATTTTACCTGTTGGTCATCTGGAGTCCAAATGCCACAGGTGATCTGACTTTCCAAATTAATCTCTGATGACCAATGTCTTTGTCCACTGACAGAACCAACCAACACAAATCCATCTCGATATGAAATAAGAGCTTGAGTTCCATCATGACTCCATGTGAAATCACTGACCTTAAGATACACATTAAAAAAGAGAGATTAAAAATCTGTACAGCAATGGGAAATATTTCTATAAAAAATAAAAAATGCCTAAAACAACAAATTCTGATGAAAAGTTATGAAATTACTAACATGGAGAGTCAATTAATGCTTAAATAGAGTTACTAAAATGTTAATAAAGTAGATTTTCCTTAATGAGTCTTTAGTCTTGCTCATAATACCATAGTAAAAGATAGATTTTTTTTTTTTAAAGATCTTCACAAACTGATCCTTTCCGATGTTTTCAATCTTTTAACACATTCTGCAGTCTACAAGATCTGTAACTACAAAAGGGTGCAGTTAAGATTAAGAGGGTAAAATATTCCAAATGACATCTGTATAGATGCCCAGATCACAGATGAGTTATATTCATCGAGAAAGATCCACACCTGTTACAAAAAAGATGTTCAGGCCTAGCACAAACACTGAAAAATATGGAGGAAGGAATATTGTTGGGAGATAAATGTGCAAAATGTCTACTTTTGTCACACATAATACCTGCAATTAGTTACTGGGATTTCAATGGAATTTCAGTCCATTTCTCTGTATTTGGATCCCTTTGGGGACATGACATAAAACCTGCTGAGGCTGTGGAATATACTTTGTATAGCACTGCTTTGGAAGTTAAGATAAAGAGCAACTTAACTAATTAAAATATAATGATATAATAAAGGATATTCCTCACTAAACACTTTCAATATAGGATACTGGATATAATGTCATACTCTTGCTAGTGTTACAGAATGGGAACTGTCCCACAGGCTTGCTTGTGCTCTTAACCAATGTTAGATAAGGATCAGTATAACAGTCACATTAAAGGAAGATATGTATTGGTAAATAAGAAGAATCTCCAAAGCAGCATCACTCAGTTATGTCCTTATGGATTATCCTTTATATAGATGAAGATAAATACCCTCAGTTCTGCTATAATGTTTATTTTGAAAATGCAACTTTATCTCAATATAATTGATATATTAGGCAATGATTTGAGGATAATATGACTTTTGTCTTGTTTATGTGTGATTTTATCAAGAGAACCTAGAAAACTACACCATTTCATAATAAACTTACAAGTTGCAACACATTACACACACATCTACTTCCACAAGCAAATCATGTCTTTTTTAAGGTAAAGTGCCATATTTACTGTATATTTTTTGTTGCAAAAGGAGCAGGAGGACTGCATTGTCTCCCCCCCATCCCCCATAATAACATGCTCCCTTGACTCTACAAACTGGGGCACAATGAGATCAATCCTCAGTGACTTGATTTTTGTTGTCCAGACTGAAAAACAACCTAAAGCTGTAGAAATTGCCACTATTTATTGCAGAATAAACCATTAAACATGAATAAAACTGCTTCCATTTTTTAAGGTTCTTTCCTATCTTTTTTAAATGTGTCAATGCTGCAGTTTTTTTTAGTGTATTGCCCCATAGGCCTTATGGTTTCTATTGTGCAATTAATTGTATAGAGAGTAGTGATTTTTAGGAGCATGTTTGTAAAGTTATAGCAATATGGACTGTAAAGTTGGAAAAGAATGACAAGAATCCAAATTTATAAAAACTCTTATTGAAGAGTGTGTTATAAATATTTGATCAAAGAATAAGCTATAAAGGAGAAGATCTTAAAGCCGACAGCATTAATATAAAGGATGCCACAAAAGGAAAATACTTTAAGAAGAATCCATAAAGGGATGTGATAATAAATTTAGGTTTTTCTGGGCACTCATAACTCAGGTAAAAATGATTTCATTTTAATTAAATATAAAAACTTAGGAGCTTTTTCATGCAAACAATACAGTTAAAAGTAAAATGACTTTCTCTAAGTGTAATCATGATGACAAAATAAACAGAAAATGCTAATAAATATGTTCAAGAATACTTGGGGGTTTTTTTCAACATTGTCTTATCTATGAGACTTTCTCACTCACCTGTGCCCCTCGATCATTCACTAGTTCTACAGACCACCTGCCTTCATACTGAATCCACACAAATATTCCTCCATCTGAATCACAGGTAGCCAATTTCTGGAATGGTTCATTCCATCTTACCAATACAACCTGTAAAATAATCAAACAAAAATTTATTATTTCTGCAAAAAATTACAGATCAAAAACACTAATAATTAAACAATTCGAGATAAAAATTAAACTAAAGAACTGTGGAGTAGATTAAGCATTAAGAGTAAATAATTTTTGCTTTAACTGCTGAATTATAGATGAATACAGCTATATAAGAGAATAAAAACACGGTTAAAATATGGACCAATGTTCCAGGAGACACTGGCAACCAGAAAAGCCCTGATACAAGTCTCTGAATTTCTGCTACATTTACAAGTCTCTGAATTTCTGCTACATTATCAGTGTGAAATTTCTTTCAGATTTTTAATCTGAGCATTCAGTGCTCAGTTTTGGACAAAAGGGAGAAGACTTCCTTTCCTCTCTAAATGTTCTAAAGAACAGTTGTCTTACTTTGGAATTTAAAATCATTTTCTTCCCATGAAAGGTTCAATATCTAAGAACCACAATTTGAGCAACATCAACATGCAGCTGAAATGAATCAATTAAATTTAGAACTTAAAAGAAAATATTAAAAGCCATTAAGCTTTCCAAGATAAAATCTGAAGAATCAAATCCTGCAGATATGAAGTTGTTTTTGTTAGTAAAAATGACACTCTCAGTGGCAGTTAGATGGAGCAGTGGCTAGAGCACTGGCCTTGGGAGTCAAGACAGGAGTTCAAATTCTGCCTCACACTTGAGCAGGTCACTAAACTCTGATTGTTTCTCACCCAGGACCATCTCACCATCTCCAGTCATTCTGATTCATATCTGACCCAGATGGCTCTGGAGGGCAAAGTGAGGTTGGTGACTTAGTACAGTGCCACCTCACACAAATCCAATTCATGCTCTTGTTATGGCATCACTTCCTTGATGTCATGGTCTCCTTTGCAATGAAGGTTAAACATCATCATGATACTTTCCTAACACTCATCCAAAACATTATAAAACATGATCAAAATTTCAGTCTTATTTGTACCTTAAATCAGATATTCTTGAACCTTTTTGTGTCTATCTCATGGACCCCTATGGGGAAAACTATGAACCCCTTCTCAGGATGTCTTTAAATGCATAAAAGAAAGGAAACCAATTATATTGAAATATAACAATCCATATAAGAGAAAAACAAATTCATTGATTTCTGAACTAGTCATTGCTGTTCCATCAATCTCACATCTAATGGAATACAATCTTTTCTTTCTCAAAGAATCCTGTCATGTGTTTGGCCCACTCTTAATTATTAAAAGCTTCTCCCCAAATTTTGGCCCTAAAGCTTCCAGAACATAGCATTTGTAGAAGGAGCACTTGATTGTCAGTGGCAACACCCAGATTTTGGTTCTGGTTTGGCTTCAAACTAATCCTATGACTGCAGGCAATTGATCCACAAAATAATTCTCTCTGATGGATCTGCTAAGCCAAAATTTGATGAGTTTAGGGTCATATGCAAACTCTTCCATCTTAAGATAGAAGTTTATCAACTTTTTTAAAAAGTTCATTTAAGCAGGCTGTAAAAAACTAGACAGAAGACATCTCTGGATGTTGTGGATTCCCAGAATTTTTTAGATGAAAGGAACTGCAACAACATTTGATGAAAATAATTCCCAAAAATGAATAGTTCATTCATATCAAAAATTAATCACAGGAGCGGCTAGGTGGCGCAGTGGATAAAGCACCAGCCTTGGAGTCAGGAGGACCTGAGTTCAAATCCAGTCTCAGACACTTAATAATTACCTAGCTGTGTGGGCCTTGGGCAAGCCACTTAACCCCATTTGCCTTGCAAAAATATAAGAAAAAAAAAGTTAATCACATCCAACAAGTGGTTATCTAGTCTCTGATTGAAAGAATTAGAAAAACTGCAGAATCTACCAATTTAGTTAACTGTTAGAAAATTTTAACTGACCTCCAGTCTCAAAGTGCCTTTTAACAGTTTCAACCCACTGCTCCTACTTCTGGTCTCTAAGGTCAAACAAAGCAAATCTAATTCCTCTACCAGGATCAAAAAAATAGACTCCTCCTAGAGTCTATATCCAGCTACCTATATAATAAATACCCCAATTCAACTAATCCTCATATGGCATGAATTAGAGGTTATTCTCAACATCCTGGCTGCTCTGCTTTGGATGCTCTCTCCAAATGAGATCTATCTAAAACAGAATACAAGACTATCACTTCCTTATTCTTAGAAGCTATACTTTTCTTAAGACAACTGAAGATCATATGAGCTTTCTTTTATAGAGTAAAAAAGTTCATGAAAACTGCAGGAATTTTTTGTTTTGACTCAAGCTGTTTTCTACACATGCCTCTACCAATCTTGTACTTGTGAAGCTGATTCTCAAATTCAGTTTTATGACTGTACACTTATTCCTATTAAATTTCATCTTATTAAATTAATCCATGTTGTAGCCAACCTTTCAAGGTACTTTAGGATATTGACTATCTTTCACTGTAATGGTGATCCCTCCCAGAAATGTTTTATCTTCAAATTTGATAAGCTTCTTTCTATGACTACTTAAATCATATGGAAAAAATGTTAAAAAAAAAAAAAAGTACAAAAGCCAAGCGCAATTTCAGTGGGATACTCCAAAAGGACTTCAAGCTAATATCAAATCATCAATGACTACTTTTTTTTTTGGATCTTGTCTCAGGGAGATCAGTAGATTTTCTCAATTTCTATTTTGCCCTCTGCTTCTAGGATATTGGAGTAATTTTCCTGTAGTAATTCTTTGAAAATGATGTTAAGGCTCTTTTCCTGATCATGACTTTCAGGTACTCCAATAATTTTTAATTTATCTTTCCTAAATCTATTTTCCATATCAGCTGTTTTTTCAATGAGATGTTTCACAATTTCTTCTAATTTTTCTTCTAATTTTTCATTCTTTTGGTTTTGAAGTATTGTGTCTTGATTTCTCATAAAATCAGCAGCCTCCCTCAGTTCCATTTTACATCTGAAGGATTTGTTTTCTCAGAGAGCTTTCTTACCTCTTTTTTTCCATCTGGCCAATTCTGCTTTTTAAAGCATTCTTCTCCTCAATAACTTTTTGAACTGTTTTATCCATTTGACCTATGCTGGTTTTTAACATGTTATTTTCTTCAGCATTTTTTTTTTGGATCTCCTCTAAGCAGCTGACTTTTTTTCATGTTTTTCCTGCATCTCTCTCATTTCTTTTCCCAATTTTTCTTCTATCTCCCTCTTGATTTTCAAAGTCTTTTTTGAGCTCTGTTATAGCCTGAGCCCAATTTCTGTTTTTCTTGGAGACTTTAGATGCAGGAGCTTGTACTTCCCTCATTTTCAGATTGAGTATTTTGATCCTTCTTGGGATCATAGACAAAGTATTTCTCAATGGTGTTCTTCTTTTTTCTCTGCCTACTCATTTCTCCAGCCTGTGCTTGGTTTTGGGGTGCTTCCTGAACTTTTGAGTATTATTGGGACACCCCCCCCCACAAGGCTCTCCGTGTATGAGGCTCTGTCTTCCCTCCTGGTCTGTAAATGACCACAAGGGCACCCCTCTGTCATGGGGCTGAGATGGGGGGGCCTATTGTTCTATGGGGGGCCTAGACTCAATCAGGATATGAATGTGGTCAGAGCCCCAGAGACCCATTCCAGGGACAGAGGACAGAGCTCAGCAGTCTCTCTCCACTCCCCTACCTAGGCTCAGCATTCACATCCAGGGACTCCTGCTTACCGGCTCCGCCTGCTTCTGGTTCCTGGATCTGGGCTGCCACGGCCATGCTGTTCGCTGAATGCCCTGAGGGCTGGGCTTCATGTGCTCACTCTGGCAGAGGTCCCCCCAAGTCGTGCCCAGTGCTTCCCGGAGTGTAGGTCAGGAACCTGCTCCTGCTGCCATGAGCAGCAGCTCTCAGCACCCTGGGGCTGCCTCTGGGAAGCTGAAGTTCCTTCACTTTGGCGGGCCGCCCCTCCAACCCCATGGTACAGAGCCTTTCCACTCTTTTCCAGGTTACCTTGGGCTGGAGAATTGCCTCACTGGATCCCTCTGTGGATTCTGTCTCTTGAAAATTCAGTTAGAGTCCTTATTTTATACGTTTGTAAATATCAGAGAGAGAGTACCTAAAAGAGGATCTTCTCCTGTTGCCATCTTGGCTCTGCCCCCATCAATGACTACTTTTAAGGTTCAGCTGTTCTTCTAGTTCAGAATCCAGCTAATCATACTATCCAGAACACCTCTCTCCAACTTTTTGCTAAAATCTTGGTATACTACAGCTCATCAGCAAAAGGAATAAAATGAGTATGGTTATGTCCTGCTCCTAATGAAGTTATTCAAGCTTTTTGTGATTTTTTTTTGTTGTATATATTAGAGAGAGAGTTCTTTTACATGTCACTGGCCATTCTTTTAAAGATATATTCTATAGATTTAAGTCTAGCTATTGGCAATTAATATTCTTCTAGTTATTTTCTTCTGTATCTCAGTAAATAGCATTTATAGTTATAGTAATATAGTTATGTGTATCTTGGTAGGTACTGTCCCATGTGTTTTATACATTCTGTAGTTAGTTCATTCATTTATTTTGAGTTCTGTGAGACAGTGGGGTTAAAAGTCACACAGCTAGTAAGTGTCTGAGTTTGAATTTGAACTCAGGTCCTCCTGACTCCAGAGCTGATGCTCTATCCACTGGGTCACCTAGCTGCCCCTAGTCTGTTATTATTTTAAATGGAATTTCTTTTTCTATTTCTGCTGATGCTTAAAAATTGGAAAAACTAAAAAAATTATTTTTAAAGAAATTGTGCTGGAGCTGCAGTCAGGATCACACAGGACTTAGCAGCAACCACATTGGAAGCTCGTAGGGCTTGGAATACAATATACCGGAAGGCAAAAGAGCTTAGTATGAAGCCAAGAATGAACTACCCAGCAAGGCTGAATGTCTTCTTCCAGGGAAAAAGATGGACTTTCAATGAACCAGGGGAATTTCAAATGTTCCTTTTGGAATGGCCAGAGCTGAACAGAAGGTTTGATCTTCAGATACAGGACTCAGCTGCAATCAGAAGTGGATCAAATGGAGGAGCTAAAGATGCAGAACATGAAAAAAGTGGTTGAAGCAGTCTGCATGGAACTGGCTCTCTATTGGGAAAAGTGCTTCTATAGCTACGAGCAGAGAAAAGCCTTTGATTCCTATTTTGATGGTTGGTATGGGGCACATAATTTTGTAGATGAGCATGAGAAACTTGGGTGCTCAGTATTTTTAAAGTATTTTTTTAAATACCCTTTAAAAAGCATTAATTTTTTAATTGCTACTTTTTGACACTGCCTCTTCCAAAGAGTCATCCCATATGACAACTTTTTTTACAAAAGAGGAAAAGAAAAAAATCTACAAAAATGTTCAATGCATTCTTTTTTTTTAGGTTTTTTTTTACAAGGCAAATGGAGTTAAGTGACTTGCCCAAGGCCACCAGCTAGGTAATTATTAAGTGTCTGAGGCCAGATTTGAACTTGGATACTCCTAACTCCAGGGCTGGTGCTCTATCCATTGTTCCACCCAGCCACCCCTGTTCAATGCATTCTAAAAATATAATCTGACTCTACACAGGGTTCCATACCTGTAAGACCAGTCCACCACCACTGCTACAGAAGAATGCAGGGAGGTGACAAAAGTATTGAAAAAATGTTTTGTTGGGATTGGAGTCAGGAGGACCCAGATTCAAATCCAGCCTCAGACATTTACTGGCTGTAGCCTTCGGCATAACACTTGACCTTGATTGCCTCCAAAAAAATTTCAAATTAATCAAAAATAAGTTTTTATTTAATGTATTTTTGGGTTTTTTTACAGTCTTTCCTTGTCAGAGA
Organism: Macrotis lagotis; assembly: GCF_037893015.1. Lineage (NCBI taxonomy): Eukaryota > Metazoa > Chordata > Mammalia > Peramelemorphia > Peramelidae > Macrotis > Macrotis lagotis. Next base: position 175,033,350 of record NC_133662.1, on the reverse strand, counting down.
GCCAGCCTATGTAACAATTAACATTTTTTGAAAGGGTTTCAAAAATATTCTTAAAGACAAAAGTAGATACAATTAGAGTTTAAGGTTTTCTTTTCTTTTTTCTTTTTTTTTTTTAATTTAAGGCAGTGGGGTTAAGTGACTTTCCCAAGGCCCCACAGCTAAGTAATTGTTAAGTGTCTGAGGCCAGCTTTGAACTCGGGTACTCCTGACTCCAGGGCAGATACTCTATCCACTGTGCCACCTAGCTGCCCCTAAAATTAGAGTTTAAGACACAAATAAATAGGACATAAGTAAAGCATATCCAGCACTTAATTTAGTAGGGAAGATGTAACATATTTACAAATAATAAATCATAAATATATACATTTGTGTGAAAAAAAGAAATTGTGGAAGGAAATCCTACAATCTTACAATGTTTCCATGAATGAGACAAAATTACAAGATTACAGCATACAAATTCCTTCCTTTTCCTATTTTTAAAAAACAATAAAATATTGGTACTTCATTAAACCCAGGCTACCTTTCCTATTCTTTAACAATTACTGGGGCGGGGGAGCCAGGAACTCCCAAAAGCTCTCCCCCACATCACTGCAAAGACCCTTAAATAAAAAGTAGGATTGGCCAGATAGAAAAAGAGATACAAAAGCTCTCTGAAGAAAATCCCTTCAAATGTAGAATGGAAATAAAGGATGAAGGTGACTTTGTGAGAAATCAAGAAATAATAAAACAAAACCAAAAGAAAGGAAAACTAGAAGAAAAATTGAATAATCTCATTGTAAAAATAACTGACCTGGCAAAGATATTTAGGAGAGATCATTTAAAAAATATTAGACTAACTTGAAAGCCTAGTCTTCATTTTTCAAGAAATAATCCAGGAAAACTGCCCAGAGATCCTAGAAGCAGAGGGTAAAGTGGAAATTGAGAGAATCCACTGATCACCTCCTGAAAGAGATCCCAAAATGAAAACTGCCAGGAATGTTGTAGTCAAATTTCCAAACAAGGAGCCAGAAAGAAACAATTCAAATATTGTGGAGCTACAGTCAAGATAACACAAGATTAGCAGCATCTACATTAAGGGCTCTTAGGGCTTGGAACATGATATTACAGAAAGCAAAAGAGCTTGGATTGCAACCAAGAATCAACTACCCAGAAAAACTGAACATCCTCTTTCAGGGGAAATAAAGGACTTTTCAGACTTTCCTGATGAAATAACCAGAACTGAACAGAAAGTTTGATCTTCAAGTACAGGACTCAAGTGAAGTAGAGAGAGAGGATGGACAGGAAGGACAAATCATGAGGGATTTGAACTATGTATATTCTTGCATGGGAAAAAGATACTGATAACTCATATGAACTTTCTCATTTATTAGGGCAAGTAGAAGGAGCATATATAGACAAAATCCAGGAGGGAGCTGAATTTGAATGTATAATATATATTATAAAGATAGAGTAATGGGTGAGAAAGGCATGTACTGGGAGAAAGGATATTTCACATAAAAGAGGCAAGCTTTTGCATTGGAATGGAAGAGGGAGAAGGTAAGGGGAAATGAGTGAGTCTTAACTCTCACTGGAAGTGGCTCAGAGAGAAAATATCAAGCACAATCAAGTATAGATATCTATCTTACCCTAGAGGTAAACAGGAAGGGAAAGGGATGAGAGAAAGTAGACAGGGGGGAAGAAGAGGGGTGTAGGTGATAGAAGAGCAGGAAGATCATGGGAATGGGTACTCAGATACAGCATACTTTTGAGGAGGAACAGGGTCAAAGGAGAGAGAGAGAAAAGAATAAATGGGGGTGAGGGGGAATAGTATGAAGGGAAATACAGTTAGCAATAGCAACTGTAGGAAAAAATATTGGAGCAATTTCAAAGAATGCTATCCATCCCAAAGAAATAGTTGATGGTGTCTAAATACAGACTGAAGCACTTTTCCCCCCCTCACTTTATTTTTCTTGAAATTTCTCTTTATTTATGTGTTTACTTTATGTTTACTTTATAATATGACTGTTGTAGTAATGCATTTTCTGGCTACACATTTTTAACCTACACCAAGTAACTGGCTTTCTCAATGTGGGAAGTGGGGTAGGAGGAAGGGAGAGAATTTGGAACTTAAGGTTTGCTTCTGCATGTAGCTGGGGCAAAAAAAAAATTAAAAATTAAATTAACATAAAAAAACACAATTACCTGGGGGAAAATTCATTCTTTGATTATAAACTGCTAGAAAAACTGGAAATCAGTCTGGCAAAGACTAGGCTTAGACAATATATTGCACTGTATTCTTTATTTTAAATGAATATTCAACCTTAAAATTTTTTGATATGATAATTAATGTTAAGAAAAATAGCTTATATACCTCTCATAGCTATGGTTAAGAGAGATATTCTTAACCAAACAAGAAATAAAGAAAAAGAAAAATGATAAAGTTACTGAAAAGCTACAGCACAAACAGCATTGATTTATCTAGGAATGAGAGGAAAAAAATCTTGTCTCCAATTTTTCTAACAAAGGTATGGTATCCAAGTTCTAGAAAACAATTTGAAATATAATATTAGTATCTCTTCTACAATTATGAAGTCAAAGGATGTGAATAAGCAATTGAAAGTATTCAAATGATATGAAAGAATGCACCAAATCTCTATTAATAAGAGAAATGAAAATAAAAACAATCCTAAATTTTCATATCCTGCAAATGACAAAAAATGTCAATGCTCAATGATAAGAGAGGTTGTTGAAGGATAGGCACACTCACATATTGTTGGTAGAGCTATGAAATGGTATAACCACTTTGCAAAGCAATGTGGAATTATGGAATTAAAAAATAAAAATATCCACATCCTTTGAAGCAGAGATTTCATCATTGGATTTATATGTCAAAGGAGTTATCAGAAGCAAGTTCCCATATACTCCAAAATATTTACAGCAGTACTTCTTGAGAAATTTTGAAATAAAGTAGATGTCAATCAACTGAGGAATGGGTAAACAAACTGTGGAACAAAAATGTAATGGAATATCACTGTTCTGTAAGCGATTATATGTGTGATAAATATAGAGAAGCTTGAAAAACCATATGAACTGGTAGAGTAAAAGGAAACAAGAACATGTCTACACATTGACTACAACAAATGTATATAGAAAGAACTACATTCTTTCCCCCTCTCCAAAGTAAATGAAAAAAATTATAAAGATAAACCAGTACTCAAGTGAAGAAATGAGAAGATCCTTAATACATCATTTTATAAAGGTGAAAATTCCCCAGTTGATATACTTTTTTAATATATGTATTAGTTGTTCTCATGTTTTTGCCAAGGTAAAAATCACTATGCTATGGGATAGCTCTTTGAAAGGAGAGACTGGGGATAACTATGATGTTTTAAGAAACCGAAGATACCAATTAAAAACATTATTTAAAAACTTGAAAAATAGCTGCTTCATTTGGTTAAAATGACCATTTCTCAAGAGATAGAGATGCTACAATTGAAAAACAATAGATGCTATAAATCCTAACTCTCAATAACTGTGACATCTGACAAATCACTTAACCATTCTAAAAATAATTTAAGTCTCAATAAAATGAGAGGGTTGAACTAAATGTTTTCTTTCTTTTTTTTTTGAACTAAATGTTTTCTAAGGTCCCTTCTATCTCTAAATTAATACATTTGACTTTTAAACACCTACCACAGTGCCAGGAACATAGCAGGCACTTCATAAATACCTGTTAATTGACTGATACATGCATTTACTGCCAGTGTCTTCTTACTGGGCAGTCTGCCTGATTTCTCCTTCTGAGATTAGCCTGCTTATACATGGCCATTTTGTGTTCTGTCATATTGAGTACTGCAGATTTTCTTTAGAGTTAACCATTTTTTTCTGTTTTCAAATTTATTAGTTAAAATGATGTTATTGATTTCTTTTGCAATCACTATGAACAGTTGATTTGTTTGGAGAAGCACAATAGTGGGGGGGTGGTGGAAAAGTATAGAAATGTAATGTATCTTCTCTTTCTTCCCCCATACACATGGATACACCGGAGGTACTCCTAATAAAGAGCTAGATAAAGTGGGGGGGGAGACTTATATTCAAATTTTCTCTCAATCAATCAACAAGTATTTATTATGGACTTCTGTGCTAGGCCCTAGGGATAAATATGAAATAAAAATGAAATATGATAAATAAATATGATATGAAACAGTCTGTGGTTCAATGAACTAACACATTACTGGTTATGGAGACTAGCTAAGTCACTAAATGTCCCATTACCCACAGGAAACTAAGACTGTAAAAATTGGATTCTGACCTATATTGGTAGAGGAATTCTAGGAATCCCTATATCAAAGAAATCAAATATAAGAATGAATGAATGAAACTCTAATAGTGGTACTTTCTCTCCTTAGTCATCTTATTTTCTCTATTTCTATTAATCACAATTTTGTTTTTTGTTATCTTTCTAGTTTGTTTTCTAAATAGCCACTCTTAAAAAATACTTAAAAATTGCTAATCCAAACAGCCAGGTAGGATTTCAGAAAGTTATACAAAGTTTTCAGCACAGTGGGAATTATATTAAACATTATAAAGCAGACTATCTAATTCAATTTTTTTCATTTATTGTATCTAACTATGTTCTAGGTATTAAACTATTCAGATACAAAGAAAGACAAAAAAGGCAGTCCCTGCTGTCAAGGAACTGACAGTATTAATGGGGTGGACAACAAGGTAACAACTAATTTTAAATGATATATATATATATATTATATATATATATATATATATACACACACACAAGGTAAATAGGAAATAATGATCAGAATGCAAACATTAAAGGCTATTTGAAGAAGCTGGAATTTTAGCTAATATTTGAAGGAAGCTAGGATGTAACGAGAGAGAACATATTTTAGAGAACATCTAGAGAACTATCTCCTATGTAGTCCATATAGCATCTAACGTAGGACTGAAACTAAATTTTTTTTAAAAAAATTATTTTTGGGAGAATATATTTTGAGAGCATATTATGAGAGCATTTGAATGTTGGTGGGATATTCCTTTAGAAAAATTAGAACTGGAAAATTATCTGTAGACATCTGTACACATCCTAAGACAAAGTTAATATATGACTGACTTAGGCGGCTAGGTGACGCAGTGGATAGAACACTGGAGGACCTGAGTTCAAATCTGGTCTCAGACACTTAATAATTACCTAGCTGAGTGGCCTTGGGTAAGCCACTTAACCCCACTGCCTTGAAAAAAACCTAAAAAAAAAAAGAATTATGTTGGGGCGGCTAGTTGGTGTATTGGATAAGGCACCAGCCTTGGAGTCAGGAGTACCTGGGTTCAAATCCGGTCTCAGACACTTAATAATAACCTAGCTGTGTGGCCTTGGGCAAGCCACTTAACCCCATTTGCCTTGCAAAAAACCTAAAAAAATATATATATATATGACTGACTTGGTCCTGTAAAGAAAACTTATTTAAACAAATGGCTTAAGTTGATACAAATATAATTTGGTTATAACAGATCAATAGCTATGATTTCTGTAAATATGTTCTAATTGTGATGCAATTATCTTTTTGTCCGTATCTGCCTCATATTTTCTAACTATAAAGTGCCCCTATTCATCTTTTTTCTTTGCCGACTTTACATAATTCAAACTGTTCAACTAATGTAGGGTTTATCAACTCTTTTCTCTATCTTAGAACCCTTTTGGAAATCTGGCAAAGCCTATAGATCCTTTCTGAGGACAATGTTTTTAAAGGTATAAAATATACAGCATTACAAAGGAAAATAATTGAAATACAGCTATAAAAAGAAATTAAAGACCCCAGGGACAGAACCCTGGAACTAAAGTGATAATATTCCTAGTCACTTTCTCACCTAAAGACAGCAACTTGACTCATCTGGAACTCAACTGAGTCTGAAAAGTTTATTTAAGACTTTCCTCAAAGTAATAATTCAGGTAGCTACAAACTAGTCAGCAGGTGTCAAACCAACAATGGGAATTTATATTAAACATTTACTGTATGTTGGCCAATGTGCTAGATGCTCGAATCTCTGCCCACAAAGAGCTCGCAGTCTACTAAGAGAAGCAGTATGTAAATAAATATATACCGAACATAGAGAATATGAAAGGGAAGTGACTAGGTACCATCAGTGACAGAGAATGAGGAAAGTCTCTTTTACAAGTTGAGATTTGAATTGATCTTCCAAGAAAACTAAGAAACAGAAGGAAAGGAGGAGAAACAGCAACTGAAAAAAACAAAATGTCAGGGACACAGTGCAAGGAACATAATTTGATTGTAGAGTCATGGAGGAAAGTAAAGTGTTTAAAATAAAATAGGGGACACACTGTGAAGGGCTTTAGAAGTCAAATTAAGATTCTTTTATTTGACCCTAGAAGTAAAAGGGAGCTACATGATATGGTCAGGCCTACACTTTAGCAAAATCACCTTGGCTAAAGAGCTGAGGATGGCCTGAAGTTGAGTGAGACCTGAGGGACTGAGACTCACCATAAATTTATTGCAGTAGCTCAGGCATGAGGTAAAAAGGGTCTATATAAGACTAGATAATGGTTGTATGAGTAGAGATAAGGGCAGTTAGGTGGTAGAGTGTATAGACATCAGCCAGGATGAGTTTAAATCCAGTCTCAGATAGTTAACATATATTAGCTGTGTGACCTTGGACAAGTCACTTAACTCTGTCTGTCTTGAATGCACAGCCATATCCAGTCCTTATCACATATGGCCACTAGACCCAGATGACTCTGGAGAAGAAAGTGAGGTTGGTGACTTAGCACAGAACCCCTTCATTCAAATCCAAGTTATGAGCTTGTAATGATATCATCTCCCTAATGGTCATCCTTGAGACTGGAGAACAAACATAATAGCTACTGTGAAGTAGAATGGTTAGGACTTAGCACAGATGGCTATGTAGAGTGAGTGTGGCTTAAGAATTGATGAGACGTGGGGGGGGGGGGGGGGCGGGGGGCTAGGTGGCGCAGCGGATAAAACACCGGCCCTGAAGTCAAGACTACCTGAGTTGAAATCCGGGCTCAGACACTTAATAATTACCTGGCTGCATGGCCTTGGGCAAGCCACTTAACCCTATTTGCCTTGCAAAATCCTAAAAAAAAAAAAAGAATTGATGAGACCAAAGTTGCCCAACTATGTGATGAGGAAGATGGTGATACCCTAAAAGGAAACAGGAAATTAGAAAAGAAGAAGAAAAACTGAGTTTTGGAGGAAAGAAAACAGGTTCTGTTTTGGATATATTGAATTTGAGATATTTCTGAGACATTCAACAAAATAGGCTGTCAATGATATGAGACTACAGGATAGGAGAGAAATTAGTGCTGGATAAACACATTTGAGAATCATACACATAGATATGAATACTTAGTTGGCATGACCTGAAAAAGATGCAGCAAAGGACAGCACTCAGGCAGGAGAAAAACCAGCAAATAATAGTGTACTAAAAAGGAAAGTATTCAGGGGGCAAATATTGATAGTGTCACAAGCTACAGAGAAGATATGATCCACGAAAATAAAAGCAAATAAAAGAACGTATTAAGCAAATAAGACACCCCTGGTAAAGGAAGAGAAGAGTTTCTGTTCTGATGAGATTGGAAGCTAGATTACATACTACTTACGTCCTCCAAGCAACAATTTTAAGACGTTATGTTAGAAAAAACTGCACACAATCTATAACTAAATCTATATAAATAATATAAATCTATATAACTAAACACAATCTATAGATCACCACCACCACCACCACCATTATTTCTCTTGAGGATACTAATATTCTCCCACATTTGGAGACAACCTGATTTTTCCTTAAGTCTCATGTCCCATACCCAAAGTGTATTAATTTCTGAATGATTTTTATTCTATATACAACATTTCTGGTTTTTGCTCCCTCCCCTTATATTCAAACACCTCACCTGGACAACTATAAACTACTTGTAACTAGTCTTACTTCTTCCTTTCTTCCCTCTTCATGCCAAGACAATCTTCTAAAGGCAAAATCTGGCCTGTCATTTCCCTTTTAAAAGCATCCAGTAGATCTACAGGCTAACACCTTAGGCTCACATTTAAAACTCTCCACAATTATGTACCAATCTACATTTCTAGGCAATGGGATCAAGTGACTTGTCCAAGGTCACACAGCTAATATTAAGAGACCAGACTTGAACTCAGGTCCTCCTGACTCCAGGGCCAATGATCCATCCTTTGAGTCACCTAAGCTGCCCCCTAGACTTATTTCAAAATACTCCTTACCATGGATACCTCAGTACCATCAAAATGAATTAAATAAACAATTCCTAGAATTTATCATCCTATCACCTTGAATGAAAGAATGAATAAACCATTTATTAAGTACTACTTACCATGTACAAAGCATTGTGATAAGGGCTGGGATACAAATCAAAAAATATACAGTCCCTGCTATCAAGGGTGTTGAATTCTAATGGAGAAAATACAGGTGGAAAGTTTCAGCTTTAAGTCAGATGGATAAATATCCCAAGACAGTTATTTCTAATATTAAGTCATTGGACTTCAGTGAGGAAATTTCTTTTCTAGGTCTTTCTTCCCAAGATGACTGCTGTGGATACTGAGCTAAAAGAACTGTTATTCCCAAGGCTGTATTCATTTTGACTTCACCACACTCTGAAGAACCTCTTCACTGGGAAATCTCATTGTCCTACAGGATTGAATCAACCTTATTACTCAAAACTCATGAGTATCCTCTGCTCAGAGGGTAGAATCATGAATCGATTCAACTTCCATTTATAGGGGAGGCACAGGTCAGACATCAATCTTCTCATTTATTTGCCTGACTATACTCATTTTGGACTTTTTAAACTTCTTCACAGTGCCCCCTTTGTTTTTTCAGTTTTGTGTGTTGTCCTTTGGTTTGTAAATTGTCATTAAATGTTTCCTGAAGACAGAGACTATATATTCCATATTTGTATTTCCAGTGCTTAGACACACAGTAGGCACACAATAAAGGTTTAATCATTATTGGACTTTATGTTGTATTTAAGATGTGTAATAGGCATTTGGAGATGAGTGACTTAGAGGTTAGGAGAGATATTAGAGGCAGATAGTTTTGAGAATCATCAACACAGAGATGATAATTGAATCCATGGGAGCTGATGAGATCAACAAGTGAAATATTCAATTATAAAGAAATAAAGAACAAATTAAATAGCTAAAAGACTAATCAATGCTCATGTCTCAGCTCTGACAATATAATAAAAATGACAATGTTATATCCTCCAAGCTATCAAAGGAATACTTTACAGAATTTGACAGAATAATAAAACTCCTGAAAGAACAAAATATCTAAAATATCAAGGGCAATATTGAAAAAAAATAGGGATGAAGGAAAATCATGCCTTTAATAAGTTTTTTATAAAGCAGTAGGTATTCATATTGATATAAAACTAGATCAGAATAACAGTCAAGAAAAGGAAAATAAATTGTGTGACTCAAAAATCCAATATTCAATAAACTCCCAAACATAAATTACATAGGAAAACTAATAGACCACACAATTTCCTTCTTTATCTCCTTTCTCCCCTTTTATTCTCCCTCCCATTCTGTATGACTGTATAATGCATATGTGAGTGAATTGTGAAGTTTAGTCTCTTGCACAGATCCTTCATCTAAAATCATGATTATAATGATACATTTTGGATTAGTTTCCTTGGACTATCCTCATTCTGGTTTATATTCCACCCAGCAATCATATTTGCTCATGTCACCCCCTATTTAATGAATTCCATTGGTTTCTATCAACTCCAGGATCAAATATTGGTTATAACAGTTTTTCACAATTTCATTCCTTCCCACCTCTGCAGTCTTCTTCTGCCTGCTATGATTCAGAGTATTGGCCTGATTGTTACTAGAGCATGATATTCCATGTCTGAATTCTGCATCTTTTCACAGAATTAGCCCGTCACCTGGAATTCACTTGCTCCTCATCTTCAATCCCTATTTTCAGTTCCCTTCAGGTCCCAGTTAAAATTTCACCTAAAGCAAGTTTTAAACATTACTTATCTCCCAATTTATGCTCTTTTTCATCTTTTTTTTTAAACACAGTTCTTTGTGTGTTACCTTGAGATCAGACTATTTTGGATTTTTGGTTTTTGGCCTTTGTTATCCCCAGTGCTCAGAACTGTGACCAGCATATAATAAATGCTTATACCTTAATTTTCAGGCTTGTTCCTGCCATTTCTTGGATACTTTAATATTCATCTCTATTGTCCTGTGTACTTTTACAAACTAACATATTAATATTTCCTCTGTTTTTAGTTCCTGAGATCTTTGGTGCTTTTTTCCCTTATAATCAATCCCGTTACTCACATTTTGAATTCTTAACTTCTAATCCACTGGGCCAGAATAGGATCTCAAAACTGACTCGGGTCTCTTCTGAAATTCATTAACCTACATGAGGTAGCTTCTGCAGGGACTGCCTGATCCTAACTGGATTCTTTCTTTACCATCACTTTCAGTGATGGAAACCTTGCCCAGTTTCTTCAGTTCTTTGGTTGTCTTTTTTGTCCTAGCTCAGGGAAAGGATAGGCAAGTTTCTGGAAAACTTCAATTTGAGGTTTCCTAATCTAGGGGCTACTCCAAGCAAAGAAGGATGTCAAATGCATAAACATCTGTAGAAATGATTTGCTTTGCCATTGAACTTTAAGAAGCATGAGACCTTTCCATTTGATTTCCATATAAAGTGCCTACCTTTAGAGCATGGACAATTCTACTTTTTTATTTTAATTCCAAGTGCTTATTATAATGCTTTGCATATAGTAAGTGCTTAAAATATCCATCATATCCAACAGGACTGAACCTGCTATCTCCAATATAACTAATGATTTCTAAACTTAATGGTTTTTCACCATGTCAATCTTTCTACATACAAAGAGTTTTCAACATTCATTTTTTGTAAAGTTTTGAGTTCCATATTTTCCTCTCTCCTGCCCCTCCCCTGCCCTTCCTCCTGAGTAATCTGATATAGCTTTTACATGTATGACTATGTTAAACACAGTTCCTTATTAGTCATGTTGTGAAAGAAGATTCAGAACAAAACATATAAAACCATAAGAGGGCAAATAAAACAAAAATGTTTAAATGGAAAAATAGTATACTTTGCTCTGCATTCAAACTCCCTGGGTATGGGTGGCATTTTCTATCACAAGTTCTTTAGAACTGTCTTTGATTACTGTATTGCTGAGGAGAGCTAAGTTCATCATAATTGTAAACATTAATGGCAACATGGTATGATAATCAATGTTCTCACTTCTGCATACATACATATGTATACATATATATATATGTGTGTGTGTGTATGTGTATGTGTATATATATATATATATATATATATATATATATATATATATATATATATATATATATATATATATATATTAGGTTTTTTTCCCAAGGCAAATTGGGTTAAGTGGATTGCCCAAGGCCACACAGCTAGGTCAATATTAAGTGTCTGAGACAGGATTTGAACCCAGGTACTCCTGACTCCAGGGCTGGGGCTTTATCCACTGCACCACCTAGCCGCCCCCCATTCATGATTTCTTACAAAACAATGATACTCCATCATATTCATATACCACAATTTGTTCAGACATTCCCAAATTAATGGGCATCTTCTCAATTTCCAATTCTTTTGCCACTACAGAAAGAGCTGTTGTAATTTCGGGGAGGGGGGGTGTTTGCAAGGCAAAGGGTTTTAAGTGATTTGCCCAAGGTCACACAGCTATGTATCTGAAGTTGGATTTGAACTTGGTCTTCCTGACTCCAGGGCTGGTGCTCCATGCACTGCACCATCTAGCTGCCCCTACCACTTTATTTCTTAGCCAGTACCAAACAGGTTTGATGACTGATGCTTTATTTTTTTCTTTTTTTAATTAATTAATTTTTGAATTTCACAATTTTTGCCCCAATTTGGCTTCCCTTCCAACTTGATGCTTTATAATATAAATTTAGTTCTGGTCCAGCTAGGTCAACTTCCTTTGCATTTTTTTTCATAAATCATTCTCTTGATATTCTTGACCTTTTGTTCCTCCAGATGAATTTTATTACGATTTTTCTTAGCTCTATAAAATAATTTTTGGTAGTCTGATGATATAACTCATTTTTATTATATTAAATCAGCCTACCCATGAACAGGACTTGATTTTTTATAATATTGCTCTATTCTCCTCCTGTTTGACTTATGCTTCTCAGTCCTTGTTACTAGATCTTCATCCAATTTATACTTCCTACCTATGGATGTCAACAAGATTCTGTTGTTCCTCTATGTATTTTGCTTGATCTCCTCTTATCTCATGGATGCATTACCTCTCTGTAGATGATTTTCAGATTTATTCAGTTCTAACCGCTCTTACGATCTCCCATTTCACATCTCCAAATGTCTATTAGACATCTCAAACCAGATGTCCCATAGCTTTGTTAATCCCCTACTCAATAAATTCTGGTGTCCTCTATTGTCTCCAGGATCAAATAAAAAAAATCCTCTCCGGCTTTCATAATCTGACCCATTACTATTTTTGCCATCCCCCTTTGTCCTTAGTCTTCTTTTTCTTTATCTCTCAGCTTCTTTCAAGTCTCAGCTAAAATGCCACTTTTCCCAGTCCCCATTAATTAACAGTGTCTTCACTGAGATCATATTCAGTTTATTATATAAATATGTACATATACATGTGTGTGTATAAATATATATGTATACTGTTATTTGTTGTCTCTTTCATTAACAATTTTTGTTAAAGGCAGTGACTCCCTTTGCATCCCACAATATCTGACACATAAATACTTTATAACAAGACAATGAAAAAGTATACATGGGCTTTTTCTGATATAAGAAAATCTATACCACATATATTTCCACAAATATTCTGTTCATATATTTCAATTAAAATAATCCTCTATGATACACTTATATCATTACATAAAACACGGGAATTGTACACTAATTACAGGAATTAGTATTCCACTACGAGAGAGAGAGAGAGAGAGAGAGAGAGAGAGAGAGAGAGAGAGAGAGAGAGAGAGAGAGATAAAATAGTCCTGGAATAATTTTCTGCTAAAGAACATTTAAGCATCTTAATTTCCTGACTTTAATCAATTTTTAAAAGTAAATTGTTTTATTTTGACTAGTCAACAGAGTACTTTTTTCTATATTTGTAAATAAAAGATATTTACAATCTAGATTACAGCATCAGTCACCAAATGCCCAAAATACTACCCAATTTAGAGGGAGGGAGGGAGGGGGAGGGAGGAGAGGGGAGGGGGGGAGGGAGGGAGGGAGGGAGGGAGGGGAGGGAGGGAGGGAGGGAGAGAGAGAGAGAGAGAGAGAGAGAGAGAGAGAGAGAGAGAGAGAGAGATTTGTTTAGAAAAAGCTGATGTCTTCAGTTAAAGGTACCACTCTGTCACAACACAGAGAAATAGGCTTTGGAATTGAATTTCAGAAATTCTAAAACATTGTTGTGGGAAATGTTCCAAGTGGAGAGTCTGATTTTGCAATAATGGCATGCTAAACACATTCCAAAAATTTGCTGGATCAGACCACTGTCTGGTATTTAAAACAACAAACTGCCTTATGTTCCGCATGAAGCTAAGTGCATAGCTGAGGTTCTGATAATCTTTTTGTTATTCTTTTTCATTAGATCATGATTGCTTGGGATAGAGGGGGGGGACCGTAAAACAGGATCAGTAATGCCAAAAATTCAAATAGTGATTACTGCAACTTTCTTTTCAACTTGATCTAGAGGACTGATCAAATAAAACTGGGGTATTTGTTCTGTAATAGAAATTTAAACAACTGCCTAAGACAATACAAATTTCAAATATATAATTTTGTGGGCATACTCAAGTCTCAGCCTTGGATCACTCCACACCTTCATTACCTTTTCTCTTATACATGTGCTGCTAAAAGGAGGAAGGGGAAAGTCACATATTGTTCTAATTGTATCTATTATAAATGCATGTTAAATAATCTTAACTGGGCTCTCACTGATACCAGGTAAGCTTTATTTTATTTTCCTTATCAACAAAATATTCTGTTTCTTCCAAACCTTTTCATCCCTTCCAAGCCATCTCCTCTAATAGACTGTCCCTTTACATGCACCCTATTACTGCAGATCCCCAGGGCTGCAACCTAAGAGTCATCTTGAACTCCTCACTACCCCCCTACCTGTCAATCTCACCTTTGCCTCATCTTCTCTCTTCTAGTAGGTGTGCTCTTCACTTCAAGTTTGGGGTATTGCACTAAACTAATAATCAAGTCTCAAGTCTCTCCCCACTCCTATCTATTTCTATTCAAACTCCATTTTCCTAAAATGACGAGTTCAATAATGTCATCACCATACCATCCCTCAATAAACTCCAGCGGCTTAGGAGAAGCTAGGTGGTGCAGTGGATAGAACACCAGCCCTGGAGTCAGGAGCATCTGAGTTCAAATCCAACCTCAGACACTTAATAATTATCTAGCTGTGTGACCTTGGGCAAGTCACTCAACACCACTGCCTTGCCAAAAAAAACAAAGCAAAACTCCAGTGGCTTCCTACTAACTTAAAGACCCACTCAAAATGCTATTTGACATTCAAAGTCCTTCAAAACTGAGCCTTCTCCCACCTTCCCAGGCTTCTTATTTATACCTTCCTCCCTGACCCATACTCCTCAATCCAGTGACATTGGTCGTTTCACAAACAAAAAAGATTTCATCCCATGGCTTCAAGCCCTCTCTCTTTCTGTCCTTCATGCCTAAAATGCATTTCCCTTCTAAACTTCAACTACTGACGTGCTTGGCTTCCTTTGAAGTCCCAACTAAAATTAAAAACCTTTTAAAATAAGCCTTCCCCAACACCTGTTAATTCTGATGTCTTCCCTCTGTTAATTATTTCCTATTTATTCTATATATAGTTTACTATATATATATATTTGTGGCAAGGATTGTCTTTTGCCTCTTCATGTATTCCCTGGCACATAGTATGAATTTAATAAATGTCTAATTATTAACTGATTGGTTGGTGTAGGTACTTTCTCCACTGATATTCATCACAACCTTAGAAAGATAGTCTTCGGGTCAGCTAGGTGGCGCAGTGGATAGAGCACCGGCCCCAGAGTCAGGAGGACCTGAGTTCAAATCCAGCCTCAGACACTTAATAATTACCTAGCCATGTGGCCTTGGGCAAGCCACTTAACCCCATTGCCTTGCAAAAAAGAAAGAAAGAAAGAAAGCTAGTCTTCAGGAGTTGTTGTGCCTGAAAAATTCATCAATCTGGGGTCAATTTGGTGATAAGCATCTAGATTGGTTCAAGCACAGATGATATACACAAGTGGACTTATACTCACAGATTTTTCCAGCTTGGCAGTAACTGCTAAAGCCTTGAATTACAAGGCACAGCTTTTGAGAAATCACAATGTCATAACAAGGCATAAGAATAAGATTTTAATGAAAATATAAATATAAAGGTAAACATTTTTATAATACAAATCTGATATTCAAAAAAGAAATTAAAGGTTTATAGTAAATATGCATGTGATAAATAAATGTATATTTAAAAAACCCTGAAATTACATTTTACAAAAAAATTTTTCATGATAATTTTTCTAATTTATCTCTCCCATGTGGTTCCAAAGACTCAAATATATACATTTCTATTCTTGGCCTTGGAAAAACCATGTTACATTACCTAAACCCATCTAAACATGCTTAGTTCCTAATACATATTTACATTTGTACCTGCTAAGACCTATCTGTTGATTTTCCTCTCTTGAACTCCATATTTTACTCTATTTATCCTTGCAACATAGAAAGGCCCTTTCTTATCCTTCTGCATTCTTTCAAATATAACTCTGAAATATTTCTCCTTTAAGAAACTTTTACAGATTAATAATAATGATAATCATATTAATAAATAACATTTATTTAGTACATCAAATTTTTCCTACCATTACCACAGCATCCTACTGAGTGATTGTTTATATGTTCTATTATCTCTAAAATGTTATTCTAGTTCACCTATTTATAGTGCCATTTATAGTTTTAATTTTTTCCTTGAGACTCCAAGAAGTCTCCTTGAAGAGACACCAAAATAACTCAAAGTATATTGAAACTATAAATTTTAATATAATATCCATGTTCCCTATAGATTCTCAATAACTGTTAGCTCATTTTCTTCTGAGATCTTCTGCCTCCATTTGTTTTTTAGGTTTTTGCAAGGCAAATGGGGTTAACTGGCTTGCCCCAGGCCACACGGCTAGGTAATAATTAAGTGTCTGAGACTGGATTTGAACCCAGGTACTCCTGACTCCAAGGCCGGTACTTTATCCACTATGCCACCTAGCTGCCCCTTCTGCCTCCATTTCACAAGAAAACAGAGAAAAAAATACCTTTCTAAAGAACCCAAAGCAATGTTTTATACCACGTTAAGAACAAAATTTTAGCTTAACAAATTAAGGTATATGTATGTCATGGAACACTATTGTTCTATTAGAAACCATGAGGGATGGAAATTCAGGGAAAACTGAAAGGATTTGCATGATCTGCTGCTGAGCAAGATGAACAGAACCAAAAAAACATTGTACACCCTAACAGCAACATGGGTGTGATAATCAACCTTGATGGACTTGCTCACTGCATCAGTGCAACAATCAGGGACAATTTGGGGCTGTCTGCAATGGAGAATACCATTTGTATCCAGAGAAAGAACTGTGGAGTTTGGACAAAGACGAAAGACTATTACCTTCAATTTAGAAAAAAAAATGTTATCTTATTATTTTTTATTATGTAATTTTGCTATCTTTTATACTTTATTTTTCTTCCTTAAGGATATAATTTCTTTCTTATCACATTAAATTTGGATCAATGTATACCATAGAAAAGCTACCATTAACACCAGGACTTTTAAAAAGTTAGATTATATAATGTGTCTCTTTTCATCTTGTCATTTAATGTTTCTAACTGCCAGATTACTTTCTCCTAAAGAACCCACCCTCTCCCAATCCTCAATGGTGGACATTTTTCTGGAATGCTGCTTTAAAAAAAGATCTATTCCAAATAGTATTTCATTCATTCATTCATTCAAAAGAATATTAATATCCGTATTTCAATCCTTATTCTTGTATCTTAGGAAATCTGCTATCCTTGAAAGATGCAATGGAATAGTTTTTAGTTTTTAGAATAGGGTTTTACAATACCAAGTTATCTTTCAAAGATGTCTGGTTTGTTATCCAAACAAATTTGGCTCACTATCTCTTTGCAAGTGGACTCAAATAATGACTAATACTACTAGTCCTTCGGTATCAAAGAGAACCATACCAACCAACCGACTGGAGGCATGAGTTGCACAATTATGTTTATCATCATGTTGAGCAAGATTTCCTCACTTGCCTTTTCTGAAATCATTCTATCCCAAATCTGATTTATAGGACACAGGACTTAAGATAGTCTGGCTTTTCAGGAGTATCTTGGCCTTAAATGGTTTCGATCCATCCTGTCTCATGGCACATTATCAATACCTGTGTTATGTGGTAATAGAATGAAACTATCCAGTCCATTCTAACCTGTCTCTCAATAGGCAAATCATCAATACAGCCTTTCCTCTCAAACTCTCCATACTTTTTTTGAACTACTAATTAGTAAGATAACAATTGGCAATAGCTTTAAGACTATGACGATATCAGCTTTGCATTATTAGGGCTATATTGCTCTGCTCTAAGTATATGTTAGTGTATTCTTTAGAGCTTAATCTAAATGGACATGGCCAGAACCACTACACTTTCTAAGATTCCACCAGTTTCTCCAGGATCTGTTACATTACAACACTAGATGCCTCTTGGTGCTGTATCCACCACTCCAGATTTGGAGAACTGAACCTGACTCCCTTTAGATTGGCTGAGGACAATGAAGGCCATGGTCTTTCCCTTTGGAACAGCACTCAACTCTCTCAGAATTGACTGTCCCATGTTCAACTACTGTTTACATGGAACTCTTCTCCATTTTAGCCTTCAATTAGCCCAGAAAATGGATGGTGCTGGAGCACTGGTCTATACCTGGCAATGGGAAAGCCATAGAGTAGTAGGTGAAGGTACTGTCCCCTTTGAGGCCTCAAGGCCTTTCCAGTAGGAGAGTCAATGTAGTGGGTCTGGAAACCTCAGTAAAAGGCCCAGGTGAAGCCACCCACCATTCAAATGAGAAATTTCAAAATTTCTTAGTCACAGAGGGAAGGAAGGGTTTGTTGCTAGCCCCTCACCCTCAATTTCCAATCAACTGTGCTGTTCTCAGCCCCATAAAACTGCCAGCCCTGTAACCAAAGGCGTTATTTTCTTCTCACTTTCCCAGTTCTATTTTCTTCCATGCTTTTAAAAAGGAGGTATGCCTCCTCCTCTGAGTCATTGACTTAACTGAAGTAGTCATTTGACCCACTTTGCTACAAGTTCACACCTTGCTAATAAACTGATAAAGTTCAGAATCCTGCACCTCAGTTTACTTTTTATTAAATTCTATCAAAAGCAAAAGTTTTGAAAAAGAGGGAAAGAAATGTTTTTTTTAAGAAGGAGATATGCATCCTAAATTAAATAATTTAATTCTATGAATAAAAAAGGCAATATGAAGAAATAAAATACACTAGACTTGTCAGGAAATCAGTTTCAAGTGACTAGAGCTTAGGGACAAAATAGCTAATGCTTTTTATAAAAAACTACAAGAAGGGTCAAAAATGGGGGTTTATTCTTCAATTTAGCTGCCTTTGATAAGATAATAATAAGTGAGAATTACTGAATAATTCAATTATATATGTAAAATGAACTCCACTCTCAACATGGAATAAACCTAAAAGAATCAACTCAAGGAAATAAACATTTGTAAAAATGTAAAACAAACAAAAACCATCCAGATTAAGAAGTTAGTAGGACTTAGCCATAAATCTGTTTATTATACAAACTGAAAACTAAAAAGGAAAGAGCTTTTCTAAATGAACACAAAACCTTTTTGGATCAGGTACATTACTGTATCATATATTTCGTTTTGTTGAAAAAAATATTAGAAGGTAGAAATGGGGGAGGTATTTCAGGCAGGCTTGCCAAATATAGAAATGGCCAATTTAGTGCTAAGAAACAATTGTTCAGCATATTCATTTCCTAACTATCCTACAGTAAAAGCAGATTTATACCTCTGGACCTGCTTTTCAAATTTTGATGATGATGACAATGATGATATACATATGATACACATGATATACAGGAAAATGATGCCAGGACAAGCAAGTACACTCAATTTAAGTGAGGGAGCTATGCTAAGCAAGTCATCAGCCTCATTTTCTCCTCCAGAGACATCTGGAACCAGTGACCAGTTCAGGATAATTGGAGATGGCTCTGGATGTGGGACAATCAAATTTTAGTTAAATATCATCAAACCACAGCTGGCTGATAGTTGAACATCTAGTGGAAAAGTTATAAATTATGACATATTTTCAGGTCTTCACCAAACTCACTCAACCCTTACGAATTGTGCGTTGCCCTTTTTTGTTTGTTTGTTTTTTTGCAAGGCAATGGAGTTAGATGACTTGCCCAAGGCCACACAACTATGTAATTATTAAGTTTCTGAGGCCAAATTTGAACTCAGGTTCTCCTGACACCAGAGCCAATACTCTATCCACTGCATGACCTAGTTGCCCCAAATTGTCCATTTCTACATTTGAAGATTCATTTCTACAATCATGCAGCTTCAAAACAACAGTTGCCTTGGAGTGCCCCTTTTCCTTCAAATCTTAAATCCAATGTTGTCAAATGCTGTTCATCCTATCCTTTAAATTCCCACAATTACCAATCTAGTCAAGATCCTTTCCATAATTTTTTGTCTTTATTTCCTTACCTGAACACCCAACTAAACTTCCTGCCTTCTTCTAGTAATTCTAAATACTTTCACGAAATAATCTCACTAAAAAATAAGTGTCTGTGGACTTTGACACACAGTCAAAACTATGACGTTAGCAGTTTTCCTGGCAGCACTGAGAAACTACAGAATTGGTAAAGGATGTCAATGAGTCATAATGAAATTCAGAAAACAACAAGGTTCTGTTCTTATTGCAGATGTGACAAAATCACTCTCTCCCTGGGTTTCCCCATAAGTCAGATTAGTTTTTTAGTATTCACTTACAGAAAAATGCTATTCCTGGGATTATTGGCCATGGTTTCCAAGGTCCAAGGGATGTGTCCCTTGGGGAAGCTTCCTGGTGGCCTCAGCTAAAACTGAGATTAATAATTAATAATGATGATGATGATGATGATGAAAGTACATTCTTTATATACCAGGCACTATGCAAAATGCCTTACCATTAACATCTCCTTTGACCTTCAAAACAACCTGGGAGATATGGGCCATTATATTCCCCATTTTAAAGCTGAAAAAACAGAGGCAAACAGAGATTTAGTGCTTTGCCAGAGGTAACATAGCTAGATATGACCTCCAGTCTTCCTGATTCTTGGTCAGGAATTCCCTCCACAGTGCTACCTAGCTGCTCCATGATGATGGCATCCTAATTGCCTTGGGGCATAAAATGGTCCACCTACAAAAAAGTCAAGAACCTTCAGAGTTGAATCAATAGCCTAAGATTCTCCATTATGCCCTGCTGACTGGTGGATGATGGGAGATAAGGAAGGGGGGGGGGGATGTTTTGTTTTATCCAAGCTAATGCTGGAATATCTTTTCTATGTTTCTACAGCCAGAAAACCTCCTTTTTGCCAACTAATACTTTAACATCAAACTTGAAGCAACAAGGTCTCAATCTGAATTCAATTGGAACAAAATGGCCTGGTGACTCACAATATGGTTAAAATAAGGTATATGGGAGCTTCACTTAAGTACAGTGGGGTACCTGAACGTTCAGGAAATGAAATTGTGTCCCCAGGAAGCATGGACCCTTCTAGTAACATTTGAAGATTCCACTCACTGGAACAGAAATCAAACTAATACTGAAACTTAGTGGGAGATAGAGAAGACACAGTAGATAAAAAAAAAAAGTGCTAAGCCCAGCATTTCTTTGATATTGTTAAGATTTTTCAGTTGTTTCATTCATGCCTTGATTCTTTGAAACTAAGATAAACTTTAAAAGTCATCTTCCACATTCAGTACTGCCTAAGTCATGAGGTTTTGCCTAATAAAAGCCTGAAAAAAAATGTATATGGCTGGAAAGACCAGCAGAATATCTTTCTACCATGGGCTAAGATATAATAGAATATAATAGAATTATTATCTACCAGGTTTCCCCTTTCCACATGAGTTAATTAAATTGGATTTTTCCTCCCACTTACAGACAACAAAATGGCCTGGGATAACAAGCCTGGGGAAAAAGGCCAGGTGAAGCCAACGACCATTCAAATGAGAACTTTCAACATTTCTTAGTCACAGGGGGAAAGAGGGGTTTGTTGCTAGCCCCTCATTCTCAATTTCCTTGAGGCTAGGGCTCAAAATTCCTTGTCATTTTGACAGATTTTCTCATTGTCTAAGTGCATAAAAAGAACTCCTTTCAGCTTTGGTCTAGCTCTCAACATACTGAGAGTAGTCACTATATCCTGCTTTGCTGCTCAAAAGCTAATGAGATTACTTATGGAGAAGAGGTGGGAACCAAACTTAAACTAGCTAAGTGAAGATAAGTATATTTTCTATGCTATGGCAAAATAACATTCCTTTTCTTAGCTAAATTACTTATATTAGAGCAAAATGAAGCATTTATGACAAAAAGGTACTAGTTCAAGGGTGGCTAGGTGGCACAGTGAATAGAGTACGGCCCTGGAGTAAGGAGTACCTGAGTTCAAATCCGGCCTCAAACACTTAATAATTACTTAGCTGTGTGACCTTGGGCAAGCCACTTAACCCCACTGCCTTACAAAAACCTAAAAAAAAATTTTAAAAATTAAAAAAAAAGGTACCAATTCAAATCAGGCTCAGCTAAGTCTTGTCCTTATCCTTATGATGTTTTTCTGTGTATTATATATATATATATATATATATATATATATATATATTTATTTATATATATTTATATCCATCCAGATAATCAAACAAAGGAATCAGAATAAAGAAAGAAAATATCAACAAGGAAAGAGTAGCTCAGCTGAACCTTAGAGAGCTAGGAATTCTAAAAGCTAAGAAAGAAGTAAGGCAAGGCAGAGAGGCACAGGTGAAGGCAAAGGCATGGTGAAATACAAGAGAAGTATAATCAATGTATTATGAAGCATCTACTGTGTGTGCCAGGCACTGTGCTAAGCCCTGAAGAGGAAAAGACAAAAACAATCCATACAGTCTAATGAGAGATTATATGAAAACAACTATATAGAGAGGCAATGTTTACAGACAAATTGGAAATATTTCTAGATAAATTAGAAATTATCAAAAGAGGGGCAACACTAGGAAAGGCATCATGTAGACAGTGAGATTTCATCTGAAACCAAAGTAAAGGGCACAGCCAAGTCGAGAGACTGCAAGTTTGGCAGGATGAACAGCAAGAAGAACAGTGCTACAATCCATACATTGTACAGAGAAAGGTCAAAGGTAAAGATAGAAAGTGGGCCAGGTCCAGGTTATGGAGAGGCTGACTTTAAAAACCAAAGGGAGAATTTTATATTTGATCCTAGGGTGCTACTGATGTTAATTTTCTAAGGGGTGACAAGATATGATGTGAATTTTAGGAAGATTATTCTGATAACTGAACTGGAAAGGGAGACCTGAGGGATGGACAAGAAAGAGAAACTAATTCAGGGGGAAGTGAAGAACATGATTGTTTCAGTGTCATCCAATTTCTGATGATCCCATTCTCACATGGTTAGGACTGCATAAAGACTCATAAACTGAGAATTACCTGCACACATAAGATAATTGAATCCTATTGAAGAGATAACCAACTAAAACAGTAATTTATGGAAAGTCAAGAATATGGTGCAATATACTTTAAAGACACTAGCAATAATGTAGTACAAACAAGTGACATCTGGGGTCATACAAAGCTTCTAATTGTCTTTATCATTTTTATTTGTAGAATATTCCCTTTTAGTAACTCCATGAAATTAGCAAAGGATTCATCAGTTTTATTGGTCTTTTTTAACTGGTCTTAGTGTTTTAATTATTTCTTAAATCATTTTTAGTTTTAAAATTTTCTTTTCCTATGTTCATCTTCTGTGCATTTGTAGATTGAGACTGCAGGTCAAGAGAGGGATTAATGGGGATGTCTATGTGGCGCAGTGGATAGAGTACCAGCCCTGGAATCAGCAGAACCTGAGTTCAAATCCATCCTCAAACACTTGATGCTAACTAGCTGTGTGACCTTGGGCAAATCACTTAACTCTACTGTTTAAAAAAAAAAAATAATGAGAACAAAGAAAGCTCAGAAAGTGTAATAATCTGCACATATTTCTCTTACATGCCCCAAACAGAAATGACTGCTAATGGAAAGTCAAGAATATGCAAATAATAAGGTGCAATATACATTAAAGACACTGGAAATAAAATAGTACAAACAAGTGACAACTTGGGTCAAAGTTTCTAATTGTTGTCTTTATTTCTAATTTTATTTGTAGAATGTTCTCTTTTAGTAACTCCATGAAGTCAGCAAAAGATTCATCAGTTTTATTAATCTTTGTAACTGGTCTTAGTGTTATTTCTTAAACTGTTTTTAATTTTAAAATTAAATGTCATCCACCTGAGACAGAACTGATGGCATCAGAACATATAATGAAATATTTTTTTCTCTCTTTCACTTTATTGCTCCTAAGTTTTTATATTTTGGGGGGAGGGGTATTATGTTTATTCTTACAAGTGGGGAGAAAAAGGTGAATTTTTGGTTTAAAAAATTTAATTTGAAAATAAATAAAATGATAAAAAGGTGGATAAAATATGCAAGTAAGTAAAAGTCATCCTATTCATATTCAAGGATGGGGAAAAAAGAAACCTACAAATGAAAAAGGATAAGGTTTGCAAAAAATCATTAAAACAAACATTTTTTTCTGCCAACAACAGTTGAGACAATGGACTTCAACTTTACAGTATACTCAATGAGCTTATAGAGGAGACAAATGCCACTAAAAATATAGGAAAGCACTCAGACCAAATATATTTAGAGGAGATTCAAGCTGGACAGACAATATAAATATAAGAGAACTGAGGAACAATATATAAGATATCTAAATAAGAGGAAGCTAAGTGAAGAATGGAAAAAATCTGGGCAACTTATTAATATTGAAGAAAGCTATAGACCTATATACCTATATTCTCATATATACGAACTATGAGATTTATCTACACATGAATAGGATATATTAGTAATAAGCTGACTTTCCCAAATAATGTTCAAAAACAGGTAATATTTTTTCTCTATGTAACTAAAGTATTAAGAATATGAGATCTGTGTTTTTTTGTTGGTTACAAAAAAACCTTTGATTTGGTACAGTAAAATAATTGCTCATAAGATTCAATACAATCAAGTTTTTCTCCTATATATATATCAAAATCATTAAAAATTTTCAAAAAGATATAACAATACAAACAATTCTGTTCAATAACCCTCTAGTAATAAATGTCACAAAGAGATTCCCATTTGGAAAGGAAGATAGCACAGAATTCAAATCAAAGAAAATTTCCCTGTGGATGATGAGGTTATCCAATAAAATCCATGACAGAGTATTAATTATTTCAAGCTGAAGAATATTACTAAGTCTCTTGGAAAAAAATCTATGATCATTCACATAGTTGGGCCTGTTCATTCTGAAATGACAAAAGTGAACAAATGAATAGATAATAGATAAAAAAAAGTTAATGTTTATACTGTACTTTAAGGTTGACAAAAACTGTAAATATTTTATCTATTTTCTTCTCAAAATAAGTCTGTGAGATAGATGCAATTATCCTCATTTTACAGATGAGGAAACCTAAGCAGACAGAAGTTATGTGACTTAGTTAATCTCAATGCTAACAAGACAACATTTCAACTCAGGTCTTCCTAAGTGTGGGTCCAGCATTTTATCCATTGTGCCATCTGGCTATGTTATAGATAACAGACATGAAAAGTAACTATTTCCCAGCTGATGACATGTGTCTGAATGGATCCCCTATGGAGCTTGTCTCTCCAATTTCTCTACCCATGCCAGAATTCAAATGGATTGCAATGTCTTAGTTCAAGAATTGAACACAGAGAGTAAAATGGGTTGCTGCCAGGAAATTGCAAGGTTCTTTTACTAATCCCAAATTTCATGAAAGCAAAAGCTCATCTTTTTGAATATTAACATTATCCCAGTGTTGTGATGTAACAATCACACATGAAATAAAACTGCTTCTTAAAAATTAAAAATAAGCATCACAAAGAGGACAATGAAGAGGTATATGATGGAAGGAAGCAAGTTTTAACTCATAACCAATGGGGTTCTATGACAGGAAGAGAAAATGTGCAGGACTGACAAGAGATGGCAGATGAATTGGCAGTGATCCATGGGTTACCTCTTAATTTATTTATTTTTATTTTTTTAGTGCTTTTTTTTTGCAAGGCAAATAGGGTTAAGTGGCTTGCCTAAGGCCACACAACTAGGTAATTAAGTAGTGTCTGAGACCAGATTTGAACTCAGGTACTCCTGACTCCAGGGCCACCTAGCCACACCCTACCTTTTAATTTCAAGAAAAAGCCTGTTCTAAACATGGGAGGATCCCATGGAATAAATTCATTGAAGAAGAAAATGAGGTACACAAGAAATTGGGAAATTGGGAAATTGGGAAAATTGTAATCTACAAAATTCATTACCAAAAAAAAACCCACTTTAATTGTATAATTGAATATGGTACTTTTAAACATTGTGTAGGTTCTCTGGTTACTACGCATTTTTCTTGTTGACTTATCTGGTTTTTTTTTGAATTCTGAAATACATAAATACATAAATGGCTTAGCACCTTATTTTTCTATTGTGTTTGTTTTAAATATTTGGTGAATGAACAAAGTTGTTGAGTTTTCGTTTCTTATCCATCCTCTTTAATTTTATAAGAAAGTTCAATCCATTCATATGAATAAACTGAGCCTCATTTTATTTTATTCTTTTGTATTTCTTTCTCTCAAGTTGGTTCCTAAGATCGTTTACATTTACATGATCCCAGGTTCCTACCAGACTCTCCACCATCCCATAACTCTGCCCTAACCCAAATGTCTTGAGTTTATGCTTATTATAATTTCCCACTGAGGTAGGAATATAATTTAGAGCCATGACTACTAACTGTGATGAAATTCTATTATAAAGTAAAAAACTATGAATATAAGGATTTCTCGACAACCTCTAAGAACTGCTACAGTAAACAAATTATATATTATATGTATATGAGAGACAGACAGACAGACAGACAGACAGACAGACAGAGACAGCCAACCTCTGATTCATTAAAAAAGGCCAACCTTAGTCCTGAAAAAGAGATAAGGAAACACTTGCCTTCTTGCAATACAGTTGGGACACTCTGGGTACATAATGAAGCACAGCTATATAGAATGTAGCAGCTATGTCTTCTAGTGTTAATCATTTGACATGTTTAAAAAAAGAGTGTTCAATGAAAAAGGGAATAGATGCAAATAATTGTGGTATAAGAACTCCAAAAAGATACTTACCAAAATTTCAAAATCATTTTTAAAGTTTCTCCTTACTCCATTTCCCTTAACCTCACTCTACTCCAAATCTACTCTTAAGAGTGATGTTCATTTGATATATACTTATGCAAGAAATGTTAATTTACTTCTTTCTCTTTCTAGACTATAATATTGCCATTCACTGGCTTTATGCTTACACATTCTTTTTTCCTTTCTTATCCATCATCCAAGGAGGGAATTCTGAAAGTTTTATTCCAACTATGAGTACCCCCATCCTTCCCTACTAATTTTGTCTAAATGGCCTTATTCTGAGAAGACTCATTCCCCCAAAATATTCATTTGCCCAAGAGGCAATGAAGGATGCTATCTATCAATCAGGAAATGTCCTGTCTCTCTCTTCCTCTTCTGCCTCAAGTGATTTTTCTTTACCCTCTTCATCCAGGACCCTCTTTCCTTTAGAGAGAAGTGGCTCTTTAACTAAGACCATCTTAATAAAAGCCAATTTAATCACTCTGGGCTAAGTATTTACGAGTCATTTATAACACATGTTTATATGCATATATATGCTCTCAACTTTTCCTCTGGCCTAATCAATCAATAGGAAAAGACTGCAAAAAAGTAAAACTGTCAAAAGACAGGTCTCTCTTTTCTTCTCTATATTTCAAACACTGGCCATGTTGGAGACTGCAAGCGAAGAGACAGATACAAAACTAATTAGAGATTAAATGTTTCTATTCTTTAGTGAAAATTTATAAACTATAATTTGACCTTTTTTAGGGGTATTTCGATGAGATTTTGGTTTATCAATAAACTTTGTAAATTTTGACGAAAACAAAAAGTCACATTTCAATTAAGATCCTTAATATGACTTTAAATTGCTAGAAAATATTGAATAGAGGGTGGGGCCAAGATGGCAGCATGAGAACAGCTCTCTCCAAAATATTCCAAAAACCTTAAAATTATGACAAACTAAATTTTCATGAGACAGAACTGAAAGAAATATCCAATGAAGCAATTCTCCAGTTCAGGGAAACTTGGAAGATCACAGGAAGGATCTGTTCCACAAGATTGGAGAGGCAGAAGCACAGCCAGGCTTATCACACAGGAGCAAAAAGCTCCAGCCCTCCAGAACAGCCCATGGGGTACCTGGGTCCCTGGGAGCACCAGCTCCTGGCAGCAGAGGCAGTTTCCTCACCTGCCAACGCAGGGAATACCAAGCAAAACTTGGAAGATCAGCAGGGAAACCTCTGCCAAAGTAAGTGGGATCCACTGTGGCCCTCAGCCCAGATCCCAAGAAATGGAAGCCAATGGAACCCAACAACACAGAAGGTAAGGGGGTGGGGGGAGACTGTCAAAGTCTCTCCTCTGTTCCTGGAACAGGACTCTGCTGCTTTGTCCATATTCAGACCCTGATCACAACCTGGGCCCCCATATTGTCACAGCAAAGCAAGGACCTTCCTCACAGCTCCATGACAAAAGGGTATGCTTGTGGTTATCCACAGACCAAACACAGGCCAGGAGGACAATCAGAATCTCTCTTAAGACCTTGAAGGAATTGAGGTCCTTGCAGGGGTGTCCCAACAATACTCAGAAGCTCAGGAAGCACCCTAAAATCAAAGCACAGGCTGGGGAAATGAGTAAAGAGAAAAAAAGGAAGCAGATCATAGACAATTACTTTGGTCCCATGGAGGATCAAAACACAAAGTCAGAAGATGACAAAGCCCAAATTTCTGTATTCAGAGTATCCAAGAAATATAGGAGTTGGGCTCAGGCTATGACAGAGTTCAAAAAAGATTTTGAAAATCAAGTAAGGTAGGTAGAGGAAAAACTTGGAAGAGAAATGAGAGATCTGCAGGAAAAACATGAAAACCAAGTCAGCAGCTTAACAGCTGAAGAAAGCAATATATTAAAAACCAACTTAGGTAAAAAAAAAAAACTGTCCAAAAAGTTAATGAGGAGAATAACTTAAAAGCAGAATTGGCCAGATAGAAAATGAGATAAGAAAGCTCTCTGAAGAAAACAACTCCTTTGAGAAATTTGGAACTACGCCCAAAGTGCAACAAAAATGAGCATATCGTTTGGACCCAGCAATACCACTGCTGGGTCTATACCCTGAAGAGATGATGAAAAAGGGTAAAAAAAAAAATCACTTGTACAAAAATGGTCATGGCAGCCCTGTTTGTGGTGACAAAGAATTGCAAATCAAGTAAATGTCCTTCAGTTGAGTAATGGCTTGCAAACTGTGGTACACGCATGTCATGGAACACTAATGTTCTATTAGAAACAAGGAGGGACGGGAATTCAGGGAAGCCTGCAGGGATTTGCATGAACTGATGCTGAGTGAGATGAGCAGAACCAGAAAAACAATGCACACCCTAACAGCAACATGGGGGTGATGATCAACCTTGATGGACATGCTCATTCTATCAGTGCAACAATCAGGGACAATTTTTGGCTGTCTGCAATGGAGAATGCCATCTGTATCCAGATAAAGAGCCGTGGAGTTTGAACAAAATTCAAGGACTATTCCCTTTAATTTAGAAAAAAAAAATGGATATCTTATTGTCTGATCTTGTTATCTCTTAGACTTTTTGTTTCTTCCTTAAGGATGTGATTTCTCTCTCATCACACTCAATTTGGATCAATGTACAACATGGAAACAAAGTAGAGACTGACAGATTGCTTTCCATGGTGGGGGGAGGAAGTAAGATTGGGGGAAAAATTGTTAAACTCAAATAAAATCTTTAATCTAAAATGAGTAAAAAAAAAAAAGAAAGAAAACAACTCCTTCAAATGTAGAATGGAGCTAAAGGAAGCCATGACTTTGTGAAGAATCAAGAGACAATAATACAATATCAAAAAAATTAAAACTAGAAGAAAAACATGAAATATATCATTGGAAAAACAACTAAGGGGCAGCAAGGTGGCACAGTAGATAGACCACCAGCCTTGGAGTCAGGAATACCTGAGTTGAAATCTGGCCTCAGACACTTAATATTTACATAGCTATGTGGCCTTGGGCAAACCACTTAACCCCACTGCCTTGCAAAAACCTAAAAAAAATAAAAATAAAAATAAAACCTTCAGGGCAGCTAGGTGGTGCAGTGGATAGAGCACCGGCCCTGGAGTCAGGAGTACCTGAGTTCAAATCTGGCCTCAGACACTTAATAATTACCTAGCTGTGTGGCCTTGGGCAAGCCACTTAACCCCATTACCATGCAAAAAAAAAAAAACTAAAAGAAAAATAACTGACGTGGAGAACAGATACAGGAGAGACAAAAATCACTGGCCTACATGAAAGTCATGATCAGGAAAAGGACTTGACTTCATTTTAAAAGAATTTCTATGGGAAAATTATTCTGATATCCTAGAAGCAGAGGGTAACTGAGAGAATCCACCAGTTTCCTCCTGAAAGAGATTAAAAAAAGAATAACCCCCAAGATTATAGTCAAGTTCCAGAACACCCAAAGGCAAAGAGAAAATATTAGAATTATGCAGAGGACACAATTCAGATATCATGAAGCTTTAGTCAGGATCACATGGGACTTGGAAGCATCCACATTAAAGGCCCATGGGGCTTGCAATATGATATTCCAGAAGGCAAAAGAGCTTGGAATGCAACCAAGAATCAGCTATTCAGCAAAACTGAACATCTTCCAGGGGAAAAGATGGACTTTCAATTTAACATGGGAATTTCAAATGTTCCTGCTGAAACTGCCAGAGCTGAACAGAGTTTCATCTTCCAAGTACAGGATTCTAAGGTGAATCAGAGAGAGAGAGAGAGAGAGAGAGAGAGTGAACGAGAAGGGTAAATTACAAGGGATTTAATGATGATAAATTGCATGTATTCCTGCATGAGAAAATGACATATGAACCTTCTCATTTATTATAACAGTTTAGAAGGAACACATGTAGACAAGGCACAGGAGGGAGCTAAATTTGAAGGTATAGTGTATTCTAAAAATGGAGTCAATGGGTGACAAGTTAATATACTAGGAGATGGGAAAAAGGGAAAGGAGAAGTAGAATTGGCTGAAATATTTCATATACCTTCTTTATCCACTAAAATGATGATTCAGGATGGCTAGGTGGTGCAGTGGATAGAGCACTGGCCCTGGAGTCAGGAGTATCTGAGTTCAAATCCGGCCTCAGACACTTTATAATACCCTAGCTGTGTGGCCTTGGGCAAGCCACTTAACCCTGATTTCCTTGCAAAAACCAAAAACAAACAAACAAACAAACAAACAAACAAATAAATAAAATGCTGATTCACTTGAGGGAATGTGTGTTGTGTTTCAACAAATATGAATTCTTCTTCATTCCAACCTCCTGACTTTTTAACTCCCTGAGATCCTTTGATCACACTTGGTTCTCTTTTTGGACATCATGAAATGTCAAAGGTGGTGGGGGTTTTTAAAAGTCTTACTTAGTCCCATACAATCACAAAAACACTGATTTTCTTGTTTCTGTGTTTTCTTATAAACTGCACTTAAGTTAACTTTCTTATATTTCTAATTACTGAAACAACATATCAAATGTCAGTTTACCACTTTTGGTTAGAAGAAATCACTCAAATTCTACCCTTTTGTTTAGAGTCGCATCTTTTTTGTCTCCAAAGATGATTAGATACAGTTGCCTACAAAGCAATCACTTTCGAAATGTTATATTCCAATTTATTCTTATTTCTTATAAATTAGGACTAGTCTTGATCAATCCTAAATAATTTTCTTTGGTAGGTAAAAGATTATTCCTTTACTGCCTGTAGCATTTGTTTTGTAAAAGATACTGAAAGCCCTAACATTTTTTACCAATACTTTTCTTATTTTAAGTTGGGTAGTCTATCACATTTAACCTACAGATCCTATTAAGTATTTTGCTTCCTTTATCCAATAATTCTGGGTAATATTTTTATATTATTTATCAAAATATTTCACTGTGCTTTTCTGGAACACTTGTAATCCTTAAATTAATTTCACATGTTCTATACTCGAAATGAGCCACTTTGGCACATAACAAATACATGTGTTGTTCTACTATTGATATCATTAAAAATACCTGGCTAATAATAGCCAGATTCTGTTGCTAAATACTTTATAAATATTATCTCTCAATGGAAACTGAAGCAAACAAGGTTTTGACTCAAGGTCACATAGCTAATAAGTATCTGAGCTCACATTTGAACTGAGGTCTTCCTGATCTGATCCAGGCCCAGTACTATATTCACTGTGTCACAAAGATGTAATATTGCCCAATTCAATTCAATTACCAGGAATACAAAGACAAAAATGAAACAGAATGTAATTTCCTTGAGGGTGGACACTATTAACTCTGTTATGTCAAATTTTGTTGTACTTCTACCTCTGACTGCCATTCTTTACAATGTTTCTTCTATTAAGGAAAACTTCTATAACAATAGTTCTATACCACTTATTTTCATTTTATTTCTTCCTTAAGAGTTCTGTCCTAAATTTACAGATGAGGAAATCAAAGTGATCCATAGCCATATGAAAAATTGCTCTAAATAACTACATATTAGAGAAATGCAAATTAAAACATCTCTGAGAAACCACCTCACACCTCTCTCAGACTACCCAATATGACCACAAAGGATCAATGTTGGAAGGGATGTGGGAAATATGGGACACTAATGCACTGTTGATGGAGCTGTGAACTCATCCAAGTTTTCTGAAGAACAATTTGGAATTACATCCAAAAGGCAACAAAAATGTACACACCCTTTGATCCAGCAATACCACTACTGAGTCTGTACCCTGAAGAGATCATGAAAAAGGTAAAAATGACTTGTACAAAAATATTCATAGCAGCTCTGTTTGTGGTGGCAAAGAAATAGAAACTGAGGGAATGTCCATGAATTGGGGAATGGCTTAACAAACTGGTATTTGTTTGTGATGGAACACTATTGTTCTATTAGAAACCAGGAGGGATGGGAATTCAGAGAAGCCTGGAAGGATGTGCATGAACTGATGCTGAGCGAGATGAGCAGAACCAGAAAAACACTATACACCCTAACAGCAACGTGGGGAGGTGATGATCAACCTTGATGGACTTGCTCCTTCCATCTGTGCAACAATCAGGGACAATTTGGGGCTATCTGCGATGGAGATCACCATCTTTATCCAGAGAAAGAACTGTGGAGTTTGAACAAAGACCAAGGACTATTACCTTTAATTTAGAAAAAAAAAAAAAACCTGATATTTTATTATGTAATCTTGCTATCTCTTATACTTTATTTTTCTTCCTTAAGGATATGATTTCTCTCTCTTCACATTCAATTTGGACCAATGTATACACCATGGAAATAATGTAAAAACTGGCAAATTGCCTTCTGTGGAGGGTGGGAGGAGGAAAGCAAGATTGGGGAAAAATTGTAAACTCAAAATAAACAAAATCTTTAAAATAAAAACAAAGTAATAATGAAGAACTTTCAAACTGAGATAAGTCAATTGACAACAAAGATTTTTATATATAATCTCTCTTTTCTAAAAAACAAATTAAGGGGGCAGCTAGGTGGCACAGTGAATAGAGCACTGGTCCTGGAGTCAGGAGTACCTGAGTTCAAATCCAGACTCAGATCCTTAATTATTACCTAGCTGTGTGGCCTTGAGCAAGCCACCTAATCCCATTTTCCTTGCAAAAAAACCTAAAAAAAAATTAAGGTAATGAGGTTAAGTGACTTGCCCAAGGTCACACAGCTAGGTGATTATTAAGTATCTGAAGCCGAATTTGAACTCAGGTCCTCAGATACTTAATAATCACCTAGCTGCGTGACCCTGGGCAAGTCACTCAACCTCATTACCTTAATGATACCAATGCTCTATCCACTGCACCACCTAGCAGCCCAAATGATGATTCTTGAGAAGATTAGTGACATGGTAAGAGTTAAACTTTAGGAAGATTATTTTAGCTATCTGGAAGATAGATTAAGGAGGGAAAATTCTAAAAAGAATTCAATTTGAAGACTGACCCAACTGTCCAGGAGACAAGTCATAAGATCCTAAACCAGAGCTGTGACTATGTGAGTTGAGAAAAGAAAGTATATGGTTGTAATTTTATAGTAATACACATACATATATATACATATATACACACACACACATAAATACACATATATGTATTAGCATCTGAGATGGAGAATACCAACTGTATCCAGAGAAAGAATTGTGGAGTTTGAACAAAGACCAAGGACTATTACCTTTAGTTTAAAAAAAAAAAAAAACATTGTTTTGCTATCTCATATATTTTATTTTATTTTTCCTTAAGGATATTAGTTCTCTCTCAACACATTCAATTTAGATCAATGTATAGCATGGAAACAATGTAAAGACTAACAGACTGTCTTCTGTGGGGGGTGGGGGGAAGGAAGCAAGATTAGGGGGAAAATTGTAAAACTCAAAAATAATTAAATAATTTTTTTAAAAAACAGAGTTTTGCCCCAAGTTTCATCCTCCATTTTTTCCCCTTTACTTTTCTGTGATGTAGTGCGTCATAGCAGACAAGAAGGCAGTCTTGAAAATCAGGAAGCGCTGAATCCTGAATTTGATACATTCTAGTCATGCAACCAATACATTTAACCTCTCAATTCCCCAAGCAGATATCAAAGATTCTAGGAGGAAAGTTGACAGTTTACATCTGTGAAGGAATTTCCTACACCAGTGAAATCACACATCCTGACCAATATATTGTGTGTATGTGTATAGATAAATGTTTATATAAACTCCTATACCTCTCTCTCCTGAACCGGTTTGAAATTTCTTGCCACTAATATCTTTTCTTACAATCCTAAAAATTCAGTACATTGCTTTCCCTTTATGATTTGCTATACAAATTATTTTTATTCCATTTTTACAGATAAGGAAACTATTATAAAACTATAGGAATCGTAAAAGAACTAGACCTAGGACTCACTTAAATTTTCTGACTTCTAGTTCTATACATTAAGTCATGCTGAATGTTACAAAGTAATGTTACCTATTCTTCCTCAGTTAAACTACATATCATATTTTCCCAATGTGTAAGATGCACCCTTTATCAACAAATTTGGCGTTTAAAAAATGGGAACATCTTTATGCTACGTTTTGCCATGTTCTACGTAGAAATGGTTCAGAAAAGATTTTCATATAGTGCTGAATTCAAGTTAAAAGCAATCCTGTTTGCAAAAGTGAATGGAAATTGTGTTTGGCCCTCCTCCAACTGAGAAAACAATCTAAGACTGGCTACAGGAAGAAGAAAACAAACAGAAAACACCCTGGCAGAAGAAGACCATGAGAGGCAAGACAGTCAAATGCCCTGAGTTAGAAAGGGAATGGACCATTGGAATTCCTGTGTCCATAAAGATGGTTTAGCCAGAGGCCAGAAGAATTGCTGATGAAAAAGAAGTGACTAATTTCCAAAGAAGACATAACTAGTGCTTCAGGTTCATGAAATGAAATGGAATGGACTGAGCGTGTGTCCACACACCAGACTTGCCCACTTGCTTTTGGTCAACCACAGACCAGAGCAGAGGCAGGAGAATAGCCAGAGCCTCTCCCAAGACAGTGATTCCTAATCAAACACAGAGGACAAGCTAATGGATGGGAGTTTTGACAGTGGTGAGTTGTATGAATTTCATGATGAATGAAATGAATTCAATAACTTAATGTAATACATTTTTTTTTCAAATTTCAGGCCCCAAAATTAAGGTGCATCTTATACATGGGGACATAAGTTAATTCAGAACCATTCACTTAGTTCTTCTGGGCTGTATTTGAGATGTACTCAGGCCTAGTTACTAAATATCTCACCTATAAAGCATTAATCCTCTTTATTAGAGTGGTTCTTAATTTCTAAGAATTGTCAATTATATTCAGTCAAATTCTCTCCCTTCAAAGAAAACGCTTTTTTGTCCTTCTTAATCATTTGGTTGATATCACCTGTCCCTCATTTTCACCTTGTCCAATCCCTAAATGTAGCCAAGTATGAAACTCTTAATAACATTTGGGTTTTTCTATAGGTATTTTTCTGTATGTTTAGGGCAAGAAAGCATTTCCAGTTTCAGAATTATTCCAACATTTTACACTCCAAAGAATTTATAAGTGAGTGCTCCTTCTAGAAATTCTTCTATGGGGGTGGCTAGGTGGTGCAGTGGATAGAGCACACGGGAGTCAGGAGTACCTGAGTTCAAATCTGGCCTCACACAATAATTACTTGCCTTGGGCAAGTCACTTAAACCCATTGCCTTTCAAAAAAAACTTAAAAATTCTTCTATGCCTTAGTAGAACATTATCTTGATAACTGTTTTAATAATTTAATTCAACACCTATCAACCAATCTGTAAATAGTTCTCTTAGAACTTAGACTGATACAATGTTTACAGTGGGCCCACACTTGGTTACAAAGATAAGAAAATTATTTTATTTCATATTGTTTTTACTTTTCCTTTTTTACTCTTAGTATTAACCACAAAAAAGATCATGGGGATGAATACCCTCATTTCAGAATAAAAACTTCAAAAATTTTCTGAATTTGAATTTCTCCAAAATATCTGCTGATATGTTTTAATGTTTATTTGTAAAATTACGAAAGGGACTACTTATAACTTTATAATTAAGTTAAACTGGTTAGTTGGTTTGTACAGGGGAGTGAATATTATAGAAATGAGTAGATTTTATTGTCTGTTCTTTTTTTTTAACTCCTGAAAGAATCTCAATCTGAAATATTCAATAAATATCTATTGTTAGTAGCAAATTTGGCAACTCTGTTTTACACATTATGCTTAAAATATCCCTAGTAAGCATATCTTAAAACCATAAAAAAAGAAAACAACTTCTGCTTATTAACTTCTTTCTCCCATCTCCCCAACACCTTTGGCCCACATGACTTAGAATGAAAGCAAAGCACATCTCAAAGTTCCTAATGGCAGTCCTAAGAAAAACTATTTGCTTTGCATTAGCATCTATGTTATGCTCTATCATGCTGGCACAGAATCTGGTGTAGAGAGAGAAAAAAAAAGTTTATTGTGAAACCAACATCCTCCTTGAAATAAGATTCACTATTGTCTTCCTTATAAGCCTATAAAATTTTTCTTTTTTTGTCCACTACCATGATCAAGTCTAAATATTGACTAGAAAACCCAGATCTTGTGATTCTGGAACATGTATCCATAGAGTATGGAAATTTAATTTTTTGTATTGTATTTACTGAGGTATATTTTAAATTTAAACAAATACAAAATTAAATATAGATTGTGTACAGTGTGGCAAAATATGAAATGATTCATAAATAAAACAATAAATTTCCAATTCAAGAAAGTCTATATAATAAATATTGCCCATTGTGCTCAAAATTGTCCATCTTTTCTTTGGTTCCTTGTAGGCCCATCCCCCCCACCAGGATGGCTACAAATAAGTATGATACATACATATATATGTGTATATATATATATATACATATATATATATAATATACACACTCATACACATACCCACACTTATACACACACATATACACATATTCATAGTTATCTATAAATTTGGTTTGTGTGTATCTCTCATTTTTATAACATTCCTGAAAGCATCAATCCCTTCTCACTCCTTTATTCATCGACAGAAAGAGAGCCCAAAATAAAAATATTAAAGAATGTTGTAACCAAATTTCAGAATTCTCAATTAACAGAGAAAATACTGCAAGCTGGCCAAAAAAAAGCAGTTTAAATACCAGGGAGGCACAATCGGGATTACCTAGGATTTAGCAGCTTCAAAGGAACAAGAAGCCTGGAATATGATATTAAGGAGGGAAAAGGAGCTTGGATTACAATCAAGAATCAACTACCCTACAAAATTCAACATGTTCTTTCGGGGGTAAGTTGAACTTTCAATAAAAATAGGGGACTTTCAAATTTACTTGGTAAAAATACCAGAACTGAACAGAAAACATGATATATTCCAATACAAATATAAGAGAAGGGCAAAAAGGTAAACGGAATGAGGAAAAAATATTAGGCAATAAGATTACCTGTAACCTGTAACTCTTGAGAATTGTCTTTCTCTTAGAACAGTTGAATGGAACATAATTAGATAGAAAGTGTGGGCATAAATTTATCATGATTTGAGAATTGTCCTATCAGGACAGCTCAAAATAATATATTTTGACAGTGGATATGAGTACAGGACAGGTATAAAACAATTAAGACATGAAGAAAGGAATATATGGGAGTAGAAGGCAGAGGCATTAGAGGATACTTAAAACTATATGAAGAGAAAACAATGATTTATTATATAGAGGAAATGTAGGGATAATGTGTAAACAGTGAGTTAATCTTACTCTCAAACAGATCTTGTTCAAGGAGAAAATGATATAGATGATATAAATTTCCAATTGGGTTTAGATAAAACTTATCCCACCCTATAGGGAAGGAGTGGGGAACAGGAGATAGGACAGTGTAAGGTAGGTAGCAGTTAGAAGCAAACCGCTAGTGAGGAGGGAGAAGGAATAAGGAGAAAGGAAAAAGTAAAGTACAAATGGGGGAAGAAAGGATGAAGGGCAAGAAAAATGTTTTGCACAAATAAAAATATGCAACCAAGATTAGAAGGAATGCAGAAAGCTGGGAAACAATTTTCACAACTAGTACTTCTGGTAAAGGACTTATTTCTAAAATATAGAGTTTTGCGTCAAATATATAATAACACATGTCATTCCTCAACTGTTAAATGGTTCAAGGCAATTTTTAGACAAAAAATCTAAAGCTATCTGATTTAATATGAAATAAGTGTTCCAAATAATTAGTTATCAGAGAAATACAAATTAAAAGAACTAGTACCAACTCATACCTACCAGAGTGGCTAAAATGACAAAAAAAATATTGAAAAGGATGTGGGAAAAACTGGACACTAATGCACTGTGGGTGGAATTGTGAATTCTGGAGAGCAATGTGGAATGATGCCTAAAGGGCACTAAAACTGTACATACCTTTGATCCAGCAACATCACTGCTAGATCAAATATCCCAAAGAGATCATAAAGGGGGGGGGGGGGTGTCCATTATAATAGTAGCTCTTTCTGTAGTGGCAAAAAACTGGAAACTGAAGGGATGCCCATCAATTGGGGAATGAATTGATTAAGGGATGGTAAATGAATGCTATGGAATATTATTGTTCTAGAAGAAATAATGAGCAGATAGACTTTAGAAAAGTCTGGAAAGGTTTGCATGAACTAATGCTGAGGGAAATCAGCAGAACTAGGAGAACATTGTACCTTAACAATATTTTGCAATGAACAACTATGATGGATGCAGCTCCTCCCATTCGTTCAATCCTGAGATCCTTGTTATGGAAAATGCCATCTACATCCAGAGAAAAAACTATGGAATCAATGTAGAGCAAAGCATACTTTTAAGATTTTATATTGTTTCTCTTTTTCCCCTTAGAACTAACTCCTTTCATAATAGGTCTAATGTGGAAATAAAATTAAACATGACTGTATATGTACAACTTATAGCAGATTGTTCACTGCTATGGGGAGGGGGAAGGGAAGGGAGGGTAATAGAAAAAATGCGAAAGTTTGAAAAAAGATGAATGGTGAAAACTACTTTTGCATGCAATTGGAAATTTTTTTAACAGTTCAGAACTTCTTAAATTAGAAAACAAAACCCCAATTTAAAGAATTCACAAATTACTACAAGAAAAAACCCAACCTGCAAACTCCAAAACACAAAAATAATTAAATTTAACAATTCAATAATTGAGAAACAAGTTCTGCAAGCAATCAAAATAAAGACTTTCAAATGCAAAGGAAATATATGAATTAATGCCAGAGTATTTTGCACCAACTATAAATCTAGGGATTGATAAATTATGGAGTTGAGGATATAGTAGCCCAGGGTGACTTGTAAAATAAATACATGAAAAAAGATGGACATACAATAATAAAGTAGAATTTGAATTTGAATCATTTTTATAAAGAAAAACCAGAACTAAGGAAAGTTGTTTTTTTTTTTTCAAAACCCCCACAACAGAAATGTAGGAGGAGTGAACAAGTGCAACAGCCAAAGACAGCAACAGCAGCCAAAATGTCAGGAGTAAGACCACTAAGAGACATCTTTCTTATATGTAAGAAAAGAGACAAAGGTGTAGATGCAAATCTGGTAATTGTGAAGAGGCTGACAGGGAACATTATGGACAGGATCTAGCAACACTGTATATAAATGAATGCTTTCTTTTTTTTTAGGGTGGGTGGGACTATGTTATAAAATGAGAAGAGATATAAAATGGGGGGGAGCAAGGGGATAAAGAGGAATGTATATGATGTGCTGGGGTCCAATGGAAGACAAGGTGGTCTCAGAAAGAGAACAGAAAGAGAAGAACATAAGAAGAGCAAGTTAGGACTGGAGAAGAAAGACTTAAAACATGGGGAAGCTTGGGGAAGATGGTTAGAGGTCTTGTTTTGGTGAAGGGAAAGGGTTCAATTTGTGAAGACAGATGGGACCTAACATGAGATTTAGAGCTTCAAAAGTTGGAATTGCTAAGAGCAACTGGCACTTGAGAGAGAGTAGGAGAGTAAGGAACCAAAGGGATTTTGAGGCAATTGGAATGGGGGGAAGAGTAGAAGAAAGATTAGTAGAGGGAAAAAGATCAACAATGAGCTGCATAATTTGAAACATGTTTGAGGAGAGAACATCCTACCATGGAGCAGTATCCTCTTTAGTACCTCTAATAATTGGCACTATTCTGGAAGTGAGTTGCCACAGGGTAAACTCTACAAGATAAGAGGCAGAAAGTGCCTAGAGGCAAGAGTCTACAATGAATACCTTGGAAGCTTTGAAGCATGAAGAATACTCAAAAAAAAAAAAAAAAGATAGAGATCAGATAATTATATGGGTCATAAATCAGAGAACAAAGTTTTAGAATATTCAGAAAGAGAAGATGATTGAAGAGAATGAGAGACATCCTTCCTGGAAAGGAATGGAGAAGAAAGAAATTTTTAAAAACAATGAATAGGACTAGTTTAAGGTGAAAAAAGGGAAATCAACTATCTGAAATTCAAAAAGTGAGGTAGGGGAACAAAAGAAATGACCAGGTAAAATCAAGAGAAAAGAGAAAAGGAGGGGCGGCTAGGTGGCATAGTGGATAAAACACCGGCCTTGGAATCAGGAGTACCTGGGTTCAAATCCTGTCTCAGACACTTAATAATTACCTAGCCGTGTGGCCTTGGGCAAGCCGCTTAACCCCATTTGCCTTGCAAAAGCCTAAAAAAAAAAAAAAGAGAGAGAGAGAGAGAGAGAGAGAGAGAGAGAGAGAGAGAGAGAAAAGGAGAGCAAATAAGAGGAGATCAAACAGAAGACAACGAGAGTCAACAGAAACATCTATTAAAAAAAGATTAAATAAGGAATATGATACCATGCCTTTACAAAAGAAGAGAGGGGAGGGTTGGCTAGGTGGTTCAGTGCATAGAGCACCAGCCCTGGAGTCAGGAGTACCTGGGTTCAAATCCGGTCTCAGACATTTAATAATTACCTAAGCTGTGTGGCCTTGGGCAAGTCACTTAACCCCACTGCCTTGTAAAAACCTAAAAAAAAAAGTAATCCAGGGATAAGGATGGCAAGGCATGAGAGAAGATAAGTGAAAAGAGCAAAAGGATCAAGTATAAAGGATAGTTATTATTACCTAGTTGTGTGGCCTTGGGCAAGCCACTTAACCCTATTGTCTTGTAAAAAAAAAATTTTAAAAAAGAGGAAAATATCACAAGTTGGGGAAAAATGCAGCTATTAAGAGATGAAGAAAAATATAAACCTAATTCCTATAATTTTACATGTAAATTGATTAAACAATCCAATAAAATGAAAGAGATTAGATTTTAAAAATCCCATAACATTGCTTGCAAGAAACATATTTTAAAAATGAAATATACAAAATAAAACTCTGAATCAAAATTTTTTTCCTATGCTTCAAGTTAAACCAAAAAAAGGAGAGGTTACCATCATGTAACTACACAAAACAAAATCAAAAATTCAAAAAATAAAAGGAAGATGCTACATTATATTGAAAGAAACCCTAGACAACAGATAAATATAGTAAAAAAGCTTATATGCTCGAAATGACAAATTCATAAAATATCATATGAGCTCAAAGATAACACAGACAGTAACATAACTGTGACAAGAAATT
The DNA here is from genome assembly GCF_037893015.1 of Macrotis lagotis. NCBI lineage: Eukaryota > Metazoa > Chordata > Mammalia > Peramelemorphia > Peramelidae > Macrotis > Macrotis lagotis. The sequence continues at coordinate 174,991,574 of NC_133662.1, read as the reverse complement.
TCAATATCCTTCTTTCAATTTTGGATAAATCTAAAAATTAAAAAAAAAACAGGAACTGAACAAAGTACAAGAAAAATTTGTTACCTTCTAAATGAAAAAAATGGAATATATATATACGTATATATATATGTATATATATATATATATATATATATTTCAGAATCACATGGAACTTTTATAAAAATTAACCATATACTAGAGCAGAGATACTGCAAATAAACACAAAAAGACAGAAATAACTAATATATCCTCCAATAAAAATTGACTCTGACCCAAATAAAATCTTAAATAATCAGAGAATCAAAAGACAAATCATGTAATTTAGAAATATGTAAAAGAAAATGACAAATAATAAAACAAAATACCAAAATTTCTGGGATACAGTTAAAACAATTTAAGTGGAAATATACAAGCCTTACAAACAAACACAAATAATTAAGGATGTGAATATACTGTTTTGAAAAAAAGTAGTATTAAAAAGACTATGCTGAAATTACTTAAGAAAAAATTTAAATTAAAACAATTCAAAATTCATTATATACCCACAAAGGCTGTGAAAAAAAAAACAGGAACATGGTACAGTTGAAAATTGGTCCAACTAGGAAAACAATTTTACACTATACATGAGAAAAGTCCCTAAATTCTTTATATTGGCTAACCCAGATATTCAGTTGATAGATATATATCCTAAAGAGATCAAATACACAAAGTTTCTATTTACACCAAAAAGCATTAGCAGTTCTGAGGTAGGAAAAAAAATTGGAAAACTGGACTAAACAAACCAATGCCAGAATAAACTGTGGCATAAAAATGTAACCGAGTATTTTTTGTGCAATAAGAAACTTCAAACATGAAGAGTTAGGAAAAACATAATAATATACATGAGCAGGCGTACAGTAAACAAAATCAGGAGAATGATAAATACAACTACTAAAATATCATCAAAATTAATATAAGGTTAAACACCTTCTAATTATAATGACCAATCTTGGCCCAAAGAAACAAATGTATTAAAAAAAATGTATCACTCTCTTTAGAGAAGTGAAAGACCACAAATATAGAATACTGCAAACATAAAAAACAATTTTTAAAAAAAGTTACCTACCTAACACTCTCTCTGATGGTGAAAGTATTCCAAAGACTTCCCTGGACCACAGAGCACACAACTTTGCCTGTAGATTTATCTATGATTTTGAACAAATTTCCTACAAGATGATATTTTAAGGTTCTTTAGCATCTAGGTAACTGCCTTTCCAACTGATGCCATCATGGAGAAAGAATTTATCATTCTGTAATGCTGAAAGAAATTGTTCTTGGTCACAGAGTAACAGGGTATGGGGCAGATTGCTGAATAATAAACAATACAAAACAATTATCTACTTTTAGATACTTTAACTGCTTTGCATTTAGTTTATAGAAATTCAGTTTAAAGATTTCTGGCCAAGATGGCAAAGAGAAGACAGGCACAGTTCTAAAGTCTCCTGATCTTTCCCCATCTATGATATGAAACAAACCTCTTAACAGAAATCCGACCCACAAAACACAGAAAGAAAAGCCAGGAGAAAGAACATCTACCACAGGATTTGTCTTCTGCAGCCATGGGCTAGTCCAGGCGCAGAGGACGGATCAGCCATGGATCAGCATGATAAGGGGCTGGATTGGAGACCGAGTGCCAGGCCTGCTTGATCAGCAGAGAGGCTAGACCATGGAGGCTTGGGTCTACTAGGGAACAGAGGCACTGGTGTTGGTGATGACCATCTGGAGCTTGCCAACAGGGCTGAGGGGAGAGTTCCAGTGCAGGAGAGCTGTGGACACCATCCCTGGGCTCCTCAGGTCTGAGGAACTCTGAGTTCAAGCCTCCATTGCAGCTGAGGCCTCTTCCCAGAACAAACACAATTAGAGACTACTTCTGCCCCAGGACAGGTGTGTGAGCAGAAGAACCAGCCCAGCTGACAATAGGGAGAGGAATGACCTCACCCCAGGCTAGAGCCCACCACTGATTGAAGGCAAAAGGATTTAACAGCTTCAACTGCTCCCTTCAGGCTAAGGGAGAAGGCCTCAATCAAGCTCACAGACACTCCAGAGAAAGCAACCAGCACCGCCTACTGGCCAGCCGGAAAAATGCACTCAATGAGTAAAGCCGTTAGGGAACCCCACAGCAAGCCTCTGTGAACCAGCCCCTGCCCAACTCAAGGTCTTAGTAAAATGAAGAAAGGTCAGCAGAAAGTTGGATCCATAGAAAAATTCTTGGAAAGAAAAGACCTTAATTCAGGGAGACCTAGAACCTCGGAGGAGACCATGATCTGATCTCCAGCACATACTTCCTTGAAGAAATAAGGAAGGAGTTTAAAAATCAATTGGAAAATTCAGAAAAAGAAACCCAAGCGAAGATTAACACCTTGCAACAAGAAAACAAATAACTGGAAAATACAATTGGACAAATACAAAATGAGAATAAATCTCTCAGATTCAGAATTGGACAAAAGCAAAAAGAAAATAATTCTCTCAAAATCTCAATTGGTCAAAAGGAAAGCGCATTCAAAAGTAGAATAGACCAAGTGAAAAAGTACTTGCAAAAAGTAAATGAAGAAAACTCCTCCTTAAAAAAAAAGAATGGATTCTGTAGAAACTAATGACTCCATGGGACAGCAAGAGCCTGTTAAACAAAGTCAAAAAATAGAAAAAAATAGAAGAAAATGCAAAATATCTCATCAGCAAAACCACTGACCTCAAGAATAGATCGAGGAGGGGCAACCTCAGAATTATTAGACTCCTTGAAAACATTGAAAAGAAAAAAAGCCTGGACTTAATATTACAGGATCTAGTGATGGAAAACTGCCCTGATATCATGGAACCAGAGGGCAAAGTAGTTACTAAAAGAATACATCGATTGCCCTCCAGAAAGAGATACTAAAATGAAAACACCAAGGAATGTTGTGGCCAAATTCCAGAACTAACAGCTAAAAGAGAAAATCCTGCAAGCAGCCAGAAGGAAACAAATTAAATACCAAGGAGTCACAGTAAGGATTATGCAGGACCTGGCTGCATCAACATTAAAGGATTGAAGGGCCTGGAACAAGATATTCCAAAGAGCAAGGGAGCTTGGAATGCAGCCAAGAATCCACTATCCTGCAAAGCTGAGGCTTCTTTTACAGGGGAAAAGATGGACATTTAATGAAATGGAAGACTTCCAAAAATTCCTGATAAAAAGACCAGAGCTACATAGAAAATCTGGACATCAAACAGGAGGTTCAAGAGACACATGAAAAGGTTAAAAAAAAGGGGGGGGGGAGTAAAGAAAAAAAAACTGCTATCCAATAAGCTGAAACTGGCTATATTCCAGCATGGGGGAAAAGATTCTCATAAATCTTGAGAACTGTAACTCTAACAGAGAGAATATACCTAGCCAGAAGTGATGGACATTCATGACCTATGCATGAGACTATCCAATGGGAAGAAACTGGCTAAAATCCCACATGGGAGAAGGACTCTAATAACTCTCAAAGAATTTTAACTCTATTAGATAGAATGTACTTAGCTAGAAGTTAATAAAACTCAGAATTTTCTATGACTCAGAATGATTTTAAAAACACTACCTCCTTGAAAAGGGGGACAGGAAGGAGATGGGAGGAGGGAGGGGATTGAATGGGGTAAATCTCATTACACTAAGAGGTACAAAATGCCTATGGTAATACAGGGGAAGAAGGGAAGAGATGAGAAACACCTGAATCTTCTTCTCATCAGACTTGGCTTAAAGTCAACTTACACACATACTCAGTTAACTTAAAGAAATCTAACCTTTCAAGTACTAAAAGGGGAAGAGGGGAGGGGGGAATGGAAAAAGGGAGGAGGAGGGGAGGGGGACAAAAGGGGAACAAAAGGAAGGGAAGGGGAAAAGGGAAAAAAGGGGAAGGGGAAAGAAAGGGGAGGGGTGGATATAGGAGGGCAAACACTTAAGGGGGTGGTATTCAAAAACAAAATACTGGGGAATATGATAAAGAGGGAATGAATGGGGTAAATCTCATTACACTAAGAGGTACAAAATGCCTATGATAATAGAGGGGAAAAAGGGAGGAGGTAAGAACCTCCTGAATCTTCCTCTTATCATACTTGGCTTAAATAAAGTAAACTCACACATACTCACTTAGGAAACCTATCTTACCTTTCAAGTATTAAAAGAGGAAAAGGAGAGGGGGGATGAGAAGCAGGAGAGAAAAAAGGGCACTAACAGAAGGAAGGGAAGGAAGAAGGGAAAATGGGAAAGGGGAAAGGAAAGGAAGGGGAAAGATACAGGAGGGTAAACACACTGAAGGTGGTAGCATTCAAAAACAAAACACTGGGGAATATGATAAAGGGGAAAAGGGAAAAAATACAAACAAAGGGAAGATAGCATGGTGGGCAATAAAGAGTAACTATAACTTTGAATGTGAATGGGATGAAATCTCCCTTAAAACGTAAGCAAATAGCAGAGTGGATTAAAAACCAGAATCCTACAATATGCTGCTTACAAGAAACTCATTTGAAGCAGAGAGATACATATGAGTAAAGGTAAAAGATTGGAGCAACATATATTTTGCTTCAGCTGAAGTGAAAAAAGCAGGGGTAGCAATCCTTATCTCATATAAAGAAGCTGCAAAAATAGTGTTAAAAGAGATAAGGAAGTAAACTTTATCCTCCTAAAAGGTACCATAGACAATAAAGTTATTTCAATACAGAATATATATGCACCCAATGGGATAGCATCCAAATTCATATAGGATAAGCTGAAAGAACTACAGGAAGACAAAGACAGCAAAACTCTACTAGTGGGAAAACTCTACCTCCTGCTCTTAGTTCTAGATAAATCAAATCATAAAGTAAACAGGAAAGAAGTTAAGGAGGTAAATAGATTGTTAGAAAAACTAGATATGGTAGACTTATGGAAGAAATTGAATGGGGACAGAAAGGAATACACCTTTTTCTCTGCAGTACATGACACTTATACAAAAATTGACCATGTACTAGAATATAAAAACCTAATGATCAACTACAGAAAGGCAGAAATAGTGAATACATCTTTCTCAGATCACAATGCAATAAAAGTCATATGCAATATTGGGCCAAGGAGACAAAGACCCAGAAACTGAATAACCTCATTTTAAGGAATGAGTGAACCCAAAAACAAATTATTGAAAGAATCATTTTATCGTAGATAATGATAATAAAGAAACAACATACCAAAACCTATGGGATTCACTCAAAGCAGCAGTCAGGAGATATATTAAATCTTTAAATGCTTACATGAATAAATTAAGAGAAAGAGGAAATCAATGAACTAAATATGTAACTAAAAAAATTAGAGAAAGAACAAATTCAAAATCCCCAATTAAATGCCAAATTAGAAATTCTAAAAATTAAAGGAGAAATTAATAAAATCGAAAGCAAAAATAAAAACTACTGAATAAATAAAACCAAAAGTTGGTTTTATGAAAAAAATAAAATTTGATTAAAAAAAAAGAAAACCAAATTGCTTAGTATCATAAATGAAAAAGGTGAACTCACCACCAATGAGGAGGAAATTAAAGTAATAATTCTAAATTATTTTCCCCAACTCTATGCCAATAAATTTGATAGTCCAAGTGAAATGGACGAATATTTACAAAAATATAAGCTACCCAGGTTAAATGAAGAGGAAATTAAATACCTAAACAACCGTATCTCAGAAAAAGAAATTCAACAAGCCATCATTGAACTCCCAAAGTAAAAATCTCCAGGGGCTGATGGATTCACAAGTGAATTCTACCAAACATTTAAGGAAAAAATTGGGTCCAGTTCTATTATAAACACTTTGGAAAAACAGGGGAAGATGGAACTCTAACTCTTCTATGAAACTAATATGGTGCTGATACTTAAACCAGGAAGAGTTAAAACAGAGAACAAAAAGTATACTTTTCTCCCTGATGAATATAGATGCAAAAATCTTAAATAAAATCTTAGCAAAATGATTACAATTTATCACTGGGATAATACATTATGATCAAGTAGGATTTATCCCAGGAATGCAGGGTTGGTTCAGTATTAGGAAAACTGTTAGTATACTCAATTATATCAACAACAAACCTATCAGAAATTATATGATCATATCAATAGATGCTGAAAAAGCTTTTGACAAAATACAGCATCCATTCCTATTAAAAGCACTAGAGTGTGTAGGAATAAATGGACTGTTCTGAAACCATCAACAAGCATTATATGCAATGGGGAGAGGCTAGAGGCATTCCCAATAAAATCAGGAGGGAAACAAGGGTGCCCATTATCACCAATACTATTCAATATCGTATTAGAAATGTTAGCTTAAGCAATTAGAGAAGAAAAAGAAATTGAAGGAATTAGAACTGGGAAGGAAGACACTCCTTGCAGATGACATGACGGTATACCTAGAGAATCCCAAGAAATCATACAAAAAAAAACTACCAGAAACAATAAGCAATTTTAGCAAAATTTCAGGATATAAAATAAACCCTCATAAATGCTCAACTTTCTATAACTGTCTAGGAAAATATAGCAGGAAGAGCTAGAAAAAGAAATCCCATTCAAAGGAAGCTGAGACAATTTAAAATACCTGGGAGTCTATTTGCCAAGCTAGACTCAGAAACTTTTTGAAAACAATTACAAAACACACAAATAAAATCAGATTTAAATAAGGGGGCAAATATCAACTGCTCATGGATAGGTAGAGCTAATATAATAAAAATGACAATTCTACCAAAACTAAACTACCTGTTTAGTGCCTTACCAATCAAAATTCCAAAAAATTACTTTAAAATTTTAAGTAAATTCATATGGAGAAATAAGTCAAGAATTTCCAGAAATTTAATGAAAAAAAATGCAAAAGAAGGTGGCATAGCCCTACCTGATCTAAAATTATATTATAAAGCATCAGTCATCAAAACTGTTTGGTATTAGCTAAGAAATAGAGTGGTGGACCAGTGGAATAGATGAGGTACAATAACAGGAAACAATTATACTAACTGTTTGATAAACCCAAAGAGTCTAGCTATTGGGATAAAAATGCTCTCTTTGATAAAAACTGCTGGGAAAATTTAAAGTTAGTATTTAAGAAGCTTAGATTAGACCAACACCTCAACGCCCTTTACCAAGATAAGATCCAAATGGACCCTTGATTTAGACATTAAAAAAAAAAAAAACAATACTATAAGCAAATTAGAAGATCAAGGACTAGTTTACCTGTCAGATCTATGGAAAGGGGACCAGCTTATGACTAAGGAAGAGCTGGAGAACATCACCAAAAGCAAACTAGATGATTTCAATTACATTAAATTAAAAAGCTTTTGCACAGATAAAACCACTGTAACCAAGATCAAAAGAAATGTAGTAAATTGGGAAACAATACTTACAAGTAATGATTCTAACAAAGGACTCGTTTCTAAAATGTACAGAGAACTGAGTCATACTTTTAAAAAAATCCATTCCTCAATTGACAAATGGTCAAAGGATATGCAAAGGTAATTTATAGATGAGATCAAAGCAATCTATAGCCATATGAAAAACTGCTCTAAATCATTAATTATTAGAGAAATGCAAATTAAAGCTTCTCTGAGGTACCACCTCACACCTCTCAGACAGCCAATATGAACAGAAAGGATAATGATCATTGCTGGAAGGGTTGTGGGAAATCTGGGACACTATTACACTGTTGGTGGAGCTGTGAACTCATCCAAACTTTCTGGAGAGAAATTTGGAACCATGTACAAAGGGCAACAAAAATGAGCATACACTTTGACCCAGCAATAACACTACTGGATTGATACCCTGAAGAGATGATGAAAAAGGGTAAAAACATCACTTGTACAAAAATATTCATAGCAGTCCTGTTTGTGGTGGCAAAGAATTGGAAATCAAGTAAATGTCTTTCAATTAGGGAATGGCTGAGCAAACTGTGGTATATGTAGGTCATGGAATACTATTCTTCTATAAGAAACTAGGAGGGAATTCAGGGAAGCCTGGAGGGATTTGCATGAACTGATGCTGAATGAGATGAGCAAAACCGGAAAAACACTCCATACCCTAACAGCAACATGGGGGTGATGATCAACTTCAATGGACTTACTCGTTCCATCAGTGCAACAATCAGGGACAATTTGGGGCTGTCTGCAATGGAGAATACCATCTGTATCCAGGTAAAGAGCCATGGAGTTTGAACAAAGTTCAAGGACTATTCTCTTTACTTTAGAAAAAAGGGGGGGGGGGGCTAGGTGACACAGTGGATAAAGCACAAGCCCTGGAGTCAGGAGTACCTGGGTTCAAATCTGGGCTCAGACACTTAATAATTACCTAGCTGTGTAGCCTTGGGCAAACCATTTAACCCCATTTGCCTTGCAAAATCCTAAAATAATAATAATAATAATAATAATTATTATTATTATTATATAATTTAGAAAAAAACAACAGATATCTTATTGTCTGATCTTGTTGTTTCTTTCTTTCCTGAAGGATACAATTTCTCTCATCACACTGAATTTGGATCAATGTACAACATGGAAACAAAGTAAAGATTGACAGATTGCTTTCCAAGGGGGGGCAGGGAGGGAAGTAAGACTGGGGGAAAATTGTAAAACTCAAATAAAATCTTTAAGAAAAAAAAAGGAAATTCAGCTTTAAAAAAATCTGAAACCAGCTTTGAAACCAGAGAAATTTGCAAAACAAAAAAGCACATGAATTTTTTGGAAGCAAAATGAGGAAAACTAAAAACTGTTCAAGCTATATAAAGGATAGTGTTGAAATAAAGATATAATCCATCTTTGGAACAAATTAACCATTAAATGTAGGAAAGGACATGACAACAGCAGTTGTTTAGCTATTAAACAAAGTGCATGGTGTGTCTCTTCCCAGCAGCAAAGTCATCTTAGAAAACAATGGATCTCAAACTCTTTCTCGTGAAACTGACTAAATTTTCATATTTAGTAAATTAATTGAAAATTGTAGGTCAAATTTTTTTGTTTAGGATTACTGAATTCTACAACAGAAGTCACTGTAATTTTTATAATTTTATAATTTATAATTTTGTGGGTTTTTTAGGATATACTTTTCCTAACTTGAGAGAAGTAGCAAATATTACAGTCAGAAAAACTGGGGTTTAAGATCCTACACCTCTAACATGCTAGGCAAGTCAGTAGATCTCTGTGTCACTCAGATTCTAAACTGAATTGTGGATCTACATTGACTTTTTCTCTGAGAACTGTCAATATCAGTGAAAACTTTTTCTCTGAGAACTGTCAATATCAGTGAAAACATATAGTCCAACAAATAAATGGTCAAAGGATATGCAAAGGCAATTTGTAGATGAGGAAATCAGGAAACCAAAGCAATCCACAGTCATATGAAAAATTGCTCTAAATCACTAACTTCTTAAAGAAATGTAAATTAGGGGGCGGCTAGGTGGCATAGTGGATAAAGCATCAGCCTTGGAGTCAGGAGTACCTGGGTTCAAATCCTGTCTCAGACACTTAATAATTACCTAGCTGTGTGACCTTGGGCAAGCCACTTAACCCCATTTGCCTTGCAAAAACCTAAAGGAAAAAAAAGAAAAAATAATAAATGTAAATTAAAGCATCTCTGAGTGCTTTAACCACCCCACACCTCTCAGACTGACCAATATGACCAGAAAAGAAAATGATCAAGGTTGGAAGGGATGTGGGACATCTGGGACACTAATGCATTGTTGGTGGAGCTGTGAGCTCATCCAACCTTTGTGGAGAGCAATTTGGAATTGCAGCCAAAAGGCAACAAAAATGTGCATACCCTTTGATCCAACAATACCACTACTTGGTCTATACCCTGAAAAGATTGTGAAAAAGAGTAAAAACATCACTTGTACAAAAATATTGGGGAATGGCTTAATAAACTGCAGCATTATGTATGTGATGGAACACTATTGTTCTATTAGAAACCAGAAGGGATGGGAATTCAGAGAAGCCTAGAAGGATTTGCATGTACTGATGCTGAGTGAGATGAGCAGAACCAGAAGAACACTGTACACCCCAACAGCAACATGGGGTGATGATTAACTTTAATGGTCAATGCAACAATCAGACACAATTTTGGGATATCTGCTATGGAGAATAACATCTGCATCCACAGAAAGAATTGTGGAGTTTGAACAAAGACCAAAGACTATTACTTTTAATTTAAAAAGAAAATTATCTTATTATGTAATTTTGCTATCTCTTATACTTCATTTTTTTCCTTAAGGATATGATTTCTCTCTCATCACATTCAACTTCTATCAATGTATACCACGAAAACAATGTAAAAACTAACAGACTGCCTTCTGGGGGGGGAGGAGTGCGATTAAGGGGAAAATTGTAAAATTCAAACTAAATAAAATTTAAAATAAAGAAAACATATAGTCAAAAAACAAAACAAACAACAAAAAGAATAAACAACTACAGGAACTACCACAAGTGTAACAGTAAAAATATTTAGCCAGGAGTCAGGCCTAATGTATTTCGATGAAAGGTACAATGTCGAAAGCAATTTAGAACACTATTTCTTCGAAATAATAACAACAGGGAGCCAAGATGGTGACATGAAGGGATCGAGTCTTAGGAGCTCTGATAAAACTCATAAGCTAAGGACTCTAACTAAACTTTCCAGAGACAGAACCCACAAAGGGACCCAGTGAGGCAGTTCTCCTACTCAAGGTAACCTGGAAAAGAGCAGAAAGGCTCTGTTCCCTGGGGTTGGAGGGGCAGCCCACTGGAGGGGTGGCCCTCCAGAGCAAAAGAACTTCAGCCTCCCCAAGGCAACCCCAGGGTGCTGGGAGCCATGCTCACAGCAGCAGGGGACTCTCCTGAGCTGCACCCTGGGGAACACCGGGCACAAAGTGGGGGAAAAGCAGGGGACCTCTGCCAGAGCGAGCACGTGGAGCCCAGCCCTTAGGGAACACAGTCAGCAGCTTGGTCTTTTGGCAGCCCAAACCCAGAAACAGAAGCAGGCGGAGCCAGTAAACAGGAGCCCCCAAGGCATGAGCCCATTGAGCTGAGGGAGGGGAGTGAAGAGAGAGAAACTGCTGAGCTCTGTCCTCTGCCCCTGGAACAGTTCTCTGGGGCTCTGACCACATTCAGATCCTGATCCCAGTCTAGCCGCCCCCCCCCCCCACAGAACAACAGGGCCCCCCCACCTCGGCCCCATGGCAGAGGGGGGCACTTATGGTCATTCACAGACCAGGAGGGAGGACAGAGCTTCACACACTGAGACCCTTGTGGGAGTGTCCCAAAAGCTCAGGAAGCACCCCAAAACTAGGCCCAATCTGGGTAAATGAGCAAGCAGAGAAATAAGAGGAAGACTATTGAGAAATATTTTGCAAATGAGCCCAAGAAGGATCAAAATACTCAGTCTGAAGATGAGGAAGCACAAGCTCCTGCATCTAAAGACTCCAAGAAAAACAGAAATTGGGCTCAGGCTATGACAGAGCTCAAAAAAGACTTTGAAAATCAAATGAGGGAGTTGGAAGAAAAACTGGGAAAAGAAAGGAGAGAGATGCAGGAAAAGCATGAAAATGAAGTCAGCAGCTTAGTCAAGGAAATCCAAAAAAATGGTGAAGAAAATAGCATGCTAAAAACCAGCTTAGGTCAAATGGATAAAAAAGTTCAAAAAGTTATTGAGGAGAAGAATGCTTTAAAAAGCAAAAGTGGCCAGAAGGAAAAAGAGATAAGAAAACTCTCTGAGGAGAATAAATCCTTCAGACAAAGAATAGAATTCAGGGAGATTGATGAATTTACCAAAAATCAGGAATCAATACTTCAAAACCAAAAAAAATGAAAAATTAGAAGAAAAATGTGAAATATCTCATTGAAAAAACAACTGATATGGAAAACAGACTTAGGAAAGATAATTTAAAAATTATTGGAATACCTGAAAGTCATGATCAGGAAAAGAGCCCTGACATCATTTTCAAAGAATTACTACAGAAAAATTGCCCTGATATTCTAGAAGCAGAGGGCAAAATAGAAATGGAGAGAATCCACTGAGCCCCCAGAGAAAGAGATCCCAAAAAACCAACCCCTAGGAATATTATAGCCAAGTTCCAGAACTCCCAAGTCAAAGAGAAAATATTACAAGCAGCCAGAAGGACGCAGTTCAAATATCCTGGAGCTGCAATCAGGATCACACAGGACTTAGTAGCATCTACATTGGAAGCTCGTAGGGCTTGGAATACAATATACCGGAAGGCAAAGGAGCTTAGAATGCAGCCAAGAATGAACTACCCAGCAAGGCTGAATGTCCTCTTCCAGGGAAAAAGATGGACTTTCAATGAACCAGGGGAATTTCAAATGTTCCTTTTGGAATGCCCAGAGCTGAACAGAAGGTTTGATCTCAGGATACAGGACTCAGGTGAAGCATGGAGACTGGAGAAGAGGGGGGAAATATGAGGGACTTAATGGGGATGAACTTCATGTATATAAAAATGATACTGATAATATTCATATGAACCTTCTCAGTTAATAGAGCAGGTAGAGGGAGCTTTTATAGTTGAAGCACAGTAGAAAGCTGAAGTCGAAGATAAAATATGGTGTAAAAATGGAGTCAATAGAAAAAAGGGAAATGGAATGGGAGAAAGAAAAAGGAGAGGGGGGAATAATCCAAGATATTTCACATAATAAGATTTTTTTTTATTACAATGAGCTATTGCAATGATATGGAAGGAGGGAAGCAAGGGGGGAGGAGGGAACCTTTGCTCTCATCAGAGATGGCTAGGAGAGGAAACAGCAAATATACTCAATGGGGTATAGACAACTGGAGTAAGAAGGAGAGGGGAGCAGCGGGAAGGGGTGGGGATGTGAATAAAGGAGGAGAGGATGAACCATGGCGGGAGAGTGGCCAGATATAACACATTTTCTTTCTTACTTCTTGCAAGGGTCTGGGAATGGAAGGCCTGAGGTGAAAGCATAATCATTTGAATTGTGTTGAATTTCACTTCTGATATTTACTATTTGTTTGCTACTAGGTAAGTCACAACCTCCTAAGAACTCATTTTTTTCCCCACTGGAAAATGTGGGTGTTGGACCAGATCAAGTGTACCCATGTAACGATTTGGGAGATCCCTTAGAAGATTGTGATGGTGGTCCAACAGCAATAGATGGTCATAAGCACAATTTTTCTCTATGACATATAAACATATAAATTATAGATTTGGTTCTACAATAACTGAAACTATCGTGATCTTGAACACAATTTTGGTGTACATGCAGGAACTACATCAAACTGTGATGAGTTCTCAGTAAGTAGAATATGGTTTGCAGTTTCTCAATTAGGTCATCAAAGCAAGAATTCAACATCTGACCACAAACCAGAATCTCAAATGCATGCACACATGCTTTTTATACACCGCAAAGTAATAGTTCCTTTCATTTCCCCTCTACTACTCTATAATAGACTACATGATTACATAGATGATGATTTCCTATCTGAAAACTATGACTGCTGCATATGAGCATTAAAAACAGTCTAGGAGAAGGGGTGGAGCCAAAATGGAGGCAGAAGAAGAACCTTTCTTAGGTGCTGTCTCCAAAATATTTCAAAAACCTTAAAATTATGACTCTTAAGTTTTCAAGAGAGAGAACCCACAGAAAGATCCAGTGAGGCAATTCTTCAACCCAAGGTAATATGGAAAATAGTAGGAAAACTGTGTTCCATGAGGTTGCAGGGGCAGCACCTCGCCAGAAAGAGGCAACATCAGTTTCCCAGGAACAGCTTCAGGATGCCTAGAGTGCCAGCTTCCAGCAACAGAAGCAGTCTCCTGACCAGCACCCCAGAGAGCACCAAGTATAACTTGGAAGATAAGCGGGGAGAACTCTGCCAAAGCAAATGCAAAACCCAGGCCCTCAGCATGGCCTCAACATCCCAGATCCCAGGAAATGGAAACAGGCCTGTGGAAACACCCAGCAGGAGCTTCCAGGCAGCTTTGCCCTGAGTTCTTAGCCCACCAAAGGTAAGGAGTGGAGGGAGACTGACAAGGTCTGTCTTCTGTCCCTGGAACAGGACTCTGGGGCTTTGAACACATTCAGACCCTGATCGCAGTCTAGGCCCCCCATAGAGCAGGGACCCCACACACATACCCCTGGGCCAGAGGGGTGAGCTTGTGGTCATTCACAGACCAGGAAAGCAGTCAAGAGCCTCACACACTGAGTTCCTTCTGGGGAGGTGTCCCAATAATACTCAAAAGCTTGGGAAGCACCCCAAAACCAGGCACAGGCTGGGGAAATGAGTAAACAGGAAAAAAGGAGCCTGACCATCGACAATTACTTTGGTCCAATGGAGGACCAAAATACTCAATCTGAAGATGAGAAAGTCCAAGCATCTAAAAACTACAAAAAATATAGAAGTTGGGCTCAGGCTATGACAGAGGTCAAAAAAGATTTTGCAAATCAAGTAAGAAAGATAGAAGAAAAATTGGGGAAAGAAATGAGAGAGATACAGGAAAACATGAAAACCAAGTCAGCAGTTTAGAAGGAGATCCAAAAAAATGCTCAAGAAAATAACATGTTAAAAACCAGTTTAGGTGAAATGCATAAAACAGTTCAAAAAAGTTATTGAAGAGAAAAATGCTTTAAAAAGCAGAATTAGATGGAAAAGGAGATAGGAAAGCTCTCTAATGAAAACAAATCCTTCAGATGTAGAATGGAGCTAAAGGAAGCTGATGACTTTGCGAGAAATCAAGACACAATAATTCAGCACCAAAAGAATGAAAAGGTAGAAGAAAATGTTAAGTATTTCATTCAAAAAACACCTGACCTGGAAAACAGAGCCAGGAAGGACAATTTTAAAATCATTGTTAAAAATTTCTACAAGAAAATTGCCCTGATATCCTAGAAGCAGAGGTAAAATAGAAATTGACAGAATCCAGATCTCCTGCAGAAAGAGATCCAAAAAATAATAATAATAATCATAATGACTCCCAATACTGAATATTATAGCCAAGTTCCAGAAATCCCAAGTCAAAGAGAAAATATTACAAGCAGTCAGAAGGACACAATTCAAACATCATAGAGCTGCAGTCAGGATCACACAGGACTTCACAGCAACTACATTAAGGGCTCGCAGGGCTTGGAATATAATATTCCAAAAAGCAAAAGAGCTTAGAATGTAAACAAGAATCAACTACCCAATAAAACCGAACATCCTCTTGCAGGGGAAAAGATGGACTTCCAATGAAACGGGAATCACAAATGTTCCTATTGAAACAACCAAAGCTGAACAGAAAGTTTGACCTTTAAATACAGGACTCAGGTGAAGCATAGAGAGTAGAGGAGAAGGGTTAATTATGAGGGACTTAATGATGATGAACTGCATGTATTCCTGCATAGAAAGATGATACTTATAAGACTCTATGAACCTTCTCATTTAATAGAGCAGGTAGAAGGAGCTTTTATAGAAGGCACAGGAGAGAGAGCTGAATTTGTGGGTATCATATATTGTAAAAATGGAGTCAGTGGGTGAAAGGGAAATACCAGGAGCAAGAGAAAGGAGAGGTAGAATAGGCTAAGATATTTCATATAAAGGATATTTTATATAGCTTTTGCAGTGGTATGGAAAGGCGGAAGACAAGGGGTAATGAGGGAACCTTCATTCTTATCAGAAATGACTCTGAGAGAAAACAGCATACACACTCAATAAGGTACAGACATCTGGAAGAAAAAAGAAAGAAGGGCAACAAAGGAAGGGGAGGGGGGATGTGGGTGAAAGTGGAGAGGGTAGATTACAGGAGAGGATAGAGAGATAGAAAACATTTTCTTTTTTTTACTTTTTGCCAGGAACTGGGATTGGATGCTCTGCCTGGGCCACAGGGCCAGGTGGTTGCTGGGTCTCTGGAGTGGGACGTAGGCATGGGGCCTCCTGGCCCTAGGACCAGTGCTCTGTACACTGTGCCATTCAACTGCCCCACAGCACAATTTTGAAGAGGGACAAAGTGAAAGGAGAGAGAAATTATAATAGATAATAATGGGGAAGAATGGATGGTGGGAATTACAATCAGTAACAGCAATGTGGAAAAATATGGAAGTAACTATTATGATGGACTTATGATAAAGAAAGTGATCCACCCGAGGCAGAGTTGATAGCATCAGAACACAGACTAAAACACATTTTTCTCAATCTTTTATTTTATTTCTCATGATGTTTTATATTTTTATGCGAAAGGGGGTATTATGTATTACTTTCACATATTTTAGTAATGTGTAAATAAATTAAAGAAAAATAAATGGGGGGGCAGATAAGTGGTGCAGTTGGGGCGGCTAGGTGGTGCAGTGGATAAAGCACTAGCCCTGGAGTAAGGAGTACCTGGGTTCAAATCCAGTCTCAGACACTTAATCATTACCTAGCTGTGTGGCCTTGGGCAAGCCACTTAACCCATTTGTCTTGCAAAAACCTAAAAAAAAAAAGTCTACCATCATACTATTACTCAACATTTTATTAATTGCTACTACTGAAAATCTACAGGTTGGGAGAGTTTCAAAGAAGGAGCCATTAAGCCAATGGTAAAAAGAAAGTTGCATTTGAATTGAAATAAAATGACTCTATCATTTATTGAAATGAAAGAATTCTTTCCTTATAAAGATTAATTTATCATTTTTTAAAAAGGAAAGGGAGGGGCAAAGCCAAGATGGCGACAGGAGAGGACCTTCTCCGAGTTGATCTGGAGCAAAACTTATAAACTAATGGCTCTAACTACATTTTCGAGAGACAGAACCTACAGAGGGATCCAGTGAGGCAATTCTCCAACCCAAGGTAACCTGAAAAAACAGTGGAAAGTCTCGGCTCCACCGGATAAGAGGGGTGACCCTCCAGAGTGAAGGAACTTCAGCCTCCTGGAGGCAGCCTCAGGGTGCAGGGAGCCGCAGCTCACAGCAGCACGGCAGTTTCCTGACCTACACCACCAAGCACAACTTGGGGGAATAGCAGGGGACCTCTGCCAGAGTGAGCACGTGAAGCCCAGCCCACAGGGCACACAGCAAACAGCATGCCCAGGGCAGCTCAGATCCAGGAACCAGAAGCAGGCAGAGCCAGTAAGCAGGAACCCACAGGGCATGAGCTTGCTGAGCCTAGGGAGGGGACTGAAGAGAGACTGCGGAGCGCTGTCCTCTGTCCCTGGAGCAGGATTCTGGGGCTCTGACCACAATCAGAACCTGAATGCAATCTAGGCATCCCCCCAAATAGAACAGCAAGGCCCACTCCACCTCAGCCCCATGGCAGAGAGAGGCACTTAAGGTCATTCACAGACCAGGAGGGAGGACAGAGCCTCACACACTAAGATCCTTGTGGGGGTGTCACAAAAGCTCAGGAAGCAACCCCAAAACCAGGGTCAGGCTGGGAAAATGAGTAAGCAGAGAAAAAAGAGGAACACCATTGAGAAATACTTTGCCTGTGATCCTAAGAAGAATCAAAACACTCAATCTGAAGATGAGGAGATACAAGCTCCTACAACTAAAGACTCCAAGAAAAACAGAAATTGGGCTCAGGCAATGACAGAGCTCAAAAAAGACTTTGAAAATCAAGTGAGGGAGACAGAGGGAAAATTGGGTAAAGAAATGAGAGAGATGCAGAAAAAACATGAAAATGAAGTCAGCAGCTTAGTCAAGGAGATCCAAAAAAATGCTGAAGAAAATAACATATTAAAAAACAGCATAGGTCAAATGAATAAAACAGTTCAAAAAGTTATTAGGGAGAAGAATGCTTTAAAAAGCAGAATTGTCCAGATGGAAAAGGAGATAAGAAAGCTCTCTGAGGAAAACAAATCCTTCAGACAAAGAACAGAACTCAGGGAGATTGCTGATTTTACGAGAAATCAGGACTCAATACTTCAAAACCAAAAGAATGAAAAATTAGAAGAAAATGTGAAACATCTCATTGAAAAAAACAACCGATCTGGAAAACAGATTTAGGAAAGATAATTTTAAAATTATTGGAATACCTGAAAGTCATGACCAGGAAAAGAACCTTGACATCATTTTCAAAGAATTATTATAAGAAAATTGCCCTGATATCCTAGAAGCAGAGAGCAAAATAGAAATGGAGAGAATCCACTGATCTCCCCAATAAAGAGATCCAAAAAAAAAAAACCAAAACCCAGGAATATTATAGCCAAGTTCCAGAAATCCCAAGTCAAAGAGAAAATATTACAAGCAGTCAGAAGGACACAATTCAAACATCATAGAGCTGCAGTCAGGATCACACAGGACTTCACAGCAACTACATTAAGGGCTCGCAGGGCTTGGAATATAATATTCCAAAAAGCAAAAGAGCTTAGAATGTAACCTGAGAATCAACTACCCAGCAAAATTGAACATCCTCTTCCAGGGGAAAAGATGGACTTTCAATGAAATGGGAATTTCAAATGTTCCTATTGAAACGGCCAGAGCTGAACAAAAAGTCTGACCTTTAAATACAGGATTCAGGGGAAGCATAGAGAGTAGAGGAGAAGGGTAAATTATGAGGGACTTAATGATGATGAACTGCATGTGTTCCTGCATGGAAAGATGATACTCAGACTCATATGAACCTTCTCATTTAATAGAGCAGGTAAAAGGAGGTTTTATCGATGAAGCACAGGAGAGAGCTAAATTTGAAGACATAATATATTGTAAAAATGAGTCAAAAGTTAAAAGGGAAATGTAATGGGAGAAAAAGGAGAGGTGGAATAGGCCAAGATATTTCATATAAGATTTTTTTTAATTACAATGAGCTATTGCAAGGACATGGAAGTGGGGAAGGCAAGGGGGAATGAGGGAACCTTTGCTCTCATCAGAGGTTGCTAGGAGAGGAAACAGCATATATACTCAGTGGGGTATAGACATCTGGAGTAAGAAGGAGAGAAGGGGGACGGGGGAAGGGGGGAATGTGAGTGATGGAGGAGAGGATGGACCATGGGGAGAGTGGTCAGATATAACACATTTTCTTTTTTACTTCTTGCAAGGGGCTGGGATTGGATGGCCTGTCTGGGACCATTGGGCCCTGTGGATGCTGGGTAAGGGGTGGTATGTGGGTTTGGGGCCTCTTGGCCCCAGGGCCGGGGATCTGTCTGCTGTACCACTCAGCTACCCTACAGCACATTTAAAAAGAGGGACAGAGTGAAAAGAGAGAGAAAATATTGTTCATGGTAGTAGAGAAGTATGAATGGAGAAAGTTGCGATCAGCAATGGCAACTGTGGAAAAATATGGAAGTAACTTTTATGATGGACTTATCCTAAAGAATGTGATCTACCTGCAACAGAGTTGTTGATGTTGGAACACAGACTGAAGCACATTTTTTATCAGTATTCTTTTCTGGCGGGGGGGGTGTTTCAGGGCAAATGGGACTGGGTGGCCTGCCTGGGGCCACAGAGCTGGGTGATTGTTGGGTGTCTGGGGCCAGATTTGGGCTCAGGTGCTCCTGGCTCCAGGGCTGATGTTCCGTCCACACTGTGCCACCTGGCCATACCTACTACTACTACTACTACTACTACTACTACTACTACTACTACTATTATTATTATTGTTGTTGTTATTTTTAATTTTAATTTTTTCTCTCCCCTTTACTTTATCATTTATGTGGGTCTATATTTTCTTGAGGGGAGGGATATTATGTTTACTCTTAAACAAGAATATTTTAGAAATGTATAAAAAACATTATTTGTACAAAATAAGAATAAAAATATTTTTAAAAAGGAATGCACTATATGCAAATAAAATTTAAATAGCATTTAATATATTATTTCTTTTTAGGCAGTAGAAAAGTAACTATATTTTACTGTAACTATTCACTTTTGTTGACTGGTTAAGTGATTAAAACTTATGTCCATCTCAATCTACTATTTCCCAAAATACATTTGGGAACACTTTACTTTTATTTAAATCAAAATGGAAAAATTAATAATGCCAAATCAGATTTAAATCTATGTTTGTTTGATGTTAAGCCAACCTGTAATGAAATAAATCAAAGTATACATATCTCTATTATAATTATCTTACGATAAAATCTGAAAAATAAGTTTTACAGATAATAGTAAATATAAGCTTTTTCTTTTTTCCTTTTAATTCTTATAGAATTTCCTGACTAAAAATTATTTTACAATTCAGAGTTTTATAATTTATAGGCTTTTTTAATTATAGATGAAACTATATTTTAATTTAGAGCTTTTGGTGGGAAAGTTGTCAATGTAAGATCTAAAAGAATATAATAGGTAGTATATTAAACTACAATTTCACAACACCTCATTTTTTTAACTGAAAGGGGTTAGAAAAACAAAAAAGTTGGAAACCTCAAGACTAAATGGCTTATGAGAAAGATTCCCTTTTAGACTTATAATCCAGCAGTAAAACGCAAGTAAAACAAAAGTCTTTCCTATATAACTAGGTTGCTGAAATTTAAGTAAACAAAAGCAGATAATTAGAAATGAGAGTTCTAACAAAAATGTGAACAATATGGGGAGGCTAGGTGGCATAGTGGATAAAGTATGGGCCCTGAAGTCCTCAGACACTTAATAATTACCTAGCTGTGTGGCCTTGGGCAAGCCACTCAACCCTGTTTGCCTTGCAAAAACCTAACCAAAAAAAAAAAAAAAAAAAAGTGAACAATATATTTTACTTCTAACAGATTTCTAACAACTACACAGAAAAGCAATCATGAAGCCTCTTTAGCTTCTTGAAACAGGTTCTTGGTCCTACTGAAACCTAAAAGCCTCAGGTTAGTTAAAATGATAATATTTATTCAAATTAAGTAAAATAAGTAAAGTTTTCAAGTCATCTAATAACTTCACAAGGATTAAGTTTATTAGTAGAAGCTGCTCCATTTTTTAAATTATTTTTATTTTTTTCCAATTATATGTAAAAATTGTTTTCAACATTCATCTTTTTTTTGCTTTGCATTCCACACTTTTCTATTCTCTATTTCCCTCCCAGCTCCTTTCCTCCTTTTCCCTCTGCCTATGACAGAAAGTAATCTGATATAGGTTACACATGTACAATCATGTTTAATCTATTTACATATTAATCATGTAATGAAAGAAGAATCAGAACTCAAGGGGGGGGGGAACCATAAAACAAGTTTTAAAAAAGTGAAGATAGTATGCTTTGGTCTGCCTTCATTTTTCTCTGCATGTGGATGGCATTTTCCATCTCAAAACCATGATCACTGAATTGCTGAGAGGAGCCTAGTCCTACTGTTGATAGGGACTGCTCTGTTTGTTTTGTTTTTTGTTTCTTTTTTTTTAGGGTTTTTTTTTTTTTTTTAGGTTTTTGCAAGGCAAACGGGGTTAAGTGGCTTGCCCAAGGCCACATAGCTAGGTAATTATTAAGTGTCTGAGGCCGGATTTGAGCTCAGGTACTCCTGACTCCAGGGCCAGTGCTCTATCCACTGCGCCACCTAGACACCCTGGGACTGCTGTTTTAAAGATTAATAAAATCATCAAGCCTAGACTAACAGCATTAGGATTTCTCAAATCAATTTTTTATGTACCAGTTATGTCCAAATAATTCTATATCAATATATTAGTCTCCCTTATATAAAAAAAAAGGTTAAATAAAAGCATCTCACTCAGAGATATCTAACAACATATACAACATTCTGTGCTCATAAAGTTCTCTTTATCAAAAAGACCGTTTGGGGTATGAGGGGCAGAGGTAACAAGCATTTACTAAACAGTGCCATATTCCAGGGCACCATCCTAAACACCTGATGAGGGTTATAGCATTTGAGCCTTTGTTCTAAGGGGAGGAAAGGGTATCATATCAGTTCCCTGAAATCAAAATTGAATCCTAACGTCTTTGTGTCTAGTAATTGATTTTTATCCCCATCAATAGGGGAGACATTTTTAAAATGCTCTGACATTTTACTAATGCACAAAAGATCCTCTAACTGCTTTTCAAAGGAGTTATCTAATTATTCTTACTAAAGCGACAAGAGATTAAAATGCATACTATCAAAATAATGACAACCAGCAAAAGGACTACCCTCTAAATTTAGCCCATCAGTATCTGAATGTATTGTACAAATATTGTAATTAGACAATGAGCTGGTCCCAGAATTAAACAGGCCTAGAAAATCAGGTAGGATTTCATTTTAGAGACCAAACAATGCTTTGTACTATCTGAAGCTACTCACTGGCTTCTCATTTTAGGACCATTTATACCACATGGTGACAAAACATTAAACAGCACCACTGTAAAAGAATGAAAACTCACCGTTATAATGTAAAAACCCTTCATCTAAGTCCTATTCCAATGTCTCCCAACATTATGGAGACAAGTCTGTCTTTTCATAAGTTTAGTTACCATCCTTTGTTCTTGAAGGGGAGCAAAACAACCTCACCGTTAGAAACAAGTCTCAAATGTATCCAGTTGTGGTTGATTAGAGCTCAGAACCAATGTGAACAACCATGTGATCACTGGGACTGGGTTTGCTAAACTTGTGCATCTCACATGTCCTATGAGCCGCACTTCCTCAGGGAGCACAGCAATCTTTCTGAGAAGGGCACACCATGCAAGCTGGTCATGTGCCAGTGTCTTCCATATCACACATTCAATCCAAACCAAAGTTCTTCAGGGAGAGTAACTTTTCATAAGTTATGTTAAATCTACAATGTAGAAAGGCTTAAGTAAAATAAAGTTTTAAGTAAAGTGAAAAAACTCTGCAATCTGAGTCTCAAGCCAGTTTAATGGAAAAATGCTCATCACTAGTGGTTTATACTGTAAGTAGCAAATTATTTGGTCATGGAGATCTTAAGAAAAAATTTAAGTGACCCTCAGTCCTGTGAAATCCCTGTCTGTTCCCCCAACTACAGAAGCAAAGAACAGTTTGAACAGCAAGGTGGCACACTTGATAGAGTACTGGCCTTGGAGTTCTGAGGATCTGGGTTCAAATGTGACCTTGGGCAAGTCTCTTAATCCCAATTGCCTACAAAAAAAATTTCAATTTTTTTACCATTTAAAAATATTATTCGTTCTATTAGACATCTCTGTCAGCTAATACATTGTTGGTGGAGTTGTGAACTCATCCAACCTTTCTGGAGAGCAATTTGGAATTCCACCCAAAAGACAACAAAAATGTGCATACCCAAAAGACAACAAAAATGTGCATAGCAATAGGACTACTGGGTCTATACCCTGAAGAGATTATGAGAAAAGATAAAAACATCACCTGTACAAAAATCTTCATAGCAGCCCCATTTGTGGTGGCAAAGAACTGGAAATCAAGTAAGTGTCCTTCAACTGGGGAATGGCTTAACAAACTGGGGTATATGTATGTCATCGAACACTGCTGTTCTATTAGAAACCAGGAGGGATGGGAATTCGGGGAAACATGGAAGGATTTGCATGAACTGATGCAGAGCAAGAAGAGCAGAATTCGAAAAACACTGTACACCCTAACAAGCAACATGGTGGTAATGATCAACCTTAATGAATTTGCTCATACCAACAGGGCAACAATCAGGGACAATTCCGGGATATCTGCAATGGAGAATGCCATCTGTATCCTGAGAAGGAATTGTGGAGTTTGAACAAAGACAAAAGACTTTAAATGTACCTTTAATTTAAAAAAAAAAATTGTCATAGTATCAGATAAAGCAGAATTATATAATAAATATTTCTTTCTAAAAGCTATGATTTCTCTCTCATCGCATTCAACTTAGATCAATGTATACTACGACAATGATGTAAATATGAGAATGATGTAAAAAGGCAGGGCGGGGTGGAGGGAAACAAGATTGGGAAAACTGTAAAACTCAAATAAAACCTTTCTAAAATAAAAAAAGACATCTCTGTCAGGATCAATTATATATGCAGTTACTGGTCCAACAATGCACCACAGATATACTACTTCAAAATCAATAAATTTTGTTTGTTGAATTAAAATAACATTTGGTTTAGTAATAACTGATAATAGAAATGATCATAATTCATGTTCACATAGCACATAAAGCTTAAACTTTTACATCTATCTCAAAACAATCACCTATAAAACCTAAATGAAAGGCCTCATGCATTGGGTAGAACCTTTGTGGAATCATTAAAAGCAGTAGCTGGTTCACAACATCTCATTTCCCACCTGGCTAAATCCTTTAGTATTTCTCTGACCTTTTCATTCTCCCACAATGTCAGGTACATTCCTCAGGTTTTCAGCTTCCTTTTGTGTGTTGGGTGCATTTGTCAAATTTTAAGCTCCTTGAGGATGGGATCTCCGCAGTTTTTCTTGACAAGATACCATTCAGTTGTTTTTTTTTTTAAATCTTGGTTTTCTGTTTCAACCACAATTCTCTAGTAATAACGTATTACCAAAATGATCTCTCAAAGTATAGGCTTTCAGCTAGCCCAATAATTCTTTTTATTTGCATTTATTTATGTCACATTACAATAGGCGTGTTGTAAAAGTAAAGATGATTCCCCCACACACACAAAGATAGTGAAAACTCAAGAAAAATAAAGAGAAAAAATTGTACCTGGGAAGGATCACATTCTTTAAAATTAGAGAAGTTAAGAGCAGCTAGATGGGGCAGCTAGGTGGCGCAGTGGTGGCCCTGGAGTCAGGAGTACCTGAATTCAAATCCAGCCTCAGACACTTAATAATTACCTAGCTGTGTGGCCTTGGCCAAGCCACTTAACCCCAATTAACTTGCAAAAAAAACTTAAAAAAAAAAAGAACAGCTAGATGGCGGAGTAGATAGAGCACTAGACCTTAAGTCAGAAAGACCTGAGTTCAAAGTCAGCCTCAGGCACTTAATAACTGCCTAGCTGTGTGACCTTGGGCAAGTCACTCAACTCCATTGCCTTAAATATATAGGATTAAAAAAAAACTCTACTACTAGAATTAGAGAAGTTGCTCCAGTATTTTTCCCCTTATTTGCTAGTACTAGCTATATTTCCCTCCATCCTATTCATCCTTACCCCCATTTATTCTATTCTCTGTTGTATCTGATTATTCTTTACCACAATCTTCCCCCCTTCTATCACCTGTACCCCCTCCCCACCCCTGTCCCTTTTCTCCCATCCCCTTCCTTTCCTTTTTTCCTCTAGGGTAAGATAAGATTTCTATACCCTATTGTATGTGGATCTCTAAGTCACTGCCAAGAATGAAATTCACTTATTCCCACCCTTCCCCCCCTTCCACTCCATTGCAAAAACTTTTTTCTTGCCCATTATACCTCTCCTTTTCTTTTCTTCCAGTACATTACTTTCTTACTCATTAACTCCATTTTTATAATGTATTTTACCTTCATATTCAGCTCCCTCCTGTGCCATGTCTATGTATGTTCCTTCTAACTGCCCTAAATAAAAAGGTCCATATAATCTTCCCATGAAAGAATATAAGCAGTTCAACATTATTAAGTCCACTCTCTTTATGCTTCACGTGAGTCCTGTAATGAAAATCAATCTTTCTGTTCAGCTAGAGTCATTGCAACAGAAAAGTTTGAAAGTCCCCTATTCCCTATTTCATTCAATATCCATCTTTTCCCCTGAAAAATGCTGTCCATTTTTGCTGAGTAGTTGATTCTCAGTTATAAACCAAGATATTTTACCTTCTGGAATATCATATTCCAAGTCCTACAAGCCCTTAAATGTAGAAGCTGCTAAACCTTGTGGTATCCCAGATGGAGCTCCAAAATATTTGAATTGTTTCTTTCGGGCTGCATATAATATTTTTTCTTTGACTTGGGAATTCTGGAATTTGGCTATAATATTCCTCAGAATTTCTTTTAGGATCTCTTTCATTTCCATTTTATCCACTTCCTCTCTGATATCAGGGCAATTTTCCTGAAGAATTTCTTTAAAAACTTTCGTATTTCTTTTTCCATCTGGACAATTCTGCTTTTTAAGACATTCTCCAGAGCTAAGGTGGTGACAGGAGAGGATCCTCTCTTAGATGCTCTTTCTCTGTCTGATATTATCAAACTTATAAAATAAGGACTCCAACTGAATTTTCGAGAGAGTCGGAATCCACAGAGGAATCCAGTGAGGCAATTCTCCTGCCCAAGGTAACCTGGAAAAGAGTGGAAAGGCTCTGCTCCACATGGTTAGAGGGGTGGCCCACCAGAGTGAAGGAACTTCAGCTTCCTGGAGGCAGCCCCAGGGCACTGGGAGCCATGACTTATTGCATGAGGCAGTTTCCTGAACTATACCCTGAGGAGCACCGGGCACAACTTGGGTGATCAGTGGGGGGACCTCTGCCAGAGCGAGCATGTGAAGCCCAGCCCTCAGGACACTCAATGAGCAGCATGGCCTTGGCAGCTCAGATATAGGAACTGGAAATAGGTGGAGCTGGTAAGCAGGAGTCCCCAGGCGTAAATGCTGAGCCTAGGTAGGGGAGTGAAGAGAGAGAGACCCTGTCCTCTGCCCCTGGAACAGGACTCTGGGGTTCTGACCACATTCAGATCCTGATCACAGTCTAGGCCCCTCCCCATAGAACAGCAGGGCCCCCTCCACCTCAGCCCCATAGTAGAGAGGCGCACTTATGGTCATTCACAGACAAGGAGGGAGGACAGATCCTTGTGGGGGTTCACAAAAGCTCAGGAAGCACCCCAAAACCAGGCTCAGGCTGGGAAAATGAGTAAGCAGAGAAAAAAGAGGAACACCATTGAGAAATACTTTGCCTGTGATCCCAAGAAGGATCAAAACACTCAATCTGAAGATGAGGAGATACAAGCTCCTGCAACTATAGACTCCAAGAAAAACAGAAACTGGGCTCAGGCAATGACAGGGCTCAAAAAAGACTTTGAAAATCAAGTGAAGGAGATAGAGGAAAAATTGGGTAAAGAAATGAGAGAAATGCAGAAAAAACATGAAAATGAAGTCAGCAGCTTAGTCAAGGAAATCCAAAAAAATGCTGAAGAAAAATAACATGTTAAAAAACAGCATAGGTCAAATGAATAAAACAGTTCAAAAAGTTATTGAGAAGAATGCTTTAAAAAGCAGAATTGGCCAGATGTAAAAGGAGATAAGAAAGCTCTCTGAGGAAAACAAATCCTTAAGACAAAGAATAGAACTCAGGGAGACTGCTGATTTTACGAGAAATCAGGACTCAATACTTCAAAACCAAAAGAATGAAAAATTAGAAGAAAATGTGAAACATCTCACTGAAAAAAACAACTGATCTGGAAAACAGATTTAGGAAAGATAATTTTAAAATTATTAGAATACCTGAAAGTCATGACCAGGAAAAGAGCCTTGACATCATTTTCAAAGAATTATTATAAGAAAATTGCCCTGATATCCTAGAAGCAGAGGGCAAAATAGAAATGGAGAGAATACACCAATCTCCCCAAGAAAGACGGGGACGGGGGAAAGGGGGGGATGTGAGTGATGAAGGAGAGGATAGACTGTAGAGGGAGTGGTCATTTTCTTTTTTACTTCTTGCAAGGGGCTGGGATTGGATGACCTGTCTGGGACCATAGGGCTGGGTAGATGCTGGGCCTATAAGGGCGGTATGTGGGCTTGGGGCCTCTTGGCCCCAGAGCCGGGGATCTGTCTCATATGCCACTCAGCTACCCTACAGCACATTTAAGAAGAGGGACAGAATAAAAGGAGAGAGAAAATATAGTACGTGGTAGTAGAAAAGTACAAATGGAGGGAGTTGCAATCAGCAATGGCAATGGTGGAAAAATATGGAAGTAGCTTTTGTGATGGACTTACCATAAAGAATGTGATCCACCCATGACAGAGCTGGAGGTGTTGGAACATAGACTGAAGCATTTTTATTATTTTTTGTTGGGGGGGGGGGGTTGCAGGGCAAATGGGACTGGGTGGCTTACCTGGGGTCACACAGCTGGATGATTGTTGGGTGTCTGAGGCCAGATTTGGACCCAGGTGCTCCTGGCACCAGGGCTGGTACTCTGTCTGCTGTGCCACCTGGCCATCCCTACTATTATTAGTATTATTTTATTTTATCTTGGGTCTTTTTTTTGGGGGGGGGTTGCAGGGCAATGGGTTTGGGGTGGCTTGCCCAGGGTCACACAGCTGGGTGATTGTTGTTTGTCTGGGGTTGGATTTGGGCTCATGTACTACTGGCTCCAGGGCCAGTGCTCTGTCCACTGTGCCACCTGGCTGAAACTACTTTTTTTTAATTTTTTTATCTTTCCTTTATCGCTCATGCAGGTCTATACTTTTTTTGGGGGGGTATTATGTTTACTGTTAAACAAGAATGTTTTAGTAATGTATAAAAAACATCATTTGTATAAAATAAAAATAAAAAGTAAAAAAAAAAGACGTTCTCCTCACTGACCTTTTAAACTGGTTCTTCCATTTGATCTAAACTGGTTTTTCAGATGTTATTTTCTTCAGAATTGTTTTGCTTCTCCATTAAGCTGCACTGTTCTCATTTCTATTTCCAATTTTTCCTTTACCTGCCTTACTTGCTTTTCAAAATTTCAAAGCTCTTCCATACCCTGAGACCAAGTCATATTTTTCTTGGAGACTTTGGATACAGAAGCCTTGTCTTTGTCATCTGTGTAATTGTGTGTATTTTGATCCACTGGGATCAAAATAATTGTCTTTGGCCAGATTCTTTTTCTTCTGTTTGCTCATTTCCCCAGACTATGGCCAGATTTTCACCTTTTTAACCTTTTTGAGGTCTTACAAGAGGCTCTGACTGCTCTCCTGGCCTGTGCTCTGGTCTGTGGAAGACCACAAACACTCCCCTCTGCCCTGAAGCTATGAGGAGGGTCCCTGCTCCACTATAGCAGTATGAGGCCCAGACCTTGACCTGGTTTTGAATATGGGCAAAGCAGAGTCTTGTACCAGCAATAGTGGAGAAACCTCTGTAATCTCCTCCGACCCCCTTACCTTCTGTGGGTTGAACATTCTGGAAGTAGGAAACTGTGCCTGCTACAGGTTTGCACTGGCCTGGGCTCCAAGCTCACTCTGGCCGAGTTTACCTGCTGACCTTCCAAGTTGTCCTTGGTGATCCCTGAGCTGAGAGGTCTGGAAACCTCCTTGATGCCATGCATCCAAGCACCCCGAGGGACCCAGATGTTCTGCAGGCTATTCCTGGAAGACTGCACACCCATGCAGCACAGCCTTTTCCCTTTCCCACCCCAGTGGTCCAGACCCTTCCCACAGGTCTTCAAAGTTGTCCTGGGTCACAAAATTGTGTTTCTCTGGGTTCTGCGACTCTAGAACTAGAGTTATTTGGAGTGGTCTGAGGGAGAGCTTCTGTATCCACTCCGCCATCTTGGTTCCACCTACTCCAATAATTCTTAAATTTTATCTCCTGGACCTATGGTCCAAATCAACTGTTCTTCTAATGTGGCATTTTCCATTTTCTTCTATTCTTTCATTCTTTTGATTTTAACTGATTCTTGATCGTAGCTTTCATTTGCCCAATTTAAAATTTGAAGTAGTTTTTGTACCTCCTTTTCCATTTGGCCAATTCTACATTTTTAAAGGAATTTTCTTTTCCAACTTGTGTTACTTTTACCAAAGGGTTGACTTTTTCATGATTCTCTTATAGAACTCCCAGTTTTTCTTCTCTCTTATTTGATTGGTACACTCTACTTTGAGCTTTTTCCCAAGAGGAATTCTAGGTCAATTCATGTTTTTCTTTTGAGGCTTTGTAGGTATTTTGATATTGTTGTCCTCTTCTGTTGCCATAGTAATTTCCTATGGTCAGAACATTTAATGAGTTTTTTTTTAGCTCATTTTCCAGTCTATTTTATGACTTGTAAAATTGAGTTCTGCCCCTGGGATACAAGAGACACTGTTCCAAGCTTTTTGAGGCAGGGGTCAGTGACCTTGTCACTGGCTTTCTGCTCTGGATCTCTAAAGAGTCTGACAGACTACCTATTGTGCTGGGATCACCTAACCTAGTCTAGCTGGCTATACTAGGACTCTGGGACCTGCCAGATCTGACCACTAATCTGCTTCATGGAGGTAAAAGGCCTCATAGCTGACCTGCTGTGCCACTGCCTTGCTGAACTGGGACCATAGGGCTTTGTTACTTGATCTGTGTTGAGCTGCTGGCTTGCCCTTACACTGCCCATGCTGGGCTGTGCTGTGCTCTTCATTACCAAAGTGAGACAGAGTTTTCCTGCAATTCTTCTAAGCTATTTTGAGCTAGCAAATTCTTTCACCCACCCTTTCATGGGTTCTGTTGCTCCAGAATTCATTTTGAGTCATGATTTGAAGCTTTTTGTAAGGGAAATTAGGGAAAGCTCAAGGAATTCCCTGCCATTTTTCTCTTTCATCTTGATTCTATCCCTAAGGCCAATTACTTTTTAGGAATTTAACAGGTTCTTACAAGTAATCATTGGTAGTAGTTATCTAACTTCAAATTTCATACTCTACCTAGTCTGTAAGACATGGTTGAGAAGAAATGAATAGTAGTATTCCTATCCTCTAAAAACAGAATTGTCAACTATATAGTTGAGACTATCTCTGTACAGCTACAAATCCATAAGAAACCATATAAAAATTAAGGCACAGTTTAACAACAAAATATTTTGGTAATATTTTATATTTTTCTTATATTCTTCTATGGAAAATTTACTTTTGCTTATTTAATTATCCAATGAGAAATTCAATTATTCTCTAAAGTATGTTGTTTTTAAAATAGTCATTTTCAAACCTTCTTTAATATTTAATACTAATATAAAAATATTATTTACTGACTTAAAACCATTCATTTGTAAGGGTTCTACAATGCTTGATGAAATATTGAAATAATTTTCTAATGTATCTTCTTGTTCAGTCTTGTTCATATCCAATTCTTTGTGACCCCAAGGTCCCTCCACTATCTGCCCAAGTTTGTTTTTTGCATTGCACTAACCATTTTATCCTCTGCCATCTCCTTTAATTTTTGCCTTCAATTTTTCCCCAACACCAGGGATTTTTCCAATAAATCCTATCTTTTCATTAAGTGGCCAATTGAGTTTCAGCTTCAATATTTGTCCTTCCAATGAATACTCTCAATTTATGTTTTGACTGATTTCCTTGCCTTGCTTCAGTACCACAATTCAAAAGCACAGATTTTATGGCACTCAGCTGAAAAAATCATAGCTTTGACTGTGGTCAGCAAGATAACAGCTCTGCTTTTTAGTCCAAATTTGCAAGTTTCCTTCTAAAGAGCAAGTACCTCTTAATGTCATGACCATAGTCACTATCTGCAGTTATCTTTAAGAGCAAAAATATAAAATCTGACACTCCTTCCATTTCTTCTATTTGCCGGGAAGTGATGGGATCAGCTGCCAACATTTTTTGATATTAACCTTCAAGCCACCTTTTACACTCTCCTCTTTATGCTTATCAAAAGTTTCTTGTCTTCATTTTCTGCCACCCTACAGTGGTACTGTATACTTGTTGTTTCTCCTGGCAACCTTAATTCCAGCTTTTGGTTTGTACAATCAGGCATTTCACATGATGTACTCTGTATGTAAATTATTAGATGACAACATATTGTCTTGTCACATATCTTTTCCAATCTTGGTTCACATAAAAGTTCGGCAGAAGACAAGTAAAACGACCATCTCTTAGAAGGCTTATTGGGATCCACTCACAGGCTTTAGTGTAGTTCATGAAGGAAAACTTTTTCTGGAAGTAGTAGATGTTTTTCTCTAACACCCTTGCAAATAATGAAAACTTGGGTCTCTAGTTCTACCTCTTCAGAAGCCAGCCTGAACTTTTGCTAATTCTCAGTATACATAATGCTGAAGCCTAGATCGCAGAATCTTATGCTCCATTATTTCCTATGTAAAATGAACACAAGAGTTAGGTAATTTGAACATTCTTCACTTTGTAATTGTCCTTTAGGATTGGGATGTAAATTGATCCTTTTCAATCTAGTGGTCCCTGTTAAGTTTATCAAATTTGCTTGCCTATTGGTTGCAACACTTTTATTAGCATCATCTTTTAGGATTTTAAATAGCTCAATTGGAACTCTCCTAGTGTGACTGTGATCAATGCTTCTTAAGATTCACTTGACTTATTCTCCAGGAAGTCTGCTTTAGATCATTAACCATTCCAGCTTATTAGTGATGCTAAGATCTATAGTTTTTATATATCAAGTTCTGTATATTTTTGCCTCTTTAACCTTTTTTTACTTCTGTTAAATCCCTACTGTTTTTGTCATCATGACCATTTTTTTGCATGAAACATTCTCTTAATAACTCGTGATCCCTAAGTTTTCCTATTCTATGTTTTCTTCTATTTCTCTGTATTCCTCATGAAGAAGAAAAGTCTTATTCCTCCTTGGTATTCTTTGGAATTCTGCATTCAGTTGGGTATTCCCTTTCACTTTCATTCTTTCCTCAGCTATTTGTATAGCTTCATCATAAAACCACCTTGCTTTCCTGTTCTTACTCTTTGAAATGTTCTTTGTTGCTGCCTCCTGTCCAGAGTTCTTTAGGCATTCTATCTACCAGATCTAGTCCCTTCTAAACACCACTTCCATTTCACTTTCATAAGAGATGTTAATATAGTCTAATAATTTTTCCCTGAAATATGTTATTTTAACAGAGCTTCTCTACCTTTGACTGAAAAGTGATCTGATTTTGATATTGATCATCTGGTAACATAACCTTCTGAGTTCTTTGTCAAGATTACTTGACAAAACTCTTGTTTTGCCCTGCTTCATTTTATATTCCAAAGCCTCTTCTAAGAATAGCATTCCAATTTCTCTACAATGAATGTGATAGCTTACTTTGATGTAATTTCTAGAAGATATCGTAGGTCTCCATAAAACTGATCAACTTTGGCCTCTTTGGCATCAGTGTTTAGAGAACATACTTTTATCACTGTGATGTTGAATGCCTACCTTGGATGTAAAGAGCTATCGTTATGTCTAGGAATTTACCCAGATTGCTATAATAGTCTGAAGCATGCAAAATTTGCTACTTCTTAAAGATACCCTAATAATTTTGTGTCTCAGAGGAGTGAGCAATAGTAGCCTAAAAAATACTATATTTTATAATTCATTTTTATCAAAAATGCTTTAGTTTCCATGTAATTTTGTTTAGGGATGGGAATCCATGGATATGGTCTGATTTGTATACCTTGAATCAATATAAGTCTTCAATCTAAACTTTGAAAAAAGTATGTCAAATAGTTTACTTCATCTATAAAATAAAAGCAATGTTTTGAAACCTATATGGAAATGAGAAAGATAAAAAAAAAGTAATGTAAAAACATAAACCTGAATTTCATACTAGATTTTTAAAAACAGAAAAACAGTTCAATGGAAGAGACTAGATAAGAAACAATCAAAATCGATAACCCAGCGTTCAAAAAAGTCAGGGTTCAAAAGGCATGAACAAATAGTTTTCAAAAGAACTACAAAGTATAAATATATGAAATAATGCTCCTGACAGAGATGACAAAAAGAGAATAATAATCAATATTGGAAGGAGTGTGAAAAGACACATGAAAACACTATTAGTGGCACAGTGAGTTGATTCAACCATTCTGAACTATGCAAAGGAAGTGAGTAAAATAGCCATATCCTGTGATCCAAAGATTTTGATACTAAGCAAATATATAGAAAGTGAATAATAAAATTACACAATAAAACATAATCATGATAAAATACTAGACATATACATGTAAGTATTGATAGCTTAATTTTAAAGTAGCATAGAATGGGGAAATGACTAAAAAATTTTGGTACATGAACATAATCACTGACTAGGAATGTGATAAATATGGAGAAGCAAGATACAACATGCCTTGACCAAGGCAGTCAAGAGCAGATATAAATAGTAAGAATAATAATATCTAGCATTTACATAGCATT
Organism: Macrotis lagotis; assembly: GCF_037893015.1. Classification (NCBI taxonomy): domain Eukaryota; kingdom Metazoa; phylum Chordata; class Mammalia; order Peramelemorphia; family Peramelidae; genus Macrotis; species Macrotis lagotis. The sequence continues at coordinate 174,957,826 of NC_133662.1, read as the reverse complement.
TAAAGTTTTCAAAATAGTTTACAAATATGGTCTCATTAATCTTCACAACAACCTGGAACATAATGCTATTATTATTCCCATTTTACAGATGAGGACAATAAGCACAGAGTTCAAGTGTTTTACCAAGAGTGACTCAGCTATTACTCAACATGTGATAAAAGTATTTAGAAGTATTCAAGTCTTCTTTAAGCCAACATTAATACATAATGCTGAATATTTAATAATTGCTGATTATTACTGATTAATTTCTGGATGATCTTGTAAACTCTGCCTATAAATTCCTCAAATCATACTAAGAAATAAGATAGCATTACCTTTGCTATGCTACAAGAAAAAACAAAACAAACCAAAAAAAGATGAGCGGATAAATGTGTCAAGAAATCAAGAATTAGTTATCATGATAATAATTTGTTTTTCACAAGAGTCTTAGGATCATAGAATTTAGAACTAATCATTTTATCCAACTCCACATTTCACAAAAGTGAACAAAGATACAAAAAGACTAAATAACTTCACCAAGGTCATATGAATAGCATACTTCAGAGTTGATTAGATATACTGTTAGGCATTTAGGACAGCCAGGAAGTATATTAGGATAAAGTGCCAGGACTTTCATTAAGACAACCTAAGTTCAAATCCAACTTCTCATACTTACTAGTTGTGTGACCCTGGGTAAGTCATTTAACCCTGTTTACCTCAGTTTCCTCATTTGTTAAATGTGCTGGAGAAGGAAATGGCAAACCACTCCAGTATCTTTGCCAAAAAAAAAACAATTAAAAAATAAGAAGATACACTGTCAGTTAACAGAACATTATTATCCTGTATAATCCTTTTTTTTACAAATGGCACAAATGATAATCTAAAGAGTATATTGTCATTCTGAACAAGATTTCAGTCAACAGAACATTATTATCATCCTGTATTCTGTAATCCTTTTTTTTACAAATGGCACAAATGATAATCTAAAGAGTATACTGTCATTCTGAACAAGATTATTTCTGATCAAATTCATCATTTCATTTTATATACATTATAATCAAATTTATTTCATTTACAATGAATTCATTTACCATGTTCCTGTAGACAGAAACAATTAGTTCAAAGTCCTCCCTTGGCCTATTTTTTTAAAATAATCTAAAAGGAGGGGGCTGAATCTTACCCTAAGAGAAAAGATATGGAAATATAACCAGTCTTCTTTCACTGGGGGTGGAAAGAAGAAGAAAGTCATCAGATGGAATGGAATGCTGCCTATCCTGTCTAATATAATGGCTGTGACAATGCTCAACTTTTGTTGAAGATATTACTAGAGAAGATTCACTAGTCAGTAAAGTAAGAGACATTCAACAAAGACTAATGTAAAAACAAAAGGCATCAGTAAAAAGTTTAAAAATAAACAAAAACTAAAGAGCACTAAGACTGGGTCAGCTAGGTGGCAAAGTGGATAGAGCACAGACCCTGGAGTAAGGAGGACCTAAATTCAAATCCAGCCTCAGACATAATTATCTAGCTGTGTGACCTTGGGCAAGTCACTTAATCCCACTGCCTTGCAAAAAAAATTACCAAAAAAATAACACTAAGATCTCTTCCAATTCTAAAATCTATTCCTATAGAATTAATTAGGCAATTAGGCAAAATATCCTCATAATGTAAAAGCAATTTTAGATTTCAAGGGAAAAAAACTATTCTTATAGGAAGACAAGCATATAGTTTAAGCATTTCTTTTGATATGCTTTATTTTAGTTTTCCAAGGTTACATGTAAAAAAAGGTTAACTAATATTAACACTAACATCCATTTAAAAAACTTTTTTGAGTTTTGAATTCTCTTCATTGAGAAAGTAAGTTATTTGATATAAACTAAATCATGCAAAACATTACCATAAGTCATGTTGTGAAAATAAAGATAGCACCCCCCCCAAAAAAAGAAACCTCAAGAAAAATGAAAATAAAGTCAAAAAGCATGTCTCTGGGGATGGATAGTATTCTTTATCCTATGTTCTTCAGAGTTATCCTGGGTCACAGCATTGCTGAAAAAAAGTTATTCACAGCTGATCATTAATATTGCTGTTTCATTATACATAGTATATTTCCTATTGTATCTGCTTATGTTAAGTCCCTCCAGGTTTTACTGAGAGCATCCTATTCAACATTTCTTATAGTGGAATAGCATTCTATCTTAATCACATTCTACAATTTGTTCAGTCATTCTCCAAATGATGGACACCTCTCAATTTCCAGTTCCTTGCCACCAAGAGCTACTATAAACATCCTTTATAAAGTCCCTGTATCATGAGCTCATAATTTTACATGTATTAAAGTCTTGAAATCTGTTTCAATGACAACATTATGTTCTTAACAGCTACTACTACGCACTCACAATGTAAGCATACAGTGTTGTGACTTAGATATAAGATGATGCTAATCTTCCAAACCTTAACAAGCAAATGAAAGGAAAGAATTCAAAAAGGAGAAGGAAATAACAGTATAAGTTAAAACTAGAATAATATACATTTAATACATAAGTAGGAAGGAGCCAGAAAACAAATGTGACTATCAGAAAGCATTAACCAGAATGGTTAAGAAGGCATCAAATTTTGTGATCATAATGATAATGGTATGTATCTTTAATACAATAGTAATTTTCAGACTTTTCTTTCCTCTAAAAAAAACTTCAAATAATCTACATATTTGAAATACAACATTTATTTTATTTATTAACTTAAACAGTTATACTTTTCAAATACTTCATTTAAAACATTAATCTGAATCGATACACTTTTAGGCTAGTGCTTATATTATATTAGATTCCATATTATATTCTTTTCATACAAAATAAATTCTACCTTAGAGACTCCCATTGCAGTAGAATATGCAGTGGATCCTGAGTCAGAGGACATGGGGTCAAATCCCAGCCCTGCAGGAAAAATCCAAGAAGGAAGACAGTGGTAAAACCCATGCCCTCAAAAGTGTCTACACAAACATACAAGTTCAGCCAATGAGAAAGATGAAGCAAGGGCGGCTAGGCAGTGGATAGCACTGGCCTTGGAGTCATGAGTACCTGGGTTCAAATCCAGTCTCAGACACTTAATAATAATCTAGCTGTGTGGCCTTGGGCAACCCCATTTGCCTTGCAAAAACCTTAAAAAAAAAAAAGATGAAGCAGAATACCTACAGCAAGGAGATAAAACTGACCTCCACAGATATCACTGGGACTTAATGGATTTGTACAAGGATGGATGTATATAATTCAAAAGAAATAGGGTAATAGAATTGGTAAAAAGTGGAGGGGAAATTAGCATTAAGTCTACATTATGAAAATATACTCATGCAATGAAATGTCCTTCTCCCTTTCTCCTTCCCTCCATCCATCATCTCGTTCTCTCTCTCTCCCCCACACACATACATACTCACACACACACATACACAAATAAATGATAGTGACAATTTCTCTTTACCTTGGGGCTGAATGGAGAGAGGGAGAGAGTGCCAATTCTCCTTTAACCTTCTAAGTGTTTAGAGAAAAGAACAAACTGGACAAAGGGATGCCACCAAAAATTCACTTGTTAATTTAGATGTTAAAAAGATACGCATAAAAGCACAAAAGATGAACACAAGGGCAGGTAAGAAAGACTAAATGGAAGAGTGTGGTATAATCCAATAAAAATGTTATATGTACACACCTCAGACAATTGAATAGAGGCAAGCTTTCACTCATTTCCTGAAGCAGAAACTTAAAAACAACACTGGACCAAACAGCAATCAAGAAATCCAATAGGAAACTACTTAAATTTAAATTAATTTTAACCAGACCAGAACAGCCCAGTAAGTTAGTCTAAAATCTATGGGCAACAGAAAAAAAAAGACTTTCCAGAAAACCAGTGCCACTGCAAGCCAACTAGACAGAAACCTCATAGGCTCACAGATGGGCCAGAGACATACTACATGCAAAGTTCTATACCAAAAAGTTTCAAATCTGGGCAAAGCTTTAAGATCAGGACACCACAGGATGGGTGCCAAAGAAAAACATGAACATTCAGTATTCTGAATTTCATAGGGGGGAAGAAACATGTTTTAAAACCTTCCAGTCAGACACTTAATAATTACCTAGCTGTGTGGCCTTGGGCAAGCCACTTAACCCCGTTTGCCATGCAAAAACCTAAAAAACCTAAAAAAAAAAACAAAAAAAAAAACCTTCCAGTCTCCCAACTACCTAAGTGGTCAAAAAAAGGAATCAAGGTAACCAAAAGTCTAAGCATAGTCAACCTCCTCACCCAAAAGTGCATCTGGGTGTCAAATTTATCCTTAGTAGAAAAACCTACTTTAACAACTTAAGTTAGGAGAAAAGAACATAAAGATACAAACCATTATAAGAAATTATCATAGAACCAACAATATTCAAAGTGTCCTATAGCAAAGGATACCACCCATTTGAATTGAGCTATCACAGAATGATGATGAGCTATAAGAATTATCTTTTTCAAACAGTCATTTTGAGGATTTTTTTCTTGATCATAATTATTTGTGACAAAGGTGTTTGTTTCTTTTAATGAGGTAAAATGAGGAGAGCTAGCAATAATAATGTACCCAAAAAAGAAAAGGAAAAAAAAAGGGCCACTGAAACTTTATAAAAGAAGAAACTAGGAAGATAAAGAACTCTGAAAGCAAGATGTTTAAATCAGTATATACTTTAAAGAAAGTTGTATAAATCGATATTAAGGTATGATCTCAGAAATGGAGTAATCTCTCAGGTAAAAGAATATGAATATTTTAGTCACTTCATAGTCATAATCCCAAATTATTTCCAAAACAATTAAAGCAATTCACATCAAAATCTAAAATGTACTTGTGTCTACCTAACTATAACTCCTCCTACACACAATTTTCGAACTTCTGTCATTTTTGCTAATTTGCTAGATGTTTCCATTTTTTCTATTTCTATATTTCCATTTTTCTTATTATGATGATTTGGTGTATTACTTAATATATGGGCCTCAAACTTGATAGTGCGTTAGAGGAATGTCTACCCCACCAAGTATGTAAAGACATCCCCTAGCAACATAAGGAGTTCCAATGGTCATGAAGGCAGATGAAGCAGGTGCTATGGAGCACTTAGAGCTTGGTCAGACATCACAAACACCAAGGTCATCCACTGCATCCCAGGTCATCACTAGTCATCTTCCATCTTGACTTTGTCCTTCTGCTACTGTACATCGATGACTCTGCAAGAGAGAGTGAGGCTGACGACTTTGTGTAATTTTGCCTCACAAATTCAATTCATGCTCAAACCAAGACATCATCCATCATGTCATGATGTTACTGGTCCTCTTCAATATCAAAGAATGAATGATGTTAATACTTAGGAATTCTTTTGAGAGAAGAGTTTGGTAAATATCTTTTGGCCAGTTATCTATTGAAAATGCTTTTGGTTTTACATATTTAAAAATACAACTATTTTTCAATGTTTATTTTGTTACTGACAACTCTGATCAAGTGATTATCTCAATTACCTTTACTGACTCCCTAGAATTTTTCCAAGTATACCAGCTATGGCAGCTAGATGGCAGAATGAACAAGAGTCTTGGGTTGGGGGACAGAAAGATTCAAGTTCAAATCTAACTACAAACAGTAACAAGTAACATCACTGTCTGCCTCAGTTTCCTCCGCTTTAAAAATGGAACATTAGTAGCACCTCCCTTGTGGAGTTGTCGTAAGCATCAAATGTAATACTGAAAAATTGCTTGGCCTAATGTCTGGCTCATAATGCATTCCATAGCAGTGCTTCTTCACTCCCTCTCCTTATACGGTAAGATCATCTGCAAACAGAAAAAATTGTATTAACTCTTTACCTATCTTGATAGCTTCAAATTCTTTCAACTGTCTTCATTATTGCCAGCATTTCATGAACTATTATCAAATAATAGTGGAGAGAACAGGCATTTTTGTTTTACTCCTTTATTTACTGGGAAAGTTTCTAGTGTATCTTCATTATATAAGATATTTGGTTTTGTTTTTAGGTAATTTTTATAATATTAAAAAAAATTCCTCAAAGCCTATACAGAGTGCTGTATCAAAAGCTTTCCCCACATCTATTGAAATAACTTTGCGGGTTTTAGATGCTTTTATTTTGTTTGTTTGTTTTTTAGGTTTTTTTGCAAGGCAAATGGGGTTAAGTGGGTTGCCCAAGGCCACACAGCTAGGTAATTATTAAGTGTCTGAGACCGGATTTGAACCCAGGTACTCATGACTCCAAGGCCAGTGCTTTATCCACTGTGCCACCTAGCTGCCCCGGATGCTTTTATTTTTAATGTAATTGTGCTGATTGTTTTCTAAATGTTAAATCATCCCTGAAATTAGACCAACTTGGTCAAAATGAGTAATTTCTTGTCATATTTTTTAGATAAATTTAAAATTTTTTAAATTATTCTAAAGTTGTTTTTTTTACCCTTCCCTGGTTTAGGTATGAGAAATACATTTGCCTCAAAAATGAATCTCATTGGGTGCTTTCTCAATTTTTGAAAATTTCTTATATAGTTATTATTTTTAAAACATTTAGAAGGATTCTCCTATAAATCCATCAAGACCAAGAGAACACTGTACACATTAACAGCAATACTGTGAGATGATCAATTGTGATGGACTTAGCTAAGGAGTTCAGTAATGAAGGACACTTCTAAAAGACCTGTGTTGAAAAATGTCATCCACACCCAGAGAAAAAACTTTGGAGTCTGAATGCAGATCAAAGCATACTATTTTCTCTTTTTAACACTTGTTTTATGCATGTTTCTTTCTCATGGTTTCTATATCCCTCTCAGTCTGATTCTTCTTACACATAATGACTAATATAGAAATGTTAAATATGATTGCATATACATAACCCATATTATTCGCTGTCATAGGGAGGGAGGTATAAAAATGTTAAACTCAGAATCTTACAAAAAATATTGAAAACTATGCATATAATTGGAAAAAATAAAATAATAAAAAAAAGAATTAGTGAATACACATACACACACATACACATACACAGTCCCTTTCTCCCAACTCTTGGTAGTTTCTTTGTAACTAGTACTATTTCCTTTTCTGAGATGGATGACTTAAGATTCCTTTTTGGTTTTCTATCAATTTGGGTATTTTATATTTTTCTTCTGGGTAGCCTTTCACTTCTATGTATTTGAATTATCAACCAGTTGTCTTTTCCATTGTTTCTTTGTTGAGACTTGTGAATTCAACTTTTTCTATTCTGGTAATTATTTCTGCTATGTAAATTTCTGCTTTCTTTTTTACAAATCAGGAACATCCTGCTGTAGTCCTATACTTTTTGGAGAATTCATACTGTCCTCTGCCTCATCCATTTTCTTTTGTCTCACAATATTTATTCATAGATCCCTAAACTCTTCCACTTGATCTAGACGCAATATTGCCTTTTGCTATGAACATCTTCGCAGTTGAATTTTTTTTTCCTGCTCAAATATTTCATGCTTTTTTGCTCTGTTTTCACCTACTGCTCATTTTCCAACTCTCTCCCTCCCAGATGGATATTCAAGGGATTGGATTACAAAGCACTGAGTCTCCTTCTATGTGGAATAAATCACAATTTGGATTCTGCCCCCAAGTGACTTCTGGCTAAAGATAGATGCCAGCCACTAGCCCTCTAATTTAGTGGAGTGCCGCATCACCACATTCGTAAGTATCCTAGCCTTGTTCTCTCTATTCCTCAGTTATCTAGATGAGCTTCACAGACCATAGCCATAGTTCTATCCCAGTCTCAGCAAATTTCTGCCATTTGGATATACTGGGAGTGGGCAGAAGTCAGGATGATGTGTTAGTTCTGTTTCTTCTAAGAATCTGGCTGAAAAGGTGAACAGAGAATAGTGGTTTCTTGTTTGTCTGCTTTGAGAAATATGTCTTCCTATCTCATTGAGCATGGCACCTCACAGATCCAATCCAACTACTGATCAATACAAGAATTTTGACTTATTTGTCTGACCTGAGTCAGTTCACCTATCCATAGGTAGTATAGTTTCTGCCCCAAAGGCTCACCATATTAGTGTTGGAACTTAATATACACACCCAATTGGTTAACTGACTGGTTAAACCCATTCTAAAATAAAAAAGTTCAGATGATCCACCAACATTGGCCTGCCTGGTAGCAGGGATTGCAGGCATGTGAAACTATGCCTGGGTTAAGGAAGATTTTTGAAAGATGAAGGGAAAGAACTAGGACATAGTAAAAGATTAAAGTATAAAGAAAGAAGAGGATGGTCAAAAGGCAATTTTCAGATAAAGAAATTAAAGTTATCTATAGACATATGAAAAAATGTTGATCATTATTGATTAGGGAAATGCAAATTAAAACAACTCTGAGGTACCCCTCACACCTAGCAGATTGACCAATATGACTAAAATGAAAAATGATCAATGTTAGGGGGATGTGAGAAAACTGGGACACTGATGCATTGTTGTGGAATTGTGAACTGATCCAACCTTTCTGGAGAATAATTTGGAATTATGCACAAAGGTCAATAAAAACTACATACTTTTAGATCCAGCAATAGCACTACCACATCCCCCCCCCAAAAAAAAAATCACAAAAAAGTATAAAAAAAAAACCCATACAGATAAAATTATTAATAACAGTTCTTTTTATAATAGAAAAGAATATAAAATTTAGGGCACTGTCCATCAATTGGGGAATGATTAAACAAACTGTGGTAGATGAATGTGATGGAGTACCATTGTTCTTTAAGAAATCACGAAGGAAACAGGACTTTAGAATATCTTAGAAAGACTTAAAAGAACTGATGCTAAGTGAAGTAAGCAGAACCAGAAGAACGTTATACACAATGACAGCAACACTGGTTGATGATCAGCTATGATGGACTTGTTCATTTCAAGAGCACAATAATCAAACACAATTCTAAAAGACTTGTGATGGAAAACACCATCCATATACAGAGAAGGATCTGTAGAGTTTAAAAGTAGACCAAAACTTCCTATCTTCAATTTTTAAAAGTTGTCTGTTTTTTTCTCTCTATTATTTTTCTCCATTTTGATCCTTCTCTCACAACATATCTGAAGATCTATGCTGAACATGATTTATACATGTATGACCTATGTTGAATTAGAAGGGGATAGAAAAGAGGGAGAAAGAAAATTATGAAACTCAAAAACCTTGCAAAAAAAGGGTTTCCATGCCATTCCAAGTAGTTGGGAAAATAAATAAATAAAATATTTAATTCAAAGATGAGTGAAATAAAGAAAAATGCAAACTGAGAAGATAAACTGCTGAAGAAAAGGAGATGGATCCTTGAAGAAAAGTTGTCTTTAGCAAGGAAAAAAGCTCCTTATTATCAGTTTGCAGTAAGGGGACTGGGGCTGGATTGATGTCAAAAAGCTCTAGATGAAAATGTCAAGAGGCTAAAAGATAAAGGTAGTTGGAAAAAAAAGGCACTGATAACTTGAAATAATTTCTCTCCAGTATATATCAGAAATAAACATTTCCTGACAAACCTAACAGTGACTAATTAGTATTTATAAAGTTTTTAAAGATCTTTAAATAGGGGCAGCCAGGTACTGCAGTGGATAGAGCACTGGTCCTGGAGGCAGGAGGATGAGAGGCTCAGCAGGTATAAAATATTATTAAGCTGCTTTTGTCTTCACTGTATGACTTAAAATTCTTTCCTAAAGACATATCTCTAAGACAAACTATTTAGAGGTAAATATAAAATTATACCACACTCTTCAATGGTCTATTTAAATAAATATTTCACCACTACTGTAAAAGAAAGAAATCATAAAGATGTTGGTTATTCTTCAGAGGTATCAGTACAGTAAATAAATTCTGAAATAAGTTTTTTGTGTTTTATATTTATAGAAAGGGGTAACTTTTTTCTTCAAAGTGGTTTGAGACCAGAACAATTATCATAGATCATATCTATGAGGCATTTCCTGAATTAGCCACAAACAAGAAAAAACAAATTAACCAATACTTTATAGACTATTATGTTTTCTTAATAACGAGTTTCAATGGCAGTACTATCAGCAACAGCTACCATTTGTATAATATATTGAAACACACAAAGCACTTCACATATTAACTCAAACGTCCACAACAATCCTTGAAGACAGATGCTGTTATTAGCTCCTTTATTAGAAATAAGGAAACAGGGGCACAATGTTTGTCCTTCATTCTCAAATAAGACCACATCATGGAGGCGAAGCCATGACAAGCACAGGAACTGTATTTGATTGAGGGAGATGCTGTGCTGAGTCACCAGCCTCACTTTCTACTCCAGAGTTATCTTGGTCTAGTGGCCAGATATGAATCAGGATTAAGTTACTTGCCCAAGGTCACACAGCTAATACATGTAGGATTGGAACTCAGGTTTTCTCATGTTTTAAAGTGGCATAGGTAGATGGTTTGTTGTTTAGTCTTATCCAACTCTTACTGACCCCATATGAAATCTTCTTGGTAAAAATACTAGCATGGTTTGTCATTTCATTCTCCAGTGAATTGAAGTAAACAGAAGAGAAGGGACTCACTCAGATCACACAGTAAGTTACTAAGGCCACATTTGAACTCAGGTCTTCCTGACTCCAGGCCCAGACCTCTATACACTGAGTCATCTAGCTGTCTCTCATGATGGTTACTAGATAACTAAGGTCCCATCTAATTCTAAATACTTATGATTTTTTTTATTTAACCAAAAAAAAATCAGATTAAGGCAGGGAATCAGAACTCAAAGTGTTACTTTTTCCATATGTAGAATGATGACTACATCTATGGAAAGAAAGAAAAAAGGGGACAAAAGTTGAAAAGGAAGATTCAATCTATCAATAAGCCTTTTTAAGGAACTTACTATGTTGCAGATACTGAGCTCAGTCATAAATATTAAGAAAAAAGATGACCCAGTAGAATACATACTAGACAAAATCTATGTAGGTCAAGTGGAAAAAACAACAAGAACCTGTAAGAATTCCATAAAATAGCAACAATGAGGAAAAGAAACCAATGTAGGTTGCCAGAAGGTACAATAAATACACACAGCAGCATAATGGCACAGACGTGTTTGTTTTAGACTTTCAGAGCCAAGTGAGTGGGTGGATCCAATTAGAAATAGGAACTGTTGTTGCTTGGTGCAAGCTGGCTTTCCTTTTTTCTCACTTCTCTCACTGCTCTACTCTTCACTTCTCTAACAATCTCCTAGAATTACTTTAATCCTACTCAATACAACTCTGCTATAAGAAGAGTGACACTCATTTCATTAAGGGCCCAATTCAGGGGGTAAAGTCCATGTATACATTATACAGATTTTTGTCAAAATAAAGCTTATTCAGGGGCAGCTAGATGGCATAGTGGATAGAGCACTGGCCCTGGAGTCAGGAGTACTTGAGTTCAAATTCGGCCTCAAACACTTAATAATTACCTAGCTTGTGTGGCTTTGGGCAAGCCACTTAACCCCACTGCCTTGCAAAAATAATAAAAAAAAAAAAAATCAGCTTATTCACTTAAAAGTAAATGATGATAAATGAACTGAAAAAAAAAAACCCTAGATATATATAAAATGACATATAGATAAGGGAGTTATCTATATGCTGATAACTGACAATGTTCTACAACTCCATACCCATGATATGTCAGATAACTATCCCAGATACTCAAACACCCTTATTCTCCTTATTCTCCCCAACTCTTCTATTTTACTGGCATTATACATATCAATTACTAAGATAGCCCCATAATTCCACTCATCTAATTCCTTAGATTCTGTTCTCATGAAAATTAGCAATCAAAAGGGCCATCATTTCTTATCAGACAGTGGTGTCAGAACAATTATTCTAGCATATGTGAGGGAGTAGGAAAGGCAGACACTGGAGATGAAAAATAGGTAGAAAACCCAAGAATGACAGTGAAATAAAATCATTTAATAAATAAAAACAATAATTTTGAATAAAGGTCACATATACTAAACTCAATAGTACACAAAATGTGTGCAACAATAGTTCATAAAAACATCCCTTCTTTGCTTTAATGTAACTATAGCAATTTTCCCAAAACATTATGATCAGGTCAAAAAGAGTATTAAAACAAAGACCATTTTTTTGATGCTTTCATACATTTATTGCCATTAACAGAATAAGAAAATTGCTTTTAAAAAGTCAGCTACAGAAAACAAAGTTATAATTTATTATTTATTCCATTTTTATAACCAGTTTTTATTTTAAGGAGAGATTTAGAATAGTAGTTGTTTTCAAAGAACTTTAAAAAATACTTGAACCCACATTTTTAGACATACTATTATTATTACTAATGTTGTGAGGTTCAAAAGTGGCCCAGGAGAAAAGGCACTGGACCTGAAGTCAGGAAGACCTGAGTTCAAATTCAGCCTCAGCCAAGTGTGATTCTGAGCAAATCACAACCTCTCTCTGGCTCAGTTTCCTCATAAAACTGGAACAGCAATACCATCTACGTCTCAGTATTATTTTCTGCAAATTGTTTTGTAAACCTTAAAAAAAAAGTACATTAAACTCTAGCTATTATTAAAGCAGAACAACAATGTTTTGTTAAAGTTAAAATATCACTAGAACAGTTTTCTGTTGGAATTAGGCATGTATACAATGATGTTTTGGATTCATCAAGAATTTGTTCAATTAAATATGACAATTATTTATAAAAGGTGTACTATGAGAAAGGTGCTACAATGGGCACTCCTGAGAAAACTAAATGAAAAATCTCCATCTTCAAAGACCTTTCATTTTACTATAAATCATTTATTTAAGCTATAAAGGGAAATACAAAAAGAATTACTTCTCAATAACCTTCATCCTCCCATTTTGTCTATACAACTATTATCTCAGTTCTCTAGCTCATGTTTATAGACTGGTTTGTTCAAACAAATTGCCCTACAACAAATTAAAAAGATAACATTTTGCTCAGGTTGATTACCCACCCCTCACCCCCATCCACAGAAAGAAAACAAAGGCAAGTTCATGCAAAATCCTTAGATTGTTATAGAATTCATTTTTGTACTTGCATTTGAATATGACTAAGTTAATATATGCAAGAAACTCCCAACCTCTAAAGATAATCCACTGCAAGCTACATGCTGTGATAATTATAATGAGGAGGAAGGAAGCATTTATATAATACCTACACCACATGCCAGGCAAGCACTGTGGTAAATGCTATTTACAAAGATCTCATGTGATCCTCACAACAACCCTGGAGCTGGGTGGCATCATGATTCCATTTGACAGTTGAAGAAACTGAGGCAAACAGGTCCAGGGTCACACAACTGATAAGTATCTAAAGCAAGATTTGAACTTAAGTCTTCCTGATCTGAGGTGCAGTGTTATATCCAATGTGCCATCTAGATACCTCTGTAAGACAGTTCTAATAAATGAGCATCATTAAAGCATTAATAACAACCTCTCCACCTCTATCAGAGGACCTGGATTCAAATTCTACTTTTGAAGATTACATTCTAGATGATGCTAAGCAAGTCAATTTAATCTCCCAGTCTCCATTTCATCATTTGTAAAAGGAGTTGTTGGAATATATGGCCTCAACCATCCCTTTCAGCCTTGATTCTACAACTCTGTGAATTCTTTTTTTTTTTTCTGGCAAGGCAATGGAGTTATAAGTGGCTTGCCCAAGGCCACACAGTTAGGTAATTATTAAGTGTCTGAGACCTGATTTGAACCCAGGTACTCCTGACTCCAAGGCCGGTGCTTTATCCACTATGCCACCTAGCCGCCCCTAGCTGGGTAATTATTAAGGGTCTGAGGCTGGGTTTGAACTCAGGAACTCCTGACTCCAGGGCCGGTGCCCTATCCACTGTGCCACCTAGCTGCCCCTCTATGAATTCTTAATTGCCAAATCAATGGCCCTTTCTCGATCCTTATCCTTCTGCAATCTCAGCAGCATGTGGCACTAAAAACATTTGTGACACTGTTATCTCTCAGGACACATCTGCGTTAAGACCCTGACTCGTTGGCTAGTGGAGTTTGGCATAGTAATCAGGAAAGCTGTCTTTGAGACTTTAGGAGTCCAGAGGGTTAAAGCTTGGACTGGAGACACAGCATCCTGGGAAGGGAGGCCATAAAAAGGCCAGCACACAGGAAGGGAGAACACTGAAACTGAAATCAACACATTCTTCTGTAAATATGTTTCCATATGGAAATAAAGCAGTTTACCTGAACCAGCATTGTATCTTTGGCTAAACATTCCTTTTATGCTAAAGCAAAGTTAACTTCTTTGTTAACTATCAAATGTTCTATAAAAATATTGCTTCATTCACAATACCAAACCTTAACCACCAGAAAGATTTGTGTAAGGCCTGGCCAGTAAAACTTTTCATTATTCAGTCATCCTTTCATTGGACCAACATCTCTATCTCTTAATTGTGACTATACCAAGTATACTTGTATGTATTTGTATCTTCTTTTCTATGAAATCATAGATGTAAAATATTTTGTAAACATTAAAACCATATAAAAGATTATGATTATGATTATGATTATTATTGTGCTTTCTTAACTATCAATATTCCCAATAGATTTAATGACTCCCAGTTACACACTTCCAACCTTAAGTCTCTTTCTTAACCTCAACTCCTATATATCACCACCAGCTCACACACAAAATCTCAAACTTAACATTTCCAAAACAAAACTCATTATCCTTCCTCAAAAACTTATCATCATCCCTCTTAAAGTTGGCCAGGTTTATGGCATCAAAGTAATTCTCAGTTCCTCACTCCTCATTTTCATATCCAATTAGTTACCAAATCCTGTTGATTCTATCATCAGGACACTTCTGACAGTCCCTAATCTACATTTTCAGGGCACCACAAGAATTGTGTGTGTGTGTGTGTGTGTGTGTGTGTGTGTGTGTGTGTATAGCCTTCCAACTATAATTGCCCTGCCTCCAGTCGCCTCTCCAAATCATCTTCCACAAAGCTTCCAAAGTTAAACTGCTAAAGCACAGGTATGGCCATGTCAACTGCTTGCTCAAAAAGCTTTAGGGGGTGGCGCAGTGGATAAAGCACCGGCCCTGGAATCAGGAGTTACTTGAGTTCAAATCCGGCCTCAGACACTTAATAATTACCTAGTTGTGTGGCCTTGGGCAAGTCACTTAACCCCATTTGCCTTGTAAAAAAAACTTAAAAAAAAGCTTTAGGGGTGCACTCTCTGCCCTTTTAAGAAATCAAATTCCTCTATTCACTTGAAGTCCTTCAAAGCCTGGCTTGAGATTAGCATATTGAGACTAGACTTCCTAGTGTGCCACCTAGCTGCCCCTCTATTAATTCTTAGTACTCCTCCCTTCCAAACAAACCTGTCCTACTTACTCTTCATACCCAAATATTATTTCTCATCTCCTTGTCTTGCTGTCACTCATATCTGAAATTACTTTGTATTTACTTTGTAAACTGTGGTAGTAATATATATATATATATATATATATATATATATATACATGGATATGAAGAAACTCTCTCTCTAGATACACACACACACACACACACACACACACAATTCTTGTGAGTTATGTTTGTAGATTTTAAGTTTCTTTATTTGTGTGCCTATTAGTTCCAATGTTAGAATGAAAGTTCCTAAGGGGCGTTTTATTTTCATCTTTGTATTTACAATTACTAGTATAATGCCAGGCACATGGTAAGCATTCAAAAATACCTGATAATTGAAAAACTCTCTTCACTGCTAGTTAGCTGGGCCTATCCACCTAGTTTCATTATCCTAGAAAATATCCTCCTCATTCCAACTCAGTTCTGGTCAGATTCTTCATTGTTCCACAAATGGACCAAAGCGACTGCAATCTTTCCTGTTCCAGGTCTTTGCAAATTCTCCCACTCCCTCAAGGTCTGCTTCAAGTCTTCTCCATGAAAAACTTCAGAATGTGTATCCTATATTTTAGCAACCAATTCTGCAGTGACTTCCTTTTTCTCTATTAACTTTATCAAGCATGTGGGAGTTGCAACTTCTGAAGTCATCAGTCAGTCAGTCAATAAAATTTATTAAGTGACCACTCTGTCAGGCATTGTACCAGGTGCTGGAAATATCAAAACAAAAGGACACAAAACTAGTCCCTGTATTCAAGCAGTTTCACAGTCTGATGGGGAAACAACAAAAAAAGCAACTATGTATGAGCAAGACAGTTGTACATAATTATTTTCTGTATTCCAAAGCTATTCAGTGCAATCCGTTCTGCTGACATTAACAGAGTAACTTCTCGTTACTTCACTTAACTTATTGTTAACCCTATAAATTTTAAATGTATTTTATACTTAATTTTAACCAGATAACCTACATTGAGAGTCAGGAAAGTTTAGTTATAATCCCAACTCTGCCTCTAGCTATATGATCTTAGGAAAATCATTTTAACCTCCCGTTCACCATGTATTTCTTTCCATACTTCATGTTTCTCCTCTAAATGTATCCTTTCGCTACAGGCTAGATGAAACATTAAAATCTAATCATCATATTTGCATTTTAAATTATTATCAATTTATGAACTCTCCCTTATTTTCATCACTTTCACGAATATAAATTATTACCAAAGTAAAAGCCCAGCCCAGGAAACCTTCTCAACTTGTGGCTTGGCAATTTGCAGTTTCAAATATTCATTGAGTACCTGGTTAAGCAAGGAAATACTGAAGGCTAGTCAACAATTCAGCAACAACCTTAAGTCAACAAAGGATTCACATTTAATTACCATAAGTATAAGAGAACTTAAAATTCCTTAAACCAAATCCACATGGGGCCAGCTAGGTGCAGCAGTGGATAAAACACAGGCCCTGGAGTCAGGAGTACCTGGGTTCAAATCCAGTCTCAGACACTTAATAATTACCCAGCTGTGTGGCCTTGGGCAAGCCACTTAAACCATTTGCCTTGCAAAAACCTAAAAAAAAATAATAATAATTCTTTACCAAAGTTCACACATATATTATTCTGTAATTCTTTAATCTAGACTATAATCTCAGAATATATATGTGCAAATACTATACTTCTAAATGCTTTTCTGAGTCTCAATTATTGGTGGGTTTTTTTGTTTTTTTACAAGGCAACAGGGTTGAGTGACTTGCCCAAGGTCAACACAGCTAGGTAATTATTAAGTGCCTGAGGTCAAATTTGAACTCAGGTCCTCCGGGGATGATGTTCTATCCACTGTACCACCAAGCTGCCCCAAGTCTCAATTATTAAGGAAAACATTTTATCTTTAAATTTTGTAATGGGGCGGCTAGGTGGCATAGTGGATAAAGCACCGGCCCTGGAGTCAGGAGTACCTGGGTTCAAATCTAGTCTCAGACACTTAATATTTACCTAGCCATGTGGCCATGGGCAAGCCACTTAACCCCATTTGCCTTGCCAAAAATCCAAAAAAAAAAAGTGATTGACTTAAAATAAAAAAAGAACTTGTCAAATTGCACCTTTGATCATTACTAGGTTTTCCATAATGGTTTAAGGCATTAAGAGCATAAAAAGCAAATGCAGAAAAAGCATAAGTAGTAACTGCATCCTTTATGGAAAATAATCTATATAAAATACTTTATAAACAGTAAAACAATATATGAATTAGTACGAAAATAGGAAATAGGAAATAATTCAAACAAACAAAAAAAAAGCCTAAGACTTTCAAAGCTGAAGAATCAAAGAGTTGGGTGCAAAGTACAATTAAAGACCAGGAAGATATTTGTAACAGAAAATAAATTGCATAACTTTCATTATTCCTGCTAAGTATATCATCATACAAGAATCCAGAAGAAACAGAGCCAAGAAGACAGAGTAATGGGAAGATTTATATAAGATCAGATCCTCCACCATAACTCTCCACAAACTAGAAAACACATTACACTGAAAACTCAGAACAAAAAACTTATTTTCCCATTCAAATTCAGCAAAAAGAGAGAATAGAGGTCTGTGTATATTAGGAACAGTCTAACTCAGGGAGACAAAGCACCAATAGACTGAAGAAAAGATCAAAGCTGTCCACCAGGACACCCTGGGACCAGGGGGAAAACAGAGGTAAAAGGAGGATTCCACTTTTTCTGCAAAGGCAAGAATGACTGTCATATCAGCTCTGACAAAGGCACTACACCAAGATCAGTCAGAGATAATAGGGAGATCTGAGGTGACTTTCTGGGTTAAGGAGCCAAAACTAAGCACTGAGTAAAGAAACAAACACATACATATATTCAAATACACATACACCAAATAGGATAGTAACTTAATTCTTAAGGGAAAAGTTAAATGAGATCAGGAAGAAACAGAATAAAACTATTACAATGTGGGGATCTCTCAAACCTAGATGAATATAACAAAAAAAAAATGAATTAAAAGGAAGCAAAGAAAAACATTTTAGGAAGATTAGTGCTTGGTAGAAGCCACAAAACTGTTCAAGAGAAAGGCATTCCTATTTTCAGCTGTGCATGACATGTTCATAAAAATTGATGTGTTAGGGCATAAAAAGCAAATGCAGAAAAGCAGAAGTAGTAACTGCATCCTTTATGGAAAATAATACAATAAAGATCACATTCATTTGGAAGCAAAACTAAATAACTTAAGCCTAAAATTGGTTAATCAAAGAAGAAATCTGTACAATAAATTAATTTCATTGTATGATGTTTGTCCTCCATTCTTCAAAAGATCCATGACCATCAGGAAGGTGATGCCATGACAAGTACATGAACTGGATTTGAGTGAGACTCACTTTTTCCTCCACAGCCATCTAGGTCCAGTGTCCAGATATAGATCAGGACCATTGGAAATGGTGGTCCTGAATGCGATGCAATCAGGATTAAGTGATTTGCCCAAGGTCACATAGCTAGTAAATGTCAACTGTCAGTACTTTAACCACTAACCAAAGGCATCAAGAAAAAGGAAAACAACCCAGATGTACAAAAATATTTGTAGTAGCAATTTTTGTGTCAGCAAAGAATTGGGAAACTCAATGGCTGAACAAGTAATGACATCCAATTATAATAAAATATTATGTTATAAAAATGATAATTTTAGAAAACCTTGGGAAATGATGCAAAAGCAAAGTGAACAGAACCAGGAATATTAGAGAAAGCATCAGCAATATTATAACAGACTTAAGTTAGCCATTCTGATCCATGACAATTTCAAAGGATTTATGATGAAAAATGTTATTAACTTCTAGAGGAAAAATGGTGCAATTCCAAATGCAGACAAAAGCATATTTTTCACTTTATTATCTTGCTGCCCCCCCTTCCCCCCACCCCCCCACATGACTAAAGTGGAAATATGTTTTATATGACTTCACATGTACAATGGGTATCATACTGCATGCATTCTCAGTGAGGGACTGGCAAGAAGGTAAGAGATCTCAAAATTTTGAAAAATAGAAAGTTAGAAAATGAAGCTGACACTATACTAATCATATATACAATGAACCCCAACAATTTCAAAGAACTCCTGATGAAAAAATGCTATCCCCCTCCAAAAAGTGAATTGAAACATATTTTCCATTTCATTTTCCTTGCCTTCTTTCCTCCACAACATGTGTAACATGAAAATGTTTTGTATTTCATATAATTCTCTTGACTTCTATATGTATTGTATGAGAGAGTAGAGAGAAAAAATTTGGAACTGAACATTATAAAAAAAATACTGGTAGTACTGGCAGTGTATTAAAATATACTTGCAACAGTCCATTGCATTTTGGTTCTTCTGAGATTGTGATGTTTACTGACTTGGACCCATAAAGTATTAATGGAAGAATGTTGTTATGAAAGAAGTGAGCTGACATGCTACTTCTACACTGAGGTACAGTCAGTTTGGTAACTTATACAACACTGACTAAATACCAGAATATATTTTCCTAGACTTAGTTCATTATGTTGGTTCTATGCCCAAATCTTTGGTTCCAATTGGTAATTTGTTGCAGACACCATTGACTCTTCTATGTCCTGACCTGGACCCTGAATGCATCAAAGAATCTTGTAAGTTAGCAGAAGAGAGGGTATTTAGATTCAAACTATCATTCAGGTAATAAATCCCTCGACAATAAATAGCCTTAAAGAAGTGATCACTGGCCAGTATTTCAATATGTCCAGTGATGAGAAACTATTTTTCATGGCAGCCCATTCCACTGGGAATCATCTCTAAATATTAAAAAAAAAAAACCCACCTCTTCATACTATTAACTTACCAGCCCAAAACTTATATAGTTTTTTTCTACAATGTTTCAAGTTTTATATTTTCCTCTACATTTAATGACTGACATTAAATCATTTGAAAAATAGTTCTACCTAAAGCTTCTCTACCCTCATGTCCCTCAGCTGTTCATATTATATCCTTCAACATCCTAAGAACCCAACAATTAAAGAAATGTTAATAAAGAAAAGGTTAATAACTTTATAAAGACTAGTAAAAACAGAATGGTAACTGGTGCCTAAAAATAGCAAGCACCTTATATATAACACTCAACATGGAATCAGTTTCTGCTAAGCTAGACAACAAACATTATGCACTATGTTTACCTAAGTAGAAAATCTTAGGTGAATGAGACAATGGTGGTGCCCCAAATATTAGTACGAAAATTAGACAGTAGGAAAAATTTCTATGATGGACTGCACACTTTTTTTTTTAAGGTTTTTTGCAAGGTAATGGGGTTAAGTGGCTTGCCCAAGGCCACACAGCAAGGTAATTATTAAGTGTCTGAGGCCACATTTGAACTCAAGTACTCCTGACTCCAGGGCCGGTTCTCTATTCACTGTGCCACCTAGCCACCCCCATGGTGCACTTCTCAGGAATTTAATGATCAAGGACAATTCAAAGAGACCTTTTTTTTTTTTTTGGAAAGTGCCATCTACATTCAAAGAAAATCTATGCAATCTGAATGCAGAATGTTCACTTTTTAAAACTTGTGTTGGGGTGGCTAGGTGGCGCAGTGGATAAAGCACCAGCCCTGGAGTCAGGAGTACCTGGGTTCAAATTCGGGCTCAGACACTTTATAATTACCTAGCTGTGTGGCCTTGGGCAAGCCACTTAACCCTGTTTGCCTTGCAAAAAAACCTAAAAAAAAAAAAAAACCTTTTATGTTGTTGTCCTTCTCATAGCTCCCCCCCCTTAGTTTTAATTTTTCTTTCACAACATGACTAATTGGAAATATGTTAAAACATAATTGTACATGTATAACATATCAAATTGTTCACTGCCATGGGGATGGGAAAAGGAAAGAAGAGAGGTGTAAAATGTGGAACTAAAAAGTTTGCAAAAGGAGAACTGACAATTATTATGATTTTAAAAAGTTTTGGTGATCAAAAAAAATGATTAGTTCAGTTTTTGGATCTGCCATGTTTAAGATGTCCACGGGATCTTCAGTTTAAGATATCCACTAAGCAATCAGACACACTCAAATGGAGATCAAAAGAGAAAACGGGACCGGTTAAATGATCTGAGAATCATCTGCACAGAGATGACAACAAAACCTCTGGATTTAGAGGTAGAAGCTCAAGAAAAATCAGTATACCAAATACAGAAAGAGAAAAGAAGGAGCAAACAGGATCAAGACTCAAGAGCTAATACCGCAGTCATGAGGCACATCCTAGAAGACTGAAAAGGAGCCCTCAGGGAGGCAAGAAGAGATGCAGGGGAGAGGAAGATCAAGATGTGATAGAAAACCTAGAGAGAGGAAATCAGGGTCCAAGACTCCAGAGAGGTCAAGAGAGATAAGGATTGGGAACAGATTGTTAGATTGAGCAATTACTGAGGCAGCTTGAGAGCACACTATAAATCCAGCTTCACACACTTTACCCTTTCTAGCTGTGTGATCCTGGACATATCACTGAACTGCTGACTGCTTCAGTTTCCAAAGCTGTAAAATAGGAATAATAAAGAGTACCTCGCTTCCAGTGTTAGTCATTTTTGTGAGGTGTTTATCATATTGCCAGGCCCACAGCAAATACTATATAAATGTCCTTTTCTTCCCTTCAGTTGAATGTTTAGGAGGGTAAGACTTAAAAAGAAGTGGAGGCACCAACCATACTTAGTCTTTCATAAAAAATTTAACCACCAGAAAGACCTACAGGGGATAGTTAACAGGGATGGACAGATAAGGTTTTTGTAAGATAGGAAATAAATGGAGATGTTTATAGGCAGAAGAGAAACAACCAACACACAGGAAGAGGAGAGGGAACAATCTGCTGGAATGGGATCCAGCATTCCATCCCAACAGGATATAATAGCATCATTTGAGCACATAGAAGGATTAGCTTTGGCAAAGAGAAAGGCAACCTCTTCATGTGAAGCAGGGCTAAAAAAGAAGATGTGGAAGGCATCCAAATGATATGAGATAAGGGGAAATAGAGCTATCAAGGTTCTCAAAAAAGTTCTCAATTTTTTTCAATGAAATATTTAACAAGACTGGGAGAAAGAAGGTTTAAGGAGTGATCAAAAAGGTAAATGGTGAATGGAATAATGAATTAGAAAAGTCTAACACTTTCCTTTGCTGTAAATACATGGTGAGCTCGGCAAAGTTTCATATTTTTTTTTCAGTTTCCTTTGACATCACTTGAGCAGAAGAGGAAATGCAGTAGATAGAAGGGAGGAGTAATCCAAGATGAAGCTTTGGCAAAATAGAATTTTCAATAGTGGCAAGAAATGCAAGAGAAGACAATAATATAAAAATATAAAGCTGAACTAGCTCTCTAACTACAGTGAATGATAGAATGGGGAAAAAGGAAGAGTAGAGGGATCAGAGGTCATGCTGAACTAGTCAATCATTCATTCAATAAGTACATGGACAAAGAACAGTGTTTGAGGTTGCAAAGTAAAGGTAGAGGTAAAAAGATCAAAAATTATAATCATATGAAGGAATTTCAAAGTTCTTATAACAAATTTAGAAATTGAATACTTGAGGATATCTGCAAGATCATTTCTCTGGTGGAGCAAAGGAGTAGGTCATAGAAAAAACAATAAGGCAGCTAGGATAATTCAGGAGTCAGAGAAGAGAAAAAGACTGAGCCAGGCACTAAAATCATTCAGGAAGAAACCAAAGTATCTTAAAGGTCAACAGAAAACAGCAACTATAATTTTGACTGGAAGAAAAATATCAGCTTTTTCTAAAGATGCAGTTATCTTTAGGAGCTCAGAGACAAAGGAAAATGATCTATGTTATAAAAATATATTTTTATTTGTACTAGTGTGGTACTATATCTAAAGAAATTTGGATTGTAGCTAAGAACCAGAAATAGTGTCTATCAAAGGATATGCCACTGAACAAAATATGGTATATGAAAGAAATGAAGTATTATTGTACTATAAGAAATTATGGAAGGTATAGATCCAGAGAAACCTGGGGAGACGCGTATAAACTGAAACACACTATTTATAAAATGGCTTCAATACTGTAAGGGAAAACAACTTTGAAAGCAATCAGACTATGAAGCATGGTTTTCATTTCTTGCTAAAGAAATGATAGACTATAGTTATAGATTGTATTATAGTTGTCTGAAAATGTCTCATGCTGTTTTGCTTAACTGTACTTTTATTTTACAAGTAAGAGTTTGTGTGTGTGTATGTGTGTGTGTGTGTGTGTGTGTGTGTGTGTGTGTGTGTGTAGAGAGAGGGTTGATTACAGGAACTGTACAAGTAAAGCAATATAAAAGGATAGGGGGAGAAAAGAACACCAAGGAAATATTTGTAAAAACTGACAGGAGATCTGAGGGAAGTTTACAGGGGCACACAGATAAGCAGAGAAACACTGGTACTACCACATTAAATTTAAAGTACATTACTTTAAACTGAACTGTATATAATAAATTTACAATTTCATGTGTAATCCCCACTTACTACCTTCTTTGTGAAAGGAAATATTTGTGGTGGTTGATGATTTTCTAGTTCAAAATAAAAATACTTTATTTGCCTTATTATTTAATTCCTGAGACAATGATACCCACTGACTCAGCCTAGATTCTCACTCCCACTCAAACTTATGATAAACAATTTTATTGAGTTTTATGAACTTAGATATTTAAATTTTTCTTAAATCAAGGTTTTCTTGGTTTTCCATGGTAAATTAGCTGGTTCTACCCCAACTCTTAAGAAAAAATCATGCAAAAATATCATTTCTTTATCTTATTAGAAAATAATAAGTCCCTGGAAAGGATGAAAAGGTAGTGAATGATCAAATAACCTTAATTAAAAGATTTATTTATTCTGACCAAGCATTCAATGCAATAATACCATCTACAACCCCCTGACAGATTTAGCCTGCTTTAACACTTCCAATGAATCAGTGTTGAATTATTTTTAGGGAGAAATACAAAACAATAGGGGTGGAGTACACTTGTTACATGAGAGAGCTACAGAGAAGAATATTCAACCTCACTAAAACTGTTCCAGTTGGAACCTAGAAGAGACCAAAGGTGCTGAAAAAGTACATTTACTAAGAGCCAGTTAAGCAAAGTCACAACATTCTTTGAATCAAAGGGATCAAGTTTTATGTCAAGGGAGGCTCACTTCTAAGTGTATAAATTTCTGAACATTTTTATAAAGGAAAAAATACCACAATCTACTCACCTCACTGTTATGGCCTCTCAAGTTGAAGTTTATTCTCTGAGGAGTATTTCTATCCCTCCTACAGTGGCTTGAAGTGAATGTCACCCCTACAACTCCTCGACCATTGCCAGTTGCCAGCCATCCTTCTTCATAATACCGTCTCCTACACACTGGCTTCTCCTTCTCACTCTTAGGAACTCTACCCTTCCAGGAGAGGCATAGAATATTTGAATCGCTGCAAAGGACAGGTCCATGTTCCACTGCTGCATACATGCTTTTTTATTAATATTTTTACAAAAAAATTAATGTTTAGTGCAGAAAACTTTAAACCAATTTCTTTTTTGTTGGTTTGACTTGCTTTTTTTTTTCTCCTTCAAATCATAAATACTGACCTGACACACACATTATAGGGTCAGTGTTTTAGAAATATCCACCAAATGCATAGTGAAAAATTCCTCTATAAAAGATGATGGCAGTCTGCTAAGAAAAAGTAACACTTAAAAAAAACTTCAGGTTCATTTTTATTTTCAAGTCCTTAGAGTGAGGGTTCACTTATCCTTTGGAGAAACAGCAAGATTAAGAAGTGGTGATCAAGAAACAGATGTGTCGTCTTTTTGCTCAACTTGTTTATCTTTATACAGCCTGAGATTCCAGTTTAGGGTAATACAATTCCAGAGACAAAGAGTTGCAAATGTGTAGATTTCAAGTAACTTAAGGCTTTAAGAATTCCTCTAGTTGGATTTTTCTCTTCAGGAGTTCAAAAGCAGAAGCTGAATATACATAATCATCCGTTATTCTGAGCCACCCTCTGGCATGTTTTCTGAACTAGACGAATTTCTGCTGCTAAAGCTGAAAAAGATTGCATAAAGGGAAAAAAAGGCACACAAACCGTGCAAAACAGACCAGAGCTTGTGCAGGTAGGTGCACACCAGTCCAAATTTGGGAAAGAAAGGGTGTTTCCTCCTCCCTTCAGAACCAGGAAACCCACTGCATTCTATGGCTTTTGTAAATCAAAGCCAGTCTCACATTCACGGCAGGTCTTTGCTTCCTCCTATAACTTAACATACCCTGAACTGTTATCACGTTTTTTCGCCTGCTTTCTCACTTCTTGCTGCCATAGAGGCCCCAAAAAGAAAATCCCTCTTTGATCTAGCAGAATCAGAAATGCTCTAAAGCTTTTAATGCAGTAAAAAACATTGCCTTGGGTGAATCATAAGTCCTCCCTCTTTTAAAACAGGGCTACACTTCAGTTTTGATTCTTCCCTCACTTCCACCCCCACTTTGAACTCCCTCAGTTATTTTTCCACTATTCTGCTACAAAGATCATGTGTTTTTTCCATCCTGGTATAAAAACAAGTCCTAGAATTAAGCACATAAGTAATCTCCCACTCATCTCCAAGTCTTCTAGGATTCAAGAGAAGAAAATAATTACTTAAAACAAAAGCACATACACAAAAATCAGATTTCCTTTTTGTCACTGTTGCCCTGTTGATGTTTCATGGCTTGTCCGATGAATTTTTTCTGTTCAAATTCAGAAAGGGTGCTCCAAATACCACACTTGTAGTCCAGTAAAAAGGAAACTTACTGTTTGGTTTCTCTTCATCTCTTTTTTAATTATTGGTTTAGATTACAATTTTAAGATATTTATCCTATAGATGCAGGAAGAGAAAGGGGAAATAAATTATATTTTCACAAACACTTTAAACAAAAATTTAAAAAAAGGCAAACAAATCAGTTCAATGTCCAAACTTGTTGCATTACTCCTGAATTTACTTTCTTCCAGTCATAATCACAAAGTAATGATTGATAGTCAGTCCAGGAAATAAGAGTTCAATTCATTGAACCCACTGAAAAAACAAAGTGCCAAGGACAGCACATGATCATACTCATGGTACTAAAAGACAGATTCCCCCCCCCCAACCCTGTCACCTCCTTATCTAGTGCATTCTTTTAAATGTAGAAGTACTTGTGGGACGTGATCTATGCAGGATTTTTTTTTCCTCTTTTTGCAAACTTTCTTCACCCGTGAAGACCATATGAAAAGTTGACTTTTAGTAGTGTGTTTTTCTCCCTGGACTCCAGAGTCCAGTACTGCCAAGTTGACCCATCTGATTCTTAATTTTATTTCATGAGTTGTAAAACTTTTGAGAGGGGGCCAAAGTGAGTGCATATGTTACTGTATATGTGTGCGTATGTATGTACTTACGTGTGTGTGTGTATATATATATGCATATATATACACACACATATATATGTCTAGCTGTATGCAGTATTAAATATACACACACGCACACAAACACAGATACACACACACTTCCTCAGCCTGTCACTTGCAATTGCCTCTGCTTTTCCAGTCAGTTGCCACGAAGGGTTGTCACTGAAGGAGCCATATTAGTAACCATAGCATTCAGTCCCAAGCTTCTTCCAAATCTGTAAAAATGAAAATATAAACAAAGGGTTATAAATTTTTCTTTTTTTTAATTTTTTTTTATATTTTTGCAAGGCAAATGGGGTTAAAGTGGCTTGCCCAAGGCCACACAGTTAGGTAATTATTAAGTGTCTGAGGCCAGATTTGAACTCAGGTACTCCTGACGCCAGGGCCAGTGCTCTATCCACTGTGCCACCTAGCCGCCCCTATAAATTTTTAAAATACTGAAAAAAAGAAGTTGTAAACACAAGGTAAAAATAACAAATTGAGACATGTTTAATATAGTTACTTACATAGCTAATATAGAGCTAATCTATTAATGGCCAACAATCAAATAGGTTAAAAGGAGGCGAGTAGCAGACAGATTAAACACTATAAAAAGTCAGTCTTTTTGCCAATGGCTGACTGAATGTGAAGCAAATTAGTTCCCCATTGTGTTTCGTGATTCTAAGTCTTAAATAGCATTCCTTCCTCTCTGGAATTCCACTTTCAAATTTTGCTCACTCTCAAACCCAAATTGTTTAACAAGCACATCTATGTTCTAGGAATATATACTATTAAAGATTTAATCACTTTGGTAGGAATGAAAGTTTCTGAATAATTTTTCTGAGTTACTCTCACTCAGATTTGTGGATTTTATCAACTGCTTGAAAGTATCCATCAATCAAAATAGTAAATAAAATTCTCTCAAAGTGATACGGCAAAGAAGAAAACCTATGAAACTAAAATTCACACCCTTATGCGTTCTCCTATGGTATTAAGGCTACCCAACAATATTATGATTGGTCTGTTAAGAATTTATGGCAATAGAGGGTAAAAATCTATTTCCCAAGATGTACTGATCCTCATTTAATAGCTACCACCCAACCAAACAGTTTAATATAACTTAAAATAGTATCATAATTAAAGCATAAAGTTTTCAAGTCAACTGCACAGAAACAACTGAAAAAAAGAGAAGGGTTTAATTTTGTTCTTTAACTTAAAATTTGAAAATTAAGAATTGATTTTGTGAGTTTTTATAGAAAATTATCAATACCTTATGAAGTAACACAAGAATGGGTCATGTTTTAGGTATGACAAAGTACATAGTGACAGTGAATAAGCTGTTCTAACTAAGACAACGCTGATGTTTTGTAACTTCCCTTCAGAGGCAGCTAGGTGAGGTAGCGGATAGAGCAATGGTCCTGGAGTCAGGAGAACCTGAGTTCAAATTCAAACTCAAACACTTAATACTCTCAATTGTGTCACTGTCCTGCAAAAAACAAATTAAAAAAAAAACTTCCCTTAATACCTCAAGATATGTGGGTCAATTCACTTCCATCCTTTATACCTCATTTCCCCCATTAAACAAGATACTTTTAAAGCACTAAGAACAGTGTCATAGCATATAGTAGGCACCATATAAATGCTTATTCTCAATAACTGCTTAACCTTTCTCTTGGAAGAAAAAATACAGGCAACTAAATGTTCATGAAATTTTTCTAGATAAAATAATTCTGGATATCAACATTCACCATTTGCTATCCCTCTCAACTTTATATCATCTGTAAATGTGAGTAACACATTATCTTTATCCATTCATTAAAAAAAAAAAGGTAAATACAGGACCCAACAAAAATCTCTCAGATCCAACACTAGACACCTCCTATCACAGTGACACTGAATACCTAACAATTATTCTTTGAATTCTATCATGAACCAACTGGTTCATTCATTCATTCTGAATCCATTTATTATTAATTCATATCTGTTCATCATTTTTGAAATATCTAATCAAAACTTTGTTAAAATATAGGAAACTACAGTTGTAGAAGTTCCCTCATGTACTAGTTTAGTAATCCTTTAAGAAAAGGAAATAAGGTTAACCTGGCATGATCTCTAGTCAATGAAGCTATGTGACCTCTTTGTAATTACCACTTCCCTTTCTAAACATTCACTAAACATCTCTTTAGAATTTTCCCCAGGCAGAGCCAAGATGGCAGCATGAAGGCAGGAATCCCCAGAAACTGTTCTCAAAAAAACTCCAAAAGCCATCAAATTATGACTCTAGCCAAAATTTAGAGGGGCAGAACTCACAGAAAGACTGAGTGATACAATTTCCCAGGCTAAGATAACTTTGAAGATCCGCAGCAAAGATCTATTCCACTGGGACCAGGAGTTGGAAAAAGCCTCAGTGCAGCCCCAGCACAGCACAGCTGGGCTGGGTACCTGGATCCATGGCAGAAGGGGCAGTTTCCAGACCTCTCTTGGGCCAGGGATCATCAGGGACAGCCAGAAGGGGTGGTGACAGAGCTCTGACACACCAGTGTGGTTTTTATTTAAAATAAAAGCAATGGTCTCAGAGCAGAGGTGAGAGAACCTGCAGCAGGAATCAGTGGAACTACGCAGCACATTCAGAGCACTCAGCCTAGAGATGGTAAAGGGGTCAGGGGAGACTACAGAGGTCTCTCTGCTCTCCTGGGGCAGGACTCTGCTGTTTGCCCATATGCTGATCCAGGTTGGAGTCTGGGCCGCCACAACACCATCATAGCTGAACAGGGACCATCCTCACAGTTCCAGGGCAGAAGGGAGGACCTGAACACAGGCAAGACAGCAGTCAAAGCCTAGTATAAGACCTTGAAGGAATTAATGCCCCTGTGGGTTGTCCCCAAAAACAAACCCCAAAGCCTTGGAAGTGTGATAAATTAGTCATAGGCTGAGGAAATGAACAACTAACAGAAAAAGAACAATCTGATCATAGATAATTACTTTGAAATACATACACAGATGAAGTCAAAATCGAAGCTTCTGTATCCAAAACTTCCAAGAGAAATAGAAAGTGAGTTCAGACCATGGATGAGCTCAAAAAAAGACTTTGAAAAGCAATTAAGGGAGGTAGAGGAAAAATTAGGAGGAGAAATGAGAGTGATGAAGACAAATCATGAAAATCAAGTCAGCAACTTGGTGAAAGAAATACAAAAAAAAATGAGGAAAATAACATTAAAACCAGTTTAGGCCAAATGGAAAAAGCAACACACAAGGCAAATGAGGAGGAAAATGCCTTAAAATGCAGAACTGGCCAGCTGGAAAAGGGGGATAAAGAAAGCTCTCTGATAACTACTTCAAATGCAGAATAAAACTAAAGGAAGCTGATGACTTTTGAGAGAACTCAGGAAGAATAAAACTATTCCAAAACTATCTAATTGGAAAAACAACCAACCTTGAAAACAGATCCAGGAGAGATAATTTAAAAATTATTGGGATGGGGCAGCTAGGTGGAACAGTGGATAAAGCACCGGCTCTGGAGTCAGGAGTACCTGGGTTCAAATCTGGCCTCAGACACTTAATAATTACCTAGCTGTGTGGTCTTGGGCTAGCCACTTAACCCCATTTGCCCTGCAAAAACCTAAAAAAAAAAAAAAAAAATTATTGGGTTACCTGAAAGTCATCACCAGGAAAAGAGCCTAGACTTCATTTTTCAAGAAATAATACAGGGGTGGCTAGGTGGCGCAGTGGATAGAGCATTGGCCTTGGAGTCAGGAGTACCTGAGTTCAAATCCGGTCTCAGACACTTAATAATGACCTAGCTGTGTGGCCTTGGGCAAGCCACTTAACCCCACTACCTTGCAAAAACTAAAAAAAAAAAAAATAATAATAATAATACAGCAAAATTGCCCTGAGATTCTAGAAGCAGAGGGCAAAACAGAAATTGAGGGAATTCACTGATTACCTTGCCTGGGGAAGATTGGGAGAGTCCAGAAAGAGACTCAACATATGATGTCTGAACAGGGACTCAACGGGAGCTGAATATAATGGTATAATATAGTAAAAAGATGGAGTCAATGGGTGATAAAAGTACTGAGAGGAAGAGAAAGGAGAGGAAGAAGGGGCTAAGATATTTCACATAAAAGTCAAGAAAAGTTTTTACAATGGAGTGGAATAGGGGAAGGCAAGGGGGAATGAGTGAGCCTTCATTCTCATCAGAAATGGCTCAGAGAGGAAATAACATACACACTTAATAGGGTATAGAAATATCTCTTACCCTAGAGAAAATGAGAGGAAAGGGAGGGGATGGAGGAGGAAAGGGGGGAGTAGATGATAGAAGGAAGATCATGGGAGAGGGTACTCGGATACAACACACTTCTGAAGGGACAGGATGAAAGAGTGGGGAGGAACAGGGTGGAGGGAAATACAGCTAGTGATAGCATCTGTGGGAAAAATACTGAAGGCAACTCATCCCAGAGACAGAGCCTGAGAACACAGACTGAAGCACACTTTTTTCTCTCTCACTATTCTTGAGGATTCTCTTCTTTTGGGGGTTATGCTTACTGTCACAACAAGATTATTGAAAGAATATAAATTTTTAAAACTTTTTAAGACAGATTGCTTTCCTGGGGGGGGGGGGGGGGGGTAAGATTGGGAGAAAATTTGTAAAACTCAAAACAAATAAAATCTTTAAAAATTAAAAAAAAATTTTTTTTAAATAATTTTCCCAGACTTTGAATTCAAGTTCACAGGCCAATGGTTTTCAATCTGCATTTTTTTCTCTTTTTTGTCCTCCCCTCCAATATTGTGGTACCTGTCCCATTTTCCATGAATTTCAATTATCAAAATCTCTTGGTTCAGCAGTTTTATCTGCCAGTTATTTGAGGAATTCTTCTGGGGTAGAGACTTGAATTCATTGAGTTTAATTACTCACTGTCTCAATATCTCTTAATCTCTCTTGGTTACTTTTGTTTTGTCATTTCTAAGGAAGAGTCATTCTTTACAGAGTAACTCTGCCTATTCTCTATTATCACTATCCTGTTCTTCCTAAGCAAATGTCCCAACCCTTCTTTGATCTTCCTTTTTTCACCCAATATAGTTGATTTAAAATAAAAATTTTGGTGACTTTATCTTTGACTCTGATCCTTAGTATTTCTCATGCTATTTTAACAACTCTGTATTATTATCTTCTGTTAACTACTCTTTCTTCCATTTTTTGTGCATTTCATATTTAAATCAGTTTGTGAGTTCTTTGTTCACCTACTTTGATCTCTTCAGACAAATAGAATTTTCCTACTTGGAATGACTTCTTATTGTTTTCATTCTTGAGTATTCTTCATTCTTCCTTGGCAGGGGCAACTAAATGGTAAAGTGGATAGAGAACTGGCCTTGGAATCAGGAGGACAGGAGTTTGAATTCAGCCTCAGAAACTTGACTCAAGGAGCGACTAGGTGGCGCAGTGGATAGAGCACTAGCCCTGGAGTCAGGAGTGCCTGAGTTCAAATACAGCCTCAGACAATAATTACTTAGCCGTGTGGCCTTGGGCAAGCCACTTAACCCCACTGCCTTGCCAAATAAATAAATAAATAAAGGAATGAATGGTTAAATAAATAAATAGATAGATAAGTAGATAAATAAATAAATAAATGAGGCCTTTAAGAAAAAGGAAAAAATAAAAGAAACTTGACTCTTACTACCTGTGTAAACATTCCTCCCAGGCTAATATCCTCTGGAGCATATTTCAATTTATATCCATATCCTTTGAGGGGTACCCTTCCACTCCAGTTATCCCAATAGATATATCCACACACTTTATGTTCCTTTTAGCTATCCTAAGAGAAATACAATTCTCAAGAGATAAGAGGTATTATCTTCCCATTTAGTTCTACTGACTAACATTTTTCCTTTAGTCTCATTGACTTATTTTTTTCTTTCTGTTTACCTTTTTATGTATCTTTTAAGTCTTGTATTTGATGATCAAATTTTCTGTTCAGTTTTAGTCTTCAGGTTAAGTTTGAAAGTTATCTTTTCCCTTGAAAGAATATCCTGAATTTTTCAGGGTAGTTGATTATTGGATAATTCAAGCTCCTTTGCGCCCTCCAGAATATTTAATCTAGGCCTTTCAATCCTTTAATGTTGAAGCTACTAAATCCTGCATAATTCTGTGTCCCCCTTGCATTTAAATTGTTTCTTATTGGCAATTTGCAGTATTTTCCTCCATCAGCTGACAATTCTGAAATTGGCTACAATAGTCCTTGGAGTTTTTATTCTGGGATCTCTTTCTGGAGTGTGATCAGTGGATTCTGTCAAGGACTATTATCTCTTTTTGTTCTAGGATATTAGGATAGTTTTCCATGATAATTTCCTGCATGATATTGTCCAGGCACTTTTTCAGATCATGGCTTTCAGGTAGACCAATAACTATTATCTCTCCTGGATCTATTTTCCAGGTTGGTCATTTTTCCTAAGAGGCACTTTACATTTTTTTCTATTTTTGCAGATGGATTGGTGTCTTAGAGACACAAATTTTCCATTTGTCAAATTCTAATTTTTAGGGTTTCCTTTTCCAGTTGGTTAATTTTACTTTTAGATGAGTTGTTTTCCTTTTCCAGTTAATTCATTTTTACTGAGTTGTTTCCTTTTCCAGTTGTCAATTCTTTTTTTGATGAATTACAATCTTTTTTCCATTTTGCCAATTTTTTTTGTTTTCTTCAATTTTTCATATTTCTCCTGCATGACTCCATTTTTCTTCTTCATCTGTTCTTTAGTTTTTTAAAATCTTTTTTGAGCTCTTCAATGTAGTCTTTGTGGACTTGAGAACAATTCAAAAACCCCTTTGAGGATTCACATGTAGGCATTTTGTCATGCTTTTCACTTCTGAGATGGCATTTTTGTCAGTCCTATCAGAATAGTAGCTTTCTCACAATTATAGTAAGAATCAAGCTGATAATATAACCCAACCATACTTTTTTCCAAAGCAACTAATTTTGCTCAGGGTATACAGAGTAATCAACATTGAAAAGATGACAACAAAGTCCTCCCCACAGTGTAGATCCCTTCCCCATTAACTAAACTTTGAATCAGTCCTAAACCCTATAGCTTAACCACCCCTAACCATTTCCAAATCCCATCCCAAATAGCAACCTTGGCCCTCAAAGAGATCCCATCCATCATTATGGCAAAAGTAGTATTTGATTTTAACCTACGCATATTTCATAGATATGGCTCTATCAATCACAAAATGTTTTCTATGTAGGAAACAATGTAAACACTGGAAAATTGCCTTCTGTGGGAGGTAGGAGGAGGGAAGTAAGATTAGGGGAAAAGTTGTAAAACTCAAAATAATAAAACCTTTAAAAAAAGTTTTCTATGTAATACCAATTGCCTTAATCTCAAATTGATTGATATCACATTGTTATGGCTAAAAGAAAATTTCTCAATATCTCTTTTTTATTTTGTAATTCGTACAACTGAAGTACCTAGGAAAAACTCCCTCTAGAACAAAGGTAAACTTTCTTTCTTACAAAATTTAAATTACAAAAAAAGACCAAGAGATCAAGGCTCATTTAGCAACATATAAGACATCAAAGAAGTGATCAAATTACTCTCAAAAGAAAATTGCATATTTAATAACCTTATGAAAATTTGCTCCAAATAACTTGTAATTATGAGAAATACAGATTAAAGAAATGGTGAAGATGATGGAAATATGATGGAAATATTCAATATTAAAGGAGTTACAAGGACACAAACACACTAATAGGAGAACTGTTCCAACTATTCTGAAACCAATTTGGAATTCATCCTTTCCCACAAGAAGGTCAAAGTTTATATAGTATTTCTAGATACACCAAATTAGAAGCAAAGTAAGTAACCATCAATTGGATATATGTGATATATTGTGATATATGAATATAATGAAATATCATTGCTCTATAAGAAAAAATGAATATATGAACTAATTTGAAGTGATACAAGCAAAACCAAGAAGATAATATCTATCCCTACTAAATAATATAAATTGAAATAATAATAAAATAAAACTGAATGTTGGGCATTTATAATAACTAAGTCTAATATCAGAGAAAAGTTCAAAAAACTCATATGCCCTCCCTTCAGTTCTGAAGCAGAAGATTTAAGATGTGCAACATTACATTTGTTGCTATCTCTAGTCAACACTTTAACTTATTAAGCTAAACTTTTCCCCTTGTTACAAAGGAAGAGACAAAAACAAAAAAATAAATAAATAAATAAAGCTTGGTAGATGAAATATTCTCCATTTAAGTAGACAAAAATAGGAATGCATGCAAAAATGATTTAAGTAAAAATTTGGGGTACTTAAAGGATATGCTCTAATGTAACAAATTCATTAAGTAAAATATTTCCTTTTGGATAATGGTGAATGAGCATTACTATTTAATAGTTTTTTTGACAAAATTAAGGAGTGTTATAACAATATTGAATTTAGTTGATTAAATTAGCATACTGGATATATTGGTACAAAGAAAGTCACAATTATAAATTATACAAGCAGTTTTTTCCCCAGTCTCTGTCCATATACTAGTCAATACTATAGAGTGAAAATTTCAAATACTTGTCTATGAAGAGAAAAGAACAATATGCCAGGAATTATACCAAGTGCTTTGAAAATATGTCATTTAATCCTCACAATAACCCTGGGAAAGAGATATATATATACCAAGTAAGTATCTAAGGCTGGATTTGAACTCACATCCTCCTGATTTCAAACCTCATATTCAAAGCTCTATTCTAGCTTGCTGACATTACAACATATAAGACAAAGCATAAAGTTGTTTTATACTTAAGAAACCTCATTCAATCATGAGTGAATAAATTTCTTTTCAAGATGAGGTTTTTGCTAACTTAATAAACTGTAGTTTGGGGTCAGGTCAACATACTTTTACTCTATCCTTAACAACACCTTATCCTTTTTTACCAAAAAAAAAAAAAATCCATAGGTAACTGGAGTAAATTCTAATTATTTTTTTTTATTTGAAGCTTCAAGTCTTTAAAAGACCATTTTCACACAGCTAAAACATATTACTATTCTTCTGATTCATCTATTTGTCTTAACCTCTGTGAATAATCTCTTCAAGCAGTATTTTTTAATGAGATGAATAAGAAAGGGCAATAAGAAGAACCATTCTACATTTTAATAAGAGATTCCTTATGAAACACAATGTTCACAAAAATGTTTCTAATGTCAGTGGAGGAGTTTTTCTGAGTGTGTTAGCCTTATTTGGTTTTATAAAACAAACTTTCTGTAATGAAAAGCCTGAGTGATTATCAATAGCAAGAGAGACTAAAAAAGAAAAAAAGTTGATTTTATATGCGTGTGTGCATGTGTATATATATATATATATATATAGAGAGAGAGAGAGAGAGAGAGAGAGAGAGAGAGAGAGAGAGAGAGAGAGAGAGAGAGAGAGAGAGAGAGATCGCCT
Organism: Macrotis lagotis; assembly: GCF_037893015.1. Taxonomy (NCBI): domain Eukaryota; kingdom Metazoa; phylum Chordata; class Mammalia; order Peramelemorphia; family Peramelidae; genus Macrotis; species Macrotis lagotis. The sequence continues at coordinate 174,921,648 of NC_133662.1, read as the reverse complement.
ACAGCACCTAGCAGAAACAAATAGCCCAGGGTCACAAGGTCAGTATATGCCACAGGTAGAACTTGAATTTGAGTTTTATTAACTCCAAGGCTAATAACAGCTCAAGTCTTCATATAGCTGTCAAATTGATTTTTATAAAACACAGCTCTGAACATGTAATTCCTCTGCTCAAAAAAACTTTGTCCTACCTATTCCAACAAAACAAGGCTCTTAATACTGTTTGAGTTATAGACTCCTTTGACACTTTGATGAAGCTTAAAAATTCTGTTTTGTAAAAATGCATAAAACAAGTAGGAGTACAAAGGAAACCAATTACAGTCATCAAATTATTTTTTTAAAATAAATTCCTGGACCCAAGAATCCACTCCAGTTTTCAGATGAAAAAATTAAAGTCATGTGAAAAATGCTCCAAATAATTATTGATTAGAAAAATGCAAATTAAAACAACTCTGAGGTACCATTCACATCTATCAGATTGACTACGATGACAAAAAAAGGAAAATAATGTTGGAGAAGGCGAGGGAAAACTAGGATACCAATGCAATGTTGGTGCAGTTGTGAACTGATCCAACCTTTCTGGAGAGCAATTTGGAACTACACTTAAAGGGCAATAAAACAGCATATCCTTTGATTCAGCAATACCACTGGTCATAGAGATCATAAGAAGGGGGGAAAGATCCACATGTACAAAAATATTCATAACAGCTCTTTTTTGTAGTGGCAAGGAATTAGAAATTGAGGGAATGCTCATCCATTAGAGAATGGCTAAACAAGTTATGATATACAAATGTTTTAATTCTTTAAGAAATGATGAGCAACGAAACTTTAGAAAAGTCTAGAAACACTTACATGAACTTATGCTGAGTGAAACAAACAGAACCAGGAGACCACCATACACATTAACAGCAACTTTTGTGACATGAAACAACGATGATGGACACAGCTTCTCTCAACAGTTAAGTGATCAAAGACAACCCTGAGGAACCTGTTATGGAAAATGACCTCCCCATTCAGACAAAAAAATACAATAAACTATGGAGTCTGAATGAAGAGTAAAGTGTGCTGGGTTCACTTTTTTATAAATTTTTGTTTTTACTTTCCCATGATTTTTCTCTCCCTTAGCGCAAATTCCTCTTTTACAACATGAATAATATGGAACTATGCTAAACATGACTGTACATGTTCAACTCTTACCAGATTGTTAGCTGCCATGGGGTGGGAAAAGAAAGAAAACAGTGGTAGAAAAACTTGTAAATCAATGAATATTGGAAACCTCACCTCCAATAAAATTAATTTCTGTGTTTTAACTATACAAATTTTACATTTACATGTGTGTACAGATTATCCTTGGAGAAAGTCAGTTTCTTTAAGACAAGATCTATTGCTATTTTTTTTATTAGGGCCTGTCAGAGATGGTATTAATGAATAAGTGACAAGGCCAAAGAGAAAGGCTTTATAAATCAAACAATATTGGCTACACTTTGTGAAATGCTAAGGGTTTTAAGAAATACTTTGCTCATTTTTGTGTTTGGTTGTTTTTGTTGATGGTTAAGTTCATAATTTTTTTTTTAGATTTTTGCAAGGCAATGGGGTTAAGTGACTTGTCCAAGGCCACACAACTTAAGGGGTGGCTAGGTGGCACAGTGGATAGAGCACAAGTTTTAAAAACATGTTAAAAAAAATCCAAGCAAAAGTAACTAGGATCTAGACAAGTCTATGGCTATTTAGAAGAAGAAAATACATATTTGAAATGTTCCAAAAGAAAAAGCACAGTATGCTATAAAAAATTCCATACAGGGGAAGCTAGGTAGCACAGTGGATAGAACACAGGCCCTGGAGTCAGGAGGATCTTAGTTCAAATCCAGTCGTAGATACATTATAATTACCTATCTGTGTGACCTTGGGCAAGACACTTAACCCCACTGCCTTGCAAAAACTAAAAAAAAATAATAATAATTCCATACAAAGAAGGTATAAGACTAGCGTAGACTGAATTTATCCAGACAATGGATATGTTCAATTGACAAAAATATTTTACTGAGACTGCTTTTGATTCTTTGATAAATTTTCCAAATTGTTATTCTTTAAGTTTTTAAATAGCCTAAAGTAGAATACAAATAACATCACTACAAATATTCTACACAATGCAAAATGAAAAAATCTGGTATAAAACAATAAAAGTGATTAAAAGGCTGTTCAAAGAAAAGCCTGTATTAATCTAAAAATACATTTATGGGCACAGAACCAGGTCAAGTAGAACTAGAGAAGAATTCTGGGAGGGAAAAGTATAAAAACTCTCATTTCGAAAGGCAATCTAGGTTTAGAAGAACAGTTAATCACCAATTATTAAGGGACTTATTAAGCACTTATTGCAAAGCACTGGGTTAAGCACTGGAGATAAAAGCCAAAAAAACCCAATGGTTGGCCTAAAGGAATGCACTTTCTAAAGTAGTCACAAAATGTAAATTATTAGGTTCATATAAGACACACTCAGAGTAGATAAAAATAATCTGAAGAGGAAGGTATTATCATCTGAAAGGACCAAGAAAGGTGAAATTGGAGCTGAGTCTTGAAGTTAAGACAGACTAAAAGGAAAAGGTGGAAAGAGTAGAACAGTATAAAGGAACTTAGCTGAAAGAAAGCAGTGTTACAAAAACCTAGGGGAAAGAAGATCCAGAAGAAGGAGACTGCCAGTATAAAATGTTCTACAGGTGAAGAAGGATCAAAATTGAGAAATTCATTAGATTCGGCAAACAAGAAAGCTCTAATAATTCTTAAAGATTCAGTTTTCAGTTGAATAAAAAATCAGAAGCTAAACAGCAAACAAAATTTAAAAGGGAATGAAAGAAGCAGAGATAATGGATATATAATGACTTTCTCAAGGAGGTTAGCCACAAAGGGGAGAAGAGAAATAGGAAATTGCTAGCATATTTGATGGTCAGGTCAAATTAGGGTATTTCAAATACCAGGGTCTATAAAACTAGAAAAGATAATAAGATGTCAGCTTCTCATGGGTTCAGTTTTTTAACCTGTAATATGTAGACATTACATTCTGTAAAATGAAGACAATGAATTAAATTATACAGAATAGAATTTAGAGCAAGATAGGACTTTATAAATTCACTAGTCCAAAACTCTACACTACAAATGAGGAAACAATAGTATATCAAAAGGTATAAGGCTAAAAGGAAGCAAATTACTAAAAAAACCTGAAATTAATGAATTATAGAAACAATGATTATTTAAAAGATAATGATGACAAAGACATCCAAAACAGTACTAAAAGGGAAATGTCTATATGGTAAAATAAAAATTCAAAAAGAATATGGAAAGTCATAGGAAATAAAGCCAGGGGCTCCTCTCCACAAACTCCTCCAAAATAATCTTAAAAAGTGCATCAGAGGGGCAGCTAGGTGGTGCAGTGGATAAAGCACCAGCCTTGGAGTCAGGAGTACCTGGGTTCAAAACTGGTCTCAGACACTTAATAATTACCTGTGTGGCCTTGGGCAAGCCACTTAACCCCATTTGCCTTGCAAAAAAAAAAACAAAACTAAAAAAAGAAGTGCATCAGAAAAAAAAAACACCAAGTTCTTTGTCTGGCCCAATCAAGCATAAGGAAGACAAACAGGGACTACTATAGATCCTAGGGGACATATTCAGTAACAAGAATACTCCTACTCTGCAAGGAGAGACTGTACTAACCTGGAGGAGGTTCTAGACTTTTATCTGGGCACTCCCCAGAATCATATTGGACACTGCAATGGGGAGAGACACAGATATAAGTGCAGGTCATAGATCCAAGGCATGATGAGAAGGGAACCTGCTCAGGGACTGGGAACTAAGTATTCTTGTATAGTGAAGTCCTGGACAACATACTGAGAAATGAAGAAGTTCAGAAGCAAGCAGCAGCAGTGTGGCTTAGACCTCACGTAAAGAACAGGGTCTCATTCTCAGTAACTATTTCAGTCTGTAAAAGAATAACAAGGATAGAGGCAGTCTATACACTTGTTCAGACCCAAACTCGGGTCAGCAATTTCCAGGACGCAGGAAACAACCAAATTTGATCATGAATCAGAGCATTAAGAGACCTGAAAGCTGGTAGTTCCCCAACATGACTCTAAGATCCTGGTATAGAACACTCCATAGCTAACAGGACCTGCCCAGACCTTCCCTCCAGAAATGGGTACAGCCCAATCTTAACATCAAGTCCAAATTTCTAAAAGTAGACTGGAAAAATGGGTAAACAAAAACAGAAGCCCCCCCATAAAGTTATTAGAAACCCAAGACACAAATACAAAAGAGAATGATGCTAAACCACCTACAAGAAAAGTCTTAGAGAAACACATATCTTGGGCACAAATTCAACTAGAATTCCTTGAAGAGACAATGGCAAGAGTATTTTTTTCTTTTGTTCTTATTTTTAAATTGAATGAGAGTACTCACTCAAAAGAAATGAAAGCTATGAAAGAAAAAATTAAAAGGGGAATTAACAATTTAACATAATAGGTACAAAATCTTACCCAAGCAATAAACTGCCTGACAATTAGGACAGTTCAAGAAGCCAATGACTTGATTACACCATAAGAAATGTGAAAACAAAGTCAAAATGCTGAAAAAAAAATTAGAAAATTTAGGGTAAATGACCTAGAAAGGGTTAAAGAGAATAAATTTAAGAACCACTAGGTGGCACAGTGGATAGACTCCGGCCCTGCAGTCAGAAGGACCTGAATTCAAAAACAGCCTCAGACACTTAATAATTGCCTAGCTGTATAACCTTGGGCAAGTCACTTAAACCCATAACCTTAAGTTAAAAAAAAAAAATTAAACCACTGGACTATCTAAAAATCACAATAAAAAAATTTTTAAAAAGAAGTCTAGAAATCACATTTTAATATATCTTAAAAGAAAATGGCCCAGGGCTCTTGGAAACAGAGAATAAAGAAGAAAGAGATAGAATTAAGAGGCCAAATCCTGAATGAAATGCCAAAGTGAGAGCTCCTAGAACCATCACAGCCAAAATCCAGAGTTTCAAGGTTAAAAGAAAAATCACTGGGGCAGCTAGGTTGCCCAGAGGATAGAGCACCAGCCCTGGAGTCAGGAGGACCTGAGTTCAAATCCAGCCTCAGACACTAAACAATAACCTAGCTGTGTGACCTTGGGCAAGTCACTTAATCCCATTGCCTTGCAAAAAGAAAAAAGAAAAATCACTGCAAACAGCTCAGAACACATATCTCTCCATATCTGAATTAACAGCTTCTTCCTTTTTAGTTCTTTATTATTGCTTGTTCATATTTACCTTTTCACTCCTGTTTGCACTTCAAAATTTTTCCACATCTCTGCTCTTTTCATCAAGAATGCATTAAGTCCTCTATTTCATTAAAGATCCATTTTTCCTTTCTGTAAAATTATACTCAATTTTGCTTTGTAAATTATTGCTGTAAACCAATATGAACTGTCTTCTGATATATCATACTCTGCTTCTTTATACCAGTGGCTGCTAAATCATGTCCAAGCTGTGTTTGTCTTTGTGGCTTTGTTCTGAGTTGGACTCTGAAATTCTGGAGTAAATATCTGGGTCTTACATCATCCTGTTTTGTATTCTCTTAGGTTACTTAGTATAACTCTTACGTTATCAGAGTAGTATTAAGTACTGTCTTCTTCATGGATCTCTGGAGCAGCTCAGTCTAGAGATCTAAAATGGTTAACCATGTCCAAAGCAATCTGTTCTATGGTAAAGTTTGATCATCACAACCTTCCTGGTCTAAATTTTGCAACCTACTGATCCTGGATATGGTCTGAACCCCCTAATAGATCTGACACTGTCACCTAGCTGAAAGTTCCACGGGTTCAGAATGACAGAAATTTAAGTCTCTTTGCTCTGAGCTGCTTTGGCATAGATACGCCTAGGGACTTAATTCAACACCCTGATCCAGGGTCAGTTTCACAGCTGTTATTCTCTTTTGTTCCCGCTCCTTGCTCCAACACAGTCAAAAAACCAGAACTACTCATGCCCTGGTCTCATGCCCTTCTCCTTAGTCTGCACTGAATCTAAGGCAAAGTTCCAAACATGGTATGACAGTTGTCTCCTGATCCTACTCCCTATATAGGCCTTTCTCTGTCACCCTATGCCAGCTCAGGCTAGAAAAATGACTGATTCTTCCTTAATTTTCATGATAAAGTCTTGGTGTCTAGTATGCTTTTCTAGTTTTTTTGTTGAAGTTATTATAGCAAAAATCTAGGTTTTTAATAGCTTCCCCTTACCTTGGCTGGCATGTCAAAAGGTATTTATTACTATCAAATTAAATGGAGGAAGCAGATAGAAGAAAGACAATTTAAAATTTACTAGACTCCCTGAAAACAACAAAAAAGATTGAATATCATATTTTAAGAAATAAATATAAACTACAAAGATCTATTAATATCAGAGGGCAAAATGAAAAAGTAAAAAAGAATCATTTGTCATCATCTGAGATAAATCCCAAAATAAAAGCTCCAAGGAATGTCACAGTCAAGATCTCGAACGTCCACTTAAAAGAAGAAACACTGCAATAAGCCAGAAAGAAACAACAGTAAGCATCACACAAAATTAACATAGAGACTAATAATAACAGAAAACAATATTCCAAAAAATTAAAGATTAAAGACTAACAACTGAGGTTAATTTACCCTGCACGTCTGAGTATAATCTTACAAAGGAAAAAAAATGCATCTGTAAAGGAATAAAGCACTTTCAAATATTTCTGAAGAAAATATCAAAACTGAAAACACAAAAAATCTAGGAAGGTAAAGCTACCTGAACAATAGAGAGAGATTGAACGATGATGAAATATTTATATTCTAAAAGGAAGAAAGGAGATAAATGTCCCACAAAATCACTAAGAGTTGAAAAAACAGACACATGGTTTGAGAATGATTTTAATCTTTTTGGATAGTACTAAGAGGAGAAAGAAAAGAGCAGACAAAGGGGAGACTAGGGGAACTAATAATGTATAAAACATAAAACTTCAAATACTAAAAAGCAAAAATATTAAACATAGGGGTGGCTAGGTGGTGCAGTGGACAGAGCACTGGGCCCTGGAGTCAGGAGTACCTGAGTTCAAATCCAGCCTCAGACACTTATAATTACCTAGCTGTGTGGCCTTGGGCAAGCCACTTAACCCCACTTGCCTTGCAAAAACTTTAAAAAAAATATTAAACATATCCTTTACTGATTACAATGCAATTAAAAATTATAAGCATTAAAGGACCTTTAAGAAAAGGATTAAACTGGTGAATCCAAGAACAAGAAATAGAAACTACAGAAAATTTCAACAATGAGTCAACAAACATAGTAATATTAGGAAGACCTTAAGGAGAAACTTAACTCTCCAAATGTTTTCGTTAAAAAATAAGAAGAACCTTTTGATAAATTGGACATATAATAAAAAAAAACTGGAAAAGCACCAAATTGTTTTATAAAACCATATAACAAATAAATGAAGCTAGAAACTAATTTTAAAAAATAAAAGTGATAAACTATTAGCTAATCCAGTTAAAAAGTAAGGGGAAAGTCAAATTGGCAATATTAAAAAGGAAAAGGAAAAATTCACAAATTAGGAAGGGAAAATAGAGGAAATTATTAGAAACTATCTTACCTAGTAATACACCAATAAAACTGATAAACTAAGTGGATAAACATTTACAAAAATATAAAACACCCAGAGATTAACAGAAGGAAAAAAGAGGTAATTTAGATCACATAATCTCAGAAATTAGAACAAATCATAAATGAACTCCAAAAGAAAATATTTCAACATCAGAGGGAATTTAAAATTGAATTCCGTAAAATATTCAAAGGACAATTGATTCCATATTACATAAACTGTTTATAAAAATAAGATAGGATTCCTAAACTCTTTCTAGATACAAATGTTATGATGTTTGCCCTTCATTCATGAAGAGGACCATGATGTCAGGAAGGTGATGTCATGACAAGCACATGAATTGAATTTGAGTGAAGGGATGATATTTTCTCATTTTCTCCTCCAAAATCATCTGGATCTAGTGGCCAGATATAAATTAGAATGACTGGAGATGGCCCTGGATGCAAAGCAATCAAGAGTTAAGTGACATGTCCAAGATCACACAGCTAGTGCTCTATCCACTATACCATCAGCAGTGTGAATCAGCTAAGTCACTTCACCTCTATTTTCTCAGTTTTCCCAACTGTAAAATGGAGAGCACATTATTGTCTACCTCCCAGGATTGTTGTGAGGATAAAATTAAGTAATGTTTGTAAAGAGCTCTGGAAACCTTGAGAAGCTAGATAAATGCTGGCTATTAATATTAAACTTATACATAAATATCTGTTATAAACATCTATGCAAAAATAAATAAAATGTTACCAAAGAGGCTTACAAGAACCTATCAAAGGAGTATACACTGTTGTTGTCCAGTCATATCCGATTCTCCATGATCCTACTGGCCACAGCATGCCAATACTGTCCATGGGATTTCCCTGGCAAAGCTATTGGAGTGGTTTGCCATTTCCTCCTCCAGTAGATTAAGACAAACAAAGGTTAAGTGATTTGCCCAGGTTCATATTGTTATTATATGTCTGAGGTCAGATATGAACTCAGGCCTTTCTGAGTGTCCAGTGTGTATCCACTTAATCATTGTGCCCAAGATGGATTTATTACAGGAATGCAGGGTCAGTTCAATATATGGGTAACTATAAATAGACTAATTATAAATGAATACAAAAATAATAGTTTGTGGCTTTTGGCAAAATCCAAATTCCATCTTTCTTTAACCAAAAAATAAAAAAAAAAACCTAGAAAGTGAATATGATTATCTAAAACCAAAAACCAATATGCTATGCAATGAAGAAAAGCTTTTCCATTAAGATTAAGGGAAAAGCAAGGACACCCCTTATTGCCACAGTAATCTTCACACATGGTGATAGAAATAGTAATTATTGCAATAAAGCAAGAAAAATCTTGAGAGAAAATAAGCAAATTTACTTTCTGTAAATGAGTCTAAAGAATCTGAGTTAACAAATCAGCAAATCTGCAGAATATAAAATAAAAACCTTTACAAGTAATTAGCTTTTCTGTATAATAACAACTAAAATGCTAAAAGGACAGAAATAGAAATTATATTACCAATAATTATAGAATAAAAAAAAATTTGGAAGTTCAATAACCAAGATAAAGGAATTATATATATATATATATATGTATGTATATATATATATATATATACTAGAAAACTTGTTTTAGAGAATTTAAGATTTAAAATTACTGAAAATATATTATTTGCTCATAGTTGGACTGTGCCAATATAACAAAAACAATAGCAACTAAATAACTTTCTTAGTACCTTACTAACAAACTGTAACTTACTAACAATGGTTACAATTAGAAAAAATAACAAAATCCATCTAGAGTAACATGAGATAAGTGGAGAAAAAAAACATGGCTTGACAGCATCAAATTTCCAATTAAATTACAAAGTAGCAATTATGAAAACTTGGTACTTATTTTTTTTTAATTAATTAGTGGAAGAATGAGAAGTAATAATTTGGCTGATTAAAACAAGTAAGAAATAAAATGCAAATAATTAAATGAACAGGTAAATACAAGCCAATAAATACAACACTGATTTTATATATTATATATATATAAATAATATATATTAAAATCTATATCTAGATATATAGATGTGTGTGTGTGTGTGTGTGTGTGTGTGTGTGTGTGTGTGTGTGTTTTGTTTCTCCCAATTAGAATCTATGTTCCTTGAGGATGGATCTGTTTCATTTTTATCATTTCATTTTCAAAGTCTGGTAAAGATGCTTATGGAATTTAATAGATGTAGCCAAAAAAAATAAAGAGTACTTAGAACCAGAAATTCTGTACTCAGACCTAGAGTGTAAGGAGGGAAAAGGCAAATACTGGCACTTCAGTCAAAGGTGATGAATTTAATCCCACTTCTGACCTGTGTGAAAGTCAACAAATTCCCTAATTCGCACTGTAACCAAATGAAGGTCAAAAGGTCATCTACACTCCCTTCTAGCTCTAAATAGGGTTTTTCTCTGCTATTTGCAGTCTATCAGATTTCAGACAAGTAAGTTTTACCTCCAAGAGCCCAAGTTTTCATAGAATAGCAGGACATTAGAGCATCAACTGCAGCAAAAGATCATCTATTCACACCCCTTCATTTTACTGGTGAAAAAACTAAAATTTACTGAGGGTACAGCTTGTCAAGTTCATAAAGTTAGTAAGTGGCATTTTACCAGGCCCTATTAAACCCCCATTTCTCAAGTCAATCTATCACCTAACATTTATTAAGTATCTGTTATATTCTAGGCAATGGGACAAGTCTTGGGAGTACAAAAGTGAAACAATCCTTTTCTCAAAAAATTTCAACCAGAGAAGACAACATTTATTAATAAAGATATATACAAATTGAATATAAAGTATTTACATGAGGGGGAGGGGGGCAACTGGGAAATATTGGGCCTGGGGAAAGACTTCTTTACAAAACATAGTATTTGAATATTCTTTAAGGAGAATAGAGATTCTAAGAAGCAAAGTATGTAAAGGAGTAATGAATAAGGAATAGTATATATATAAAATACTCTGAATGAAGATTATTTTCTTAAAAAAAGAAATTAAAACACACAGCCTCTGAGTTCTCTTCTAGTTCTAAATATAATATGGATCATATAACCAAATTTTCAGACTATATTCTCATTTAATATTTTATTTTCCCCAGTTATAAAAAAAACAATTTTTAACATTTTTTTCTGTTTTTTGGTTTTTTTACACGGCAACAGAGTTAAGTGATTTGCTAAGTGTCTGAGGACATATCTGAACTCAGGTCCTCCCGACTGCAGGTCTGGTGCTCTATCTGCACCACCCATTTAGAGTTGCCTTCACTTTTAACACAGTGCCAAATTCTCTTTTTTCCCTTCCCATCCCCTTCATAAATTTAATATTTGATATAGAGTATACATGTTTATTAATGCAAAACATTTCCATAATAGTCATACTGTGAAAGAAAAGAGATCATCCTCAAGAAAGATAAAAGGATGCTTCAATCTGTATTTAGACACCATCAGTTCTTTCTATAGATGGCATTTTTCATCATAAATCCTTTAGAGTTGACTTGGATCATTGTACACCTGATCATCATACAACATTGCTGTTACTTTGTATACTGTATATTTCACTATTTAGTAGTTCATGTAAATTTTTCCGGATTTTTCTGAGAGCATCCTGCTCATCATTTCTAATGACATAACACAATCCTTCTGCCATGTCCAAATGATAGTCATTCCCATAATCTTAATTTCGAATTCTTTGCCACCAAAAAAAGAGTTGTTCTAAATATTTTTGTACATTATAGTCATAGTCCTCTTTTCTTTTTGGCTTTTTAAAAATCTTTTGGAATACAATCCTACTAGTGGTACTGCTAAATTGCTCCATAGAATGGTTTAATCAGTTCACAACTCCAGCAAAAGTGCATTCATTTCACAATTTTCTTACATCCCCTCCAACATTTGCCATTTTCCTTTTCTGTCCTGTTAGTCAATCTAATAGGTAATGAGGCAGTTCCACAGAAAGATCAGAATACACACTCCTATATCCAAACCTTTGAAGAAAAATATGAATTGTCTCACAGTTCATGGAAGAGCTCAAGAAAAAGAGACAGAGGAAAAGCTGGGAAGAGAAGCTCTTCCAATGAGATGAAAGCTCAGGTAAATTCCTGAATTCAATCCACCATCTCGGCTTAGCCTCCTCATGATACAAAAGCTAGCAATTAGCTAAATATAGAGGATCACATACTCAAGAACCAGTTAACCAATGTTGTAATTTATAACCTTGGGGTTCAGGAGAAAAACAATACTAATAAAAGTTCTAACCCAATAGGGTATACTGACCACTGCTATGTACCAGTAGGCTTTAAGAAGATTTGAAATTTTACACAAGAAAAACGAGGGAGTGGTTATCAACATCACAAAAAAGATCAAATGACTAGCCTGAGGGTCTTAAGAGTCATTAAGTTTCTTTCCTGACACCATGAAACGTGCCATATTAATTAGAAAACTAGGACAATTTTTGAGTCAATCAGAGAATAGTATTTTGCTAAACAAGAAATTCAAATGGGAAGAAAAAAGTAATTCTCTAATCTTTTCACCAACTTCTTATTCATATCTTTTGAGCCAAAAGAATGTTGGCCCTTAAGCTCCTGCATTTCTCCATTATAGCTACAATTCTCATCTGCTCGACCACCACCATGTCTAAGTCAGTATTGTCAAACTCAAATAAGAAAGAGTCCATTAAACTGTCATAAGGTCACTGTAGGCTATATATTGCCTTAGTTTTCAATTTTAATATAATTTTTAAGTTCCTTGAATTTTTATTTATTTTGTTAAATTACTTCCCAACTACATTTTAATCCAAGTCTGGCTGTACTTGAGAACAGTATTTTAATTAGTATTATCTGTGTGACCTTGGGCAAATGACTTAACCTCAGGTTAATATGTGTCTAAGGCAAAAGTTTCAAATGCGTCTTTCTTGATAAAATCCAATATTCTGTCCACTATACTATTCTGCTTCTGTATCCTCTACATAGGGATAATCACAAATAATGTTCATTGCCATGCCTAACAAATACAGAACTGAATCTAACTGAGTAACCATCTGGGTATCCAAAAGAGATAAAAGGTATAGTTTTCATCCTGTCTGTCTGCTAATATAGGCATTCATAAATAACTCAGTAATTTCCCCTTCAATAAATACTAATTTTCCCCAGGCTATTAATGCCTGACCAGTTCTGTTCTACTATTACTAGTTCTTAAAAATTTCAACATTAACAGAATAATTCTATACAACTCAAAAAACACTGTTGATTTCTGAACAGCTCTGGAACAGATGGCAACTCAGAAGAGTCTTGTTCCAATTATGGCAAGTTTAACAGTATGCTCACCTGCTGCTATCTGAAACACCAATACTTCCACCACCTTTACTCAAAAAGCTTCTAATCACAATTAGAATTCTATTCAACTCCTGGTTCTCATTTCTTAAATTATAAGTAATAAAATTAATTTCATTAAAACACACCTAATTAAAACAAGCAGGAATCAAATTACATTATAATGAGAATACAGGAAAACTTTATTTTTATCACAGTGTTACTATATGCTGTGTTTTCTACATAGTTACACTGAGATGTGATGGTTTTGCTTCATATATATGTGAGAAAAGAAATAATATCTTATTATTTTGATCCTAGAGAACTTGGAAATGTTAGGAACTTAAACTTTTTTAATTTATAATATTAATTCCTGGTTTTAAACATACATATATTTTTTGAATTTTCTTCTTAAATAATTAAAGACGCAACATACAAATTAGAATACAGTAAGTCTGTAAGAAAGACAATGAGACTACGACAAATTCAATAAATCAGATTTACAAATAAAATGCTCCACTGGGACTTTCTGGACACTATTCCCTTCTAGCTTCCCTGATAACATCATTCTGCCTTAACAATTGATATATTATTTGATGTGTTAAGCCTAAATTTACACTGAGAAAGAGCAAACTTAAAATTAGAGAACCTTTAATAGAAAATAGAAAACTTCAGAAATTTTTGGAATTCTTCCATTTCGTTAAATGTCCATCTTTTTCCCTGGAAGAGTAGGCTCAGCTTTGCAGGAAAGTAGATTCTTGGCTGCATTCCAAGCTCCCTTGCTCTTCGAAATATCTCGTTCCAGGCCCTTCGATCCCTTAATGTTGATGCAGCCAGGTCCTGCGTGATCCTTACTGTGGCTCCTTGATATTTAAATTGTTTCTTTCTGGCTGCTTGCAGGATTTTCTCTTTTATCTGATAGTTCTGCAGTTGGCCACAACATTCCTTGGTGTTTTCCTTTTAGGATCTTTTTCTGGTGGGGATTGATGTATTCTTTCAATAACTACTTTGCCTTCTGATTCCATAATATCAGGGCAGTTTTCCATCACTAGATCCTGTAGTATTAAGTCCAGACTTTTTTTTTCTCTTCAATGTTTTCAGGAAGTCCTATAATTTTCAGGTTGCCCCTCCTCGATCTATTCTCAAGGTCAGTAGTTTTGTTGATGAGGTATTTTACATTTGCTTCTATTTTTTCTATTTTTTGATTTTGTTTAACTGACTCTTGCTGTCTCGTGGAGTCATTAGTTTCTGTAGACTCCATTATTTTTTGGGAGAGGAGTTTTCTTCATTAACCTTTTGTAACTCCTTTTCCAATTGGTCAATTCTACTTTTGAAAGAGCTTTCCATTTGACCAATTGAGGTTTTGAGAGAATTAATTTCTTTTTGCATTTGCTCATTTGAGGATCTGAGAGAATTATTCTTATTTTGTAATTGTCCAATTGATGATCTGAGAGATTTATTCTCCTTTTGTGTTTGTCCAATTGTACTTTCTAAGGTTTTGTTTTCTTGTTGCGTGGTATTAATTGTCTCTCCCAAATTTTTAAGCTCCTTCCTTATTTCTTCAAGGAAGTCTTTCTGTGCTGGAGACCAGATTGTACTCTCCTCAGAGGTTCCAGGTCTCTCTGGGTTGGGGTCTTTCCCTTCCAGGAATTTTTCTACAGATCCACCTTTCCACTGACCCTTCTTCATTATGCTAAGACCTTGAGTTGGGGGGGACTGGTTCACCTGGGCTTGGGACCGCTAAAGCTGCAGTTTCTCTGGGTGGCCAGTAGGAGGTGCTGGTTGCCCTCTCTGGAGTGTCTGTGACCTGGGTTGGGAGGCCTTCTCCCTTTGCCCGAAGGGAGTAATTGGAGCTATTGAATTCTTTTGCCTTCAATAAATGGTGAGCTTTACCCTGGCCTGAGGTCATTCCTCAGCTGGGCTGGTTCTTCTGCTCTTCTGGGCCTGAGGCAGAAGTAGTTTGCATTTGTTTGGGGAGAGGCCTCTGTGCAATGGAGGTGTACCCTCAGAGTTTCTCAGACCCAAGTAGCCCAGGGATGGTGTCCGCAGCTCTCCTGCACCAGAACTCTTCCCTCAGCCTGGTCCGCAAGCTCCAGGGGGACAGCACCAACACCAGCACCTCTGCTTCCCCGCAGACCCAAGCCCCCTTTCATCCAGCCCCACCGCTGATCCAGCAGGTCCGACTCTCTGGCCCTCAGACTCCCAGTTCCAATTCAGCTGTTAATCTGGCTGATCCGGGGCTGATCCTCCCTCTGAGCCCAGACTCACCCACGCCAGAATTCGGCCAAAGCTACTGTGGGAGACAAATCCTGAGGTAGATTTTCTTTCTCCTGGCTTTTCTTTCTGGGTTTTGTGGGTCAGTTTTCTTTTAAGAGGTTTGTTTCATGTGATAGATGGGGAAGAGATCAGGAGACTTTAGAACTGTGCCTGTCTTCTCTCCGCCATCTTGGCCAGAAGTTCCGAAAATAGAAAACTTACAAAGAGAAACATGTTCTTTTCTCATTTTTTTTTTAGGTTTTTTGCAAGGCAAATGGGATTAAATGGATTGCCCAAGGCCACACAGCTAGGTTATTATTAAGTGTCTGAGGCCGGATTTGAACCCAGGTACTCCTGACTCCAGGGCCGGTGCTCTATCCATTGCGCCACCTAGACACCCCAGAGAAACACATTCTAATAGTCAATTCTGCCTTTTCACAACCAAGAGAAAACCTGAAGCTTGCTGATTTTCATGTGAGGTCATTAAGTGGTTCATTAAATGGTAGTAAAAAAGGCAAGATATTTTTGAAAATATAAGTATAGAAAAAAGACTAGGGCTCTTATTATCTACCCTGAAAAATTTCTCAAGCTACCTATAAATGTCAATGGGCATCTGTCAATGAATTTTAAAGTTTGGGTTATTTTTAAAATTTTTACAATGGTGGAATGGTTCCTATATTAACTACTTCACAGAAACTGTTCTCTTACAAGTTTTATAAGATGTACAGGAAAGTGGCAGCTAGGTGGCGTAGTAGATAAAGCACTGGCCCTGGAGTCAGGGGTACCTGGGTTCATATCCGGCCTCAGACACTTAATAATTATCTGGCTGTGTGGACTTGGGCAAGCCACTTAACCCCGTTTGCCTTACAAAAAAAAAATGTACAGAAAAACATGACCAACATCTTTTTTGTCTTAACCTTTCTACTACACCACTTTCTTTTCTAAGCAATTGCATTTCCTGGGTACCTTACTACCCTGTTTAGGCTCTTAGCGATTTGTTCTTTAATCTTAATTCTTTTTTTCTATCTTTACATAGGATATCTTTTCCTACAATTCATTCTAGCAAAAACTCAAAAACAGTTATAGCAATGCAAGAAATACTATCCAATAAGGAACTTAGTATAAATATTTATTGAATTTGAATATACTTACCATTTCTTAGTGTTAGTTCAGAAATAGATACAGATAAATGAAGTGATGGCAGTGGGGCAATCTAGTATTCCCAGGCCGATATTCTACCAGACTTAACTGCCTCTGCAAAAACACAAATCAAGAACATATAAACTGTCCATTAGTTACCAAAAAATTTGGCAGATAAGAATCAAATCATTGTTCTACAAATTTAAATATCAGCATAGATGACTGTTAGAGCAGAAACAGTTTCATATTTTTTAGGGAGACTATCTTTATTATACTTCCATTTCACAATTAAGTTGTTTTAACTAATTAGTGTTAAACAACATTTGAGAAATGTTCTTTTTCTTCTCCTGTCTTAAAAGCCTCTATTTGTATATAGAATATTACATACAATATATAAAAGTTTAAATGAATGAATAGTTAACAATGAATCTCTCAAGAACACTCAAAAAAACACTCTTGAGAAACTGGGAAGTCAAAAAAGTTTAAGTTTGAAAATGTAGCCAAAAAAAAAAGAAGAAATCAAATTGGGTAATAAAACTTATGCCCTCAATAAAATAAAATCTAATGAGTCAAAACCAATATAAAATATAAAAACCAAAAAAAAAAGAGACATTTTTCCAATATCCAACAGACTGTCTAGATTCCCCCAGTGATTTTTTCCTCTCCCTTAAATACATTTCAATCTTCTGCGACTTTCCCCCACCCATTCCCCACTCTGAAGATATTCGATTTCCTTCTGGGTACAGCATTCCCCAACTATCTACAGTGGACCCCACCCCCTATCACATTGGCAAGCCTCACTTGGGCTCTTTCACTTCCCTCTCCCCAACACCCTTGAGAATCAGGTCACCCCACAAAAGCCATTGCTTTGGAGGGCTCCACGCCTTACCCACCACTGCACCTGTAAGGGGGGGAGGAACTTTTTTTAATGTAATATTTTTTGTGTAGTAAAACTTTTCTTCGCAACTTCATGTATAGCAATGTAAACTAACTCTGGCAGGTAATACCTAAAAAAAATGCCTGAATCCCACACTGGATTCCTCCACTTCATTTATGAAAAAATACACAATTCCTACAACTACCATTGATAACATCCTGGCCTTGGCAAAAATAACACAGGCCATGTACCATGCCTTCCTACCCCTACCCTCATGAATGCTCCATGTCATTGTTCCCTCCTTAGTGGAGAAAAAGAATTTTTAAGAAAGGGTTGGGGGTGGAGTAGGGCTTGTAGTTTTGAATGTGTCTCAACTTAAGTGCTACCCTCTATCTATGTGATTGTACTGCCTTGGGAAGTTGTACTTGACTGTAAATGACCTTTCTTTCTGATTGTACCCTCTCTATACCCTCTGCTTTAACCCTGTCCTTTACTCTGTCCTCTGGGGAGGCGGGGCAGCTGGTTCAGACTTTCGGAGTTTGTTCTTTTGATTTATGTGGGCTCCAGTTTTCTTTCCAGTGAAGGTTGTTTTAGCCACAAACCACTTTACTCCACTGTTTCCATTTTAAAATAAAAAGAAACTTATACTGACAAAAAAAAACAATATAACTAATGTGGATGGCTTGAGAGTCCTGCAGATAAAAAATTCTGGGGCCAACTATAAATGTTCTATACCAATCTCTTTATAGTATCTAAGATTGATTAAGGTACAACAAGAACAACTAATGTAAGTTATAATCATTTATATTCATCTTCCTCCCTACCATTCCCACTTAGTTTCAAGTCATCATTAGTCCCCTCTTAAAGTTAGGTAAGATGGGGTGGCTAGATGGCATAGTGGATAGAGCACCAGCCCTGGAGTCAGGAGTACCTGAGTTCAAATCCGGCCTCAGACACTTAATAATTACCTAGCTGTGTGGCCTTGGGCAAGCCACTTAACCCCATTTTTGCCTTGCAAAAAAAAAAGAAAGAAAGAAATTAAAGTTAGGTAAGAACCATGCAAAGAAACAGAAGAGCTTTCAAATTCACATAAAAATATTATCACATGAAGAGAGAATAGGGTCTAAGTAAAAAGACCTGGATACTGGTCTTCCCTAAACCCAAAGCTGTACAGGATAAGAGAAGAGATTTCCTAGATTTACATGTTAGTTCATCTTTGTCATCTAGGAACATAAAAGGCTTCTTCATAGCAAAAATCATCATATAAATGTCTATATCTCTGGAGGGGCAGCTAGGTGGCACAGTGGGTAGAGCACCAGCCCTGGAATCAGGAGTATCTGAGTTCAAATCCGGCCTCAGACACTTAATAATTACCTAGCTGTGTGGCCTTGGGCAAGCCACTTAACCTCATTTGCCTTGCAAAAAAAAAATAGTGGCAACAATTTGACAAACTTTCAACTCCTGCCTCAGGAAAAAGGAA
Source organism: Macrotis lagotis (assembly GCF_037893015.1). Lineage (NCBI taxonomy): Eukaryota > Metazoa > Chordata > Mammalia > Peramelemorphia > Peramelidae > Macrotis > Macrotis lagotis. The sequence goes on along the minus strand of NC_133662.1, from coordinate 174,902,938 downwards.
AATACCAGAGGTCTGACAGAAAAGGCACTTTAGGAAATGAAGATATGTGTATAGTGGAAAAGAAAATGACAAGTTGGAAGATTAGAATAATACTTTTTTGCATGTATGTACTGTATTTCACATTTTTAAAATAATGTCACTGTTGGAGTCTCTATCTTTATGTGACATGTTTTCAATTAAGACCCAAATTAGCCTTTACAGGATTTTGTTGCTCTTTGTGGCTTTGCCTCCATTTAAAAGTCTAGCACTTGAAAAAAGGCAAACACATTTCTAACTTTTACATGCTTGGTTAATCAATATGCAACTTTGTTTCTTCACATTTCATATCAAAGACATCATGTCTACATTTCCAAGGTCATCTACAGCATCCTGAGTCAATACCAGTCTTACTTTATTATGCAACTGAACTTTTAATAACTCAAGAAGACAGAGTGAGGCTGATGACTCTGTACAACTCTGCCTCACATAAATCCAATTTGCCAACAAGTCAAAACATCACCCATGATGGTACTGGTTCCCTTAAAAAAAAAATCAAGAACCAAACAAAACAGCATCATAATGTCTACAATTAGGTCCAGTTTTCAGTTGAGTGTATTTTCTATCAGCAGCTCTACTTGACTTAAATTGAGGGAATGTTATGCTCCATGTGAGGTATTCCTTTTAGTATGCCTCCTCCCCCCACTTGTGTGTGTTTGTGTGTGTGTGTGTGTGTGTGTGTGTGTGTGTGTGTATTTTCCCCCATTAGACAGTAAAGTCAGCAAGGGAAGGCAAAGTCTCCTTTTTCTTATTTGTATCCCCCCTAGCACTTAGCACAGAGGCAGGCACATGGTAGATACTTAATACATACTTGCTGAATTAAATTTAACTGAAATTAAATCCCTAAAATACTTTTCAATTCAATAAGCACGGATTTCAGTACATCAGGGATATAAAGATAAACTATGTAGTCCCTGTCCTCGAGATGCTTAAATCTACTTAGGGGATAATGCTTATTCATAAATTATGATACAAACTAAAAGGCAGTAAGTATATAAAAGAGGTCAAATAGAAAGGACTAAAATATTCATAGAGCGGGGTCACTTCTAGCTGGGTACCAGAGGTAACTTCATAAGACCACTGAAAAATAAAATAAAGATTTTCAAGAGTCAGAGCTGTGGAGAGTCTGTTCTAAAATTTGGGAAGATATACACAAATGCACTGAGGATGGACAGCATAGAACCAAGACTGGGGAAATGATAACTGATTGATTAGTCAGATTATGTAGTGTACTGGATGGCAGCATCAGAGTAACAAGGAATCCCTGAATTCATTTGAGCATAGTAGTAATTTAGATCTACACATTAATAGATGAATATTCATATTCATATTAAGACAGATGACCTTGATAGAAGTGTGAAACGTGTATCTGCACAAATTAAAAAGGCCCAAAAAATATTTTCCAGAGGAAAAGTAAGGAAGCACTTGAAATGAAATTGGGAAGGGGCAGCTAGGTGGTGTAGTGGATAAAGTCAGGAGCCTTGGAGTCAGGAGTACCTGGGTTCAAATCCGGTCTCAGACACTTAATAATTACCTAGCTGTGTGGCCTTGGGCAAGCCACTTAACCCCATTTGCCTTGCAAAAACCTAAAAAAAAAAAAAAAAAAAAAGAAATGAAATTGGGAATGGAAAGGAGAGAATGGATGTATAGTTACTGTGGAGGTCAAAACAACATGACTGGAAATAATGATTGGCTAGAAAAAGATGTTCAGAAGGTTTTAAAACTATTAAAGTAGGAAGTTTAACAACAATATAGAAATGAGGAAGAGCAAGTTCAAAGAGGAAAAAAGGGTAATGAATGAGTATTTCTTAAAACACTTTCTCCATCAAAAGGTACTAGGATATGTGTTGGGAATACAAAAAGAAGAGTAAGACAGTCTCTGCTCTTAGGAAGCTCACATTCAGCACATATGAGTTTCAATTTCAAGACAGATGGAAACTTCCTATGGTCCTTAGGATGCAGCAGCAAAGTAGATGGAAATGTCTTTTCTTTAATATCATTTCCATTGATGAGAGCATATAAATTTCTGATACTGAACCATTTGACTATAACAAGGACTTTGTTGGCAAGATCTTTCTTCCCTGCATCTTTGTAGGAAGCTATAACATTTGCAGAAGTAATAGTCAGCCTGTTTCTATGTATAAGGGCTGGAAGCAGAGTTATCCCATAATTCTAGGCTGAATGAAAATGGAGGTACAGGTAGTAATTATACAACTTGCTTGGTATCACTCAAAAAGTCAGCCTGCTTCAGCAAGACTGAATGGACCCTTCTCCACAGGTGTTGCTTCCCTAGATAATGACTGTGAGAGCCTAAATGGAAGCAAAATTGGTGGTCTGGGAGAAGCGTCCATTTCCATACTTCAGGGGCCTGATTGCCATAGTAGTTAGGCCGCAGTCAGATGGTGATAAGAAAAGTGGGCCTACTCTCCACAAGGATTTCCCCTTTCAAAAGAGAGAATAGAATAAATGAGAGTGGGCAGGAATAGACTGGAGATACAGCTAGTAATAGCAACTGTGTGAAAAATATTGAAGCAACTTCTCTGGTGGACTTATGATAAGGAAAGCAATTCACCCCAGAGGCAGAGCCATTGGAATCTGAACACAGACTGAGGTATATTTTTTTCTCTCTATTGAGGTTTCTCATCTTCTTGGGGGGGAGGGGGGTTTATGTTTATTCTTATGTTTACTCTTATAATACATTCAATTTACATCAATATATGACATGGAAACAATGTAAAGACTATCAAACAGCCTTCTGGGGGGTTGTAAAATTCAAAACCTTACAAAAATGATAGGTACATATAACTATTGTATATAATTAGAAAACAAATAAAATGTTGACAAACAGGGGAAAAAAGGATTTCTCCTTTCAATAAAACTTTTGGGAATAGTCTTAATAGGCCTGGTGGTTTTAGAGAGTCCTGCTATTCCCAAGGCTGTTGGTCCTGAGCTAGTTTTATCGTTTTATTTTAAGAGGAAATGACTTGTCTGACACATGCTGCCCCCTGATGGCTCTCCATCAGGATGTCTTGTTGAAATAATGATAATGGTATCACTCAATGAAATAATAAGTTCACATTTGGATTTCTTGCATTTAAGGTCTCAAAAGGGAATCTAGATAGAAATATCCACAGCAAGCACTGGAATTAAGAATTTGGGGGTTACAGTTATAGATATATAGAGATATAGATATAGATATATATGGGGGAGAGAGAGAGAGAGAGAGAGAGAGAGAGAGAGAGAGAGAGAGAGAGAACAAATAAGAACAGAAGGATTGGGTCTTGGAAAAAATGACCAAATTTTGCATATATAAAGAGGAATTGTAAAGATTACTGAGAAGTACCCATCAAACAGGAAAGAAAGCCAGAACTGGGCCGTGTCATATATGTCAAGGAAAAATTAAGAAAATCAAAATCTCAAATGCAGCAAAAAAGCTCAAAGTGGCTGAGAACTAAAAACCACTAGATTTGGTGACCATGGAAAAGAGTGGTTTTGGGGAAATAGAAACCAGACTGCAATGAGTTTAGTTAATTAGAAGGAAATGTTAACTATTCTTCCTAGAGTTCAGTAATGAAGGGAAAGAGAAAGAAAAAACGACAGCAAAGACAAGAAAGGGATTTTTTTCTTGGATGGCAGAAACCTGAGCATGTTTCTAAGCAAAGTAGAAAGGACTAATCAAGAGGGAGATTACTAAAAATATATGAAAGAAATGAACTCTGGAAAAAATCCTAGAGGAAACAAAAAAAAAGCATAGATGGAGTGATTAGTATGGGAAAGACTACCTCATCCTTTAGGAAAGGACAGAAAGAAAGGATTCATGAGGACAGAAAAGGATTAAAAGAGTGAAAAGAAAAATGTTCAAGAAGCTAACAAATAGCCTTGATCTTTTCAGGGAACTGAGATGAAATCCTCTGCTGAGCCTAAAGGCAGTGACAAAGGAGGTGGTCTAGAACACCTGCTCTGGGAAGTTATAAGGAGTCAGAGGACAATACAACTAATTTTCTGTTCATGTCATATGAAATGGGAACTACTTCATCTCATGATACATTCTATTAGTATCCTGCTTTAGCATATGTTTAGTCCCAGAGAATGCAGCTCAAGGAAACTGTCTCAACTTCTGGATCTAATTGTTTTTGTTCAATCGCTCATGTCTAAAATTACCTTCTGTACTCCAAAATTTAATCCAACTCAGTTCAACTCCCTTTTTGCTAGACAAATATAAAAAAGTAAAACCTAATCACCTGAGTATTTCCCTGAGTATTTCATGTATGAAAAGTAGAAGTAAGTAACATCAGGATCAGTGAATAAGAGAAGTATGACAGAACACATTGGACTCATCTAAAACTGTACTCAGGGTTCAGCAATAGAACAGGAAATACCCCACTTCTCAGTGCATTCTCCATCTCCAATTACGATTCCTTGCTATTCTTTTTGTCAAAGCCAACTTCTTTATACATGTTTTTTATCTCATTCATTTCTATCTTCTCCAGCACATTGCCCCTTCCAATCATTACACTTTCTCCTTTCTAATTTTCAGCATCTTTCTACTCTCCCTACTTCTTTCAAGATGTTCAATTCTCCCCAACACATACTGTTAGCAGAATGTATCCCCTTTCTCATCCAAACTCATACTAATTGACTGAAACTCTCCAAAGCAATGAATGATCTCTTAATTGCCCAATCTGACAATCTACATCCTTCTTGATCTCTCCTGCATTCTACACTATTGACAACTTTTCCTCCAGTACATTCTTTTCATTAGGTTTTCTAAACACTCCTTTTCTCCAACCACTCCTTCTTTTAGTCTATTAGTTTATCACCCATATCATGTTCCTTGACAGTTTTCCCAATTCTCTTTTCTGGGTCCTCTTCTCTCTCTCTCAACTTTGTCTCAGTGACCTCAGTGGCTCCCTTGGGCTTACAGCTATGCAGATGCTCTCAGATCCACATATTCAACCCCCATCTCTCATCTAAGCTTGATGCTGAATTGCCAACTCAATTTTGAAAATTTCAAACAAGATGCCTTAAAGGCATCTCAAAATTAGTATGGCCTTAAAAACAAAACCAAGATTAGAAGGAAGCAGGAAGTTGGGAAACAATTTCTACAGCAAGTGTTTCTGATAAATGCCTCATTTCTAAATATATAGAGAACTGAGTCAAATCTATATGAATACAAGTCTTTTCCCAACAGAAAAAGGGTCAAAGGATATGAACAGATAGTTTTCAGATGAAGAAATTGAAGTTCTCTTTAAGTCATTAAAAAAGGTATCAGGGCAGCTAGGTGGCAGAGTGGATAGAACACCGGCCCTGGAGTCAGGAGGCCCTGAGTTCAAATGTGGCCTCAGACACTTATAACTGCCTAGCTATAAGACCTTGGGGAAGTCACTTAACCTTATTGCCTTAAATAAATTTTTTTAAAAAAGAAAAAAGGTCTCAATCAAATGCAAATTAAAACAACTCTGAGGTACCACCTCACACCTATCAGATGGGCTAATAGGAAAGAACAGGAAATGAATGTTGGAGAAAATGTGAATAAAAGTTGGAATACTAAAAGCATTACTGCGGGAGTTATGCACTGATTCAACCATTCTGGAGAACAATCTGGAACTATAACCAATGGGCTATAAAACTGCATACATACTCTTTGATTTAACAATACCACTACTAAGTCTGCAAAAAAAGGATCATAAAAAAGGGAAAAGGACTCACATGAGCAAAAATATTTATAGCAGCTCTTTTTGTGGTGGCAAATAATTGAAAATTGAGAGGAGGCCTATCAATTAGGCAATGGTTGAACAAGTTGTGATATATGAATGCAATGGAATACTATTCTATAAGAAAGGATGAGTAGGCATTTTTAGAAAAATGTGGAAGACTCACATGAATTGATGCTGAGTGAAGTGTGCAGAACCAGAACACTGAGTATACTAACAGCAACACTGTGCAATAATCAACTATGATAAACTTAGCTCTTCTCAGCAACACAATAAGAAATGATAATTCCAAAAGAGTCATGCTAACCACATCCAGAGAAAGAAATAGTCTGAAAGCAGACACATATTATTTGCACTTTGTCTTTTCTTTTTCCTTTCTCCTGATTTTTTTCCTTTTGTTCTGATTCTTCTTTCACAACATGACTAATGTGGAAATGTTTACAAAATTGCACATGTATCAACATATATCAAATTGGTTGTTGTCTTAGGGAGAGAAGTGGGAAAGGAGAGGGGGAAAGAAATAAAATACTATTAAGAGAAAAAAATTAGTATTTCCAAAATTGAACTTCTTATATATCCTCCAAAATTCATTCCCTCTTCCAAAGTCTCCTATTACTGTCAAAGCCACCACCATCCCTCCAGTCACCCTGGTTTTCCTACCTCAGAATCTTACCCCTCAAAGTCAAACAATTAAATCTTGCAGTTTCTACCCCCATAACATTTCTTGCATCTACATTCACACATCTACTGCCTAAATAGACAAATAGAAGGAGCTAAATATAATATAGTAAAAAGATGGAGTCAATAGGTAATAAAGGAAAGTAGTGGGGAGAAGAGAAAGGAGAGGAAGAAGGGGCTAAGATATTTCACACATAAGAGTCAAGAAAAAAACTTTTACAATGGAGTGAAATGGAGGGAAGGCAAGGAGGAATGAGTGAGCCTTCATTCTCATCAGAAATGGCTCAGAGAGGAAATAACATACACACTTAATGGGATATAGAAATACATCTTACCCTAGGGAAAATGAGAGAAAAGGAATAGGATAAAGGGAAATGGGGGGGGGGGTGATAGAACAGAGGGAAGAGCATAGGAGAGGGGTACTCAGACACAACACACTTCTGAACAGAGACAGGATGAAAGGAAAGAGAGATGGAACAGATGAGAGTGAGGAGGAATAGAGTGGAGGGAAATACAGCTAGTGATAGTAACTGTGGGAAAAATATTGAAGCAACTTCTCTGGTGGCCATGATCGGGAAGGCAACTCATCTAAGAAAAAGAGCTATCTGAACACTCTCTTGAGGTTTCTCATCTTTTTTTTTTGGGGGGGGGGGTATGATTACTCTCACAACAAGATTATTGCAATAATATAAAATAAATAAAAATAAATTTTAAAAAATTAGGCTCAGGCCACAATGTTGTGAATTATTTGATACTTCTGATCTGCACCATAAAATAAACCATGTCCTCCTCCTACTCAATGAACTAGAAGGATTTAACCCTACTTACTCCAGAATTAAATAGAAACTCTTCTGGACATCAAAAGTCCTTTAAAATCTGGATTTTTCCTGCTATTCCAGTCTTCTTCCATATCTCTCTTTTCTGCACACTCTATAATCCAGGTCCACGAGCCTACTCACTTCTCCTTACACATGATACTCCAGCTCTCAAGATTCTGACTGAACTCCATACTCAAAATGCTTTCCCTCTTTGGGGGACTTTTGCTACTCCTCACACAAAATACTCTAGCTCTCAAGACTACATTTGCACTGACTGAACTGCATACTCAAAATTCATCTCCCTCTTCACTTCAGACTTCAAAGCCTCCTTCAGACAAGAGGTCTTTCCTGGTCCTTCCTCCTGCCACACACCCCTCTACCACACACGTAAATTACCTTTATCTAATAAATATAATGCATGTACAATTTATTTGCATTTTGTCTTCCTCATTAGAGTACAATCTCCATGACAGTAGGGATCATGTTTCATCTTTATAACTTCTGTCCCTATCAAAACACCTAGTACAAAAAAGGCACTTTATATTTGTAGGCAGATCACTATTTGTATTTGACCCTCAAGTGATCCACATATTCAAGCAAGGAAAATCTCATGAAAAAAATATTTTTTCAGGGGTGGCTAGGGGGCGCAGTGGATAGATCACCATCCCTGGAGTCAGGAGTACCTCATTTCAAATCTGACCTCAGACACATAATAATTACCTAGCTGTGTGGCCTTGGGCAAACCACTTAACCCCACTGCCTTGCAAAAACTAAAAAAAAAAAAAAAAAAAAAAAAACTAATAAGTATATATATATATTCTTTTAAATTAAGTTTACTTATCACTTTATATCAAAGCTTATATTAAGGGCAATTCTTTTTATTAAGATTTTTGTCTGTCTTCTAGCTTAACAGATAAAGCAAAGATTCAGAAAATAAAGGAAGGAGTATATTCTATTTCCAGATGTTTCCATATGCATATGAAATTAAGAAATCAAAAAGCAAACAGGTCTTTAATTCCATACATGTAAAAAACAAACAAAATGCAGGTATTCATAAAACCAACCCAACTTAAAGCTCACTGATCTTTCTCAACTAGAATTCCTATTCTGTAAAATGTCATACTTCTCAGAGGACCATATTCGAAGAGGCAATCTATACTACCTACCAAGTCCCAGGTAGACAAAGTATTCAAAAATGGGCCCAAATAATCTCAACTATTGAGGAAGTGATATTTAATTTGTAAAACTATTCTAGATCCTCATCATTCAATAAATCACTCTACTACCCTCCTTTTACCATCTGTCTACCTGGTTTCAAATACTTAGCAATTCTACCATAAGATGAAATGAGTAGAAAAAAATTAAAGACACACTTACACAAGTCTAATTGTTTTAAAAAGGTTCAAAATAATTGGGCTGAAATTGGTAGCCTGAGACAACTAGTACCAGAGGAATAATAATGAAAATATTTCCCTCTTTTGATATAAAAATTAGTGGGAAATGGTCCATTTGCTGCGTCAATTAGTTTTGTTTAACTATTTTTCTTATTATGAGGAAGGTGCCATTGCAATTTAAAAATATTTAAAAATATTAAATTAAAAATATTAAAAAAAAGAAAAATTTGAGGTGTGAGGATTAACATATGTATTTCATATGTCAAATTTCTCTTTGTCTACCACAGATTGTACAATGTTGTCTAGTTGACATGAGACTGAGGGAGGGGCCAGCTAGGTGGCGAAGTGGATAGAGCACCAGCCCTGGAGCCAGGAGTACCTAAATTCAAATCCCACAATCCCGCATCAGACACTTAATAATTACCTAGTTGTGTGGCCTTGGGCAAGCCATTTAACTCCATTTGCCTTGTAAAAACCTTAAAAAAAATTTTTTTAAAAAGACTGAGGGAGAAGGGGGGCTTTCCCAAATAGAAGCACAGAGTCAATACTGTCTATATACATGAAGAAAAATTTCAATTGATGTGGGAACAAGAAAGTCTGAGGTATCTGGTTTTACAACATTAACATCAACATACTGGTGCCAAGATCAACTTGGAAAACACAAATTTTGATGCCCCAAGACTTATCAAGATGCAGAGAGTGATCACACCACCACCACCACCACCACCACCTCATCCCACTTCAAATTATGACTGATATTCTATTATGCCTTGGGATGTCTTATTCAATTATTTCCACTTGCACTATTCAAAAAGTTTCCAAATTGATTCCAAATATTCTTGTCAGATTATTCTGTGAGGAGTAGCATGATGCATTTAGTACATAAGGAACCTATAACATGTGCTTAATATTTCTGTTATTCCAAGGATATAGTCACACAAGATGCATGCCTATTTCACTTTGATTAACTGATCATAACAACGATTTCCATTCTACTTCATCTATATTGAAGAAGGAAAAAAATTCTTTAAAAAGCTTTAATTCACTTATATTTAAAAAACTGATATATGTGTGTGTGTGTGTGTGTGTGTGTGTGTGTGTGTGTGTGTGCCATTCCATACAGTTTTTGGGAGGAATCAGAAACCTGTGAAATCCAACAAAGATATCAAAACTCTAGAAAGGTTGGAAATCACTGATCTGGTAAGTTATTATAGGTGGATTCTGGGCAACACGCCAAGACTACTTTATTTTTTCTCCTGTATCTTAGAATCGAATTTGTGTAAAAACAGGAAATAAAACTTTTCAGTGACAAAGTATATAGTATAAAGATATAGGATAACAGACAATATATGCAAATTGCATTTTCCCCAGGGACATAAATATTTTTAGGTATTTCAGAATTTACCTCATTCATCAGTTATAACCAAATAAAGGAAAAATTCTGTGTTTCTCATTTCATTTTAAAATTTGGCAAAAACAAGATAAGAAGGCAAGGAGATCAGTAAAGGAAGAAAAATAGTGGAAACTATATGTATATATGTGTATATTTGTGTGTACCTATATACACACTTTCACACACAAAATTTTAAGCCTACTATTGACAAATGCCAAATATTTTTGAACTTTTGAGTATCAGCTAAATCTAGAAGCTATTCTGACAACTATAAGACAAAAATTTAACCAGCCAGGATATTATTTAAATGGCACAAGGCACAACTTTTTAATCAAGCAGTTTTTCCTGTTCCAATTATTGACACTGAATACTGTTTATCATTTTAACAGGAGATCAATCAACAAGCATTCTTAAGTGTCACATCCCCTGAACTAGAAGAATTTTGTCTCAGACTCTAGAAATTGATAATTTACTAACACTATAAATTCTTAGTTCAATAATAGTCAATAATAATAGCAGTGTTGATCAACTTTCTAGTCATAATTATACCATCCCTAAAAACTAGTGATAAAACTAAAGTCTAATGATAGTTTTACCAAAGCTAGCAGTAACAGATCTACCAGTAGTTTTCCCAGGAACTAATGTACAATTTTAATAGCTAGGGATGAGGAAATAAGAGCATAGAAAGAGAACAAAATGATAAACATGAAACTCTGCCCTATTTAAGACCTTATAAAACATTTCCATCTGATACATGACTTTTCCTGTAAATAATTTTGCCTCCTAGGATACTAACTTGAAAGTGTCCACTTTCTTCTGATCTTGAAGATGATCTCAGAACAAAAAGTTAAAAGTAGTAAGGATAGAACCTTAGTGAGTACAGTTATCTTACTTTCCCCATCATGATTTAGCTATATTATGGATCAGCATAAGAAATTAAATGGTAATTTTGGGGAGAATTTTACAGAAGCCACAGTTAAATTCAATTATAAGCAATTTGTTTTATAATCCACTGGATCACAAATCTCTTTTTCATGTGAACACCACCAACTTATCAATCAAAGGCTTAATATGGCATTGATCCTAAGGGTAAGTGTATTTTACAGCAGCTAAAGACAATATAGTTAATTCCCACTAAATGACAATAAAAATATTAATTTCTTGAAAATTTTGCTTATACCCAATATATTGGGATTCCTCAATCTAACTGTCATCTGACTTCTGTCCCCAATTGCTCTTTCAAAAAAGACCCCCCCAGTGGTCAAATCCAATGACCTTTTTTTTTTCATTTCTCATCCTTTTTGAAATTTTTAGAATCACTGCCCTTCCTTCCCTGACACATCCTCCCTGCTCTCTTTATTCTCTTACTAAGCATCCCACCTGGCTCCTTCACTGGGTCCTTCTCTCCCAATCCATTAATGTGAATCTGTCTGTCCAAACTACTTTCCTTCTTTATCTTCTTCCTTAGGTACTCACTCCCAAGATTTCAACCACCAGATGACTCTCTGAAATCCCTTCCTCTATTAAAAGGGTATGCTAGCAAATGTTTAACAACTAGCTTGGCTAGGAGTTCAAGGAGGCCACAGGGGTCCATGACTGAGGGTAAGGAAGGGGTAGTAGATCCATGACACTTAAATTTATATCATTTTTCAACCACTTTCTTTAGTCAGTCAACAAAAGCAACAAATTAAGACTTCATTTATAAAGTTTGCAGATTTCTGAGATGTAAATGCTCACACTTTAAAATCTGACAATAAGTTCACTGCTCAGACTCACTCATCACACCCCTGCTATAATACCAATCTCTCTTTTGAACTGCTTAGAAGACATCTTGTATGCCCTATTACTACCCTCAGTCAAAACCGAACATTTTTCCTAAAAAGTGTTCCTCTTCTTGACTTCACTGTTTCCATTTGTAACTGCCTAGTTTCTCCCAATCTCTTCCATTTAAAACTTTGGGGTTTATCCTCAATTCTTCCCTTGATCTCATCTCTAATCAATTATCAAATCTTACCAATTCCATTTCTACAGTTTTTCTTTATTCTTAACTACAATCACAGTACAGGTGTTCATTTAAGACATTACTAAACTACAGAAATAGCTACTTTGAACTAGATCTTGCAGTCACCACTCTCCTCCAACACAATTCTTCCTACTATTGCCAGAATCATCATCCGAATGCATGGTCATACCTTCTCTGTTCAAAAATTTTCAGTGGCTCTCTCTTGCCACTGAAGTTGAATAAAGTTGAAAAAAATAGAACATAATCCAGTGTCACTCTAACTTCCCTACCCTGATTTTCATATTACTTGTTTCTATCATCCTTCTGCCAACTCCAAGTTCCAGCTAAACTAGCTTATATTTTGTCCCCAGAGAACATGACTTAGTCACACAGGAAGAACCAAATGGATGAACAATGCTTATTATCCAAGCTATGTCACCCCATGGAGTAAGCTTATCAGCTGCTATCTTGGATTGCCAATGTGCATGGGACATACAGGGCTAGGTCTGGAATTGAATAGGAGTTAGAGGGCAAAATTGCATTTGAGAAATTCTATAGTGTTTTCAGAGATACCAAGCTACTCTTTGTTTGTCATATGCTAATCATCTTTTTTTAACACCAATGATCTTCCCATGAAGCTACTCAAACTACAGTGGCTCCCTGGATCAAATGCAAGTTCCTTTGTTAGCATTTAAATATCTTCCCAACCTGCCACAATTTACCTTTCCAAAATGATCAATATTACTCAGCTTCAAATACACTATGACTAGGTCCTACTGACCTTCTTAAAGTTGTCCACATCTAGAATTCAATCCCTTCTCAACTTTGTCTTAGAATCTCTTATGTCCTTTAGGTCTTAGCTTAAGTACCACCTTCTACATAAAAACTTTCCTGATCTTCCCCAGTTCCTCTAAATTTAACCTTTCTTTTATATGAAACTATATGGAGATCTACCAATAAGTATTCCCCTCCTTTTCTCTTTGTATCTCAAGTCTAGCACAATGGTTGGCATAATGAAGGCACTTAATCAGTGCCTGCTAACTAATGGCTACAGTTGCAAAGCAGAGACTATAACAAAATCTGAATAGAAAAATTTCCAGTAACTTAAAAGGAAGCAAAAGCAGACTACAGTAATCACAGACTTTGACTTCTAAGCAAAATTACTCCCTGAAAAGCATGGGGTTAGAAAAAGACATGAGCCAGTCAAGTTAACTTCATAATAAACCTAAATTAGGTGGTTAATTCCATGGCTAACAGACTTGTCTTTCCCATCAGAATATGAGCACCTTGCGAGCAAGGTATCCCTGGCACCTAGCACAGAGCCTCAACATATAGTAGAGATTCAATAAATGCTTGTTGATTGAAGGAGCAGTATTGGTACTTATAAAATACTAAAAGCCAGAGAGGACTATGGCAAACCAGGTAGATACTCTGACAGATTTATATGAAGACATGGAAAGAATCACATAAGATTAAGGTGAAAAGATATGCTACAATCTTTACAAATAAAAATATAGACATGATGAGACCACAGATCCACGAAAATATATTATTTATCTATAGGATATCTCAATTTATAGAATAGTAAAGAAAAGAGTGTTTTATGGCACTTTGGATGTCTTTCACAAAACATTAATGCCAATGCATGTCACAATAAAAAAAGTCTGGCAGAAAATGCAAAATTACAAATAAAGTAACTTACATAATCTTCAATAATGTTAAAATTTATTTTGGTCTCAGTCTCTGAGTTTGTCTTTAGAAAAGGATACCTAACTTCGCTTCTGGTTCTCTGGACCCCAATTCCCTAAGTACAAAACCATACCTGTCAAAATGGAAAAATCTATTCCTGGTCTCAACCCTATTCTAGGTACCCTGTGGGTCTATGTTGGATGATGTTTAAAGTAGGCTTGGTGTGGCAGCATGTACAGTTTTTAGCTTCACGAGATCAAAACTGCACTAAGATTTTGGAGACAGCCTGGATTTTTAAATTTAAAAAGTATTGTTTGTCATATTGCAGAAAGTAGGACTGGGTGGAAAGACTAGTATTTATCTCAATACCCAATTTGTTTTGGATAAACAAATTTCACATTAAGCAAAGCATTAGAATTATGAGAAATGAGAAACGTATTGGGACTGATTCACTATAGTGCTTTCATTTCTCAAAAACTGATGGGAGTCCTATCTTTCTGCATATCTTCCATGAGCGAAAGCTGCCAAAGTTTTAAAATCCTCATTAAATAAGTCTATTATCCACTTATCTTCTGAACCCCTAACTTTGTGGTTCATGCAGAAGACTATTTCTAATTCCTTAATGTTGATAGAAAGATCACTGAATCTGATGGAGGTTTGGTCTCAAATCAATTCTGTGACTTACTAGAGAGGTGAAAACTTGGTCAAGTCATTTAACCTTTCAAGGCCCCAGTTTCATTTGGCAAGGGAGAGGAATTACTAAAGCTTCTAAGATCTCCAGATATACAACTATGAATCTACCATTTACCAAAACTTTCAAAATGCTTGTTGAAACAAAGTTACTAGATTTACTTCCATAAGTTAAAAAGCTGAACACTGAATTTAGATATTCATGTTTCATTCATAGATTCATATCTCCACACCAGTGAATGAATGACTGACTACATCTGGTCGAAAAAAATCTCATTTTGTTCTACGTATGTATGTAATTATATATATGAACTTCTGAAATCAGCTTCCAACCTGTCCAGGCAGGCAAGACCAGAATTTTAAGTCACTCTCTAGTCTGCATGTTTGTTAGGGTTTTTTTTAATTGTTATTTCACATTCCTGAAAACCTGAAAGTGGAAGCTATATTTGACTGGTGTGTCAGGAGTTCTCCACACAAAATGGATTTGCCTACAGAGTTAAATTAAGGCAGGACTGATTAAGGCAGAACCCTGGACGTGTGAAAGAAAAACTGAGAACTTTAAAAAGCAGATTTCCAGCTTTAGATTTAGTATTTCAATTTCTTCCAGCGTTTGCATAAACAAGTTTTTGAGACTGACTAAATGGAAGCCCTATCTCCGTGAAAGGTTCTCTGAAAGGTATGGAAATAAGCTAATAGAGAAAATAAAGAAAAAGAATACATTTTTCACTCAGAAAATAACCCATTCCCATTAAACAGGTGCTGCAATAGTCACTCATTTGCGTGAACCAATCCTCAAAATCCCAGCACCAAGAGCTCTGCAGCCGCCCAGTCTCGGGGGGTCCAACGGGAGTCCGTCCAAGGGGTCAAACTTTGGGGCTGGCAGAGTAACTTTTTTGGGAGCAGGGGCGAGGAAGCAGGCTGATGATCCGCGCCGCGCGGCGGGCTCCAGACGACACGCGTGCCAGGGTGTCCGTGCAGCTGGCACGACAGGTGACTGGGCGCCGCTTGGCAGACACCCCGCTGCCGACGGCCTCCCCGGGTCTGGCTGAGGGGGGCGGGGGAGGCCGACGGGAGCGCGCGAACCCCGTTCCCCGGCGGGGGCACCGCGGCTGGAGGGGTTTTCTGCCGCCGCCGTGAAATAAAATGGCTCCGAGCCAAACGCCTCCGGATCCCCCCCTCCCGGCGCTATCGCTCTTCCTCCCCCTCCTCCTCCTCCTCCTCCTCCTCCTGCCGTTCTCCGGCGCCCAAACAAAAGGCCGACACTGCACGGCGAGGCGGCAGCGCCCCGGCCCCGGCCCCGGCCCCCGCCCCTCCCGGCGCCGCCGCTCCTCGGCCGGGCCCGAGCCCGCGAGGCCGGAGCTCCGCGCCCCCACCCCGCGCCGCGCCGCGCCTCACCTCCCCGGGGCGGCGGCCTCGCCTCGTGTCGCGTCCTCGGTCCGCGCCGGCCGCAGCCACGGCCCCTCCGCCGCCTCCGCCGCCTCCGCCGCCTCCCCCGCCGCCTCCGCCGCCGCCGCCGCCGCCTCCCTCCCGAGTGTCTCCGGCGGAGTCTCCGCCTCCCTCCGCCTCCGGACCCTGACTGTGGCGTCACGTGGCCCGTCACATGACCCGCCCGCCCGCTCCGCCGGGGCCGCGCCCCCCCCTCCGGCCCGGAGCGCTCCTCGCCCGCCGCGCCGCCGCCCCCACGGACGCGAGGGTCGGCGGCCTCCGGGGTCACGCGGGGACAACGGCCCCCACTCCTCGGGGCGCCGAGACGCGCTGTGACGTCGCCGGTCCGCCGACCCGGAGCCGCGCGGCTACACCTCCCCCGCCCACCCCGGAGGGCGAGAGGGAACCCCGAGAAACTCCAAAAATGCGGTAGACGCGCACGCGACCGCGGCCCCGGACACCCTGGCCGCCGCCCCCCGGACACCCTGGCCGCCGCCCCCCCCCCCCGACACCCTGGCCGCCGCCCCCCCCCCCGGACACCCTGGCCGCCGCCCCCCCCCCACCCTGGCCGCCGCCCCCCCCCCCGGACACCCTGGCCGCCGCCCCCCCCCCCCGGACACCCTGGCCGCCCCCCGGACACCCTGGCCCCGCCCCCCCCCCGGACACCCTGGCCGCCGCCCCCCCCCCGACACCCTGGCCGCCGCCCCCCGGACACCCTGGCCGCCGCCCCCCCCCCCCCCCCCCCCCGGACACCCTGGCCGCCGCCGGCGGTCAGTGCCCAAGCCCAGGGAACGCAGCTTCATGGCCAACCCTTACTACAGACGTGCTTCCTCTCCCACCGCCTTCCCGGCCGGCCGCGTACACCGTGGACACTGTAAACACCAGCAGGGTGGGGGTGGGAGGCGAGCGCGGGGGCCTGCAAAACTCAGGACTGCTGGAAAAAGTGAAGATCCTATTTGTATGTGTGTGTGTGTGACATGGGTGTGGAGGAACGTGTGCATGTTGCCTGTGTAAAGTATCGTGTGCCGCGTATGGAAATGCATCTATATCATGTCTTATATAGGCAAATAAACAGTAGAAAAGTAAACGAATACCATTTGTGTCTGTTATATATGGATATATCATTCATGTCTGTAAGATATATAATTTATAGATGTGTTATATATGCAAATAAAGATAAATGTCATTTATGTGCATTATATGTGTGAATAGATAGATGTGTAAGTGAATATATCATTTACATATGTGTTATATGTATATCATTTATGTGTGTTATGTGTGGGTGTGTCATTTCTATGTATAATATATATGTAAATACACATATCCTTTATATGTGTTGTGCATGTGAATGGATATGTACCATTTGTATGTGTTATATATGTAAATAAATACATATCATTTATATGTGTAAGTAAATATATATCATTTATGTGTGTAATGTGTAAATATATGTCATTTATATGTAATGTGCAAATAAACATAAATGTAATTTATGTGTTATATGTGTAAATAGATATTTTGTAATGGTATGTAAATGAATATATCATTTACATGTGTTATATGTATAAAGAAATGTGTATCATTTATATGTCTTATATGTAGATATGTCTCATTCTATGTGTAATATATGTGTAGATACAAATATGTCATTTATAGGTGCTATGTATGTGAATGAATATGTATCATTTATATATGTGCTGCATATGTAAATAAATACATGTCATTTATATGTGTGTTGTGTATGTAAGTAGACATGTCATTTATGTGTGTAATGTGTAAATAAATATATATCATTTATATATTGTTATATCTGTAAGTAAATGTATATCATTTATTTCTGTATATTTGTAAATGAATATATATCATTTATATATTGTTATATATAAATCATTTATATGTGTTATATATGTAAATATATCATATGCATGTGATTGATATGTAAATAAACATCATTTATACATGTAAGTGGATATGTGTCATTTATATGTAATGTATGTAAATGTATCATGCATGTGTAGCATTGTGAATGTATGTCATATTTATGTGTATGATGTATGATATATGTATATATAAATATTCAGCTGGATAGTATAGTGAAAACAGATTAGGCCTCAATTCAAATGCTGTCTCAATGACTAAGTGTGTGACCCAGAGCAAATGACTCATTCATTTACCTTGTTTCCCTATCTGTAAAAGGGGTAATTGAGAAGATAAATGAGCTAATGCACTTGCAGTGGGTCCCTGGTCCCAAGACAGTGATATAAAAATATTAACTATTATTAGGCATTTCAGAAAAGTTTTCCTCTAAACAAATTCAGGAGAAATAATGTTGTTTCTCTTTTTATGGAAATTAAATGACCTAACTGTGATCCTTTAAGTTTCAGAACTGAGACTTGAACCCAGGTCTCTCCTGCTCTCTATTAAATGATATCACCTAAAAGCTAATCTTATAAACTCTCCTGATATCTCCTTAGTCAAATGATGGAAATGAACACTATCATCTTTAAACTCTGAATCTCATTAGCTAGATGATGGAAATGAATGCCATCATCTTTAAAACTGGAAGGCACCAGGACCAGCACCACCAGCAACTTGCACCATATATCCAGTACATGAAAACAGTGAGTCATTTGTTGATGATCTCAAAAACAATACTACTTTTGTATAGGGGGAAAGGGAGAGAATTAGAAAGGAAATGTGTAATGAATTTTCACTTTTAAGGGGGAAAATAACTGCTTTTGTTCTATGAAGGAGGCAGAATTTGAGTTTAGAGAAAATCTCCCTAGAGATAAAATAACAAGAGCTAGCAGATTGGGTAAAGACAGATCCTTAGTCTATATTTTAATAACAGGATAAACCCACCAATTCTATATTGAAGGAGTACTCCATTATCTTCAAAATTTCCTGCCCCACTAGGGTATTCTGATGAGATTAACTACAGAGAAAAATCCCCACAAGAACAAATCTGATTTTTGGCAATTCCTGAAACCCCAAAGTTAACATGTTCTAATTCCAAGGTTAACATGTTCCCCCTGCCCCATCTTATTTGACATCATATCCCTATTATTCAACTTAATAAGAAAAATGACTGAGCAGTCTCATTTGATAGGCTCCTTTTGTCACCTAGAATGTTGTCCTGGGGTTTTGTAAAATCCCATATATCTCCTTTTGTTCCTTACCTACCTTTCCACCTGGCAACTACCCATCAGCAGATACTAATTAAACTTTTTGATCTTCTAGCCTTCTCTCTTGATTTATTAACCATAATGCAAAACTTTGGGAGAACTTGGGATCTCAACTCTCTTATTAAATGATGTACATATATTCTTAGGAGTGGCAGATACTAAGACTAAAGTATTTTATATTCTCCCAGGACAGTATATAAGAGAATTCAGAAATAAATAGGGGATACGTAAAAAAATAATAAGCTGTAACTTGAGGGTCTCCAAATGGTGCTGTGAACCCAAATGACTCAGGGTGATTATAGCCCCATAGCTTTCCTATCATTTTTACCATGTTCAAAGAAATAGCATTGATGACTGTAAGACAATGAACATGCATATAGCTTTAAAAAAAATTGAAAATGAAACCACGGGCATGAGTACAAGGATAGAATATATTTTCATTTGTGGCCGTAGCCTCTGTTTGCAAAACTTAATATGTTTCTGGATTTACTGGGAAGAGGACTGAAATCCATTCCAAATTGAAGACTTCTTTTCTCCTATACTATTATTCATTTGAGCAGGGTTTGTGTCCTTTACATTTCCCTAGCATGTCTGGGTCAAAGATCCTATAGTTAGGTGATTCAGTGTGTGACAGTTAAAGATAACAATGATTACGTGATAGTTGTACAGTGTAAAATTGTCAGCATTCATACTATTTATAGATGCTGGAGAAATAAAAAATTAGAAAGAAAATCCCAAAATATATTAAAAACTGATGTGAGGTCCTAAATAATATTAATTATGAATCCTGTGACTAGAACTATTTAATTTGCATTGCATATTTCAATTGGTCCATATTGTTAATGTTACATAATCATGCATATATTTACATTCCAGTGACCATATGGTACATACTCATAGCTTCAAAAAGTATAAATTCAAATAAATATGACACCATGGGGAATTCATTTTTTGTACTAATCAGAACCTTTTATATTATGCCTAGTTACCATCCAACAAAATAGCAAATACATATATATATATAACATTAAAAATGTCTTAACTTATAAGTTTTGATTCAAGTTTGTGTCTAATAAATACAGGCTATTTGACCTTCCCCTCAAGGCCCACAGGCAACTCTCTAAGGTAGTAATTTGTTGAAAAAATACTAATTTGTATTGATTTTGAGGAAGCTCCCTAGGTGAAATCACAGTCCTGGTATCAAAAAAATTTTTAATTACTAAAGTCTATACATGCATGATTAGTCTTAAAAGTTTCACAGTCATGTATTCATGTAGCATGATGCTCTACTCAAAATTTTAGGGGATATTAATTGACAATAGAAAATCATTTTCCTCTACAGTTTTCTCAGGCCAGTTGAGGTTGACCATTTCTTTGATATTGGACAAGATTCACAGTTGGAAATAGCATTGTTACAGATGCTCACTCAAATCTAAAAATGTGTACATTTTTACTGATTATAAGCTAATTTTCACTGATTATAAGCTCATTGGAATACTTTAACAGCTTCAGTGTAACAGCTTGCTCTTTTACTGTTAGATGGTTGGTGATTTTTTTTTCCCTTTTATGAGCTGCAAGAGGACATTTCAGGACACATGGGTAATATTCAGAAGACTGGTCCTCTGCATCAGTTTCTTAAAATAGATGCCAACCTAATTCCTAGAGTTTTTCTTGATTTGTCTAAGTGCATTTCCCTTTTGTGGTGCTCTGAGAAAAGGGTAACATCCACTGTCAAAATGTTAATTATGAAAGTATTTCACAAATAGTCCAGAAGGCTACAGAAATGCAAGACAGACTTCACAAAGAGTGAGTAAAGTAGAAAGAGCAGTAGTAGCCAGGATCTTTTTTTTTTAACCTACTCATACACTATTCTCTAGATTGACATCTGGAATCCCAAACATTTCCAGCAAATAGAGATTTCCTTCACAGCTAGAAGGAAAAAACACTTAAATGTTAAAAAGCAAGGAAGTCAGGTGCAAAGAATCCCAATCATGCAAAGTTCCATTAACTCAAATATATTATTTCTTTGGGGAGCTTTTGGTGACATGTATTTGAATAAGTAGTTTATCAACAAAATAACAGAATTAAAATTTCTTGATTCACATTTAGGTTAGGGTTTTGGGAAATACAAGATTAAGTTAGAATGGCAATACAAATGTTTATTTTTACGCATCTGATCAAGAAAGTAGGACTTTTTTTAAATCCCTAAGATTACAATTTGGGCTTCCTATGTTCTATAGAATACCATACCAAAAAAAAAAAGAATACCATACTAGTTTACTATAATGAGCATAATTTTAGTTCTCAATCAAAATACATCCAGGTTGTAAGTAACCCCTTCAATTACCAATAATGTTCAATGCTGTCCTCCAATCCAATACTATCTCTGCTGGAGGCTTAGAAGAATTTGCAGAAATAAGACACTTGAATTTACAAGAAATTGTCCTGTCCCTTGGCTCCATAGTATGAGTCATCAAAATGGTTTGTAGAAGTTGTACCGGGGGTGGAGAAGGGAAGGTATACATATGGTATATTGATGAAAATTTAGTAAAAGAGGTTAGACACCTAGTTTTAGTCAGATTTTTGTTCCTACAAATCCTTATGAAGACCATTATCATTGCTTATAAGAACTGAATGCTCTAAATGGACAACAGAGTCCTAGGTGTTCTGTCAGGCATAAAAACAAATATTGTACCATACTATATACCATTATTGTAGTACATATATATGTACTCTATTTTCCCATGTATAAGACACACCATTTTTTGAAAAATTTGGAGTCTAAAACCTGGGAGTATCTTTAACAACAGTTGTAGATCTTTTTACTTGCATTTTCCACTTTTTATTTTTTGATGTCTTTGCACTCATTATTTCACATTTATTACTAGTATCTTAGGTTATGTTTTGCCACATTCTGCCCAGAAATTGCTCAGAAAAGATTTTTGTCCAGTGCTGAATTCAAGTTCAAAGTGATCCAATTTGCAAAACTAAATGGAAACTGTGCTGCTGAATGTCAGTGTGGTCCTCCTCTAACTGAGAAAACAATCCAAGATTGCTTATGGGGAGAAACCCTCCTTGAAGACACCCCTGCAGGGGTGGCCAGGTGGCACAGTGGATAAAGCACTGGCCCTGGAGTCAGGAGTACCTGGGTTCAAATCCGGTCTCAGACACTTAATAATTACCTAGCTGTGTGACCTTGGGCAAGCCACTTAACCCCACTGCCTTGCAAAAACCTTAAAAAAAAAAAAAGAAAGAAAGAAAACACCCCTGCAGAAGAAGGCCATGAGAGGCAAGCCTGCCCTGATTGATAGAGGACATTGAAGATATAGATTGAAGAACAAAGGACCAATGATGGTTCACCATGAGGCCAGAAGAATTGCTGATGAAAAAGAAATTACTGATTTCAAAGGAGGACACAATTGGTGCTTCAAGTTCATGAAACAGAATGGACTAAGTGTGCATCCACACACCAGACTTGCCCAAAAGATGCCTGAAAGCTATGAGCAGAAGTTCTTTGAATTTCATGATGAATAAAACTTGAGTTCAATAACATATAATTTTTTTCAAATTTTGGGCCCCAAAGTTAAGGTGCTTCATATACATTGGGAAATATGGTATATATATTTATTTGTTTCCTTTCTGAAAGGACTTTTTATTAAAAAGATTTAATCAAACCCTGTTGCCCCACTTGCATATTGGTTTTTAGTTTCCCCATGTTCAAGGCACTTTTGGTTCACCATCCATTCAAAATCATGGCTCAAAAACTCCTATCAGTATACTTCTTTTACTCAACCAATTAGATAACACATTAGTTCAAAATAAAAGATATTTAACCAAACAACATAACTATAAATGACTAGAAAGATTTCTCTCTATATCAATAGTATATCTCTTACCAGCTACCAGTGGGAGAGGAGATTCACTCAGGGAATTTTGACTAGTAACACAAGTAACCAGGAAACATTCCTGCAGGGACTGAGAGAACATGGATTGTTAGACAATTTACAGTTCGACCAGTTTCCACCTTCAAAATTACTGATATCTTCCAGTGATGTCATCAGTTTAGAGCTGCTTTTTTTTTTCCTTTCAGTAAGCTTGGATGCTTTGTGGCTCTCTCTGCATGGTGTCTTTGCTCTTATTGCTCTGGATAAACTCCTATCTCTGGTGCTGCTGCTATTCTCTGTTGGCACTTTCGGGTCTTAACTGCCAAGTGTTTTCTTTGGGTCCTCTTCCACCATCAACTGGTCTTCTGCTAAATTGCAGCCTCTATAAAGAGTCACAGAAGAGGGCTCAGAGTCTTTAGCCATAGCCCCAGGGACTACAGAAACTAAACTGAGCCAACAAAACAAATAAAACAACACCTCTCAGGCTTAGATTATCTACCTTATGAACCTTTTTCGTGCTAGGGCTAAAGTGAGAAAGGATGGGAGCAAGAAATGAATTTCTTTTTGTCTACACTTTCTTAGATTTAAAGATTAGGTTTCATTTTCTTTTCCCTTCCATGAGAACAATGATGGTCCAGGGCAAGAAAATCATAGGGAATTGTCAAAGAAGATGAAGAGTAGCTGGTGATCTTTATCCTATAAATGCTTTCACTTCTGACATTTCCCTTCCTGTAGTCTGACTACTTGCTTTCTTTCATAGGATATTTTATCTCTTGCCTGTTGCCCATACAGTAGTTGTTCTCCATGCCAATGTCAAATCTGCCTCCTAGGACCCCCAGTCTGCTTCACAGCTTGGCTCAAGTGCCATTTCCTCTATGAGATTTTTCCTCACTTCCCTCTATTGCTGCTCTAGCTCTCAAGTGGCCTTGCGTTTTGGGGGGGTATATAACTTTATATGTATTTGTGTGCAAAAATTTGCTCATATATACATATATTTATCAATAAATATAAATATATATATATATATATATATATTCGTGTAATGTCTCTCTGATATAATCCTTGAGGAAAAGAACTGTTTCAGTTTTGTTTTATTCTGTTTTTCTTTTACCGATACCTTATACAGCAACTGGAATAGGGTACTTAATAAATGAGTGTTAGTTGATTGACTTATTCCCAAAATGCTAAAAGTTCTCAACATGTATAGTTTCTTGATGATAATATATCTTTTTTTAAATTATCTCATTGATTTTATCTTAAATTTATTTTTTTATTCTCATTTTGTACAAATGGTTTTTTACATTAATAAAATATTCTTGTTTACAAGTAAACAAAATACCCCTCCTCCCCCATGAATATAGATAGACTTGTTTGGGCCAAAAAAGTAAAGGGGAGAGGAAAAAAATTAAAATAAAAAAATAATAATAGTAATAATTGTAGGTATGGCCAGGTGGCGCAATGGATGAAGCCCCAGCCCTGGAGCCAGGAGCACCCGAGTCCACATCCAGCCTCATAAACCCAACAATCACCCAGCCGTGTGACATGCAAGCCACCCGATCCTCACTGCCCTGCAAAAACCAAAAAGAAAAAAGAAAAAAAAGACCCAAAATAAAATAAAATAGTAATAATAGTAGGGGTAGCTGGGTGGCAGACAGAGCATTGTCCCTTGAGCCAGGAGCACCTGGGTCCAAATACGGCCCCAGACACCCAAAGATCACCCCGCTATGTGGCCCCAGGCAGGCCATCCAGCCCTACTTGCCCTGCACCCTCCCCCAAATAATCATAACAAAAAAATGTGCTTGAGTCTTTGTTCCAACACCAACAACTCTGTCATGGGTGGATCTCATTCTTTATGATAAGTCCATCACAAAAGTTATTTCCATATTTTTCCACCATTGCCATTGCTGATCGCAACTCCCTCCTTTCTTATTTCTCCACTACCATGTACTCTATTTTCTCTCTCCTTTCACTATGACTCTGCTGTAGGGTCACTGAGTGGCATAGCAGACAGATCCCTGGTCCCAGGGCCAACAAGCCCTGAGCCCCCATACCACCCCTTAGGCCCAGAATCCACCTGGCCCTGTGGTCCTGGACAGGCCTTCCATTCCCAGACCCTTGCAAGAAGTAAGAAAGAAAATGTGTTATGTCTGACCACTCTCCCGCCATGGTCCATCCTCTCCTCCTTTATTCACATCCCCACCCCTTCCCCCTGCTCCCCCCCTCCTTCTTACTCCAGATGTCTATACCCCATTGAGTATATATGCTGTTTCCTCTCCTAGCCATCTCTGATGAGAGCAAAGTTTCCCTCATTCCCCCTTGCCTCCCCCCTTCCATATCATTGCAATAGCTCATTGTAATAAAAAAAATCTTATGTGAAATATCTTGGACTATTCCCCCTCTGCTTTTTCTTTCTCCCCTTCCATTTCCCTTTTTTTCTATCGACTCCATTTTTACACCATATTTTATCTTTGAATTCAGCTTTCTCCTGTACTTCAACGAAAAAAGCTCTCTCTACCTGCTCTATTAACTGAGAAGGTTCATATGAGTATTATTAGTGTCATTTTTCTATGCAGCAATACATGCAGCCCCCCTCTCCTCCAATCTCCGTGCTTCACCTGAGTCCTGTATCTGAAGATCAAAGCTTCTGTTCAGCTCTGGCCATTCCAAAAGGAACATTTGAAATTCCCCTGGTTCATTGAAAGTCCATCTTTTTCCCTGGAAGAGGACATTCAGCCTTGCTGGGTAGTTCATTCTTGGCTGCATTCTAAGCTCTTTTGCTTATATTGTATTCCAAGCCCTACAAGCTTCCAATGTAGCTGCTGCTAAGTCCTGTGTGATCCTGACTGTAGCTCCACGATATTTGAACTGTGTTCTTCTGGCTGCTTGTAATATTTTCTCTTTGACTTGGGAGTTCTGGAACTTGGCTATAATATTCCTAGGGGTTGGTTTTTTGGGATCTCTTTCTCTGGGGGATCGGTGGATTCTCTCCATTTCTATTTTGCCCTCTGCTTCTAGAATATCAGGGCAATTTTCCTGTAGTAATTCTTTGAAAATGATGTCAAGGCTCTTTTCCTGATCATGACTTTCAGGTATTCCAATAATTTTTAAATTATCTTTCCTAAGTCTGTTTTCCATATCAGTTGTTTTTTCAATGAGATATTTCACATTTTCTTCTAATTTTTCATTTTTTTGGTTTTGAAGTATTGATTCCTGATTTCTGGTAAATTCATCAATCTCCCTGAATTCTATTCTTTGTCTGAAGGATTTGTTCTCCTCAGAGAGTTATCTTATCTCTTTTTTGGCTTTTTAAAGCATTCTTCTCCTCAATAACTTTTTGAACTGTTCTATCCATTTGACCTAAGCTGGTTTTTAGCATGCTATTTTCTTCAGCATTTTTTTGGATTTCCTTGACTAAGCTGCTGACTTCATTTTCATGTTTTTCCTGCATCTCTCTCCTTTCTTTTCCCAGTTTTTCTTCCAACTCCCTCATTTGATTTTCAAAGTCTTTTTTGAGCTCTATCATAGCCTGAGCCCAATTTCTGTTTTTCTTGGAGTCTTTAGATGCAGAAGCTTGTGCTTCCTCATCTTCAGACTGAGTATTTTGGTCCTTCTTGGGCTCATTTGCAAAATATTTCTCAATAGTCTTCTTTTTGTTTCTCTGCTTGCTCATTTTCCCAGCCTGGGCCTGGTTTGGGGTGTTTCTTGAGCTTTTGGGACACTCCCACAAGGGTCTCAGTGTGTGTGGCTCTGTCCTCCCTCCTGGTCTGTGAATGACCATAAGCTCCCCCCTCTGCCAAGGGGCTGAGGTGAGGGGGGGGGGCTGCTGTTCTGTGGGGTGGGGCTAGACTGGGATCAGGATCTGAATGTGGTCAGAGCCCCTGAGTCCTGTTTCAGGGGCAGAGGACAGTGCTAGACAGTTTCTCTTCACTCCCTTCCCTCAGCTCAATGGGCTCATGCCCTGTGGGCTCCTGCTTTCCTGCTCCGCCTGTTTCTGTTTCCTGGATCAGGGCTGGGGAAAGAGGATGCTGCTTCCTGTGTGCCCTGAGGGCTGGGCTCCACATGCTGGCTCTGGCAGAGGTCCCCCGCTGTTCCCCCACTTTGTGCCAGGTGCTCCTCGGGGTGCAGCTCAGGAGACTCCCCCGCTGCTTTGAGCTGAGACTCCCAGCACCCTGGGGCTGCCTCCGGGAGGCTGAGGTTCTTTGGCTCTGGCGGGCCACCCCTCTGGCAGGCTGCCTCTCCAATCCCGGGGAGCAGAGCCTTTCTGCTCTTTTCCCGGTTACCTTGAGTAGGAGAACTGCCTCACTGGGTCCCTTTGTGGGTTCTGTCTCCAAAGTTTAGTTAGAGTCCTTAGCTGATGAATTTTATCAGAGAGCTCCTAAAACTCGATCCCTTCTTTTCGCCATCTTGGCTCCGCCCCCCCGATAATATATCTTTTATTATCATCCTATAATTTTCAGCCATATAGCATCATTAGGGGAATATTCTTGTTTAAAACATGAGATTTTTACATCAGGAAATAGGATTGCCCTGTTAACCAATCTAATCCACAATCCTCATAGTGCTATTCAAAACAAATAGATATAAATATTAATGTTGGAGAAATAGATTAGAACATATGCATATATAGACATATAAAACATACATGGACTAACTCAAGGGGCTGCCCATTCACCTATGGACCATAGTATAGAAATGAGACATGTTCACCTATTTGTTTTTTTCTGTATGGATAGTTAGGTTGATCTCTTTTGAGTAGATGCAAATGTACTTTATATATTATTTTAATATATATATATAAATTTAATACTGCTTATTAAGGCTAATATGATTACCTGCTGGGAACCAGGGAGACTCTTTGTATTTCCTACAATACCCAGCACTGCTCCCTAGGTGTTTAATCAATATGTTAAGTGAATGACTTCATGTAGTAGGTTTAGAATAATACTAGCATTATACCAACCTCTCTGGAAAAGAAAGAAATAGTATCTCAATGATATCCCACAGGACAGAACCAAAAGAAAAATCTTCAGTTCCCTTTACTGTACTATCAGAGTCTTATTGTCCTGAGCAAGTTATTTAACTGTTGTTTCTGGTGGTATGCATCTGTGAATGGAAATTATAATACTCAGAGTTTATATGATGCATTTATTCTGAGAACAATTGAATATAGATAAAAGGTTTTGAGGTCTTTGGGGGATATTCATAAAGGAAAGTATTTTGGCTTTTCATTTAGAAAACTAACCATACCTTTTGTGAATATTTAACTTTAATATATAGATTGAATAGCTTTGCTCATGAAAGCAAAATTATAAACTTTTTATTTAGGATAAGTGAAAGGTCATTTTATGGAAAGTCCCAAACTCAACATTTCAAAATAATTTTATTATAGAAAATGCTAACATTTATACCTTAACTGACAGTTGACTTATACATTACTTTCTTTCTTAAAAAACATTCATTAATATTTGGATTTTAAGTGCAGAATGTCACATTTTGTATTCATTGGTATACAGGTCAATTTTTATTTAAACATTTTTATTTTTGTTATAATGTCAATTACTATAAGGAGATTATAAAAATGATATGACATAAAATGTATTATTAAGACATAAAATAATGTTCATTAATGTTTGAATTTTTAACCATCTCTCAAAAGAACTTATAAGCAGTCATTTTAAGTATTTTTAAAATTAAAAGAAATCCATTTTTTTCTACCTACCATACTCCACTTCTTTCAAAAAAATCCTTACATCAAATATGCATAATGAAATAAAGCCAGTTAGCGGTGTTCAAAAAATGTTTATTCTACATCTTAAATCTTTCAAAAGGTAGACAACATGTTTTATCATCATTCTATGATTTGCAACCATACAGCATCATTAGGAAGATATTGTTAAAAACATAAGGTTTTGCATCAAGAAATAGTTTGGGATTGTCAGAACTTCTAGACTATTCACAAATTCAATCTGGATCTCTCTTGCCTTTCTACCAAAATTTTTGGTCCACAATATCAATGTATAGTGAGAAAGAGAAAGAGACAAGAGAGAGAGACAGAGATAGAGAGAACTCTGTAATCTGAGAAAGATGGACAAACTCAATGGGCTGCCCATCCAACTACATATCCTAGTGTAGAAAAATGGTATTTTTCACCCTTTTTTTCTCTGAGTGAATAGTTAAGTTGATCTCTTTTGAGTAGTTGTCAATTTATATATCATTTTTAAAAAATAAAGTTTAATAATACTTTTTAAGCTATTATGTTTAGTTGCACCAATATTTTTCTAATAAACATATGGAGTAAAAAATTCATGGCTATAAATTAGATTTCAGATCAAAATGCATACCCTATTGCTTTGACTATATAACCAAGTTGGTTCCCTTGGTAGAAGCCTATTCTAATTACAGAAAAAATACCCTAGAGAAAATAATTTGTCTTTGGAGTTCCAGGTTATAACTTGATCATATATGTAGTAATATAGCAATATATGTGTCACTTGAGATGAAATGATAAATCTATGGGCTTCATTTAATACTACTTTTATGAAAAGACTAGGTCTCATATGAGAAATTTGGGAGGTAAAAAGGAGGAGATATATTGTGGTTCACTTTCACCACAGGAGAACTTAGTAAAAATGATTTAATACCTTAGTTTTATTTAATTTAGAATCTGGTAAGGTGATGATGTTAGAGTTAGCTTTAGAAAAGTGATCTATCATGAGTTTAAAAATTATAATCCAAAGGCAAAAACAGTTATCCTAGTACTTATTCTGCTAAAACAACCATACCAAATAGAATCATAAAGATGGAAGGGTCATTTGGGAATAACCTAATCTAGCACTTGTTTTTGAGAGGAAAAAAAATGGGTCCAATGCCTTGCTTTGGGTCACACATTAACTGAGTCAGGAAGAAAATCCAAATATCCAAAAATCCAAGGTCATTATTTTTTCTGCTACAAGACACCAATATGGTAAAACAAAAGAATTATCCTTTTTAAATTTCATACTCTTTTAGCCGATTAGCAAAGTGTATAGATTTACCCTAAAAGTTGTGAGCCTTTTCTCTCCTTACCACACCCTTTGAATAGAAATGGTATAAAAAGAACTAGAATGGTTGCCTAGCAACTTCAAAATACTGAGCTGTGTTCCCTATTATTGTCTAGATATTCAAAATTTAGCACAATTATTGAACAACTTGTAAAAAATAAGGGCAGCTATATAGCAAGTGGGTAGAGTGCCAAGCCTCAAGTTTGAAATAGTCATCTTTTTTTAGTTCAAATCTGGCCTCAGACACTTCCTAACTGTGTAACTCTGGGCAAATCACTTAACTTTGTTTGCCTCAGTTTCTCATTTGTTAAATAAGTTGGAGAAAGAAATGGTAAATCACTCCAGTATCTTTGTCAAGAAAATTCCAAATGCAACCCCAAAGATCGACACAACTTAAAAATGACTGAACCACAAGAATATAAACATTAAGAACAAGTAGAGAAAATATGCTATATGAAAGAAAAAACCTGGTCTGGGACTTAGGAGACAGGTTATAGTCCTGATTCTGCCACTAACTAGTTATATGATCATAAATCAATCATTTCACTTAAGGGCTTCTGTTTCCTCTTCAGTAAAATGAGGATAATGGACTAGTTAATCTCTAAGATCTTTTCCTGCAGTGATATTCTATAGCTCTAAGATTGTTCACATTCAAAACATTAACACAATGGAAATTACTGTAGGAATGAAATTATATCTGAAAAAGCAAAACTAATCCCTCTTTTTACATCTATGGAAAAATTACATTATGGCATAGATAAAAGTCAGGAGCAGACATTGAGGGACTTAAATTCTTTTCCACATAAAACCTCTTATCATCAAGGGGACTGATGAGAAATGTAGCATTTCCCAGCAGGAAAGAGGCACTAAATGTACACTGAAGGTAGATGCCTTAAAGGACTAAGGAGCAGGGAAGGAGAAAGCAATTACTCCTAGGAACTTAGGTTCCCCAGGGTGCTGTGAAATGAAGCAACTGGTGACTTGCTGATTGCAAAGGAAGGGCACTACTACATCAAATTGAATACAATCAAGAGCGGTTGGAGTCTTGCCTAGCTTACTGACCTGCTTAAGGGGTGATCTTCCTAAAAGAAATTTGCTGGGTACTAAGACTTGGTGAATTTTCCCCCTTTCCTCTTCTTTCCCCTCCTTTCCCCCCTTTACTCTCTGGAAAAGTGATTTCACTTACCCTCAGAAGTTTCTTACTCTTTTCTATCTATTGTTCTATAAAGAGTTTTGTCTTCATTTGAAGAAAAACTGATTTTTATTTCATTCTGATCAAATGTTTGCTATAAATAAGTGTACCTCACAATAGGGAAGGACAAAGGGAAACCCTTGGACAAATGGCCTTATATATAACCATAAATCTACGTTGGATTTTCGTGTCTCTCTGGAGAGTCAGAAAAGGGCTCACCTGCTTGACCTATGACCTCAGAAAAAGCTTCTCTTGTGATAATTCAAATTCCTTTTAAAGGATTCTTGTGAGTAAAAGATAGAGTACAAAAAAAATGAGTGAATATTTGAGGCCCAAAACCCTTTGTGTAACCTTTTTTGGTTTTTTTAAAATTTATTTTATTTTATTTTTTTAAGGTTTTTACAAGGCAAATGGAGTTAAGTGGATTGCCCAAGGCCACACAGCTAGGTAATTATTAAGTGTCTGAGGTTGGATTTGAATTCAGGTCTTCCTGACTCCAGGGCTGGTGCTCTATCCACTGCGCCACCTAGCTGCCCCTTTATTTTATTTTTTTTAAGAAAGATTTTATTTATTTTGAATTTTACAATTTTCCCCCAACCTTGCTTCCCTCCCCCCACCCCCCACAGAAGGCAGTTTGTTAGTCTTTACATTGTTTTCCATTGATCTAAGTTGAATGTGATGAGAGAGAAATCATATCCTTAAGGAAGAAACATGAAGTATGAGATATAGCAGAATTACATAATAAGGTAACTTTTTTCAAAATTAAAGGTAATAATCTTTGGTCTTGTTCAAACTCCACAATTCTTTCTAAGGATACAGATGGCATTCTCTGTCGCAGATACCCCAAAATTGTTCCTGATTATTGCCCTGTTGGTATGAGTAAGTCCATTAAGGTTGATCATCACTCCCATGTTGCTGTTAGGGTGTGTAACCTTTTGTACATCAGCCTCAAAAGAAGGGGAAAAAAAGAAATGTGACTATCAGTGGCACTATCAGTGCCCAGATATTTCTTTTTATAAATTGGTTAAAAATACTCTCATTGCAATGTAAGCCAGTCAATTAACTATTAAGTTTGAACTTCAACAAGTTAAATCAATATGCATTTATTAAGTATTTAGTATGTGCCAAGAAAACCCCTAAAGGGCATCAACAGAGTCAGATATGACAGAAAAATGACTAAATAACAACTACTGAAAATGTGCTAGACAGTGTCCTAAGCCAGGCATACAAATGCAAGCCAAAAGAAAAATATAGCCCCATGTCCTTAAGGAATTTACCTTGTAATGGCAAAAGGCAACACATAAAAGGAATTTGAAAAGCAATGGGATGAGAAGATTGGAGAAGGGAAGAAGATAAACTTAGGAGTAGAACTAGGTGAGAAATGAAAGAGAAAATAAACAAGGTTGGCCTGAGCATGTTCTCAAAATGGACATCAGAAAGAACTCACTAATGGGAAAAAGCAGGAACTGTCAGGAAAGGAAGATCCATCATTAGGAAATGGAAAAGAAGTTAGCAGTAGATATAGGGGAGGAGAAGGATTGAGGAAAGCAAATTTATTTGTTCCAGGGGATATTTTTCTAGGAGAAAAATATCTTTCATAGGAGCATTAAATTTCAAAATCCATACAGCTGCATCAGGAGCCTATCACACTTAATAGATCATACTTAATAGGGAAAAAAGGGAGGTCAAGCTCTGTACTACAGGTATTTTCCTGAAATTCCAGGGAATACGCTAAAATTTCTAACATTCTGGGTTGGAGTTCCCTCTACTGGTATTCCACATATATTACAGAATATTATTCAGATTTACCTGATGTGAAATTCACAATTTTTTTTACAAACAAGACTTAAACCTTTACTACTTTTTTCATTTTAAAAGTTCATGTTGGGGCGGCTAGGTGGCACAGTGAATAGAGCACTGGCCCTGGAGTCAGGAGTACCTGAGTTCAAATCCAACCTCAGACACTTAATAATTACCTATCTGTGTGGCCTTGGGCAAGCCACTTAACCCCATTGCCTTGCAAAAAAACTAAAAAAAAAAGTTCATGTCCCACCTTCCTTTTTACATTTCCCTTTTGCCTAATGTGCCCCCAGTGATACTCTATTTTTTAGATACTAGTGATTTATAGAAGCATAAAGCTAGAAATAACAAGAAGTAATAATGCAAATTGGTACATATATTCAGCTATAATTATTAAAATTGAAATAATTAAGAATATATTGATATGAATCTTCAAGCAATTTTTAAAAGCAATTGACTTTTGCTTTCAATCCTTCTCCACCTCCTTTTTATTTATTTCCTATAAATATTTCAAGGCTTGATTCAAATCAGAGCATAACTAGTTCATGATAGATGTACCCTGACATCTAGTGGAGGTCTCCCTCTCCAGAAGAGGTCATTTCCGCCATGCAATGGCCATTCTTCTTGAAATTTATTTCATTCCAACAAGTTTTTTTCTAAAGAACCTGCTATTAATCTAGGAATTGTGGTAGCAACCAGGGATGAAAATAGTACCGGTCTTCAAGAAATTTACATTCTACTATAAAGGGAAACAACAAATATACATAAAAATATAAATATATGCAAAATAAATTTAATGTAATTTCAGGAAAAAGACACTAGCAATTGAGGGAGTTTAAAAAAATAATAAACTTATGTAATTGCTAGAGTAAAATTAGGGATTTCAGGAATTGAAGGTGAGGAGGGAGAACATTCCCAATATGAGGAACTATCTTAGTAAACTGGTTTGCAAAACTAATAGACAAGTCTAAGGAAATATGGAAAGGGTAGAATCAAGAAAGAAGAGTAAGAGGGGGAAGCTAGATGGTACAACTAGATGGCTTCCCCTCTTACTCTTCTTTCTTGACTCTACCCTTTCTATATTTTCTTAGACTTGTCTAAGTTCTCCCTCCCTTGGATTCAGGTGGATGAGTGTTCGAAAGCAGCCTCAGACATTTGCCACATACTAGCTGTGTGACTGCAAGTCACTTAATCCTGATTGCCTCACAAACAAGTCTGTCTCCAGTTGTCCTGATTCATTTCTGGCCACTGGACCCAGATGACGCTGGAAGAAAAAGTGAGACTGGCAGCACCCACTCACTCAAATCTAATTCATGTGTATGGTCTTTGAAAATGAAGGACAGGGGCAGCTAGGTGGCGCAGTGGATAGAGCACCGGCCCTGGAGTCAGGAGTACCTGGGTTCAAATCTAACCTCAGACACTTAATAATGACCTAGCTGTGTGGCCTTGGGCAAGCCACTTAACCCCATTGCCTTGCAAAAACCTAAAAAAAAAAAAATGAAGGACAAACATTAAGAGAGATCAGTGCTATCTAGTTCCTCATGATATCTCCTCTACAATGATCTAGAAAATGCACCAGACCTAATTCTTTTTTTTTAACTTTTTTTGCAAGGCAATGGAGTTAAGTGGCTTGCCCAAGGCCACACAGCTAGATCATTATTAATTGTCTGAGGCCAGATTTGAACTCAGGTACTCCTGACTCCAGGGCCGGTGCTCTATCCACTGCGCCACCTAGCCGCACCACCAGACCTAATTCTGATTGAAAAAGATAAAAAGAAAATACATAGTCATTTTTCTAACCCAGGGAGACTAAGGGAGACAGAAAAGTCTTCTGACTGTGTGAATGGGGTCTGGCTAGAAGTATACATGAAGGGGAAGTATTTTAGCACCCAGGGACTGAAAGATCACAGAAATGGTACAGCAGTTCAGAAAAAGATAAGAAGAGATCCCTTGAACTAGATCAGGGTACTATGTATGTAGCATCTCTGTTTAATCATTCTGGGGTCATGGATCCAGGTTGTAAAGGAATGGTTATAAGCAGGAACCCTAGTCATGTATTGAACAAGTAACAAGTTTTCAAAGTGAAATGTAGTTATGTAACTCTGCTACTGTTCCCAGAAGCATAGAGGCAACTCATTTCTAGTCTCCAACCTCACATGCAAGCTTGCATTGCAATAGGGCAGAATCTCAGACCAATGGCACCTTCAATGCAATTGCTTGAACCTGCAGAGCCTCCCATCAATAGACCGTCAACAGTCAAATGACCCTCAATCAGGGACAAGTCCACAGATTTCATCTCAGGTCAAGAACTTATAGAGCCTAGACTAGGAGAGTAGTGAGCAGAATTGGATCATATCACTTTGGGACCTCTGAAAGTGTACAAATTCCCAGCCTAACCTATTAAAAGACCAAATGGAAATAGAAGGATAGAAGCTCATCCTCCCCAAGAAATGTTTCAGAGCCCAGTTCTGATATCAAGTTTAAAGTCAAGAACAGGCTGGAAGAAGGAATAAACAAAAAAAGAAACATTATAAAGAATGATTATAGAATTATATATTAGGATTATATATTAGATTATATATTAGAAAATATATTATATATAGATTATATTATATATAGATTATATATTAGAAAATCTCACAGAATTAACCAACAAAAAGAAAATGACTCTAAAATATTTACAAATAAGGCCTCAACAAAAAAATCCAGCTTGGACATAAATTCAACAAGAATTATAGAAGAGGTAAAGCAAATTTTTATTTTTAAAAAAAAAAGAAAAAACTTAAAACCAGTTGAAAGCAGTAAAGAAAGAAATGGAAAAAGAAGCAAGAGCTATGAAAGATATGGAAAGAGATTTAATAGCTTAGAAAACTTATGAAAGAATGTCATTGAAAATTAGAATTGACCAAATGGAAGTTAATGATTCCCTGAGACTTTACGAAATAATAAAATAGAGTCAAAAGAATGAAAAAATAGAAAAAAAATATAAACTATTCCATTGGAAAAACAGCTAACCTGAAACTTTGAGAAGAAATAATTTAAGAATCAATGAACTGAGGCAGCTAGGTGGTGCAGTGGATAGAATATCAGCCCTAGAGTCAGGCAAATGAGTTCAAATCCGACCTCAGACATTTAATGATTGCCTAGTTGTGTGACCTTGGGCAAGCCACCTTAACCTCATTGCCTTAAATAAATAAAAAAAATTTTTTTAAAGAATCAATGGGCTACCTGAAAACAATTTTAAAAAACCTAGACAATATTTCCAATAATTTTTTTTTTTTAGTTTTTGCAAGGCAATGGGGTTAAGTGGCTTGCCCAAGGCCACACAGCTAGGTAATTATTAAGTGTCTGAGGTCAAATTTGAACTCAGGTTGTCCTGACTCCAGGGCCAGTGCTCTATCCACTGCACCACCCAGCCACCCACTCCAATAAATCTTAAAGAAAATCACCTGATGTTTTAGAACAAGAAACAAAATGGACATTAGAAGAATCCAGCAGTCACTTCTGAAAGAAATCCCCAAGGGAAAAGTCCCAGGAAGATGACAGCCAAAATCATAGCTCTCCTGTCAAGGAAAATATTCTGTAAAGAATTTAAGTACAAAGGAATCATAATCAAGATCACATAAAATTTAGCAGCCACCACTATAAAGGATCTTTATAAAAATTTTAAACACAGCGATTGTCAGCCAGAATTTAGACGCAAGTCACCATATTGCCTCACAAATACTACAAATACTTAAAAAGAGCTATCCTAACTTCCTCTCAGCACTTCACCCCACAAACCTTTTCAGACTAATATAGCTTTTAAGAACCTAGTTTTGTAAAACTCTATACCATCATGAGACATTAAAATAGGATTTTAGTGGGATACTATAATTTATAATAAATGACAGAATGTGGTGGGGTTTCACTCTTGACAATTTTAATTTTTTCCACTCCCAAGTCTCTGTGAAACTTAATTTTTTTTCTCATGCTCCACCACCCTCCAAACCCTCAAAATAGATTTCTCCTCTTACTTCTACTTCCACAATAGATCTTTCTAGGATTTATTAACAAAAGGAAAAAAAGTATTGTTTCAAGAGTAGTTTGGGTTCAAATAGTAGATGGGTTTTTATGCCAAGCAGAAAGATTGGATTTAGTAAGCAATAGTGAATCATTGAAAGTTTTAAAGCAAAGAGGGACATGAAAGATCTCTGCATTGGAAGTCGTTGTCACAGTCAGCTGCTTTGGGATCATCTATAGAGCCCTTGATTGTATCTAAGGCCATAGAGAATTTTCTCTGGATGACCCCAGGACTACTCATATTTTTCATGTGAAAGAGTTGCTATGAGGAAATACATAGGAAGACTAATCATCAGGGAATCCCAGTGGTGTAGAAGGGCACAGGGGGAAAAAATTAATATTTTCTAACATTAAAGTTCCCCTCAGGGGATTATTAAGGGTCAGTGATTCGTGACAGGTTCATGAATTTTGAACTGGAAAGGACCTAGAGGTCATCTAAGCTAATATCTTCATTTCAGAAATGTGTAAATTGAAGCTCAGAGATGGAAAAGATACTTAACCAAGGTCACACACTGAGTAGCAGAGACAAAAATTTAAATCCAGGTCTTCTTACTTCATATCCAGCATTCTTCACATCACACCACATCACTCGTGATTTTTTTTTTTAGGTTTTTGCAAGGCAAATGGCGTTAAGTGGCTTGCCCAAGGCCACACAGCTAGGTAATTATTAAGTGTCTGAGACCAGATTTGAACCCAGGTACTCCTGACTCCAGGGCCGGTGCTTTATCCACTGTGCCACCTAGCCACCCCCATCACTCCTGATCTTAACTTATATAATTTGAGGGAGCATTCACATAATGACTAGAATCACCAAAGTTCAGAGTTGTAAGAAGTACACTTCATTGTGGGGGGAGGAGCCTCCAAATGCTAAAATACCTATCACTAAACAGAAATTTGAGCATGTGTCTCTCTTACTATGTGTGTTTACTTAACTTTGAATTATATACATTTACAACTGTACTAATAATATACACAACACAAAAAACACAATAGACATTTTTAAAAGGACAGAAAATTTTGAAAATATTTTATTTACTACCAGTAGAAAAAGTCGTTTTGCTTTCACTAATTTTTAAATGACAATGATGTCTTTCATAAGAGCAATGTGATTAAATATGTTTTTTTATAAATCATAGTTTAATACTATGTGATAGAAATTCAAAGATTTGACTCTAACTTCAGTTTATTTAGTTTTGGGGGTTTTTTGCAAAGCAATAGAGTTAAGTGACTTGTCCAAGGTCACACAGATAGAATTTATTAAGTATCTGAGGTCACATTTGAACTCAGGTCCTCCTGACTCCAGGGCTTGTGCTTTATCCACTACACCACTGCTGCCCCCCAGTTTATTTAGTTTTAATGGCTGTCATAACTAAAAAAAAAAATATGGATCAGCTATGTAACTCAGTGAATAGAGCACCGGCCCTAGAGTCAGGAGGACCTGAGCTCAAATCTGGTCTCAGATACTTAATAATTACTTAGCTGTGTGACCTTGGGCAAGTCACTTAACCCCATTTCCTTGCAAAAAAGAAAAGAAAAAGGTGTTATTTAAAAAAAAGAAGAGAGAAAAGAAAAGATGCCTTATAAAGACATAGAGATCCTAATGGAATAAGTGCATTATTGACTGTGCTCATAAAATTTATTATACTCTTTTTTTTAGTCCTACCAAACCAATTATGCCAAGGTTTTTGATGAAAGTCAGCTAGTGAACCTCTATTATCTCTCTCTGTAGTCAGTTTTTAAAAATTAAATGGAATGGGTTATATTTTCAAATTTTCAACAAATGGTTTCAAAACCCACTGAAACTCTTCATTTGGAAGATTTTTAAACAGGCTAGAAAATTCTGTTTCTAAGGGTTTTTTTTTTAATTTAAAAATAGATATGAGAGTTTTAAACAGGTTACATATTATTTTCAACCGCATAGGAAAAAAAAAAAGAATAAATATCCAGGAGGAAAAAATGGTTAACTATTTCAAATGCCACAGAGACATCAAGAATGAAGATTGAGCTAAAATTTGACAATTAAGAGACCATCAGTAACAGTAAAGGCAATAATTTCAGCTGAGTGAGAATTCAAAGATAAGAAGAAATTAAGAATTCAAGAATAAGACGAGATTGATAACCTGGAAGTTTGAAGAATGGTGACAAACTCAATAGGGAAATTCAGAAGAGGGATATGTCTGAGGAGAATGATAATAAAATGACATCCTCATTGCAAATTGTAATGTATCCATGGTTGCTTATCCTGTGTTACTTTCTCACTCACAAATGAAAAGTGCTACAGAATTTGGCAATGAGGGGCATCCATGGCAGCTAAAAGGTGATCTGCCTGCTTCTGGTGCTTGCTCCCTAGTAATAATAATAATAGTTAACATACATAAAACACTATGTGCTAGACATTATACTAAGTACTTTACAATTATCTCTTTTGAGTCTCACAACCATTCTCACTACCTGAGAGGTAGTTGCTCTTATTATCCTCATTCTACAGATAAGGAAACTGAGACAAATTGAGGTTAAGTGATTTTTCCAAGGTCACACAGGTAGTAAGTAAGTGTTTGGCTCAGTAGTGTAATGTGCCACCTAACTGCTGGTCCAGGTCAAGTTATAAATATTTGGAAAGATGCAAACCTGTACAGCCTGATGAGGAAGTTAAGTGGAGTTGGGGAGTATTGCGCTACAATAGGTTAAGAGAATGTTATAATTATGTTGAAGACAAGCACCCTCTGCCATTGTGGGATGAGGGGAGGGTAGAATTTAATCCATCTTTCCACCCTTTGATTCACTGATCACATTATCTTTGGGGTCAGATCCCAGTTTCCTTCATGTCAGATCAGTCCAAACTATGGAGACCATTGAAATAGAAGGTCCCTTTCAATTATAGTGCTGTAATTCTGAACTCAGAAATCTCCCCACTATTCTATTTCCCAAAAATGATCATTCAGTTTCTACCTTAAGTCCTCCAGAGAGGAGAAATTTACCCCCTCCAGAGGCTACTCATTCCAACACATGATATTATTTGTTAGTAATAATTAAGAAGTTTATTTGTATTTAATTAAACTGAATTGTGACTCTGAAACTTCCATTTATTATTTCTAGTACTTCCCTCTGGAACAAAACATGACAGCTCTTGAAATATTTAAAGACAGCTGCTACCATGTTTCTTCTAAGTCTTCTTCAAGCTAAACATCTCCAGTTCATTTCCTTCAGCTTCAACTTGTCCATGACTACTGATTCTGTACTCCTCTTTCTTCCTCATATAAAAATTAAAAGTGAGGGGGAGTTTATCTTTTTTTAGGTTTTTTGCAAAGCAATGGGGTTAAGTGGCCCAAGGACACACAGCTAGATAATTATTAAGTGTCTGATCTGGATTTGAACTCAGTTACTCCTGACCTACAGGGCCAGTGCTCTATCCACTGTGCCACCTAGCCACCCCCAATTTTTATCTTGAGGACAGCTGCCCTTGTGGCCTAGCAGGCTGGGCCTACTCTGGAACTGTCACCTCTTAAGAATTTGTTCTTTGAAAATTTCCTTATACCTTGCAGTAAAGGATAGGAGAAAGTCATTTTTCCTCTTTAGTCCCAACCAGCAGTATATAGTATGTGTGGCTAAAATTTAACCTCCTGCAAGAACCCTTTTACAGATCCTACTTAATACTAGTACTTTCCCTTCAATTCTCCCCAATTTATCCTGTATTGATACATACATATATATGTCTTAGACATATTAGCTTACATGTTCATGGACTCTCCCATTACTTTGAAATCCTTGATATCAGAAATTGGTTTTTTCCCTTTCTTTATAACCCAAGCACAGTGACTGGAGCATTGTAGGCACTTAATGATTTGACTTAGTGTGTTGATTATCATCAGTCTTCCTGGTCACTTTTTTTTTTAAGGTTTTCACGAGGCAAGTGGGGGTTAAGTGGCTTGCCCAAGGCCACACAGCTAGGTAATTATTAAGTATCTGAGGCTGGATTTGAACTCAGGTACTCCTGACTCCAGGGCTGGTGCTCTATCCACTGAGCCACGTAGCCGCACCCCTGGTCACTCTTAATTGAATTTGCTCCAATTTAATAATACCCTTTTTAAAATGTGATACCCAGAATTGAACACAATATTCTAAACATGTTCTGATCAAAGCAGGGGAAAGTAGGATTATATCTCCCTCTTCTGGATGCTGTGTTTTTATTTTTGTTGTTGAGAGTCATTTCAGTGGTGTCTAACTCATGACACTGGGGTTTTCCTGGTAAAGATACTGGAATAGCTTTTTATTTCCTTCTACAGTTAATTTTACAGATAAGGAAACTAAGGCAAACTGGGTTAAGTGACTTGCTCAGGATCATACAGCTAGTAAATGTCAAGTGACTAGATTTGAATTCATGAAGATGAGTCCGTCTGATTCAAAGCCCAGTGCTCTATCTACTGTGCCTCCTAGATGTAGTATTTTTATTAATATAGGCTAATATTTCAATTACTTTGTCTTGTGGCCATGTCACACTGCTGAATTATATAAGCTTACAACCCACTGAAATTCTCAAATCTTTTTTACATGTGAAAAGGATGTGTGTGGGTGCTAGATTTGTTTGACCCATGTAGGTTATGCATGCTC
Organism: Macrotis lagotis; assembly: GCF_037893015.1. Lineage (NCBI taxonomy): Eukaryota > Metazoa > Chordata > Mammalia > Peramelemorphia > Peramelidae > Macrotis > Macrotis lagotis. The sequence continues at coordinate 174,861,328 of NC_133662.1, read as the reverse complement.
ACATGGATTTGTCTAGTTATGGCAGAATCTCCTCCTCCCCCACTTTCTCCAAGACAGATTTTGAATTCTGCCAGGAGGGAAAGCAGGGTGCTAGAAGTTGACCACTTTGCTCTCTTCAAGGAAAGAGGTTATTGGGCTCGAATTCTATCTATCAGTTCCCTTAAATATTGTTAGTTTAGGAGAAATAATTTTTAGATTCAAGCTGTACTCTTGACTGCTATTCTAAGGAATGGGAAAAGAGGGCTCTAAGCTATACGTCCAAGTCTTGACTCCTTCCCACCAAATGTCAGTTCCACCATGAACGTGCATAGCAAGTAGAAAATAGAACCATTTATCCAAGTTAACAGCAAAACAGAAATCAGAGAAAGTATACACAGGAGAATATATAACAGGCAATTTGCAAATTTATGAGCTCTCCCATTGGGAACAAGATAACTTTAGTTCATCCAAGAAAGAGATATTCAGATCTTGTCCAAAGAGAAATTTCCCAAAGTCTCTAATACAGCAAACTAGAAATAGGGACATGAAAGAGATCACTAGCAACCTTATGTAATGACTTTATCCCAGTCTTTTTCCCTTCATGGATCTTAACAAAAGTTTAAATCCTCTTTTGACACTGAAAACCAAAATAGTTGAATCTCTCATCTCTAGCTCTCACCAACACCAACAACACATAAACATGTGTATATATATATATATATATATATATATAGAGAGAGAGAGAGAGAGAGAGAGAGAGAGAGAATCAATTTCTACCAATGAAAAGAGAGTCCAGCACAATTAACCCTTTGAACTAAGTATTATCATGAACTTATTTCATGAACACAAATTTATTTTACACTATGTTGGACTTTAAGTTTATTCCTATTAAATTCCATCTTTGATTCAGCCCATCATTCTAGCTTTTCAAGAATTTTTTGAATCATGATTTTGTCATTTAATATAATAGGTATCCCTCTTATAACATATATAACACACACATATATGTGTGTGTGTGTGTGTGTGTGTATATATATATATATATATATATATATATATATATATATAAAACAAAAAAGTATAACATCTCTGCCTTCACCTAAACCATTTATAAAAATGTTGACCAGAATAGAGTCAACAATAGACATTTGAAGTACTTCATTAAAGAACTCCATTTAGGGTGAAACCAATTGATTAATCATTATTTTAGGAGTCCTTTCAAATAGTTTTAAATTCACCTAACTCTACAATCATCTGTCCCATACCTATCTACCATTGGAACAAGAAAGTCATGAAAGATTTAGTCATATATTTAGTTTGAAATCTAGCTATATTATTTCTTTAGCATTTCCCAAATATGAAAGAAAGAAAGAAAGAAAGAAAGAAAGAAAGAAAGAAAGAAAGAAAGAAAGAAAGGAAGGAAGGAAGGAAGGAAGGAAGGAAGGAAGGAAGGAAGGAAGAAAGGAAGAAAGAAAGAGAAAAGAAGGAAGGAAGAAGGAAAGAAACAAAGAAAAAGATGAGATTACTCTGGCATTACTTGTTTTTGAGGAATCCATGGTGGCTCTCACTGCTCCTTTTAGTATTTACAAACCAAACATTTGGCAATAAAATCTAGAGTATTTCCTGCTATCAAAGTGAAACTCATTAATCTATATAATCATATTCTTTATGGATTTATTTTTTAAATTTTTTATTTATTTAAGGCAATGGTGGTAAGTGACTTGCCCAAGGACACACAGTTAGACAATTATTAAGTGTCTGAGGCTGGATTTGAACTCAGGTCCTCCAGACTCCAGGGCTGATGCTCTATCCATTATGCTGCCTACAATAATATTCTTTGCCCCCTATCTTTTTTAAATTTCATTTTATCTTTTTTTGTTACATTTCAAATTCTGAACTACTCCGTACTAGAGATAGCTACCATTTGAAATAAGTTTATAAATATGTATAAAACTATAATAAGCATATTTTTATTTATCGGATCTTTCTCTAAAGGTAGCTAGTATCTTCCTTCAAGGATCCTTTGAAGTTGATTTGAGTATTTAACATACTCAGAATAATTTAGTTGTTCACAATTATTCTTTTTTTCCCCCTTTTCTAAATTGTCTTTATTGTTATTTTCAGCACCACCATCATCACACAAGTGTGTTATACCTTTATTTCTTCTTATTATTTGAAATATCTTGGCCTATCCCCCCCTCTCCTTTTTCTTTCTCCCATTACATTTCCCTTTTTTTTCCTACTGACTCCATTTTTACACCATATTTTATCTTTGAATTCAGCTTTCTCCTGTGCTTCAACTATAAAAGCTCCCTCTACCTGCTCTGTTAACTGAGAAGGTTCATATGAGTATTATCAGTGTCATTTTTCTATGCAGGAATACATGCAGTTCATCCTCATTAAGTCCCTCATATTTCCCCCCTCTCCTCCAGTCTCCGTGCTTCACCTGAGTCCTGTATCTGAAGATCAAACCTTCTGTTCAGCTCTGGCCATTCCAAAAGGAACATTTGAAATTCCCCTGGTTCATTGAAAGTCCATATTTTTCCCTCGAAGAGGACATTCAGCGTTGCTGGGTAGTTCATTCTTGGCTGCATTCTAAGCTGTTTTGCCTTCTGGTATGTTATATTCCAAGCCCTCCGAGCTTCCAATGTAGTTGCTGCTAAGTCCTGTGTGATACTGACTACAGCTCCAGGATATTTGAACTGTGTCCTTCTGGATGCTTGTAATATTTTCTCTTTGACTTGGGAGTTCTGGAACTTGGCTATAATATTCCTAGGGGTTGGTTTTTTGGGATCTCTTTCTCTGGGGGATCGGTGGATTCTCTCCATTTCTATTTTGCCCTCTGCTTCTAGAATATCAGGGCAATTTTCCTGTAGTAATTCTTTGAAAATGATGTCAAGGCTCTTTTCCTGATCATGACTTTCAGGTATTCCAATAATTTTTAAATTATCTTTCCTAAGTCTGTTTTCCATATCAGTTGTTTTTTCAATGAGATATTTCACATTTTCTTCTAATTTTTTCAATTTTTTGGTTTTGAGGTATTGATTCCTGATTTCTGGTAAATTCATCAATCTCCCTGAATTCTATTCTTTGTCTGAAGGATTTGTTCTCCTCAGAGAGTTTTCTTATCTCTTTTTCCATCTGGCCAATTTTGCTTTTTAAAGCATTCTTCTCCACAATAACTTTTTGAACTGTTTTATCCATTTGACCTAAGCTGGTTTTTAGCATGCTATTTTCTTCAGCATTTTTTTGGATTTCCTTGACTAAGCTGCTGACTTCATTTTCATGTTTTTCCTGCATCTCTCTCCTTTCTTTTCCCAGTTTTTCTTCCAACTCCCTCATTTGATTTTCAAAGTCTTTTTTGAGCTCTGTCATAGCCTGAGCCCAATTTCTGTTTTTCTTGGAGTCTTTAGATGCAGAAGCTTGTGCTTCCTCATCTTCAGACTGAGTATTTTGATCCTTCTTGGGCTCATATGCAAAATATTTCTCAATGGTCTTCCTCTTGTTTCTCTGCTTGCTCATTTTCCCAGCCGGGGCCTGATTTTGGGGTGCTTCCTGAGCTTTTGGGACACTCCCACAAGGGTCTCGGTGTGTGAGGCTCTGTCCTCCCTCCTGATCTGTGAATGACCATAAGCGCCCCCCTCTACCATGGGGCCGAGGTGGGGGGGCCCTGTTGTTCTATGAGGGGGCCTAGACTGGGATCAGGTCAGAACCCCAGAGTCCTGTTCCAGGGGCAGAGGACAGAGCTCTGCAGTCTCTCTTCACTCCCCTCCCTCAGCTCAATGGGCTCATGCCCTGGGGGCTCCTGCTGCTTCTGTTTCCGGATCAGGGCTGCTGGTTGCGTGACCTGAGGGCAGGGCTCCACGTGCTCACTCTGGCAGAGGTCCCCCGCACTGTTCCCCCACTTTGTGCCTGGTGCTCCCCGGGGTGCAGCTCAGGAGACTCCCCCACTGCTGTGAGCTGAGGCTCCCAGCACCCTGGGGCTGCCTCCAGGAGGCTGAAGTTCTTTCGCTCTGGCAGGCCACCCCTCTAGCAGGCAGCCCCTCCAACCCAGGGGAGCAGAGCCTTTCTTCTCTTTTCCAGGTTACCTTGAGTAGGAGAACTGCCTCACTGGGTCCCTCTGTGAGTTCTGTCTCTCGAAAATTTAGTTGGAGTCCTTAGTTTCAAAGTTTTATCAGAGAGCGCCTAAGACTCAATCCCTTCTTGTTGCCATCTTGGCTCCGTCCCACACAATTATTCTTTGAATAATATTGCTGTTGAGATAGGCAGAACCAGAAAAACATTGTACACCCTAACAGCAACATGGGGGTGATGATCAAACTTGATGGACTTGCTCATCCCTTCAGTGTGGCAACCAGGGACAATTTTGGGCTATCTGCAATGGAGAGTACCATCTGTATCCAGAAAAAGAATTATGGACTTTGAACAAAGACCAAAGACTATTACCATCAAATTAGAAAAAAAAAGTTACATTATTATGTAATTTTACTATCTCATACTCATCAGAAGTGGCTCAGAGAGGAAATAGTTTACCCACTCAATAGGGTATAGAAATCTATCTTACTGTGGCAAAGAATTGGAAATTGAGGGGATGTCCATCAATCGGGGAATGGCTTAACAAATTGTGGTTTATGTATGTCATGGAACACTATTGTTCTATTAGAAACCAGAAGGGATGTGAATTCAGGGAAGACTGGAAGGATTTGCATGAACTGATGTTGAGCGAGATGAGCAGAACCAGAAGAACATTGTACATCTTAATAGCAACATAGGGGTGATGATCAACCTTGATGGACTTGTTCATAACAACAGGGCAACAATCAGGCACAATTATGGGGTATCTGCAATGGAGAATGTCATCTGTATCCAGAGAAATAATTGTGGAGTTTGAACAGAGACCAAAGACCATTACCTTTAATTTAAAAAAAAAAGTTATCTTATAATGTAATTCTGCTATATCTCATACCTTTTGTTTCTTCTTTAAGGATATGATTTCTCTCTCATCACATTCAACTTAGATCAATGCATACCATGGAAACAATGTAAAGACTAACTAACAGACTACCTTCTGTGGGAGGTGGGGGTAGGGAAGCAAGATTGGGGGGAAAATTGTAAAATTCAAAATAAATAAAATCTTTCAAATAAAAAAAGAAATTTATTTTACCCTAGAGGAAAGGGGAGGAGGGGGGGTGTAGATGATATAAGACAGGGAAGATCATGGGAGAGGGTAGTCAGATATAACATACTTTTGAGGAAGGAAAAAGGTGAAAGAAGAGAAAGAATAGAATAAATGGTGATGGGGAGGAATAGGATGGAGGGAAATACAGCTAGTGATAGCAACTGTAGGAAGAAATATTGAAAAATATTGAAAAACTGCCTGTTCATATCCTTGGAACAATTATCAATTGGGGAATGACTTATATTCATATAAAGTTGATGAAGTTCTCTATATATTTGAGATGTAAGACCTTTATCTAAGAAACTATGAAATTTTTTTCCAATTTTAGTTATATTGGTTTTATTTGTACAAAATCTTTTTAATTTAATGTAATCAAAATTATCCATTTTATATCTCACAATGCTCTCTATCTCTCATTTATTCATAAATTCTTCTCTTCACAAATCTGATATGTAATATGTAATATGTAATATGTTCCATGTTCCTCCAGTTTTCTTATGATATCCACCTTTATATCTAGGATATGTAGCTATCTTGACCTCATCTTGGTAAATGGTATAAGATATTTATTTAAACCCAACTTCTAGATTGCTTTTCAGTTTTTCCCAATAATTTTTAACCAAAGAATGTATACTTATCCCAAAAGTGTAAGTCTTTGCATTTGTCAAATATAAAAGTCTACTCTGAGGAGCGGCTAGGTGGCACAGTGGATAGAGCACCAGCCCTAGAGTCAGGAGTACCTGAGTTCAAATTCAACCTCAGACACTTAATAATTACCTACTTGTGTGGCCTTGGGCAAGCCACTTAACCCCATTTGCCTTGCAAAAATCTAAAAAAAAAATAAAAGTCTACTTTATCCCACAGATTTACTTTGGGTCTTCATCCCCCTTTTTGAAAAGGAAAAAAAAAAAAGGAAATATTCCTTTCTCCAGTTCTGAAGCATCTCTTCCATCATTCCCAAATTTGAAAAATCAGTGATGTTTTATATTTATGAGTTCTTTCTGTATTCCTTGATGTCTTTTTTTCTTAGTCTGATAAAGTGAATTTATTAAAAGCAGTTAAGAACTTTCATTTAGTCTTCTCATTTATCTTAGATTTTGATTTCCTGTTAACTGTTTTTTGTTTTCTTCTTTCTGTTATTAATACACACATACACACACACACAAAACATTTCACTCTTAAAATGCAAACTCTTCTGCCTGGCATTTAAAGTCCTCCATAATGTGCCTCCCATTTAGCATTTTATTGTTTTTTTTTTAATTTAAGGCAATGGGACCAAGTGACTTGCCCAAGGTCACAGAGCTAAGCAATTATTAAGTGTCTGAGGTCAGATTAGAACTTAGATCCTCCTGACTCTAGGTCCAGTGCTCTATCCACTGTGACACCTTGCTTCCCCCTGCCACTTACCTTTTTAAACATTTTATTTTATACTTCTTCAAGCACATATTCCAGTCAAACTGTATAGACCAATTCTGTACAGGATGTCTCCTCTGCCTGGAATTCACTTCCTTATCTCTGCCTCTTAGAATATCCAATTTTCTTAAAAGTTCAGCTTGAGTGACTATGTAAAGCTTTGATTGATTCGTCCTACTTATGAGAATTCCCTCCCTCCAATGTATTCTGTATTTACTTATCTGTGTACATGTAATATACCCTCAATAGTATGTAAGCTTTATGAAGTCACTGGCTCTTTCATTTGATCATTGCATCCTTCATCACTTAACTTATATTTGTTGAATTGAATTAAATAGAAAAAATAAATTCATTCTGCCTGCATTCTGACTTCCATTATAACTGTCCCATCCATGTCAGGTAGTAGTCTTATCCCTTCTTTAGTCTTTTTTCTTGCTACAAAATAATGTGTGTGTGTGTGTGTGTGTGTGTGTGTGTGTGTGTGTGTGTGTGTGTGTATGTGTATCTTTATTATTAGTTAAAGTTTCAACTCATTCTGAGCTTTGGAACTTCCTGACTGTTTTTTTTTTTTAGGCAATGGAGGGTAAGTGACCTGTCCAGAGTCATCCAGCTAGTCTGAAGTTGAATTTAAACTCAGGTCTTCTTTACTCCAGGAAAACCACCACCTACATGTCCCTTTCTAACTCTATTTGTACATGACTATGCCATTCTTTTATATTTATTATCAATGACTACCTTGATTTTCAAATCAAAGTTGGTCAATGAATTCCCTATGCATCCACATTTGTCTCTCTAGATAGATAGAACTCCCTTTTCTTTCCCTTGCATTCTTGTTACTGGAATTTATTAAGTGTATACCATTTTTCTTGAATAACTTTTTCTATAGAATTTGGGAAATCACCATTTTTTTTTCTCTGAATTTTTTGAAATCTTCTTTCCGCTGTGGTAGGTTAATTTCTATTGTTTTTGTTCTTGGGCAGTTGTGTATAACTCTATGTGTCCCCATTTGGGTATTTCTTGACAGAGATACTGGGGTGGTTTTCCATTTCTTTCTTTAGCTCATTTAAAGAGGAGGAAACTAAGGCAAACAGGGTTAAGTAGTTATTGATTATGTCTGTGATTATCTAAACTCACTTGGTATAATATATTTTTGGGAAAAATCCCTAAATAGAAATTAAGGGGTAAATTGATTAACACAAATTTAATAAAAGAGATAAAATAGCTATGAAGCTCTGTTCCAAAACAATTTGTTCAGAGAGTCCATCAAAATTTTAAATGAATTCCCTTTGGAAATAACATAAAATGATGACTTAAATGTTTTTTTTCACATTCAAAACAGATATTTCTGTGTCCTCTAAGTAAGACCTTGGACAATTTCCCTTGTAAAATAAATTTTCTTGATGCACTTAGCATTTTACAAAACACTGGATTTCCAGAAACACCCCTTGAAGAGCAATAATGAAACATATCTTCTTGGCAGAGAGGTGGAGGACCATAAGGATAGAATATTATATACACTGTCAGACTTAGTCTGTGTATGTGGGATTTTTGCTTATCTCTTTCTTTGTTACATGGGAGAGTTTAATTGGGAAATGATAGAAAAGTGATGTTTTCAGAAATAATTGTCATGTTAAAACAAAAGATATCAATAAAAAATGTTAACAATGTTATTAAAAATTCAAGTCAAAAGTCTTAGTGTCCTAGTTACTGCTCTGTGCAATACTGAGGTTTACTTGAACAGTTTCGACTTAAGCATTATCCCTAATAAGGCAATATTGTGAATTTTGCATAAATTCCTGACTTTTTAATTGCTTCTTATCAGTTCATTCAGGGGCGAGGGGAAGTTAGGATAAGAATATAGAAGGCAAGGAGAGGGATAAGTACTCGCTGTCAGAGGCGGTGAGATGGAAGAACTATAAAAGGTGATGAGATAGAAGGAAAAAGAACAATGTCAGATATAGCTGCTTTCAAGAAAAAGAAAAAGAAAGAAAGAAAGAAAGAAAGAAAGAAAGAAAGAAAGAAAGAAAGAAAGAAAGGAAGGAAGGAAGGAAGGAAGGAAGGAAGGAAGGAAGGAAGGAAGGAAGGAAGGGAAAGAAAGAAAGAAAAGAAAGAAAGAAAGGGAGGGAGAGAAAGAGAGAGAGGAAGGAAGATATAGAAAGAGAAAAAAGAAAGAGAAGGAAGGAAAAGAAAGGAAAGAAAGAAAGAAAAAGACAAAAAGGAATGAGAAAAGAAAGAGAAAAAAGATTAAGGAAGGAAGAAATAAATAGAAAGAGAGAAAGAAGAAGGAAGAAAGAAATAGAAAAAGAGAGAAAGAAAAAGGAAGGAAGGGGAAGGAAGTAGAGAAAGAAGGAAGAATTTCAAGGGCCTATATACCCCCTAAGCACAGTAAGGCAAAACAAATTCCCATTCTGGTCTTACTCAAAAATTTATTTCTAATTTCCGCATACTTCCTCAGTCTGTCCTAAGTAAGGTAGTATTCTTTTTTTTTAGATTTTTTTTTTGCAAGGCCATGGAGTTGAGTGACTTGCCCAAGGTCACATGGCTAGGTAATTATTAAAGCATCTGAGGCAGGATTTGAAATCAGGTCCTCCTGACTCCAAGGCCGTTGCTGTATTCACTGTGTGACCTAACTGCCCCTGTAGTATTCTTTTTTTAACAATCCTATGGGATCCTGGATGATCATTTAGTTGATCATAATTCTTAAGTCTTTCAGAATTGTTCATTATTCTAATGTTATAGTATAACTTATAGCATGAGTTTTTCTACCTCATTTTTTTCAATGTTCCCAGTGTCTGATGCCATATCCCAGAAGAGGTTTTCTAATTCTGTTCAATGAGTTTTCAACAATATAGATATTCAATCACGTAATTTCCCTTCTCCCTATCTCTCATCTCCTTCTGAAGACTTTTGTGAGGAATTTGATGTCCTTACTTATAGTTTTTATTACAAACTAAACAATCATCAACAAATATGAACATTTTCATCTTCAGAGAAGTCCAAGCAAAGGTTTATATATGCAATCAAGAATCTGTTACCTACAGTTTACTTTTATATATATGTATATATATATATATATATATATATATATATATATATATATATATATATATATATATATATATATATATATATATGTATGTATATATTACAACTTTTACCAGACTGTTTACTGCTACAGGAAATGAGGAAGGAAGAGAAGGTGGAAATATGATCCTGATTAGGTTCACTTCATTGTATCAGTTCATTCAAGAATTCCCAACTAAGGGGTCTATTATACCTTCAGGTGTGTTGAGATTCTAGGATCATTTTAGATCTTGATCACAGAAAGCTTGAAAAGCAAAAGCTCATAAAATAACTGTATCATTTTGCTTGCAAGAGAAGTTAAATGGGAATTTTCAACTCATAGACATAAGGGAATTCTTAACTCAGCAATATATCAGTCATTTTGCTTGCAAGAGAAGTTAAATGGGAATTTTCAACTCATAGACATAAGGAATTCTTAACTCAGTAATATATCAGTCTGTACAGTAAATTGACCTGTAAAACCATGTACTATTAAATGAATTGTTAATTCAATAATAAACAAACAAATGAATATATTATTACTAATGAAATAGAATATTTAAAATAGTTCTAATTATATAAAATACAAAATGAGTAATGGACCAATACCTTTTTACTTGGGCAGGTGGGTCTGCACAAACATGGCCACATGAACGTGTCAACTTTAAGCAGAAAGAAAAAAGAAAAAAAGAGATCCTCACCATTGTAGGTCTAAAAAAGGAGCTCTTATATATGTAGGCAGCACTAGGATGTCACGATTTTATTGGTCAGGAAGAAGTAGGAAGAAGAAAAGTTAAGAGAATAAATTCAGAGCCCTGCTTACTCTTTCACTCAAACCAGGTCACATGCTATAAATACCTCATATGCACCTACAAGTAGTACCATGCTTCCAACTGCAAATTTTTTCAGTAAAAAGGAGTCATTTTATAAGGGATAAAAATACAACCCAAAAGTCAATTCTTCAATTTACTCCACATGACTATTAGGGTTTCAGAGTATTATATCATTTGCCCTCCCCCCCGCCCCAGACTATCATGGAAAGTTACTCCTTCAATCCTTTGATTCCTTTGGAGAATAATCTTGTATTAGTGAGCTAGGTGGAAGAAGGGCAGCTTCTTCTACAACCCTAAGTTCTTTTCAAATGATTAGAAGTAATTCTATGGCAAAGTATTTCAAGGGATAGTATTTCAAGCTATAAAGTGTCAGATGTTAAATATGAAATTACTAAGAAGGGTAGGACTGGGAACACATTGTACTAAAAGAAAGGAACATTCCATTCCTCCCTAATCTTTTCAGTACATTTATACTACTCCACTTTATGTTCTGTTAAGTCAATCCACAAGAGAGTCGTGGTAATGTAGCCAAATATCTATTTTAAACATCTAGATAATGCCCACAGACCATGAGAATAAGATTTTTCTAAATTTAGAAATGTTTATTTCTTCGTATGGCCATTTAATATTATGGAGGTGTTTGGGGAGTTCAAAGAGGACTGGTACTTCTGGTGAGAGGGCTTGCTGAGATATTTTCAGGGCTGCTCATTTAATTTTGGTGTCTACCTATAATTCAACTCTCACCTGTAGCTCCAAGAAGTCATCGCATTGGCAGTAGTCACACCCTGTTAAACTGTCTTAGCAGAGAGGCTAAATGAATTGAAGGTAACTGAACTGAAGGCCTCAGATCCCACTGCTAGGAGGATGTCTATACCAAACACATGAAGATTTTCCACTAGGGGAATGGTAGATTAGAACAATTTATTCGAACAGGCAAGAAAGTGGCTGAAGCAAGCATTGTGGAGAGTGTAGAAGTTAAGACATCAAGGTCATTCACTGCAATTCCAGGTCATCACCTGTCATCTTGTCTTTTGTCTTGCCACTCACTCTGGAAGTGAGATGGAGGCAAACAACTTTGGGCAAATTCTGCCTCACACATCCAAATCACACATGAGTCAAGACATCATCCTGTGATGTCATTGGTGATTTTGAAAACTAAGGACAAACAACAACAACAATAAATAGTATAACATGGTATAATCATGCAATATACTCCTCTTTCAATAAATTCTATTTAAGTTTCTACTACCATCTACTACTAACATTAGTGTTAAGTGCCAAGGGAAAGGTCAGGAATTCAAAGGTAAAAAAGATCATCAGGTCCTGCTTTCCAAGATCTTGTATTCCAGGAGAGGGGAGATTAAATAGTTCATTTAACCCATAATCAAACTACTGGTGATGAACTTTTCCAAATTTTGTTAGGCTTCCTGTTACCAATCATATTAGAAGCATTTCTAACTTTGCAGGGCTTAAGACAGTTTGAGCTCTGTTAACAAAGGATCACCTCCTTGCTACAATGAGGGATCATCTGCCTTTACTTTTGGACTAAAATTCAGGGACCCTAATTTCCAGTCCTATATTTTGTCCCTAATTTGAACCAATTTTTGAGGAAGAAAGAATGCCACCAACTCCTCTATTTGTGCCCTTGGGTCCATTCTTTCCTTATATTTTCCTACAGATTACCCCATTGATCATTCTCTTCAAAATTTTCAAGATCTCTTTATCCAATTTTTTTTCTACCTACAAACATGCTTATTTTTCACTGATCCTTATTTAAAAAAAAAACTTTTTAAGGAATGGCTGAATAAATAGTGACATAAAGGTATAAAGGAATTTTATTGTGCTAAAAAAGATGAATATAATGAATTCAGAATAATACAGAAATTGACAATAATTGATGGAAAATGAAATCAGAAGAAAAATCTATGTGATCTCCCCTATAATAATATAAGAGGAAACAGCCTTGAAGAATGTTAGAACTCCAGTCATAGCAACAGCAAATTATCACTTCAAAAGAATGAAATATACCTTCTTCCTCTTGGCAGAAAAGAAATGGTAAAAATATAGAGAATGAAGAATGCATTCTCATTTGTGGTCCATGTGTTCAATGCTTAACAATAAATATTTGTTATAAAGGAGGATGACTTCTGGGGGTATCTAGAGAAAGGTGAGTTAGTATGTTGAAATAATAGACGTGAAAAAGAAGAGTATCCATAAATATTATTTAAATATACAGAAAATAGAACAGGAGACCCTGAAATTTCTTAGTACCTTATTAAATAATGTAATAATGTTTACCCTTCATTCTTGAAGAAGACCATGATGACATCAGGGAAGTGAAGCCATGACATGCATTGGATTTGAGTTAAGGGGTGCTGTGCTAAGTCACCAACCTCACTTTCGCTTCCAGAGTCATCTGGGTCCAGTGGTCAGATATGAATCAGGATATCTGGAAGTGGCCCTGGATGTGAGGCAATCATGGTTACGTGACTTGCCCAGGATCATACAGCTAGTTAGTGTCAAGTGTCTGAGGCCTCTTGAATCTAAGTCCAGTGCACTACCTATCTGTCCCACTAATATTACTTTTAAAATTGCAGGAGTTTAAAATAATAGTTTAAGCTTTTATACAATATTCTTCCCTGTTTTTGTATCCAAAAATATTTGTTTGTTGAAAACTAAATTTGTAATAATGGAAAAATTAAAAATCCTTCACTTGATATTACCATGTCCTCATTATTATCCTCTATTTCTCTTTTGTTAGCCATTCTCCTAGAAAAACCTATGTATACTTTTGCCTCCACTCTCTCACTTCTCACTCAACTTAAATATATATGTGTATGTATATGTAAATATATATGTATATGTATATATTTTTTAAAATCATCCTTTTCTCCTTCCTTCAATCTTTCTCCCAGTTGACAATGAAACAAAGCTAAAATCTCTGAGGTGAAGAATTGAGAGGTAAAGAACTTAGATTACAGAATGAGTATATATATATAATATATAATATATAACATATTATTTATATATACATATATATGTATCTATACAAACATATATTCTGTACAAATATATATCATATATATTTATAGAAATAAATGGGGGTGGCTAGCTGGCACAATGGATAGAATACTGGTCCTGGAGTCAGAAGTACCTAAGTTCAAATCTGGCCTCAGACACTTAATAATTACCTAGCTGTGTGGCCTTGGGCAAGCCACTTAACCCCACTGCCTTGCAAAAAAAAAAATCTAAAAAAAATATTTAATGAAGAAATAAATGGCAGTATAAACAAATATTTTTGTAAGTATATATAGAGACAGAGAAAAAGATTCCAAAGGTCATTACTTTGATCAGAGTTCCTAATTTTTTCAAAGTTGTTTTTTTTACCATATTGCTGTCACCATATAAATTGTTCTTCAGATTCGGTTCACTTCACTTTTCATCTGTTCATCAAAGTCTTCCTATGGTTCTAGGAAACCATTTCCATTATTTCTTACAGCACACAAATATTTCATCATATTTCTATATCTTAACTTGTTCAGTCATTTCCCAATTTATGACCAATATTTACTGGTGATTCAGATTCCCATTCTTTGCCATCTCAAAAAGTGCTATAAATATTTTTATGCATTCTTAGAGTTTGTTTTGCTTAACACTAATCCTCCCTTAAAATATCTTCTCACTAATTCCTCTTTCTCTCTTCTCCCATTACACTGTTAAAATGCCTGCATATTTTTCCCTTTCTTTGACCATTTCAGACAAGAGTGAGGTTCAAGTGTCATCTGCTCCCCCCCCCAATCCCTCCTTGTTTGAATAGAGCTCTGAGCTCTACTTAATACACCCTGATTATGTGGGATAATTTTTCCCAACCTTTCCCTTTTTCTTCATGTATTTCTCTCTCTCTCTCTCTCTCTCTCTCTCTCTCTCTCTCTCTCTCTCTCTCTCTCTCTCTCTCTCTCTCTCTCTCTCCCTCTCTCCCCCAGTTTAAAGATCATCAATATTTAATATGTAATATATTAGAAACACTTCAAGGCCACCCTCTATGATCCCTGAGGATAGGATTTGGTGGAGTCACACATTTATCATCTCTCTATTAGCCCTTTAAAATTTTTTACTTTTTTTTGTTTCTCCTGATTCCCATATCTAAACTTCAAAGTTTCTACAAGCACTGATCTTTTCATCAAGCCTGCTTAGAAGTCCTTTAATTAAAGTTCTGATATTCCCACTGCAGGATAATAATCAGATTTATTGGGTAAATTAATCTTGGCTATAAGTCTATATCCTTTGCCTTTAGAATGTAGCATTCCAAGCTTTCTACTCCTTGATACTGTGGCTGCAAAATTGCGTGAGCTCCTGGCTGTGGTCCCTTAACATTTGAATTCTTTCTTTCTGGCTGCTTTAAGTAATTTTTTTCTATGTCCTGGAAGTCTTGGATTTTAGCTATAATGCTCCTGGAATTTTTCATTTGGAAGATTTCTTCAGAAGCTGATTGGTTGGTTCTTTTTTTCACTTTTCCCTTTAATGCTAAGACTTCCAGGTAATTTTAAGATTTCTTCAAGCATCTTATTTGTTTTTCCATTTTCCAAGTCAATTGTTTCTTGCTATGAGATATCTTACACTTTTCTTTTTCTTTAGATATGACTTTGCTTTGATATTTCTCATTTTCTCATCAGATCTTTGACTTCTGATTGGTCCCTTCTTACTTTCAGGGAGCTTATTGCTTGTACAAGATTCTGTACCATTTGTGCCAAACTGTTAATTTACTCTTCAATTCTTTCTTCTACATCTCTGAATTAATTTCTAATTGCTAACTTTTAGCAGTCTAATTTCATTGGCAAAAGTACTTTTCAACTCAGTTGTAAAATCTTGCTTCATCTCTTCTGGGAATTCTGGTTAAATTTTTGCTCATTCTGTGTTTTGATTTAAGAATTTACTTATAGATATTTTGGGTGTGTCTTGAGCCTTTTTTATGGTGAGATCCTTTTTTTTTTGTTTGCTTAATCAAACCTATTTCTGCTTCAAACTTGATGCTAGGACTAGACTATGTGCATTTTTGGAGGAAAGTTGCAGGCTGTCCCTGTTACTGATTCCTTGTGAATGTCGTTCTAGGATCCCAGGAAAAGCTCAAGCTGGGAACCTTTAAGTTTTCAGTATTCCCGAAGTGGAATGATTCGCACAAAATCTTTTGCTCCACTAACCCCTCCTTATGAGTTCTGCACATTCCTGATCTGTCTTAGTAACAATCTGCTTTGCAGGGGTCCAGCCTCTGCAGGGTCCTTGGAACCTGACAGGAAGGATAGAGTTGGCCAAAGGAATTGAGTCAATGCAAGGGTTTGAAGGCAGAAGCAGGTTAACTGACTGCTGCTCAGATTTATTTTTATAGTCTCAGAATCATATAAGCATCAAGCAAGCAAGCTAAGATCATTTCCTTGGTTACAAAAATTTACAATTTTCATTATCAGTCATATATTTCATGTGGTTACAAGCTTGATCATGTAGTTCATATGGTTACAAGTTTGATTATCAAGCATGTAGTTAATAATTTTTATCCCTGCTCAGACCATGATGACCTCAACCTGTCTTCTACCTAGTTTGTTGCTGCATTGTAAAATTATTTTTTCATTTAAAGTTATTAATTAAGCAATTCATTTAATGGCATGTTTTTTATGTTTCTGTATATGTAATGTTTTTTTTGATATGCTCCCTTGACAACCTATAGTAAGGATAGTTGTGTTTGTCCACCCATCGGTTGACTCCTTCAATAAGCAATTTCCTTTCAGCCCTTGTTGGTAGAAACCACAGTTTCTGTGACTTTTTTATTCTTTCCCAATAAACTAAGGCTGTTAAAGTTCACATATCGGTCACCTATACTAACTGTTCTTACACCATCTTTATCATATATTCCTGTGTATGGTAAGGATGGACAAAACTGTTGATTTCCCAGGAATTCTACCAAACCCATCTTGTATCTGTTTTCCCTGTATATATTCTGACATCTCCTTGGAATTCCCAGTGTTGGGAATTTCATAATGTTGGAACCTTTTGTATGCCTTGGGGGGAGGTAGCCCTGTTAAATTTGGACAGAGTTCACAATCTGTTTTATTCAAGGAATTTCTCTGGAATCCTTCTTTTATAGTCATTCCACTATTAGGATGAGTAAGTTTTGCAATCAATATTAATCCTACAAATATTGGTATACATGGAATCCCTATACATATCGAAGAAGGAAATGTTGTTCCATCAGGTGGTGTGGCCACCTTGAGTCTCCTTGCCACGACTATGTCAAGCAGCTTAGAGACCCTGGCTTCCAACATTGCTTCTGTACCATTTTTGTACTCTCTCTCAAATACATACTTCTCCTGGTTATTTTTCTCTATACATTCTCCCAGTGATCTATAACCATTAGTTCAACTAACAGTCTATTCAAAAGACAAACATTTCCCACTTTTATCTTTCTCTTGAACTCCCCCTTCATATCTGAAATGCTAGAGTCATCTCTAAATGGATATCCTTTGGGCATCAAAACCAAAACTGACCTCTTCTTTCTACCTAAATCCATTCCTATTCTGCTTTATCATCATCTTTTCTCAATTAATGAAGTATATGTTATAGGAATTAACTTCACCTTTTTACTTTTACTCTCCCCCCCATATTCAATCAATTGATAGATTTTTGTCAATACTGGCTCCATAACATCTCTCTCATCAGGAACCTTTTCTCTGATTATATTGCAACTACCCAACTTAAGGCTCTGATCATCTCTTCACTAGAAATATAGTCCTAACTCCTACTAATCAGTCTCCCTTTATCCAAACATTCTACTCTCTAACCCATCTTCCACAGAGGTGCCAAATTGACATTCTTAAAGGACTGTCCTGATTACATCACTGCCCTAATCAAGAAGCTTCAGTGAATTCCTATTGTTTCTTGTATAAAATTCAAAATCCTTTGTTTGGAATTTGTCTTTCACAATCTGGTTCCAATCTATCTTTCTAAACTGATTAGGTAGTTCTTATGGTCCTGTACTCTATGTTCTAACCAGATTGACCTACTTTTCTATTCTCTTGAACAAAATTGCCCACAGGTCTAGAATGCTGTCTTCCTAAATAAGATCTTTTCAAAATACCTAGTTTCCTTTAGTTTTGCTTAAGTCTTTGCTGATTGCTATCCCTCTCCTGAGAAAAATTAATTTGTATTTGTATTGTATTTGTTTTCTTTGTATTTACATATCTGTGAACATGTTACATTCCTCCCCCTCTATCCCACTCACCTCCCCACATAGCAGAATGGAAATTCCTCAGGGTAAGGTAGAGATTTTTTGTCTTCTTTATCACCTATTTGTTAGTAAGGTGCCTGGCCCATAAAAAAAAAAATACTCTTGAATTGAAGTGAATCTAAGGCAAACTACCTGACTTCTCTGAGTCTTTTCCTTTATTTGTTAAATGAGACAGCCAAACTATCTCTAAAGTCCTTACATCTTTGTGAATCTGTTTTCCAATCTTTCTAGTATAACCAAGAGAGAATGAGATTTATAGAAAAAATGATAAGTACAATACTGGGAGAAATAGATGAAAAAGTTAACTTTAGTTTATACAGAAAAAATAAACAGAATGTGAGTGATGAGTGCAAGAAGGGGGGGGGGTCAAGTTGACTCAGACAGGAAGAGATAGGAGTAAAATTCAAGAAGTAATGTTTAGAAATATTCTAGTCAGTAGATAAAAGCTAATGAAGACCAGTTCTTAGGTTGAACATAGGTTGGAGTAGCTGTATCAGTAATCACACTTGCTTAATAGGTTCAATATATGATCAAGGAGGAGGGACATAGCAAAGGGAAATATGTGAGTGTGTTCCCCCTTTTTGGAACACCCATTCTTAAGAATGTAAATAAAAACTTTTCCTAGCTTCATCAGTGGTCTGAGTCTGAGGAGTTCTTGGTAAGATATTTTTCTTGGGGCAGCTAGGTGGTGCAGTAGATAGAGCACCAGCCCTGGAGTGAGGGAGGACCTGAGTTCAAATGAGACCTCAGACACTTAACAATTACCTAGCTGTGTTGTGGCACTTAACCCCATTGCCGTGGGGGGGGGGGGGGGGGGGGGGGGAGATATTTTTCTAATTCACAATACTACAAATGTGGAGCATTCTTTTCCATGGCTCTAACTGTTCCTGTAATGAGATACTGAGTCCACAAGAAGAAATAGAATGAAAAGAAATTTCTTAAATAACTTAACAGTGAAATCTCGACTTTTAAAAAAATAAAAAAAACACAGACATTCTTCAGACTACTTAAAGGATCCAAAATGAGATAACTACCATCAATAAATAGCATCAGCTACTGCTGGGGGAAATCAGTTATCTTCTAATTAGCAAGTTTTACCCAAATCAGGCTTCTTGCTGGGCATGCTCAGCACTTCTCTTGGCAGTTATTGCAAACAGCTGTGCTAGTGAAATAAACTACTGAAAAGCTGAAATGAAAAAAAAAACCACCACCTACATGCTCTCTCTATTACTCTAATGAAAAGAGTAGTGAATTCTAACTTAGAGGTGTAAAATTTCTGTAATTTTTTTTCTACTTTGGGAAAAAAAGGAAACTTTTTGGAAAACAAATATATGCAGTGACTTTAAGTGGCCTTTTATGGATTTATCTAAAAGACATTATCTGGGAAAAGTAATAGAAAAAGATAATAGATGGTCAGTAAGGCTGAACATGAAAAATACCTTAGAAGAATGTCAGGGCATAGTGGTGAGTTGCAAGATGTCCCCCCCAAAATTCAAGGACTTAGAATATTTTCAAATTCAGTGAAGGCATTTATTTGGGGGGAATCACATTCCCCAAAAGAGAGGGGAGACAGCAACTCAAGTGAGAGGGTGAACTTTTAAAGGATAGAGATGAGATAATCAGAGATCTGTAGCCTGGGGCAGAGGATAAGCTGTATAGTTCAGAGAGCAGAGACAAAGAAATTAAAGAGTTGAAGATGAGGGGCAGTAGCTCAAAGATTTAATTTTTTCAGACTAGGGCAGGGATTTATTGTTTTGTTTATAGGGTCTTGTCTTATGCCCAGGACCAGGGATTTACCAGTCCTTGCTAAGGGATAAGGTACTCCACTGAAGTTCATTGATTTCTGCCAGGAAGGCTTCCAGAGTAGAATAGATAACCTATGGAATTCAAATCCCACCTCAGACACTTCCTAGCTTTGTGACCCTGGACAAGTTTCAACCCTGTTTGTTTCAATTCCTTCACCTGTAAAATCAGTTGGAGAAGGAAATGGCAAAAACCATTCTGTATCTTTCCCAAGAAAACCCCATATGGGGTCATAAAGGGTCAGATACAACTGAAATTAAACAGCATAAGAACATACTGCTTCACAATCTAATACCACCTTACCAATTTTCCAATTTTATTTATTATTCCTTACTATATTCAATGGAAAATATGGAAATGGATAATAAGAAAAAAATTAGAGCATAGATCCTGTATCTTTTTGATTCCATTCCTTTGTTTATACTGTTCATTCTCCTAATTCAAAAATATGAATCATCCTTTGGAATTCATATAGCTCAAATTTTATACTTCACTGAAATACTGAATATTATGAGTATCTCTGTGTCTATCATCTCTTTACTGGACTATAAACTTCAGGATGATAAGACAAGTTTTATCTAGTGAGAGAAATACCTTAAAGGAAAAAAATCAAGTTTCCAGGGTGACTGAAGTAATCAAAATTTAATACATTCCCGAAGGAAAGGTATATGTAATCAAAGATTACAGAAGCAAAAAAGCAAGCAACTTTTATCTCTGCCCTCAAAAAGCAAGATTACTCCCTCAGGTACCTTATTGAGATTATGTAAATCACAAATTCCCAGTCAGTCCTTATCCTGTATGTTACTCCCTGATATGTTCCCCACCCCATCTTAAATCACATTTGCAGGTAAATGAGCTTAAACTCTGGGGCTTAAAAGTTCATATGCATGAATTTATTAAGCATGTGCAAAGCAGTGAAGTCAAGTAACCCCTTTTCCTACATTTATCTACTTGACTAATTCATTTATCTACTTGTCTTCTTGGAATTTTTCAATCAGGATGTGAGTAGGTAGAGTAGCTACTTCTTTTGTATTTCACCAACTAACCATCTCCTCCTTCCATGGAAACACAAAGTATTTCATTTTTCGTATCCAGTACACCCTTTACCTTCACTCTCTGAAGAAGAAAGTAAGACTAATTTTGCAAAGCTCTGCTTCACTTAAATCCAATACATGTGCAACATCACTCTTGTGATGTCATTTGTCCCTTTTGAGAGAATAAAAAAAGAGTTCTGCATATGGAGAGAACTTCTAGAGCAATAGATGTGTGTCAAAACTTTATCACATATATTTCTTACATGGTTGTCTCACTACTAATATGGTCTAAGTGCTTAATTCTCCCAAGGATGCTTGTGTATTTGTGGGAAAGAGTGAACATGACAAACATAGCTATCTGAATGGAGTATTAGTAGTTGCCCTAATGGGGACTCAACCTGCCAATTCAAACAGAAGTTGAGAAATGTTGCTATTATTATTATTTCTTTTCCTCCTTTTTATTTTTTCAAAAAACTGATAATTTTTATTCTGTGCAGTTTTTTTGATTTCTTGAAATATAGCTCTGAAAAATTCAGGCTTTTTAAAAAAACCCATTGTGTTTTAAATAAAGCTTCTTGATTACACCTTTAAATCTAAATCTGTTTGTTGGTAGTTGGTTCTTGTCCTTTGTTATGGAAGAAGACCAAAATGACATCACTATGTTTGAGACAAATTACTGTGTGGCCAAGAATGCTCTACCACAGGTACAGGTAGTCCACTGGAATGGGCACTCTAAACTTAGATATGTCACATTTCCTTTGAGCTTCTTATAGTGTAGCCCCCTCACTGATGAGGGCATGCCATGCTGGGCAATCCTGTGCCAGTGTCTCCCATGCTGTACAATCAGTTTTAAAGTTCGTCAATGAGACCTTCAGGGTGTCTTCTTTTGAGTGCTTACCTTGTATGAGTTGTCCATAAAACAGTTTTTTTTGGCAAGTATACATCTAACAAAATGTCCAGCCCATTGTAGTTAAATAATCTGTAGTAATGTTGGAATGCTAGGTAGTTTAGCTCAAGAAAGGACCTCAGAGTATGGTATCCCTCCTGCTTGGTGGTCTTTGGAATCTTCCTGAGACAGTTTAAATGGAGGTGACTCAGTTTCTTGATATTGCGCTGGTAGACTGTCCAGGCACAGCATATAGCAAAGTGGCTCTGTAGACCATCAGTTTGGTAGTCAATCTAATGCCTTTTTTCTCCCATTTTCCTTTCGAGTCTGCCAAATACTGAGCTAGCTCTGGCAATTTGTGTGACATCCTCATTATCAATTTCTGCCTTCCTGGAAAGGACACTCACTGCCAAGGTAAGTGCACTTGTCTACAGTACTCTAAGCTTCTCCATTTGCTGTAATCAATGGTTCCACATATCAATGGAGTGGTGCTGGCTTGTGTTTTTCTAAGTGTTAATTGTTAGGCCAAAATTAGCACAAGTTAGCAGAGAATTGATCCATACTTTGTTGCATCTCAGCTCCAGAGGTTGCATTGAGTGCACATATCTGCAAACAGAAGATCCTACACCAATACTCCCTCCACTTTGATCCTGGCTTATAGCCTTTACAAGTTGAAGAATTTGCTATTGGTGCCATCACTGACCTTGAGGACATGTTTGTCCTCAGTGAATGCGTTTGAGAACATGGCTGAAAACACCATGCTAAAAAGTAAGGACACATCCTTGTTTCACTCCATTGGTGAGTGGGAAATCTCTAGAGCGTCATCCACTATCCAGAACCCGGGCATGCACACTGTCATGAAATTGATGTACAATACTGATGAACTTCTCTGGGAAACCAAATTTTGACATAATTTTCTGTAAACCCTCATGAGTGATGGTATCAAAGGCCTTGGTCAGATCTGTAAATGTTGTATTCGGATCTCTGTTCTGTTCCTGGCATTTTTCCTGGAATTGTTGGGCAGCAAACACTATATTAACTGTTCCTCTACACTTTCTGAAGCCATACTGGCTCTCAGAGAAATAACCATCTTCCAGGAGGATCAGCCTATTTGAGAAGGACTCTGGCAAGAATCTTACCAGCAATAAATAAAAGAAAAATTCCCCTGTTATTGTCACAGGACAATATATTCCCTTTACCTTTATAGAGATGCACAATGAAGGTATCCTTAAATTCTTGGGGGATGACCTCTTTGTGCCGTATAACCTGGAAAATTTCAGTCATTATTTGGATGAGCAATGGACCTCCCACCCTGTGGAGTTCAACTGGGATAGAATCAGCACCAGGTGTATTTAAAACTTCATCTTCAGTTGGAACTTCATCTAGGGACTGATTGACTTCAACTCAAGGTTGTCAAATCTGATATTCTTTAAATTGGAATTAAAATATTTCTGATCAAAAGTTGTCCTATAAGCCTGTATAAGAAATTAATATTCTTATATGAATAAGTTCCCTTGAGGCTGTATGAGAAAGTGTCTGGTCCATGAACTAACCTTCCCCCACCCCGGGAATATGTCCTATGTGATTGGATGCGGGTTCTTAAGAGTCCCAGGAACTAGCCATTCCTTGGAACATAAACAGTACTGGGAAGAACTGGCTATTCTCACGGTACTGACCTTGATAATGTTGTGTAAGGTGGCCCCATATGGCATCTCCCTAAAACCGTTACCCACTAACTTCCTGCACCTGTGTTAAGAATTCTGGGATCCCTCCAAGCCTTCTTTGTTCTCCTCTAATAAATATCCTGAGACTCCAAGCATTTACTGGAATCTCACCCATGGAGGAGATGTCCTGCCTGGGGTCTTTGATCTCCCATTCGGACCTCAAAGGTCGATGAAAACTGGGGTTCCCCGACCTAACATCTCGAGTGTTGGTGCTTCCCGAATTGGTGATGTTTTCTTACCCTTCTTTTCTATGTTGATTATAGTATTAATAATCCTTCGTCCTTTATGTATTATCTGCTGTATTGGATGCTATTGCAAGCAATCTATTCCTTGTATTGTATAATTAAAATACTTCCATTTTTAACTGAGGAACGAATCTGAACCTCATTAAAATCACAATACAAAGCCTCTAATTGAAGTCTGTAATTTTGTTTCTGCCCCTCTCAAGGTCTCTGTCTCTAGTTATAAGGGTTGCAAAGGATACTGTTGATAGGATCTACTTTGATAAGATAATAGATCTATGGAAATTTTGAAGTTACAAGTATAGAGTACTTCTTATGGTTACTTGTTATGCTAATTAAGAAAGAAAAAAAGGGGCAGCTAGGTTTTGCAGTGCATAGAGCCCTGGAGGAGGACCTGAGTTCAAATCTGAACTCAGACACTTAATAATTGCCTAGCTGTGTGACCTTGGGCAAGTCACTTAATCCCATTGCCTTAAATAAATAAAATAATAAAAAAATGTAAAATTGTTTTTTCTCATACAATTAATATGTTTGATATGAAAATTGCAATAGAAAAAATCTACAAATTTACTATCTTTTAAATTTTGTAATAGTGATGTAGAGAGTTATGGACATAGGGAATAATGTAATTGGAAACAAATTTTGTAATCTTTTACACTGTTAAATTCTGAGTGGGGAATAGGTAGGGGAAGTATCTGTCTAGTAAGGAAATCTGTGCCTGAGATGTAAATTGGCTCCTATTGTTTCACTGTTAAATGTATTAATTCCTGCAACCTCATCTCATTTCCAACCTCCCTGCCCCAATCTCCCCAGCTTTCGGCCTTTTATGAGATTTGAGTAAAGGGGGGGAGGGACTTCACCCTTTGGCCTTATTCTCCTGACCTATACCCAGGTAGTGGATTAAGTGT
Source organism: Macrotis lagotis (assembly GCF_037893015.1). Taxonomy (NCBI): domain Eukaryota; kingdom Metazoa; phylum Chordata; class Mammalia; order Peramelemorphia; family Peramelidae; genus Macrotis; species Macrotis lagotis. Next base: position 174,836,988 of record NC_133662.1, on the reverse strand, counting down.
GACCTGAAAACACACACATACACATACACACACACACACACACACACACACACACACACCCCTTAGCCTAACCTTTTGTTATTCACTCCTGCCCACAAAACACTTGCAGATCCTCCAGGAGAAGAAAGGCTTTTACTCTGTCAACTTTGCAGGTTTATATAATAAATCTCGAGTGTTGACACCAATCCTCCAGCAGCAATAGCAGTTATAAGCTACCAAGCTTTAAGCAACTTAACAGAAATAGCACTGATTTTACAATCAAAGGACTTGGACTTGGATTCAGTCACTGTTTGAACTTGGGCAAATCACTCCCAGACTCCATTTTCTCCTTCTATAAAGTAATAATACTTATAATAATACTCTTAACACTGTAAGGAATCAATTAATCCAACAATTATTTTTGTAATTTTACTACATTTTTTCCTAGCTGAGCAATCATAATTTAAATATAATTACAAGTAGATATAATTTTACTCTGAAATAACCAGTTTCATTCTATCTCTACTATATACAATGTACTGTCAGTTGACTCAGCTTGATCTTTCAAGGTGTTCTTAAATTCCAGTCTATTCTTAAGCTATATATCATATAGTTATTTTAATATATTTCTAGATTGGACATTTGAAAGTCCTAGATGTGTAAGTGTAAACTGCTCCAACCCCCCCAGTCCTGTCCCCATCAAATGCAATAATATTGTTAATACCACTTACATTTCTGCCTTTATTGCCAAGTGATTTTTCAGTAACATAAACTGATACAAAATTTTCTTACTTCTTAATTGTTTTCCACTCTAAATTTCTTTTTTTATTTCTAAGCAGAGAAAACAGTCTTAAAAGCGGCTGACTTTATCTGGATAGTAAAAAACATGTAACAAGATCATAATTCGGAGATAATTACTAAAAAATTGGATTTAAAATCTTCAGGGATGTCTGCAATTGAACTGGAAAGTTTTGAGTACAATTTCCTTGCATTTCCAATTATCTTAAATTCTCAAGCAGCTTTCTTAATTTGGAAGATCCCTTCACACTATAGTCTTCTTAACCAGAAAGATCCTTCCTTTTAGTAGTTCTTTTCTTTGATTGGTTATTTCCATATGGAGTATCCATTTTAAGGATTATTAACCCAATTAGAATGTATTTAAATTTTTTTTTGCTTTTTGCAAGGCAAAGGATGTTAAATAACTTGCCCAAGGTTACATTAGGTAATTATTAAGTGTCTAAAGCCGAATTTGAACTCAGGTCCTCTTGAATCCAGAGCAGGTGCTCTATCCACTGTGCCACCTAGCTGCCCCTATTTAAATGTTTTTATGATGCTAGTTTTCTCAACAATTTCATTTTTTTCCCCTAAAGTTTTACAACATGAGAACTAATAAACTCTAATATCTTGTATATATCCTATTATGGATTATCTGTTCTATTTTTTTAATCTAGTAGCAACTCTCCCACCTATAGAAAATTCATAAAAATAATCTTATACATACATCAAGAGAATCCTTGGTAAGGGTATTGAAAGGAAACTTACAGGCTTCTACAAATGATACTCCATAGTAAAACACATATTTATACAGCTGTCTTGACAGGTATAGGTAATACAGGCTCCCTCTCTACTTACTACATTTAAAAAAAATTGATTGGATAGAACAAAATGGTGCCAAGAAGGATCTTCTTTCAACAATGACTTTCATTCATATGTGTGTGTGTGTGTGTGTGTGTGTGTATATATATATATATATATGTTTGAAAATCATACAAGATTCCCTGAAAGATTTGTTTTTACAACCTTTTGATCATTAATATTAAAAGAGGAATAAAACAGGGAAATAGATAATCACCAAAGAGTTTACCAACATGACAGAGATAGCCCAGCACTGAATTTAAGCTGAAGAAGTTCTAGGTGTCCAGCTGAAGATGAGATTGTGCTGACTACAAGTCTGGGCACACTAGAGACTGACAACTCAAGAAAATTTGGCAATCCAGACAGTAAAATGTGGATGAAGAAGGCTTGTTTAGGTATTTGAATAGATAATATAGATTCTAACCATCAATCTACATATACATACATAGATATATCTAGATACTATAGATATTAATCTTTTTTAAAAATTTTTTTAGATTTTTTCAAGGCAATGGGGTTAAGTGGCTTGCCCAAGGCCATACAGCTAGGTAATTAAGTGTCTGGGGCCAGATTTGAACTCAGGTACTCCTGACTCCAGGGCTGGTGCTCTATCCACTGTGCCACCTAGCCACCCCCGATAATTAGATCTTTATGTGTATATAAACATACATAATACATGACAAAATGATGGGACAGTGAATTAAAGCTAAAATTAAAAAAGGAGCATAGACTGATATCATTTGTGAAATAGTATATTTCTTAGAAAATAATTTACATTTTAAAATACTAGTATTCTTCTGAGAATGCATGGATTTAAATCATGGAGTACTCTATCCTAAATTATCTGTATACTCCTTCACCCACCTGACAAGGTCATAAAAGATCAAGTGGCATTTTAAGTATATAAATATTATCAAGTTTCTGAAAAGATTAGAAATTTCAGTTAAACACATCACCTTCAACACCATTATTATAAATTTAGAATTGTAAGGATTAATTAAAATTATGCCAATTCATTAGTTTGTAACAAATGCTGGGAACATCCTTAGTATTACTTCACTAGTTAGAAATTTAACTTGCATTTCACTCAAGAATTTGGAGAAGATATTCAACTTGTAACCATAAAATGTAGCATATATAATCACAGATTTGGAGTTGGTCAAATATTGAGACCATCTGTAGATCAACCCTTTCATTTTAGAATTGAGGGAATTGAAGCATAAAAAGGCTAAGTGACTTGTTCACATGGGCAGTATCAGAACCAGAATTTGAATCCAGATTCTGGCTACAAATCTGTTGACAGTATACCATACTGCTTCCCAGATCAATGGGCCTGGGGTTGCAAAGGATTTTTAGAAATCATCTAGGGTAGTTAGGTGGCACAGCTGATAAGAGCACTGACCTTGGAGTCAACTAGCTGGGTGACTCTGGGCAAGTCTCTTATGACAAAAGTGACACTAGCAATCAAAATGATTATCATCATGTTCAGGCTGACCTTCATAATTTGGCTGCCATTAGCATTCATCATGCAACCTAAAGCTAACTTCTTAGAGACTCCTAGACTGTAGTTAAAATAAACCACAAATGCTTTTCTGAGAAATATATTTCTTGGTGGTATCTGTTTTACAATAAATCCCTTACTTTAAATATAAATTTTATTTATTAACAATATGTATCTCTTTTTAAGAAAAAATTAGGTAGTTACCATTCAGGATATTTTCCTTTATATAATTTTAGTATTTTGAAACTCAAATTCTGTAAAGTAGTTTATTTGAAAAGCCAACGTAACAGTCTAAGTATTCTTTTCTAGGCATTGTTAATTACTACTTCTAAGTGAAGTATTCCTAGGGAATCAGGGACATTTCTAACTTTATAATTTTTAGGGCTATGAGTTCAGAAAGAAATAAAATGGCTATTTACTCTTTTATAAAGCCTATTATGGGGGGCGGCTAGGTGGTGTAGTGGATAAAGCACCGGCCTTGGAGTCAGGAGTACCTAGGTTCAAATCCGGTCTCAGACACCTAATAATTACCTAGCTGTGTTTATAAAGCCTATTATGGGGGGCGGCTAGGTGGTGTAGTGGATAAAGCACCGGCCTTGGAGTCAGGAGTACCTAGGTTCAAATCCGGTCTCAGACACTTAATAATTACCTAGCTGTGTGGCCTTGGGCAAACCACTTAACCCCATTTGCCTTTCAAAAAAAAAAAAGCAAAAAACAAAAACTAAAGCCTATTATGCTTCTGCTTAAGAGAGATATACTTCATGGAGCTGGTTTTGTTTGGAGCTTACAGGTAATCTCATAAAAGCTCTATCAAAGTCATTATTTCTACTACATGAACTTAATATTTACAGAGCCCAAATCAAGTATTTGTTTCCATGATGCTTTTGCTCCTATCAGGAGATTATTTGTTGTGACCTTTTGGCTTCAAAGCTCCTAAGTTCAGGCAGTTAATTATCAGCTTAAAAATTCTAAGCCTAAAAAGCTCCTAGATTTATTGAAGTTTGAATCTGCCTGTGGTTGCCATGGCAGTACCAGACCAAATGGTTTTCCCAGCCTTATATGGTCTACAGGCCAGACTGAAGGATGCTTGCCTGGTACGCCGCATAAACTCTCCTTATCTGGGTAACCCCAGCAATCATAAGACTTATAAGCAGTGAGGGAGAAATAAACTTCAACATTGATTTCCTTCTCCATGGTCTTCTATCGATCCTTTCATTTATAGGTTTAAAAAAATGTTCCCGAAATGTTTTATAACACAAGTAGGCAAAAATAAACATTTGGGTCAGATGAATAATTCAAAAGCATTATAATAGTTTCCCCTCTTTATTTTTATATTTTGGTATAAACAGAAATGTTTAAATTTCTATTGTTAATCCACAAAATTAATATCATAAGGAAGTCCAAGTGTTTATTCATGCTATCTATGGATTAAACAGAAAGCCAACAATTTAGGAACATTTAATCTGAGGATATGCATTTGTACAATAACCAGTTATTTAAACCCTCATCCATGTAATCAGTCTCAAAAAATGCAAGATGAAAAATCTTGGGATTTTTTTGTTTGTGGTTTTACAATTTCAGATTTTCTGAGAATAGGTCAAGTTCCATTTTCTAGTCTTTTCATTTCTGTGTAATAGGAAAAGAGTTCTGGTCCATTAACTCTCCCACTCGCTCCTGGAGAAAGTTAACCAGTTCTGCCAGCACGAAGACATGAGTGTCATCTATGTCTTGTATGATGAATTTCTTCCCTAGGGCATTGGACTCATCCAAGTATAGCAAAAACTGCTTCATAGCAGGATCACTGTAGAGATAAACACATTACCAAAAGATACCATGGTCATTTTATATAGGCTAGATTTTAAGTTTTAGGCAAGCAATTATTTTTATTTTTTTAATTCTCCCCTCAAAATATTACAAATTTGCAAATTCAAGAGTCAGACTCAACTTTTTACAGGTAAACATTTAAAAATGCATAGGTCACTAACAAGTCGTAGAGGTTTAAAACTGTGAAGTTATTGGAGTCAAAATAATCTTCATTTTTTTAGACAAAACAATTTTTAAAAATTGGAAGAATAACTTAAATAGCACATTTTAAAAAATCAACTAAGGAACAATTAATTCTGAACCCTTAAGAGCTTCATAACTGTTAATCTTCACTCACAAATACTGAAGGAAATCTAGAAACTTGGCATATTCTAAGCAACAATGGTCAAAGAAGATTGAAGAAAAAGTCATTAACCCTTATAAATGGTGGAAGCTTAATTCTAGAAATTGAACCTGAGACTTTACTCAAAATTCTAGCTAAGTCAACATGAGTACTTGGAATTGAAACATTCAGTAATCATTTATTAGGTGCCAGAAACTATGCATCCTCACCATCTAGCAAAGACAAAGAAGGAAACATCACCTTCTACTTTTATCATCTAACTTTGATGGTCTACTAGGAAACTCACATTCTGAATAAACCAGTTAGGATTAGGGATTTTTTTTAAGGTTTTTTTTTTGCAAGGCAAATAGGGTTAAGTGGCTTGCCCAAGGCCACACAGCTAGGTAATTATTAAGTGTCTGAGACCGGATTTGAACCCAGGTACTCCTGACTCCAAGGTCGGTGCTTTATCCACTAGGCCACCTAGCCACCCCAAGGGATTTTTTTTAGCTGAGAGGAACCTCCAATAACATCAAGGCAAAGCTCAGCAAATTACTAAGGAGATAAATCCCAGAGGTTGAGGGTCACATATTTGGTAAATTTGAACCCCCATTTTCTGTATTCCAGCATTGTTAGGGCTAAACTATTTGCATATAGTTCATTTTATTTGGAATTCACATAGAAACTAAAAGCTGGAAAAGCATCCTCCTAAGAGGGTTTTTTTTTTTAGGTTTTTGCAAGGCAAACGGGGTTAAGTGGCTTGCCCAAGGCCACACAGCTAGGTAATTAAGTGTCTGAGACCGGATTTGAACCCAGGTACTCCTGACTCCAAGGCCGGTGCTTTATCCACTACGCCACCTAGCCGCCCCTGAGGTTTTCTTTCTATAAGATCTCTCAGGACAGGGAAAAGTTCACTAGTCTATTTTACTATTTAACTAGATAATACTATGCACTAAACATTTCATTTAAAGCAATGATACTTTTAATTGTATTAAAAGGCCACAAATGGTATAAATTATAAAAATATATGTAGTTTTATTTGAAACACTGTTGCTTAGATTTTCCACTTTTTGGTTTCAGAAATTGCTTAATTCTGACAAGAGTAAGCTGGGGTAAAAATCCATTGCTAAATACAAGTAAGTCTGAATAAAAGGTGCTGGAACTGGTATTCAAATTTTCTTAAAACAGTAAGGGAAGTCTCTGGTTCAATGCTGGTACTGAGCACAATATACAATTCATAAATAACAAAACCAGGTGAGTTAAGTTATATCATTTACAAAAGCAAACTCAACAAACTGAGACTTGAAAATTGATAGAGAATTGTATTTCTAATACCCAAAGTAGAAATAATATGGAGTTTAAGGAAACAGGTTCAACAGGGTAGTTGCTAGATGATTTTGTAGGGAAGAAAACGGTAGTGAGGTTGTTTCAAGCTTATTTAGTATTATTTCTTTTATTTGTTCTAACTTAATTAGAGAAACATTTGAGTCAAAAACTATTTCTGCCTTTATCATTATAGAAGGGATATAAAGGGAAAAAAAGAATTTTTGGATACTGGAGAGATAGTAGGAAATAAGAATTCAAATAAGATTCTAGATTAGGAACAGAAGAAAAGTCTATGCTTAGGGCTCTGCCACTCCTATATTTTATTTTTCCAGTTCTCAAAATGTTTTCTGAAAAAGGCACTGAGAACTTACAAAGCCTCAGGGGAACTTTGCATCACAGAATGAGGTAGTTTGTTTCTCAGAATCTTAAGGGAATGGAAATCCATAGTTTTAAATCTATGATTAAAAGCTAAGCATAGGGTTGAAGAATCATGAGAATACAAAATATTGAAATGTAAACCAGTATAATTAGTAGCTCCCAATAACATTACATATACACTGTATTTTTTTAATTATTAAAAAGTGTTTTCACAGATATTATTTCAGTTTAGCCTCAATAATAAATTCAAGGGGCAGCAAGGTGGATAAAGCACTAGCCCTGGAGTCAGGAGGACCTAAGTTCAAATCTAGCCTTAAGCACTTAAAAAAAATAACACTCCCGGTTCTCCAGTGTGTCTTTGGAAAGGATACATATGTTAGAACAGAGATATTCAGAAGTATACAGGAGAGATCAAAGGGGGATGAGAAATCTGTGAAGAGAGCTATCTAGTATTGGGAAGAAGAAATTATGGATGCAGAATGTGATGACCCCTCATCTTTGCTTTGAAAAGAGGGGTTTTAATTTGTGGAATAAAGTTCACTCCAGGTTTTAGAAGTGAGTATCTAACAAGTTATTTAGAGCAAACAAAGCTCAGATATGACCACTCCAACATGGGCAGAATATAAACTTTGTGAAGCAGTATAGTGTGAGGAAAAAAAAAAAGACTAAAAAGCTAGGCTAAAAATCTAGTTATGGAGGGCCTGGAATGTAAAAATTATCTATTTTATTCCACAGGTAATTTGTAACCAGTGAAAATTTATTTGAGCAGTACCAAGTAGTATTTCTACTCTTCACTTCAAAAAATTACTCTAATACTTTGAATTGAATAGTTTTTTAATTCTGGGAAATAAAGTTTTTCTACCTATTCTCATAATCAAGATAATTGTATCAATATGTTAAGCCTGTACAACTCATACCCCTTTTTAAAAGTTTCAAGGATGGTATAACTGAAAGACTATTAAATTTGTAATCAAAATTATGTAGGTTCAAATCCTATCTATAACGCTTACTTGGAAACTTGGACATGTTTCTTCTTTTGTAAAATGAGGATGGATAGTAGCTGAAATACTTGCCTTAAAAGATTGTTGAAAGAATAGAATATTTTAAAACTTAAAACTCTGTTTAAATTCACATGATGAATTTAAGTATGTGATGAGCTTTTGTTTGGAACTTTTATGATATCTTCTTGAAGCATATTCATTAGCATTTAAAACATCTTCTAATTAAAAGTAACTAGATTACACAATGGATAGAGTGCCTGAAGATTCATCTTACACACTTACTAGCTATGTGAACCTGAGCAAATCACTTAACTCTGTTTGCCTCAGTTTTCTCATCTATAAAGAACTAGAGAAGGAAATTGCAAACCACTCCAGTATCTTTGCCAAGAAAATTCAAAATGAGGTCAGAAAGAGTCAGATATGATTGGAACAACTACTACTCCCATTTACAGGGAAGAGATTGAAATATCTGTGACTGAGGTGTTCTAGGTTAATGACACCACAAAAACAATCTAGTCCTGAAAAATTCCCAGTGCTGTTTAACAGCTGTTTATCATCAACTCAGGAAACACTTCTTTAAAAAGAGACTAAAAGTGGGTGACTAGGTGGTGCAGTGGATAGAGCACAGGTCCTGGAGTCAGGAGTACCAGAGTTCAAATCAGGCCTCAGACACTTAATTACCTAGTTGTGTGGCCTTGGGCAAGCCAATTAACCCCATTTGCCTTGCAAAAACCTTAAAAAGAGAGAGAGAGAGAGAGAGAGAGAGAGAGAGAGAGAGAGAGAGAGAGAGAGAGAGAGAGAGAGAGAGAGAGAGAGAAGGGAAGGGTCTATACTCTTCAGAAACTCTCACCATCTTGTAAATGCATCAAATTGATTGTGGAACTCTCTTCCTTCAACACTGCTATATTTAATGTGAATTCTGACTTGCTGAATAATAAATACAGAAAAGTCAATTACTCAACATAAATTTACAAAAGGCTCTAAAGAGAAGTATAATTAGCCTAAGTTAAAAAAAATCATATAATTGTATTTTAAAAGATCTTTCATTTGTCTTTATGAGTTAACATTACAAAATCATGAGGCTACTATTTGTATTCTATTTTGACTTTTTAGCTGGAAGTTAAAGTATCCACTAGTAATGCTATTTTTTTTTTGTTTTTACAGGGCAATGGGATTAAGTGGCTTGCCCAAGGCCACACGGTTAGGTAATTAAGTGTCTGAGACCGGATTTGAACCCAGGTACTCCTGACTCCAGGGCCAGTGCTCTCTATCCACTGCTCCACCTAGCCGCCCTTATCCTACTTTTTCTAAAAGTGTATGGTTCTAAGTACCAAATTACAGGATAAGTTCAAAAATGGTTCACGAAATGGAAGACCAAAAAAAGGCCTGGAATGGTCAGGGAAAGCTTCACTGATGAAGTGGAACTTGGAATCATAAAAATCTCAGAGTAGGAACTATCCATGATTATTACTTGAGTCAGACCATCTAATTTTATAAATGAGGAGACTAGATAGGAATACTGCTATAGCAAAGGAGAAAAGTAACATTCAGAAGTGAAAATTATCCAAACTACAAACCATTCTATAAGCACTCCTTTCAAGACATTCACCATTTTCTTCAAGTGAGGAGGGCCAAATACTGTCAATGCCAGCGACAAAAGGGATGAAGTGATCTAAAACTTAAAAAAAAAATCAATGTTAACATTTCACCAAAAGATCTTGATAAGAGAGCACACAAGAAACATAAAGGATAATGAAAGTGATGGCATTCATGCTTAAAATCCACAAAAAGTTCTTTTTAATCTTCCGGGTTTAAAGATGATAAAGCAGATTTACAAAGAAAAAGTAAGTTGTCACCATTAACCTATCGCCAAGTATAACTGTTCACCAAATCGCACACATTAAATATCTGGAAAACTCACAACAAAATATCTAAATACTCGTAGTCTAGTAAAGAGCAAACTCATAGTTTGAACAGGAAAAGAAAGAAGCATTAGGCCAATTGGGGGAGGGGTGAAGGATCCAGGGCTCCATCCGACCCAGGGGATGTTGGCCCTCGGCCATCTCCACCAACGCGGGGAATCCAGGATGTATGGTGGGTCCGGAGCGTGGGGTCCCAAGCCCAGGAGGAGGAGGTGTAAAGCCGGGGTAAAGGGAGGCACGATACGGGCCGGGGGAGGAGGGGTCGTCCGTAAGGCTCTCACTAGCTCCCACACCCGCGGGCCCAGGGTCCCACACCGAGCAGAGCTTTCAGGGTCTTTCGCCTTCCGGCCCGGAAGCTGCCCCGCCCACCCATTCTAGCCCTCACCCTTGACCCCAGAGAGGTACCTCCGGCCCGCGAGGCTGCAGCAGCGGTTCCGCCGAAATGGCAGCGGACTGCGCCTGCGCCGCAGGTCACCGCGTCGGAGCGGTCACCCGGAAGGGGGCGGGGTCACGTGCCCGCGCCGCCGGCGGAGGGCGCCCGGGCCCTTGGCGTAGATTGGGGGTGGCCCCTTCCCCGCCTCCCCCCCCCCCTCAAGGTCCCCTCCGACTCGGGGCGGGGCCCATCTCGGAGCCGCCGGCAGGTAGGCCCACCGGGTGGAGGGAAGGGGGACGGGCCGGGCGCCCGGGGAGGCTCGGAGCCGGTTACGTGGGAGCAGGATGGGGCGCGCCGCCTGCCTGGTGCCTGAGGCTGGCCCGGCCTGCGCTGCCCTGCGCTGCCCTGCCCTGTCCTGCCCTGCGCTGCCCTGCCCTGCGCTGCCCTGTCCGCCTGCCCGCGGCGGCGGGGGCGTGGCCCGCGCCGCGGCGGCCTCCTCGTGTCTGTGTTTGCGTCCGGCTGCGCCTGCGCCGACTCCCCTCCGCTTCCCGTCGCCCCCGCGCGCCCTCCCTAGCCCGGCCTGCGCCGGTGTCCTCCGTCGCCGCGCTTGTCCGCCTGCCGTTCGGCCCCCTCCCCCACATTTACCTCCGACCCTGCTCCTGCTCTCGGGGCTCTCCTGGCTTCTCTTCCTCTCCCGGTTCTCTGCCTCTTTCTGTTTCCTGTCGTTTCTGACTCTGCCTCTCCTTCCCTTCGACCTCTCTCTCTCTCTCTCTCTCTCTCTCTATATATATATATATATTGTCTCTCTATATATACCTTGTCTCTCTCTATATATATCTTGTATCTCTCTATATATCTTGTCTATATATATACCTTGTCTCTCTATATATACCTTGTCTCTATATATATCTTATATCTCTCTATATATCTTGTCTCTCTATATATACCTTGTCTCTATATCTTGTATCTCTATATATCTTGTCTATATACATACCTTGTCTCTCTATATATACCTTGTATCTCTATATATACCTTGTCTCTCTCTCTAGATCTTGTATCTCTATATATCTTGTCTCTCTATATACTTTGTCTCTCTATATACCTTGTATCTCTCTATATATATCTTGTCTCTATATATATCTTGTCTCTATATAAATTGTCTCTCTATATAACTTGTCTCTATATATTTTTTGTCTCTATATATATTGTCTCTCTATATATATCTTGTCTCTCTATATAACTTGTCTCTATATATTTTTGTCTCTATATATATTGTCTCTCTATATATATCTTGTCTCTATATATATCTTGTCTCTATATATAACTTGTCTATATATAACTTGTCTCTATATATCTTGTCTCTCTATATCTTGTATCTATATATATCTTGTCTCTCTATACATATCTTGTCTGTCTCTCTATATATATATCTTGTCGCTCCATATATATCTTTTCTCTATATATAACTTGTCTCTCTATATATTGTCTATATATATATATCTTCTCTATATATATCTTGTATCTCTCTATATATCTTGTATATATATATCTTGTCTCTCTATATATCTTGTCTCTCTATATATATCTTGTCTCTCCATATATCTTGTCTCTCTATATATAACTTGTCTCTATATGTATCTTGTCTCTATATATATCTTGTATCTCTATATATCTTGTCTCTCTCTATAACTTGTCTCTATATATAACTTGTCTCTCTATATATATTGTCTCTATATATCTTGTCTCTCTATATATCTTGTATCTCTCTATATATATATATCTTGTCTCTCTATATCTTGTATCTCTCTCTATATATATCTTGTCTCTATATATCTTGTCTCTATATATATCTTGTATCTCTATATATATCTTGTCTCTATCTATTGTCTCTCTATATATATATCTTGTCTCTCCATATATATCTTGTCTCTCTATATATATCTTGTCTCTCCATATATAACTTGTCTCTATATGTATCTTGTCTCTATATATATCTTATATCTCTATAACTTGTCTCTATATATAACTTATCTCTCTATATATATTGTCTCTCTATATCTTGTCTCTATATATCTTGTATCTCTCTCTCTATATATATCATGTCTCTCTATATATCTTGTCTCTATATATCTTGTCTCTATATATATCTTGTATCTCTATATATATCTTGTCTCTATTTATTGTCTCTCTATATATATCTTGTCTCTCTGTATATCTTATCTCTCTATATATATCTTGTCTCTCCATATATCTTGTCTCTCTACATATAACTTGTCTCTATATGTATCTTGTCTCTCTATATATCTTGTATCTCTATATATCTTGTCTCTCTCTATAACTTGTCTCTATATATAACTTGTCTCTCTATATATATTGTCTCTATATATCTTGTCTCTCTATATATCTTGTATCTCTCTATATCTTGTCTCTCTATATATCTTGTCTCTATATATATATCTTGTATCTCTATATATATCTTGTCTCTATATATTGTCTCTATATATATATCTTGTCTCTCCATATATATCTTGTCTCTCTGTATATCTTGTCTCTCTATATATATCTTGTCTCTCCATATATCTTGTCTCTCTACATATAACTTGTCTCTATATGTATCTTGTCTCTCTATATATCTTGTATCTCTATATATCTTGTCTCTCTCTATAACTTGTCTCTATATATAACTTGTCTCTCTATATATATTGTCTCTATATATCTTGTCTCTCTATATATCTTGTATCTCTCTCTATATATATCTTGTCTCTCTATATGTCTTGTCTCTATATATATCTTGTATCTCTCTCTATATATATCTTGTCTCTATATATTGTCTCTATATACATATCTTGTCTCTCCATATATATCTTTTCTCTATATACAACTTGTCTCTCTATATATATCTTGTATCTCTCTATATATCTTGTATCTCTCTATATATCTTGTCTCTCTATATAGCTTGTCTCTATATGTATCTTGTCTCTATATATATCTTGTATCTCTATATATCTTGTCTCTCTCTATAACTTGTCTCTATATATAACTTGTCTCTCTATATATTGTCTCTATATATCTTGTCTCTCTATATATCTTGTATCTCTCTATATATCTTGTCTCTCTATATATCTTGTCTCTATATATATCTTGTATCTCTCTATATATATTGTCTCTCTATATATATCTTGTCTCTCCATATATATCTTGTCTCTCTATATATCTTGTCTCTCTATATATATCTTGTCTCTCCATATATCTTGTCTCTCTATATATAACTTGTCTCTATATGTATCTTGTCTCTATATATATCTTGTATCTCTATATATCTTGTCTCTCTCTATAACTTGTCTCTATATATAACTTGTCTCTCTCTATATATTGTCTCTATATATCTTGTCTCTCTATATATATCTTGTCTATATATCTTGTATCTCTCTCTATATCTTGTCTCTCTCTCTATATTGTCTCTATATATATATCTTGTCTCTCCATATATCTTGTCTCTCTATATATAACTTGTCTCTATATGTATCTTGTCTCTATATATATCTTGTCTCTCTATATATCTTGTCTCTCTCTATAACTTGTCTCTATATATAACTTGTCTCTCTATATATATTCTCTATATATCTTGTCTCTCTATATATCTTGTATCTCTCTCTCTATATATATCTTGTCTCTATATATCTTGTCTCTATATATATCTTGTATCTATATATATCTTGTCTCTCTCTATATATATCTTGTCTCTCCGTATATAACTTGTCTCTCTGTATATATTGTCTCTCTATATATAACTTGTCTCTCTGTATATATTGTCTCTCTATATATATCTTGTCTATATATCTTGTCTCTCTATATATCTTATCTCTCTATATATCTTGTCTATATATATGTCTTGTCTATATATATATGTATAATCTATATCTATATCTCTTATCTGTCTTTCCTCCTTCTGTTTTTTTGTTTCTTCTCTCCCTGTCTCTCTTTTCTCAACATCTTTTCCTGTCACTCTTCTCTTTTCTGTCTTTCTCAGTCTAGATCCAAGGTCGTCAGTTATCTAATGCAGTTGGAGGGGTTTTATGGAAGAAGATCCCCTTCTGATTCACACCACAATGAAGCAGAAAGCACAATGACCATGAGTCATCTACATCTTGTTAAATGACTTTGCTAAAATTACTTAAACTGACATCCTGGGCAAATCATTTAACCAGTCATTTTTTTTTTAGTTTTTTCAAGGCAATGGGGTTAAGTGGCTTGCCCAAGGCCACACAGCTAGTAATTATTAAGTGTCTGAGTCTGGATTTGAACTCAGGTCCTTCTGACTCCAGGGCTGGTGCTTTATCCACTGCCACCTAGCCGCCCCCAAGCAGTCAGTCATTTGCTAATGACTGTGGACCAGTTAGGTGATATGATGGATAGAGCGGCCCTGATGTCAGAAATACCTGAGTTCAAATATGGTCTCAGACCCTTGAGAGTAGCCATGTGACCTTGGACAAGTCTCTTGGGTGAGGCCACCTTGATTTGTATTTGGACACTGGATCCTGATGAGTGATACCGGTGGCCTCATACAGCACCCCTTACTCAAAGCTAATTCATGTGCTCCTCTAGGAATCATCATCTGATGTCATGATCTTCAAGAATGAAGGACAAGCTGCAGTTAGGTGTTGCAATGGATAGTGCATCATCCCTGGAGTCAGGAGTACTTGAGTTCAAATCCGACCTCAGGCACTTAATAATTACCTGTGTGGCCTTGGGCAAGCCACTTAACCCCATTGCCTGGCAAAAACTTTAAAAAAAAAAAAGGACAAACATCATCATCCTCAGTCAGTCATTTCCTAAAATTTAGTCCCTAATATGTGCTTAATGACACCTCACTGTCTATCTTTGCCCCTTCTGGCAGTTTCTGTTTCTCTTGTCTCCTGTTTCTCCCTCTTTGTCTCTGAGGGTATCTCTTATCTGAGAGATAAACCCTCAAGAAAGGTATATTTTTAGTGGTGGGGAGAGACCTATCTCTCTCTCTCTATATGAATATATACATATTATTTGGAAGGAAGTTTCTACCAGCTGGGAGAATCAGAAAAGGCTTCTTGGTTAAGATAGCATTTGAGTAGACTGAGAACTAAGAAGTGGAGGGGAAGAGGAACTCCTACAAAGCATAGATGAATGACTACTTAATTTGCCTTCCACAGATGGGATATGAAGATGAAAAACCAAACACAAATATGCAGAACAGTGAGGAGTGCAGAAGGTTGTGAATGCCAGACACAGGAGTTGAGATTTGATTCTTGAAGTGATAAGTAACTATTGTAAGACATTGTCATACCTGTCCTTTAGAAAATCAGTTTGGTGGTTCTTTGGAAGAGAGATTGTATCAGGGATCCACTTGAAGTAGGAATAACAACTTAGGTGAGAGGTGATAGGGGCCTTGGCCTGGGGTGGGAGGTGAGAAGTAAGGACAGGGGTGAGGTTGAGATAGAAGGGATGAGTTTTGGCAGTTTGACTGGAGAGCTGAAGATGATTCTGAGGTCTTCAATCTAGTTACTAGAAGGCTAGCACCACTGTCCACAATAATAGGGTAGAAGGCAGCTAGGTAGAACAGTGGTAGAGCACTCTCCCTGGAGTCAGGAGGACCTGAGTTCAAATGTGGCCTCAGACAATGAATACTTTTTTAACTGTGTGACCTTGGGCAAGTCACTTGATCCCATTGCTTTGCAAAAAAGAAAGAAAGAAAGAGGCAATAATAGGTAGTTTGTACAACAAGTAGGTTTAGGGAAAAAGAATGATTTCTGTTTTAGTATGTTGAATTTGAGATGTGGGCATTCAGTTTGAAATGAACTATAAGATAGTTTTGGATGAGGTTTGGAACTCAGAAGAAGATTAAAGTTTCTGATGGATTCACTTGCAAGGAGATGGTAAGGAGTATGGAGAGAAAAGAGAAGAGGGTTCTATACTGAGCCTAATCAATAAGAAAAGGAAGCTGAGAGGTATCATTAAAAATCAAAATGATTCAAAACTTGTAGAGAAATCATTTGTTGACCTAGATAAGTTATTGACCATTAAAAAAAAAAAACTCAGGAGCCCAGCTTTCATATATTTCTCATGAAGAATGATTTTATTTACCATTAGTTTTTAGGGTCTTGGGATAGCATTTATTGATTATAACCAAGGGTGGAGTACTATACCAATATGGCTCCAGGGTGATGAAAACAATACTTAGTCTAGAATACCTGTTGTTTAGGATTTTCCTGGTTATCAAAAGGAGTCTGAGGACTGTGGAAATAGCCTTCTAATTTTTACCTGCAGATTCGAACAGCATTGTTGTCAGCAGTGGAACCATGTCAGGTAATGGTGTTAGGAGAAGTTTTGTTTAGTAGGACCTGTGAAGTTTAGAGATAATTGTTAAAAATGAATACATAAACATATAGCATATACATATAATGATTCAGAAATTTATATTTGTTCTTATTGCGTGGTATCTGTGACAAAGAAAGTAATTTTTCCAAAGTCATTTAGCAAGAAGCAAGTGACCTCTGATTATTATGCTCTTTACCTCTGTTTAATTGTGATGTGAATCAGAAGAGGGTCTTATACTCTTCGAATTTCTTTATTTTTATTATTTTTTCTGCCATTTTCCCAGGCAGTTTCAAAGATCAGACTTTCTTGATTCTTCGCTGTTTTCTTACTTAGTCCAGAACATTGCCCAAGATTATTGATTGTTCATTTCTCCATTCCCTCTTTTCCTGTTCTTCTGGAATTATTGTGGTAGCCTCCTAATTGATTGTGACACTAGGCTCTCCAATAAATCAGTCCAGCATGCAGATATTTATTAAATGTCTTCTCTCTGCCAGGCACTCTACTTTCCCTCTCAATTTGTCCTGCAGACTCTTGCCAGGGAAATAATCCTTTAAATATAACTGGAATCATATACTCTGACCACTTGATCAAAAAACTTAAATGTTTGTCCAGTACAAATTGAATTTAAAAGCCCAGCTTAATTTGTCATTTAATATTCTCTACTTTTCTTTTTTTTTAGTTTTTTTTTTTCAAGGCAAACGGGGTTAAGTGGCTTGCCCAAGGCCACACAGCTAGGTAATTATGAAGTGTCTGAGACCAGATTTGAACCTAGGTACTTCTGACTCCAGTGCCGGTGCCTTATCCACTATGCCACCTAGCCGCCCCCATTATTCTCTACTTTTTGAATCCAGCTGCCTTTCTAATTTTTATTTTTTATTCTTTCTGTATGTGGTACAGCAGACAAACTATCCTAGTTTCTCTATTCCTTAAACATTCTTCTTGCATTCCTATCATTTTCCCTTTCATTAAGTCTTTCTGGAATACTTTCCTCTCCATCTTCATCAAATCATACTTATACTTCAAGAGTTAAATCTTTGATCCTCTCCAGTGGAAACTCACTTTGACTTCTCAACTCCCATAGTACATAAGGCTATAACAAGTGCCATAAGAAATGTACAAAAACTATTTTGTGAACAATTTTATTGTATATAGATCTGGGATTATGGAGTTTTGGATCTCTTGTGACTCCCAACAACATATACCTTGAAGTATTGGGTCAGGTGCTGAGTATGTGGTTTGTTGAACAAATGCATATCTTGTTCTCCCATCTCATCATTAATATAATATTTAGAAAATTAGACCTTTTTATTTATTTGATATTTTAACTTTAGGTTTGTTTTGTTTATGAGAATTTTTTCAGGTATTGAAGTACTATAAGTTGAAAGGAAAGGAGGAAAGATATTAATTTTTGTTTAAAAGATAATTTTTTTAGATCTTAAAAAAAAGTTACAAAACAGTGCCATGTGAAGGGAAAAGAATGTCACAATCCAAGGGTCAAGGTAGGCTGCATGGAGGATGTCATATAGGAGATGACTTTAGAGAAGAAGTATAAATTCAATAAGTAAATAAATATAAGGAAAACATTCCCTGTTTAAGGAACAGAATGAGCAAAGGTCCACATCTCTTTTTCAGGTCAGGAATCTCTTGATTATGTCTGATGTTTCTCCTATTAGGGTCTGGAACCAATTCTCTGGTCCACCTACAGAGGACCTCTCCTTGGAGGGAGAAAACAGTCTTTAATTGGACAGCAAAAGGTTTGTTTTTAGTATTTTTTTAAGTTTTTTTTTTGGCAAGGTAATAGGGTTAAGTGACTTGCCAAAGGTCACACAGCTAGATAATGATTAAGTATCTGAGCTCGGAATTGAACTCAGGTCCTCCCTGTCTCCATGGTGTGCTCTATCCATTGAACCATCTAGCTGCCCCCAAAAGATCTGTTTTTAGGAGAAAATTAAAACACTCTTAGAGAGATAATAATAATTGGCTTAAATTCAGACAAAGATGTAAATGAATCATAACAGACCTTTTCCTGAAAGTAGATTTTGAGGAGAACTGAGAAGAGGAAGGGGGACAGGATGTTATATAGGAGGTATATAGTAGGGACTGTGAAAAGGGAAAAAAAATGAAGAGTTTGGGAGAGGAGAACCTGGGTATAAAGTCCTTATTTTTCCTAGACCCATTCATATTTCCACCCAAGAATAAATGTGGCACATGACTAATATGGAAATATGTTTAGCATGATAGCACATGCTTGCTATCTTGAGGAAGAGAAAAAGGGAAAGGGGAAGAAAAAATAAGAGGAAGGGAGAGGGAGAAATATTTAGAATTAAAAATCTAATAAAACTATATCTTGGTCTTCCACCAGGAAAAATTAAAAAAATAAGATATAAAAAAACTAAATTGAAAATTAAAAAATAAATAAAAGATAATTTTTAAAAATTCAACGCAATATTTCACCTTTCCCCCTCTGTGTTATATAATTCATGTAGAGTAGTAAGCTGATCAATTTTTTTTTATTCTGATTACTCAGGTCACTATCCTTCCTTCCTCAGCATTTTCAGTAACTGACTTGTAATTTTTCTCCTCCCAAATCCCACTTTGTACTGGGGGGACGTTTTTTCTTTTTTCTCATTAATGCAATATTTATTCACAAATTTAAAGATTATTACAAAGTCTTCTTCCAACTTATCTTCCTTAAAGCACATAACCACTGGTTCCTTTTAGCCTTTTTTTCAGAGGGTTTTTATCTTAGTCTTATACACTGTTCAGCAGTCCTTGGGATCCTTCCCAAGTTTCCTATTATCTTATTAAGAGGAAGGAACTAGTTCTAATCTGAACAATTCTATTCTAAAATAGTTTAGAAATAGAAATTTGTGGTTTCTTTTTAAAAATAATAGTATTTTATTATTTCTAATTATATGTAAAGATAGTTTTCAGCACTCACTTTTTTTAAGGTTTTTGCAAGGAAAATGGGGTTAAGTGGTTTGCCCAAGGCCACACAGCTAGGTAATTATTAAGTGTCTGAGGTCAAATTTGAACTCAGGTCCTCCTGACTCTAGGTCAGTGCTCTATTTACTGTGCCACCTAGCCACACCTCAGCATTCACTTTTGCAAGATTCTGAGTTCCAAATTTTTCTCCCTTCCCTTACTTCCTTCCTAAGACAGGAAGTAATATGATATAAGTTATGCCTTTTACAGTCATGTACAATCATATATACAAACATATTTTCCATATTAATCTTGTTGATTAAGAAGAATCAGAACAAAAGGGGAAAACCATGAGAAAAAAAAACAAATTTTGCTTTGATCTGCATTTAGACTCCACAGTTTTTTCTCTGGATGAGGATGGCATTGTCTATCAAAAATCTTTTGGAATTGTCTTGGATCACTGTATTGCTGAGACAGCTAAGACTATCTTGGTTGATCATCACACAGTGTTACTGTTATGGTGTACAATGTTCTGGTTCTGGCCTCATTTTGCTCACATGCTAGGGGATTTGAACACACATACTGCCTCCCCCTCAAATACCATAACCAGTTAATTCCTCAAATTACTAACTTCCCCTGACCTACTCCTCCACGCTATTTGACTTACACACAAAGATGGTTATATCATTGACCTTGCCATCACCCACAAATCTCCATGTTCAAGAATTTTGAAATCCCCAGTTTTGACCTTAATCTTTTGTCTTTCTACTTCTCCCTTGGCCTTCCCTTTCCAAACCCTATCTTTCATCTGTACCTTGATCTTCAGTCCCTCAATCCTCAGTTTTCTCCTAGGCCATCTTCATTAGCCCCTTTCTCCTCTTTTAACCATATTGAACCCTTGTTGAACCTTAGATTGTCACTGGTGCCCTGTTAAGCCTCAGCCTTATTTAACTCTCAGCATCCACTGTTTTTGCTTCTATACATACATTCTGAACAAAGATGGAGAAAATCATGTTCTCATTCTGACTAGATCCTCTACAGATATATGGCATCTAACTTACACTGGGTCCTCACTGCTGTTAGATAATATTTCTGCCTCTCCCTTATTCATTATTCCACTTTCCACTGTGTTCTGCCAGAGCTTTCTAATCCCTTCTCAGACTTTATTGCCATCTTTCCTATACTTTTTTCTTTCCTGTTAGTGTTTGCTTCCTCTTCCCTTTCTAGTCTTCTTTTAAAATCATTAAGATAAAATAGAAGCACTCCCAAAGCCTTTGGTCTAAATAGATTTCCTCTGAACTCTGATGACAAAAAGGATTGAAGGGGACACATGTATCATCTCCCTATATTAGAATGCAAATAGTTTATCTTTGATTCATTATAATTGTTTACTCATTTTTAACTTTTTATTTTTCTTTTAACTCCTGTGTTTGTACTTCAAAGTTTCTAAACAACTCTGATCTTTTCATCAAGAATACTAGGGATTGTTTAATTTCATTAAAGATCCATTTTCCCTCTAGGAATACACTCAGTTTTACTGGGTTTGTTATTCTTGGTTGTAAACTTATATTCTTTGCCCTCTAGAATATGGTATTTTAAAATCTTTCCTCCTTTATCTTGTTAGTTTTTAAATAGTATATGATCCTGATTGGGCTTCTTAGTATTTTAATTCTTTCTTTGTGACTGTTTGCAATAATTTTTCATTGGCTTAGAAAGTCTGAATTTTGACCATAATGATTTGAGGAGTTTTCCATTTGGGACCTTCTTTCTGGAGGTGACTGTGGATTCTGTTTGCAGTTTGATCTCTGATTTTAAGCTATCTGTGCAGTTTTATGATTTCTTGAAATATATTTCAACTCTTGTTTTGGCCATGACATTCTGATGGACCAGGGAATCTTCAGTCAGTTCCCTACTTGATCTATTATTTTTTTTATTTGAGTTTTACAATTTTTCTCCCAATCTTACACCCCCCCCCCCCCCCCATGGAAAGCAAGCTGTCAGTCTTTATTTTGTTTCCATGTTTGTACATTGTTCCAAATTGAGTGTGATGAGGGAGGCTAGGTGGTGCACTGGATAGAGCACTGGCCCTGGAGTCAGGAGTACCTGGGTTCAAATTCAGCCTCAGACACTTAATAATTACCTAGCTGTGTGGCCTTGGGCAAGCCACTAACCCCATTCGCCTTGCAAAAACCAAAAAAAAAAATGCACCTAATTGAGTGTGATGAGAGAGAAATTCCATCCTTAAGGAAGAAACAAAAAAGTATAAGAGATAACAAGACTTGATCTGTTATTTTTGTATGAGATATTTTACATTTTCTAATGCCTTTTGATTTTGTTTTAATATTTCCTGTTTTCTTGTGTTTTCTGTTTGGTCCGTTCTAATTATCATGGAGTTTGGTGTATGGGCACAGTTTTGTACTTCCTGTGCCAAGCTATTAATTTCCTTATCATTTCTTTTTCTGTTTTTTACTCTAGCTCTCTTGTTTTATTTACAAAAACCGTTTTTTAACTTAAAAAAAATTCCTGCTTCATCAGTTTCAGGAATTATAGGTAAATTTGTGCCCAGGGTATATTTATCTTTGAGTCTTGTAGATTTTTTGAAGTAATTCCCTTTTTTTGGTTTGTGTTTTGAACATCCCTATCACCATAATAATACCTTTCTATGGTGAGATTCTTTTTTGCTTATTCTTCCAGCCTACTTCCTGACTTTGAACTTATGTTAGGCCAAAGCTTTACAAACTTCTGAAATAAGGACTGGGCTGGTTCTAGGGGCTGTTTTCTTTCTTTTTTACATATTTTATTTATTCATGTTTCTAACTTTCCAACTGAAACGGCAGCCTTCACCAATCACCCCTTCTGCAAAGTTCTGAGTCCCACATCTCCTTTCCCTCCCTTACTTTCCTCCTTCCCTCTCCTGCTGACAGAAAGCAATCTGATATAGGCTCTACACCTACAACCCTGCTAAAACAATAGATCCATACTGATCATGTTATGAGAGAAGAACCAAATCCAAATGGAAGAAAGAAAATATTAGAGAGAAAAAAATGACATCATACACAAGACAACCTTCAGAAATTGAAGATAATAAACTTTGGCCTGCATTTAAATCCCACAGTTCCTTCTCTGTATATGGATGCTGTTTTCCATTACAAGTCTTTTAAAATTGTCTTTGATTATTGTACTACTGAAATGAACAAGTTCATCATAATGGTCATCATCCCCTGCTGTTAGGGTATACAATGCCCTTCTGGTTCTGCTCACTTCACTCAGCATCAGTTCATGCAATTCTTTCCAGGCACTTCTGAAATCCCATCCCTCATGATTTCTTGTAGAACAGTAGTGTTCCATCACATTCATATACCTCAATTTGTTCAGCCATTCCCCAATAGATGGACACCCCCCCCAATATTCTTTACCAATACATAAAGCTGCTATGAATATTTTGTACCTCTGGGATTTTTATCCTTTTTCATGATCTCTTCAGGATACAGACCTGGTAATGGTATTGCTGGATCAAAGAGAGTATAGTTTTATTGCTCTTTGGTATAATTCCAAATTGCTCTCCAAAAAGATTAGATTATTCACAGCTCCACCAACAATGCATTAGTGTCCCAGTTTTCTTACATTCCCTCAAACATTGGCCATTTCCCTTTCTAGTCATATTGACCAATCTGACAGATGTCAAGAGATGGTTTAATTTGCATTTCTCTAATCAAATCAAAGCAATCTATAGTCATGAAAAATAGCTGATTTAGGGCTTTTTTAATATGACTATAGATAGAATTGATTTCTTAATCTGAGAATTGCCTTCCTAGGGCTGTTTTCTTGGGATATTGAGAATCTTGTTATTCAGTATCTCAGGACAGTCTAGGTTGGGCACTCGTCACTTTCAGTGATTCCTGAGTAGTGAGATCCTGGGTAAAGTCTTAATGAGGCTTGGCACTGTGAACTCTCTCTCCTCCCCATCCCCCCATGCCCACCTTATAAATTCTTAACCTGGGTTTAGGTTGGTTGCAGATGGTACAACAGAGAGTGCTGGGCTTAGAACCAAGAAAACCTAAATAAATATTTGGCCTTTAACATTTGCTGTATCACCCTATTCAAATCACTTAATTTCTATCTGCCTCAATTTCCTCATCTATAAAATGGGGATAATAATAGCAAACATGCCCAGTTATGAGGATGAAATGAGATTAGCACAACATCTGAAATATGGTAGATGCCATATAATTGCTTTTTCTCTTACCATTCCCTTTCGGTCTGAGTAATGGAAGAGTGCTGTTGAATTTAGCTACTTGGGCACAGCTTGGAACCTTTGCTAGTTTGGAGTTAGAGTACCTTGTGCTTCCCATTCTTGACCATTTCTCTACCATAACTGTGCAAGTTGTTCTTAAAGTTAGAATTGGGCCCCTGCTCTGCCCATCTTGTCTGAGCCACAATGCTGGTGCTTGCTTCTGAACTTGCTAACTCTTTTCCTCCCAGCCAGGTGTTCATTACCTCTGCACATTACCCTCAGAATGCTATCTCTGGGCACATTCTGCTCTGGATCTGAGTAGTAAGTGTCAAAACTGCCAAATGACTTCTGTTTCTGTCTTGCTGCCCACTATGAATCTGAGACTTGTTTTTGTCTTGGAGCTTAGCTTCTTCCTTGTGCTGGAGTGCCTCATGCAGCATGCTCTTGGCAAGACGTGATCTTCAGACTTCTCTTGTCTGTATACATTTGTCACTTGGGGTGGGAAAAATCATTTACTGTGACTTTTTCTTGGATTTCTTCATTAAGTTTTGGTCTGATTTGTTTTGGAGGAATTTTGTGAGGGAGCTGGCTATAATTGTTTCTTGCTATTCCACAAGCTTGACTCTGCCTCCTGTCTTTGATATCTCACAAATGATCACAATTTGGAGAAGATTATGCTAGAAAATAAACTAATATTCTATGAAGTTTGTCTTAATTGAATAAGGGATTTTTCCCCCAGAGGAATGGATGCTTGAGAAAAAGCAAGCTTGTTTTATTAAGGTGTTTTTTTTTTTCTAGTCCAGAAAAATCAAACTCCCTTGATTCACAAAGGTTTGTTGGGATAGCTAGGTGGCACAGTGGATAGAGCACTGGCCCTGGAGTTAAGAGGACCTGAGTTCAAATGTGACTTCAGACTCTTAATAATTACCTAGTTGTGTGACCTTGGACAAGTCACTTAACCCCATTGCCTAGCAAAAAAACAAAAAAGGGGAGGAGTTTCTTTATTGTTGATGATAATATTGGGGCCTATTTTTAGGAGAAATGGTAATAAAGTATAAATTAAATAACCTCTATCATTTATTCTATTTGTACAGAATGTCCCTGGCAACATGTTGTATAATTTGTTACAGAAGAATAGGAGCCTCTACATCCCCTCCAAAAAGTGATTTGTACTGGAAAGATATCCGTGAGTACTTGTGAAAAATGTAATTATGTGATTATAACCAGTCCGTAATTTCCAAATATTTGCTTTGTAAGCCAGTGTTTTAGAGTTTGGAATACAGTACAATTCCATATAGAAATACTACTGTGCAGGGTGATTAGAATTCTCACAAATGCTCATTTAACTTTAATATTTCTGAAAATTTATATATATACATATATATATATATATACGTAAATATATATATATATATACACATATATAAAATCATAGCTTCCATTTTAAATATTTTGTATCAAGTTTGAATGCTAGGAAAACAACTCTTTCCAAGGCAGCCTTGGCACACAAAGGGTTTCCTGGTGTCAGGGGATTGAAGAGAAGGAAAGGAGGGTCCTACCTCTAAATGTTTTGAGTCCAAAACCTGCTTGGACCTTTGCCAAACCATGCTCCTTTCCTTTGTTGAGGGTTCTTATGGAAGAGATTCCTTGTGTTCAGAAGAAGATTGGAAATGATGACATCTAAAGTCCTTCTGATTCTAAGGTTTTATCATTTTCATTTGAGAATGAGAATCTGAGGGTATTTAGCATTATAATGGTAAAGGGAATATGAAGAATTGCTATGTGGGTAAGAATAGAATCTGTAGACATATTAGACATATGTTTCTACTCTGTGGAGCTATATGTTAGACTGTAGATTAAAGATTAGGAGCTGTATGCTAATGATGGCAGTTTGTCCTACTAGGGAAAGATAAATCCTTACTCATTTAGATCGATAGAAAGTCATACTTCTGCTTGTATTCTGTCAAGTTTTTCTATGTGTTAATTATCTTTTTTCTTCTTTTTAAGGAAATGTTATAAAATTTACTGGACCACTTATTCTAGGGTAAATATTAACAATTACATATTGATTTTGCTGGTATTTATATCTTAAATCATTGTTTTCTGTGGAATTAATTACAGAAATACTGAGTTTTAATATATTAACATTTTAGTTACATGCTATTTTAACATTATTTTTTAAATTAGTATAACCATCTTTCTTACAAGCCGAAAGTAATGAAATAAGATTTCTTATCTCACTAAAACTCTTTCTTTTCTTATAATTAGAAATATGGGATGGAAATATAAGGCAAAAAGTTGACTTGCTATTTGTTTTTCTTTGCCTTATTCTGAGCCAAAGGTCAGGTTTTTTTTTACATATGTAGCATAATTTCTCTAAATGTAGAGTTGTGTATTCAGGAATGTAGCTAAAATAAATGCAGTCAGTCAGGCATCTTGTTATACATAAAAAATAGCATAGTCTAGTGAAAAGAACACTAGGTCTGGATTCTGAACCTGTCTTCATACCTTACTTCTGATATTACATATATCATCAGGGAAAGTTTCCTAACCTCCTTACATAATATTTAGCCTGAATGACCACTGAAGTCCCTTTTCAGTTTTGATCTCTGATCCCACGAAGCCATTTACTATGTTGGTCTGCCTTATCTTTCTTGTTTAATGTAGATACAGGAATTTCAGAGCAAGACTGAGAGAATAGATATTGTGATTTAAGTTCTGGACTCTATTCTGTTTGGGCTTTCAAATGATTCCTGGAATAACTGTAGATCATTTCAAACAACAGATGCATACTTAATTCTTGGATGCATGACAAACTTAATGTTAAAAATTGATTTAAATGCTTTCTCAAAAAGTACAGCTTTTTTATGCTTAGATATCAAGTTTATATTAGTTTTTTTGTTTTTTTAAGAGGTTCTTTATTTATTACATACGAAGTTCTGGCCTTGAAGAAATCTTTGACACTAGATACCCAAGTAGTCGAAAAGGAAAAACTGAAATCTTATATATATTTAGATGCTGTTTCTTTAGATAAAAGAGAAAATCAAGGTAAGTTTATGGGAAAAGTATGTTTGTGTTTTAAAATACTTTTTAAAAAATATTTTATTTATTTATTTTTCCGACTATATGTGGTGGTAGTTTTCAACAATCATTTTTTTTTGCAAGGTTTTAAGTTTTACATTTTTCTCCCTCCCTTTCTTCTCTCTCTCCCCTCCCCATGACAGAAAACAATTTATTATAAGCTACACTTGTATAACCATGTTAAACATGGATCCATTTTTATCATGTTGTGAAAGAAGAATCAAATCCAAAGAGGGGGAAAAAAAATTAGAGTAGAAAAAAGACTACATAATACATAAGACTACTTTTAAAAATTGAAGATAGCAAACTTTGATCATAAAACAATAAATAAAAGATTTGTGTCATACTATTTTCCAGTTTTCCTAATAGTTTTTATTAAATAGTGAGTTCTTGTCCTAGAAGCTTGGGTCTTTGGATTTATCAAACACTAGATTATTAGGGTTATTTACTACTGTGTATCATGTACCTAATCTAGTCCACTGATTCACTATTTCACTGATTCTCAATTTTAACCTATACCAGAAAATTTTGTTGATTACCACTTTATAACGGAATTTGATATCTGATGTCTGGACCCCTTCCTTTGCATTTTTTTGATCATTAATTCCCTTGATATTCTTGACCACTTTTATTCTTGCAGGTTAATTTTGTTATTTTTTTCTAGCTATAAAACAATTTTTGGTAGTTTGATTAATATGGCATGAAATAGATTAATTTAGGCAAAATTGTCATTTTTATTATTTTTCTTCAACCTACCCTTGAGCAATTAATATCTTTCCAATTGTTTAAATCTGACTGATTTATATGAAAAATATTTTGTAATTGTGTTCATAATTCCTTGGTTTATTTTGATAGGTAGACTCTTAAGTATTTTATATTGTTTATAGTTTTTTCAAATGAAATTTCTCTTGCTATCTCTTGCTATTTGGACTTTGTTAGTTGTATAAAATACTTATGATTTATGTGAGTTTATTTTATATCCTGCAACTTTGCTAAAGTTTAAGTTTATTATTTCAAGTGGTTTTTAGTTAATTCTCTAAATGGACCATCATATCATCTGCAAAGAGTGATAGTTTTGTTTCCTCATTGTCTGTTCTAATTCCTTTAGTTTCTTTTTCTCCTTTTATTGCAAAACTAACATTTCTAGTATGATATTGAATAATAATGGTATTATTGGGCATCTCTGATCTCATTGGAAAGGCATCAGAAATAATGCTAGCTGATGATTATAGATAGATCAATAGCTAGATATTTGTCATTTTGTTGAGGAGAACTCCATTTATTTCTATGCTCTTTGGTATTTTTAATAGAAGTGGTTACTGTGTTTTGGATGAACTGTTTATACTTCCCCCCCCCATTAAAATTTTTTTTTTCCAACTTTTTGCAAAAATACTTTTCAACATTCATTTTTTTGGTAAGATTTGGAGTTCCAGATTTTTCTCCCTTACTTCTGTGCCCCTTCCCCCCTTGCCAGCAAATAATCTGATATAGGTTGTACATGTATAACTGTTAAACATATTTATATACTAGTCATGTTTTAAAAGAATAATCTTAACAAAAGGGAAAAACAATGTGAGGGGGAAAAACATAAAAACAAATTTTAAAAATTGAAATTGTATACTTTAGTCTGCATTCAGACTCCATAGTTCTTTCTGTGAATGTGGATAGTATTTTTCATCGAAAATCCTTAAGTATTGTCTTTGTTCTTTGCTTCTGAAAGGAGCTAAGTCTATTGTAGTTATTCATCAGGCTGTGTTGCTGTTAATGAGTAGTTCTGTTCATTTCACTCAGCCTCAGTTCATGCAGTTTTTCAGGCTTTTCTGTATACTTCCCACTCATGATTTCCTACAGAACAGTAATATTCCATCATATTCATATACTACAACTTGTTCAGCCATTTCCCAATTGATGGACATCCCCTCATTTTCCAATTCTTTGCCACTGCAAAAAGAGCTGCTATAATTATTTTCGTACATGTCGGTGTTTTCACCCTCTTTATTGTGATCTCTTTGAGATATCAATCTAGTAGTAGTATTGCTGGATCAAAGAGTATGCATAGTTTTATTGCCCTTTGGGCATAGCTCCAAATTTGAACTCCTTATTCTTTTTTAAAAAGTTTATTTAATACAATGGGGTTAAGAGTGACTTACCTAAGGTCACACAGCTAGGCGATTATTAAGTGTCTGAAGCCAGATTTGAACTCAGGTTCTCCTGACTTCCATGCTTTATCTACTGCACCACCTAGCTGCCCCTAGAGCTACTTATTCTAAGGGAAATATCACTTAGAGGACCATATTCCTGGAAATTGGCTAAAGATAAAAATTTGGGTCTTTTACCTTTACCCCAAATATGTTATTCCCTAATGCAAAATGAAAATAGGATATCTGTTTGAGACTGAATCTCAAGGTAAAGTTTAGAAATTTGATTTTGTTGGTTTGTCTAGTGATGATTAGGCTGTTGAAATTATTTTACTCTTATCAAGTTCACAGGATATTAATTTCTGAATTAGAATGCCAATTAAGTACAATGGAAGATATCAATGTCATGAAAATTAGAGTACTGTTGTCAGTTCCTTAAGGGTGGTGACCTTCCCATCTTCAAGGTACTATTAATCTTAATTTGAAGGTTTCTGGGTGGATATAGAATGTTGGAATAAAAGAATTTAAGTGTTGTAAAAGAGATTTTAAAAATTAAATACCCTAGTAAAGTACCTGTGTTAACTGTAGGTTTGTGTCTGCCACAGTAGAACATAATATTGACTCTACTTGCTTCACTGCAATTTAGGGACTTTGGATTGTTACCTAGGACAAGAAGTTTAGGTGACTTGTCCGGGGTATTGAACCATGATGTTTAAGAGATAGGGCTTGAACTCAGGGCTTCCTGATTGAATCTTGCTTTCTACTATGTCACATTGGCTTTCCATGATTTCCTTACTAATATTAATTCTTGTTTAATTTTTAAATGTGTAATTCGCCCATTTGAAGAGATGTCTTTTGGGACACTTTTTGTTGTTTTCTTTTCCTTCTCTGGCATTTTAGTTGATTTCATTTGGTTTGTAGTTTTTTTTTAGTTAACACTCCTGCTAATTTTAAAATTTGAATTTTTTTAGTCTATTTTTGTAGTCATTTTTATTCTATTATTTCTATTTCTATAATGTATATGAGGAAACTGACTCCCTTTTAATAATTGTGGCTCCATCAGCTTGTTTATAAAGCCCCCAAACCAAAAAATTTATACTTAATTTTATCTTTAGTTGATTACATTCTTTGAAAAATATACAAATAATTTTTGAAATTAGAATTGGGAAATATGTGGTCTTAAGTATACATTGAAAGACATAGGATCATAAATTTAGAACTGGAAAAGACTGCAGAGACCAGTTAGTCCATTTTTTTTAATCTTTCAAATTAGGAAGACGATTCCAGTGATCAAATCACTTGCCAAAGGTGACCTAGACAGTAAATGTCAGCAGGACTTCAAACTGAGGTCCTGTAACTTGAGGTTCGTTATTTCTTCTGTACTGTGTTCCCTTAAACAATGTTTAAGGGACAAATTTTCAATCTCTTTCAGTCTCTTCCTTTTGTTCTACCATGTAGACTACTATCTTCTTGTTTTGACATATTAAAATTCATTAGTTACAGTTATTTTACATTAGTTATTTTATTTTTGTTTTTTGCAAAGCAGTGTGATTAAGTGATCTGCCCAAGGTCACACAACTAGGTAATTATTAAACATCTGAGGTCACATTTGAACTCAGGTCCTCCTGACTCCAGGGCCAGTGTTCTATCCACTATGCCACCTAGCTGCCCCCATCTTAAATTAGTTATACTTTTGTTTGGTATCTTCTTCAACATTTAGAAAGGCAGCATGACATAGTAGATGAAATGCTGAATTTAGAGTCAAGTAGACTTGTATTTTTCACACTTAATAGCAATGTGACCATGAGCTAGTCTTGGCACCTCAGGCAGGTCAAGACTTTGGGTTATAGCCAGTCATGATGGTACTATCTTGGAGGAGGAGCATAGGGGATCTCTTGAACTTGGGAATTCTATGGTACGGTAAGCTATGCCAATCATGTATCTGAACTGAGTTCAGCATTATTATGTGGAGTCCTACTTTGGGTATCAAATTGCCTAAGAAGGCTCAAACTGACTCAGGTCAGAAATGGAGCAGGTCTAACTTCCCCTGAAAATGAGTAGTGGAATAGGATGTGAAGAGCCCCTATACTTGAAGTGTGGACAAGATAGGCAGAACCAGTCTTTAAAAAAAAAAAGCAGCTCCCCCCAAAAAAGCATGGGTTGTAGATGAACTGGATTCTGCAGTGATGGAAAGAATTCCCACACTAAGAGAATTACAGATCATTGATATATGATTTCCTTTTAGTAAGTTTGTGAAATATCCTCATCTCATTGCTAAAATACCTATTATATTATCCATTTCTTATATCATCTCTTTTATGTTGATCCTTCTGCCTGATTCCAAATTCTGGCGATTGGAGCTGACAGCCTTCTGTACTGAGTATGTTTATATTTCACAGTTATCTATAAATTACCATGGTAGAATGAGATACTTTTCAAAAAGCTTTTTTTTTTTTTGACAGTAAATCCTGTCTTTGATGTAGAGATTCTCATTAACTTTTTTCTTGATATTGAGAATCTATTTTACTTTTGAACCTGTAACCCTTTGTCTTCTGTGTAACCTTTAACAGATAGCATTAATGATAGTTGTGTGAAAGGAATTAGATCATGAAGTCCTTGAGGACGGTGACTTTTTATTTCTTTTTCCTGTAGGTAGTGTAATGCTTTGCACATACAGGCATGTAATACATATTTATTGAATGGAAAATAAAGTGAATAAAATAGAAAAATTACAGCCCTTTATATTTTTTATATTAAGTGATATTTGTTAGAATATAGTTTGTGCATTTTTTGTTTTATTAATTATAATTAATAATACTGTTTTGCTAGTTATAATGTTTTATTATAATTAATAATAAAATTTCAAAAGTGCTAAATTTTAATCAAATCTGTAATTAATTTCATTCAGGTATCACATACCAGGCAAGGAAGGAACTTCACAAAGCATTAAGAAAAGTATTGGCAACATCAGCAAAAATATTCCGGAATCCTTTTGATGGTATGTACTTAAGAAAGTCTGAAGCTTTGGAATATCTAGTTTCCATCTCCAGGGTTGCATTTTCATCAACATAGAATTAACTGCATTTAAGGAAAACATTTATTAACACAAGTAATTGAAAATTGCTAGCAATATTCGGTTGTGGGAAGTGTGTTGATAGCTATAAGCCAAATTTAGATTACAAGCTCCATAACAAAGCCCTTCACAATTTACCTTTTGAGACAGCCTTATCAGTAGTGGACATCCTCCAAAGAAAGGAATCATGGTCTAATTCTTTTTTTTTGTAGTAAAAACTGTAGCATAAGCAGTAAAGAGAATGGCAGTATATATTGCCAGCTAGATTCAAGTGCTCCCTGGGTTGGGGCCCATGGTCCTATTTCCTGGACTTTGAAAATTTATTGTGGCGAAAAGTATTTCTTTTTAACCTTACAGAACACCTGAATACAAAGGACCATTCTTTATATTTTTTCCAATTTGACTTTTAACCTAAATTGATTATCTTGTTGTGAACATCAAGAATTGTTTTTCTATATGTGTGTGTGTGTGTGTGTGTGTGTGTGTGTGTGTCTGTTTTATTGGATAAGAATTATTAATAGTGTATAAGTAAATCTTTTAATTGCATTATCTTTCTCGTGGCCCTCATGTTATCTTTGAATCCTCTTTTTTTGTTTAGCCTGTCAAAAACACTTAAATCCATTCTCCCTCTGAAATTGTCAATACTCCTATTTGTGAAATGAAAGCCATGCCTGGACAGACCTAGATTATATAGGCACATTGGAGAAAAATCCCAGTATGCTTGTGAGCAAACAACTTTCTATCAGTACTTGTATTATTCTGTTTGGTTTTTTGCCCTATCCTCTAATTCTAAGTGAATGTCTGTGCAGTTTTCTTATAATGTTCATGGTGTATCCCTTGTCATTTTTCTTTGTTTTTCCTCCTAGTCTTCCTGTCTCTTTTTTCTGTTTGAAGCCCTCAATTTTGATTTCATTCATCATCTTCTTTAATAATTGACTACTGGTGAGGCTAGGTGGTGCAGTGGATAAAGCACCAGCCCTGGAGTCAGGAGGACCTGAGTTCAAATCCTGCCTCAGACACTTAATAATTACCTAGCTGTGTGGCCTTGGGCAAGCCACTTAACCCCATTTGCCTTGCAAAAACCTAATATATATATATATATATATATATATATATATATATATATATATATATATATGTATATGTATATATATGTATATATATGTTGATATTTCTCATCTGTTAATAGTTGTTTGTCCTGAGTAAAAAACATCACTTAACTTTTTTGCCCTTATGTTTCCTCCTTGGTAAAATGGGAATAATACTTAATCAGAGAGATACTATTATCTTTTTTTTTTTTTACAAGGCAATGGGTTAAGTAACTTGCCCAAGGTCGCGACAGCTAGGTGTGTCTAAAGCTGAATTTGAACTCAGGTCCTCCTGACTCCAGGGCCAGTGCTCTATCCATTGTACCACCTAGCTGCCCCAGAAGTATACTACTATTAATTGGAATCAAATAAGATTAAAACAAAGCACTAGACAAACCTTAAAATTGTTTATTGTTTTAAACCATGCTTCCTTCTTGAAGACAAGAATTGTGTTTTTATCTTTCCTTCTTGCCTAGCATGATGCATTGACATTGACATAGTAATAACCTAATATATGTTTAAATTAATGAATACATTTACTGCAACAAATGTTCAGTGGACATGTAGGTTGATCAGTGATTTTACGTCTGATTTTTGTGAAATCAAAATATTTCCCATTATAGAATTGGTACACATTAGGACTTGGCAGCTAGTTGCCACAGTGTATAGTGTGCTGGGCCTGGAGTCAGAAGACTCACTTCATGTGTTCAAAACCAGCCTTACAAACTGTGTGACCCCAGGGAAGTCATTTGACCTTCTTTATATCGGTTTCCTCATCTGTAAAATGAACTGGAGAATGAAATGGAAAACCACTATCTTTGCCAAGAAAATCCCCAAATGGGAACTTAAGAGTTAGACACTGAAAAACAATTCAATAGCAACACACTTAGGACTACTTTTAATTAAAAAACACATGTATAGTCTTGCATTGCCTCAAAAACTTTCATTTTTAAAATTCATAGATTTAAAATTCATAATTCTTTTTCCTAAGTATGAAGAAAAATGTTTTTTGATCCTTTAACTCTTTCTTACTTTTGTTTTGCAAAGATCACTTCTGTACAGTTGATTTAGAAGATCATGAATATGGCTTATGGCTGTTGCTAAAGAAGAGCAAATCAGATGACAAAATGGTTCGATTGCAGGCAGTGAAAGAGATGGCAGCAAATCATTATTGGCATGGTAACATCTCCTTAAAGACTTATTTTTGAAAAGATGGCAGTATTGTCATTTAGATTTTTGCATAGCTGTTGTAAAAACAACAGTAGGGATTTATTTAATGGTTAAGGAAGAAAAGGAATATAGGTGTTTTTTCCTTCATAAAAATATATACTTAAATATTAGCATTAAAAACATTAGGAAAAGTGAGTATTCTTTCTTCATTATAAATGGAACATTTTCAGACTGTTTCCATGATAAAAATTCTTGATCGTGTTTGTTATGCTTGATGATGTTGCCATTTCCTTATTTCAAAGGTTATTAACTCATATAAGATGATCTTTTTTAATTTTGTGGCTCAGTGTGTCTATTAGAAGTTAATTTAAAACTTTCATCATGGTATAAGGGATATGTTTGTTTTCTTTTTTTAAAACTCTGTTTGACAGAGTTTGGAAACAATGCTATTATTCCTTGTAACCACCATTGTTTTAGCAGAAAGAGCTAATGGAAGAATACAGAATAATTAATAATGCTATGGCACTAAAGAACCTCCTTTCTTGTGGGAGAAAAATAAACACTGGACCTTTTATTCTCTGAGTATCATGTTGTTATTGTTATTTTATCTTCTCATTTCTATTCCAAGAGAGATAAAGAGAAAAAAGAAAATCCTAAGCAGAGAATATTTTGGTTATTGGCAATAATAAACAAATTAAAAACAACACTAAGATCTTCTCTTTAATTAACTTTAATACTCTAGTCAAAGTGACTAGAATTAACCTTTAAACAGGCCTGAAATATTATAGCCAACCTCTGTACTTAGATTACTGAAGTACTGTGATCCTGAGCAGTCCTGAATGTTGGTGACAGAATACCAAGAAGTGTCATGGTATCAGAGACTTTTGACATAGAAGTGGTATTGAGAGGTCATTTTGTCCAACTTTAGCACTATATACTTGAATGACAGAGAAGTGATATGACTTACCATATAAGCAGTAAAGGATAGACTTGGCAATTTGACCCCATGGCCTCTGACTCCAAAATCTGCATTCTACTTTGTTAAGATTGGAAGTTCGTTGATTTTTAAAAATTGAGAATTAATATTAAAAGTAATGAATTGTAACCTAGGTATTTATTTCTTTTCAAAAGCTGCTCTAAAAGCTACTTTTCCCTTATTATTTGATGTGGTTTTCAGTTGCTGGTTGAATTTTTTTCAGAGGTAAAACTCAAAATGGTACTGTCAGATCAATGTGATGAAGTCAAAAAGTCACATTTCTCACCTACAGAATTTTATATTTATTCTAAGTTTAAAATATATTTAGGTGTATGACATTTTTGAGGTCTTAATATTATAGATTTAGCTGTATTGAAATAATTTTAAGTGAATTTTGTATAGCATTTTATAATTTCCTAAATGTTTTCACATATATTGTTTTGTTTATCTGTATTTAACATAGACTGATTTATGTGCTTTTATCATAGACTACCAATATAGGACAATTGCTCAAGCTTGTGATGTAAGAACTATCATTGGCTTGGCCCGAAGCAAGGAAACAGATCTTCGTTTTTTTCTGCCACCACCTCATTTACCAGCAGTAAAAGAAGTAAGTTTAAAAAGAAATCTAGAACAAGGAAAATTAGCTTAACATGTATAATTTCTGCTTAGAATACAATAAATTGAAACTGAAAATAAAGATTTTCAAAAGCCGCTATTGATTATATATAAATTTTTTATTTCCCATGTGATGATAGGGTAAAACCCAATGCATAAAATATTTATTAATGCTTACTGTTCATACAAGACCCTAGGGATACAAAAGCAGAACTTTTTCATTTTTTTGAGGATGGAGATGCAAAATAAAGGCAGTAAGTATAAAAGTAACACTTCCTTCTGCAAAAAGACTTCAAATCCATTTGGTAGGTATTTTCTTTTCATGAGTTGGTGACTACAGTGTTTTGAAATAAACTTCAAAGAGGATCAGAATATCCTTTAAAAATGATCTAACCTTTGGCCAGTATGACCAGGAAGGATAATGATCATTGTTGGAAGGGATGTGGGAAATCTGGGACACTATTACACTGTTGGTAGAGCTATGAACTCATCCAACCCTTCTGGAGAGCTATTTGGAACTATGCCCAAAGGGCAACAAAAATGTGCATACCCTTTGACCCAGCAATACCACTACTGGGTCCATACCCTGAAGAGATGAGGAAAAAGGGTAAAAACATTACTTGTACAAAAATATTTATAGCAGCCCTGTTTGTGGTGGCAAAGAATTGGAAATCCAGTAAATGTCCTTTAATTGGGGAATGGCTTAGCAAACTGTGGTATATGTATGTCATGGAACACTATTGTTCTATTAGAAACCAGGAGGGATGGGATTTCAAGGAAACTTGGAGGGATTTGCATGAACTGATGCTGAGTGAGATGAGCAGAACCAGAAAAACACCGTACACCCTAACAGCAACATGGGAGTGATGCTCAAACTTGAAGGACTTGCTCATTCCATTAGGGCAACAATCGGGAACAGTTTTGGGCAGTCTGCAAAGGAGAGTGCCATCTGTATCCAGATAAGGAGCTGTGGAGCTTGAACAAAGTGCAAGGACTATTCCCTTTAATTTAGAAAAAAATAAAACAGATAGCTTATTGTCTGATCTTGTTACCTCTTAGACTTCTCTTCTCTTTAAGGATATGATTTGTCTCATCATACCCAATTTGGATCAAGGTACAACATGGAAACAAAGTAAAGACTGACAGAGTGCTCTCTGTGGGGGGGGGGGGGAGCAAGATTGGGGGAAAATGTAAAACTCAAATAATATCTTTAATAAAAATAAACTTAAATAAAAAAAGAAAAAAGAAAAAGAAAAAATGATCTAACTTACTATGAGAAGTGAAGCAGTATTTTAAGTTTTATTTATTATTTTTATTGTTTTCCAGCACTCATTAATATGTCACATTTTCTCAATTCCAATATATTCCATTCATGTTCATATATATGTCATATACCAAGTAGCTAATGTGATGTTTAAAGATTTCCAGTCTTCTAGTTTTTCAGTATGTCCTAGAGAAAGCAGAATCAGGAAATGTCTTAAAATACTGCTTTTTTTTTTTTTATAAAGCAAGGACAGAGATAATGAAATTTCAGATAGACCTTAAAAAGGCCATGAAACAAAATCAATTTACTTGTTTGTTAATTCATCTACTTCTACCTCATAAAATGCTAAGGGTTGTATGTAAAATTTCACTCTGATTTAGATACAAGACTGATGTATAATTAGAGTAGCTAAGCTCTGTACTTTCCTTCACATCTCTGCCTTTGTTTCTTGTATCTATATTGAATCATATATAAATATATTTGTGTGTGTTTGTGTCTGTGTGTGTGTGTGTGTGTGTGTGTGTGTGTGTGTGTGTGTGTATTGGATTCTTTACAACCTAACATAAATGATATGTTCTTCATGAAACCTTCCCTGATTTCCACTGTGTCAATTAATATTCTTTTGTGGAACTGATATAGTACTTTTTTTTTCATCTCTTCAAAACAGATATTCCTTTTCTGTTGTGGGGTTTCCCACTGCAACAAAATAAATCAATTAAGCAAAGTTAGTGGAGACATTATGATTATCTCTGTTACCTATATATAACATTCTGTATCTATAATCTCCAACCTCTCTAAAGAAAGAAGGTTGGTGAATTTTATCACTTAATCCAGGATCAAGATTGCTTATTGCTTTTTAAAATTAATCTCTTAATTTCACTATTTTGTTTACATTATTGTAACATTGTAAATATTGTTATTCTGATTGTCTTCCCTCACTTTGCCTCAGTTTCTATGTGTTTCCATCTTTATATTCCTCATATTCTTGATTTCTCACTGGATTCTTTATTTCTATTACATTTATATGATACTGTATAATCAGTCATTTCTCAGTTGATTGGCATTCATTTGGTTTCCAAGTTTTTTGCTATTACTAAAAATATTGTTGTGTTTTGTATATATGATTCCCTTGTGTATTAAGCTTTCTTAAGATGTATAGCTATAGTTTTATATATTTTTTCTATAGTTGAAGAGATCTGTATATATTTTCCCAATAGCAGAATTTTTAAGTCAAAGGCTAAGAATAGTTTAATATCTTTTCTTACAGCATTTCAAATTGTGTTTTAAGAACCCCTAGGCCAATTCACAGGTCTGTTTGTCTCTGTCTTCCAACAAGTGTTCTGATATTAACTGTTTTGTTTCTTATCATCTTTGCTCATTTGCTTGGTAAGAAATAAAACCTCTGTTTTGTTTTAACTTACATTTCTATTCTTTGTAGAAGAAATTAAAATTTTTTTTTTAATTTAAGGAAATGTTAAGTGACTTGCGCAAGGCCACACAGCTAGGCAGTTATTAAGTGTCTGAGATCGGATTTGAACTCAGGTTCTTCTGACTCCAGGGCCAGTGCTCTCTCCATTGCATCACCTAGCTGCCCTCTTTGTAGAAAATTTTAAGCCTTTTTTCATATCATTGTTGATGGTTTATAGTTCTTTTTTTGAAAACATTTTATAAGGGGCGGCTAGGTGGTGTAGTGGATAAAGCACCGGCCTTGGAGTCAGGAGTACTTGGGTTCAAATCCGGTCTCAGACACTTAATAATTACCTAGCTGTGTGGCCTTGGGAAAGCCACTTAACCCCATTTGCCTTGCAAAAAAAAAAACAACCTAAAAAAAGTAAAAAAAAAGAAAGAAAACAATTTATATCCCAATACTACTTATCCATTAGGAAATAGCTCTTAGTACATCTTCTACATAAAACTTGGCTATCACAATTTTAGAGATATAATTAAACTTTGTAATGTGTGGTTTGTATCATGGTATGGGACTGTTTCAGGCTCCTAATCTTTGCCTCCTCCTTTCCCTTTTATTTCAGGATTACTCCATTGAAGAGGAGCTTCGACAGCTGCTGGCATCTTTACCTCAGACAGAGATAGACCATTGTATCCAGTATTTCACTTCTTTGGCTCTGAGGGAAAGTAGTCAGTCTCTGGCTGCTCAGAAGGTGAAAGCTTTCACAATGTTTTATTTGGTACTTAGAATTGCCAAGGCATAATTGTGATTCTGGCCTCTTAGTGCATATAGTAGAAAAGATAGAAAAAAATTTTAGTCATTTATAGAAAAAAAGGATTTCTCTATTATCAGCTTCAGATGAGTTCAGTTTTGGTATAACTGAGTCATGAAAGTTCTGATATATAGAAGGATCAGTTAAATACTGCTATTCCCTTCACCCACCTATCCTGAAGCTGCTTTGCTTTGAAAGATATTTTGTTCCTCATTTCCTTTATATGAGGTAGCAATGAGTCATCATGGGTCAATGTCACTTTATGACTAACAGTAGGGAATAACTTGACTCTCTTGTATCATATACTTTCTTCTCTCATATGGTCATCATTCTTTCCTTTTCCCTTTTATATTTTTTGCATCATTTTTTAAAAATTGTATTTTTCCAATTACATGTAAAGATAATTTTCAACATTCATTTCTTTATAAGATTGTGAGTTTCACATTTTTCTCCCCCTCTCTCTTTGCCCCTGCAAGATAGCTAGTAATCTGATATATAATACATGTACATATTAGTCATGTTGTGAAAGATATCTTTCACATTTAAAATAAATTTATTTTTTCAAACACCATCTTTAGCAAAAACATTGTTAACCCACTTCCTTTTTCCCTTTCCAGAATGATCATAATTAATCTAGTTGATAAGAATAAGAAAAGTTATGTTTCTGCATGAAGAATAAGACATTCATAAGTTTCAGAATTAAATTAGAAATAATAGATATCAGTGTTACCAATGTTGGAAAAATTCCAGGGTAACCTTTAGAATTTTAACATCTCTTTTACCTTTTTGTCATCCTCTAATAGGTAACTAGGTGGCACAGTGGATAGAGTTCTGGGACTAGTCAGGAAGATTCATTATCTTGAGTTCAAATCTGGCCTGAATCAAGCCACTTAACTCTGTTTGCCTCTCTTTCTTCATCTGTAAAATAAGCTGGAGAAGGAAATGGTATACTATTGCAGTTTCTTTGCCAAGAAACCCAAAAGGGGGTCACAGAGAGTCAAACACAGCTGAAAAATGACTGAGCAACAATAGCATCCTCTAATTAAACTTACCTTTTTTTTTTTGAAACACCAACATTCAAAGTATTATTTAATTTTGGTGATTTTTTTTTAGATAGTATTGAGCCGTATTATTGCAATTACATTGTGAGTGATGTAGATTTTTGAGGAGATTGGGGGAGCCTAGCTTGCAAAACTAGTTATCATTTTTCTTTGTG
Organism: Macrotis lagotis; assembly: GCF_037893015.1. Lineage (NCBI taxonomy): Eukaryota > Metazoa > Chordata > Mammalia > Peramelemorphia > Peramelidae > Macrotis > Macrotis lagotis. The sequence continues at coordinate 174,796,374 of NC_133662.1, read as the reverse complement.
GAAATGTATACTTAAAGTTTCAATAGATAACGTAGAGGTCAACTTTTGTAACATGAATGTTATGAATCTCCTAAAATGGTGTCTAAATAAAAAAATTTCACTCAACACGATTTTTTAATACTGAGGACATTTCTATTTCAAAAAGAACATGAATCATCATATTTTTGTGTGTATTTGAGACAAATGAATACTAGCATTTGGTTGAATAATAGCAGGATTGCAATCTATTTGATTAACAAGTTTTAATTTTCTGTGACACCTTGTAATCTTTAGGAAAATAATATAACCTAGGTTTGCTAATATCTTGACTTTCTATTAACAATTGTTGTCATGTCTTATAGAATAGTGATTACCTAGTATATACCTGAGAGTGCCAAAGAAATGTATTATTTATACATGTTGACCATAGTTCTCTATTTTTCCTAATGACCTCCTTATGAGTCAGAGGCTAATAAGAGACATTTTCTATATCAATTTTTTATTTTAAGTTTTTTATTGTCTTTGTTTTTACTTTATCTTCATTTCTGAATATAGTCCTCTCCCTTCCCCTACCCAGAATCATCCCTCATAGCAAAGAATAAAAAGGAAGAAAAAATGAAAGCCATCCAACAGAACTAACCAACACATCATTTGAATCTGACAGTATATCAACGTTCCCCATAGCTTCAAAGAGGAAAGAGATGCATTTTCTGCTTGATTATTATAATTACAATGTTCAGTTTCTTGTTGTTCTTTCATTTATATAATTGTAGTTAAGAATATGTTTACCTGGGGCAATTAGGTGGCACAGTGGATAGAGCACCGGCTCTGAAGTCAGGAGTACCTGAGTTCAAATTTGGCCTCAAATACTTAATAATTACCTAGCTGTGTGGCCTTGGGCAAGCCACTTAACCCCATTGCCTTGCAGAAACCTAAAAAAAACCAAGAATATGTTTACCTTATTCTGCTTAATCTTTATCAGTTCTTATTAGTCTTATACTTTTCTAAATTTTGTTTCTTAGTGTTCCCTTAAATTTATGTTCTCTAATGTGTTTTGCCATTCCATTCTCAACAAATTAGAGCCTTCTTTGTTTCTAGTTCTTTATTACAAAAAGAACTAAATATTTTAGTATCTTTGAGTTCCTTGGAGAATGCCTAGCTTATGGGATCTCTGGATTATGGACATCTTCGTCATTTTTTGAGCATGATTCCAAAATGTTTTATCAGTTCATATCTCCACCAACAGTGTTTTAATAGCTAACATTAACCAATGCTTTGACAACACTGTTGATGCATTTAGAATATGGTTGTCTGATGTGTTCCTGAGAGTACCAAAGAAATGAACTATTATGCATACTGACCAGAGAGAGAGAGAGAGAGAGAGAGAGAGAGAGAGAATGTTTTTCCACAGCTACTCCAGCATTGTTTCTGTCTTTCTCAGCTTTCTTGTTGTGTGGTAAAACTTCAGAATTGTTTTGATTTCAACTTCTCTGATTATTGTTGATCTGGACCAATCTTAAAATTTACTTGAAATATTTGAAATCAAACTTAACCTTTTCAATAATTAAAGGAAGTTAAATTAAGAACTTGCCGAGGTTTTTTATTAAGTTTTTTTATTCTGTCACTTTCCACTTCTTTTGTTTCAGAGAATTTTTGTATATATTTGAATTATCTTGAAGTTAACTTTATTAATAATCTTTCTGACCTGATTTTTAGAAATATGAGTCTTCTTAAGCTAATTAAATGACCCAATTGATAAAGTGTCAGGTATCAAACTCTTATTAGTTGTGTGATCCTCAGCCCAACATTTAACCTCTCTAAACCTGTTTCCTCATTTGCAAAACAAACATAATAATGGTACCTCCTTCCCAGGGTTGTTTTGAGAATCAAATGAGATCATAATCGTAAAGCTCTTAGCAGAGTGTCTGGCACCTAATAAGCGCTAGACAAGTGTAAGCTATCATCCCCATCATCAAAATCACTAGTAAGAGGATAATATGAGGCAGAAATACCAGGCTTTAATTTGTTGCACCAAATTTTCAAACAATTTGGTTGTATTTTTCAAAAGAAAACCTCTGAAATGAATGAGATATACTGCATTTACTTGAAAATTCTGACAGATCCTACCAAGCAGGGAAGGTGTCAGACACATACTTAGAAATAGACTGTGTCTCTAATTTGGGGCTCAGGTTACCTAAGATTAGAGAAGCTATTCACCAGGAAGTTGACCTTCAAGTGATTAATTCTTTTGGGCACAGCAACTCATGAAATTGTCTACCAAGTATAGAGGGATTGCATCTTTATTGACGATAAGATATTCTCTACATTTATGAAAAAAAACTAACCAATTTTTTGAAATAATCTTGTGAAGCAGTTACTATCAAGCATTTATTCAATATTCATTTCTTAAGTGTCTGCTAGTTTCTAGGTATCTCACTAAGTACTTACCTGTCCTCATGGAGCTTACATTTTACTGGGAGAAACAAGAGGTACATAGTTAAGTAAATAATAGGATATTTGTAAAATAAATAATATGCTGGTGAAAGACTAACAACTGGGTGGGATAAGAAGGGGCCTTCTGAAGAAGATAGTACTTGAGTTAAACTATGAAGGGAACTTCTAGTTCACAAAAAGGAGAAGGAAGAGTGCATTGATAATGAAACTGGGAGATGTAATGTCGTTTACAGGGAATATGCAGACCAGAATGAACTAGAACTAGAGTGTGGAAATAGGAACAATTTTTAATGTTCTAGGAAAAAAAGCTGAAAAAAACAAATCTTATGTCCCTTGCTTTTCTACTGCTCTCTGACAAAATAAACATTATCTCTCTCTCTGTGTGTGATCAGTCATATTTTTAAAGGTTAGGTTTATTTTTTTTTTCAAAGAAAGTCTGAAACCAGATTGTGAAGGACTTTAAATGTCAACTACAGAAGTGTGTGTTTTAGCCAAAAGGCAGTGGAGAACCACATGGTTGGACCTTTGTTTTAGGGAATAACAATTCAGCATTTATGTGGAAAAAAGGACTGGTTGTAGGGAAGATAGCTAAGCGTCTATAACAGGAATCCCAGGGAGTCACAATGAGGGCTTAGACTGTGGTGATTGTGGTGTGAGTGTAAGGAAAGGTACACATGGAAGAGAAACTGAGAAGGCACAGTCAACAAGACTTGGCTTACTGGTTGGATTTGAGAGGACAAGACAGTGCAGAGTGGAGAATGACTCTGGGGCAGTGATTGTCATCACTGACTATGAGAATCATCACTATGAAAAAACTGGCTTAAGGATGCTAAGTTACTTGCCTAAGGATACATAGCTATGCTCTTTCAAGACCGTTACTCTTTTCCTTGTGGACTTTCATAAAAGGGGACATGAAGAAGCACTGTCTCTGACTTTAAGCTCTTTTTGGGTATTTGAAGGGTTGCCATTTGGAAGGATCAGTCTTGATCTGTCTATTCCCATGGAAAAACTAAGAGCAATGGTTGGAAGTGGAAAAAGGCAGAGTTTGTTTCATTGCATGGATAACTTATCTGATGGACTTAAGGCTCTACTATCTTAAGAGGTAGGTAGTCATTTTTTTCTTAGCAGAGGTTTTCAAAAGAAGGCTAAATTCAATTCAGTAAGTACTTAGTATTTCCTAAAGAAAACTTGAAGATTCTGAGAAGAGATTACTATATAATCAACCTGCAAGTATATATCAAGCACCTAAGACATACCAGGTCTATGGATACAATGGCAAACGTGAACTAGCCCTACCACTCAAGGACTTATATTCCAACTGAGATATAACATATACATTTACAAAATGAATCCAAAGTTATTTTGTGAGTGATGGAACTTGAAGCTGTAGAGATCAGGAAAGACTTCCTATAGAAGGTGGCGCTTGAGCATAGTTTGGAAGGAAGCAATTCTAAGAGGTTGAGAGGAGAAAGGAGACCATTTCGAGCATAGGCACAGTCAGTTCAGAGGCTTGGAGATAGGCTGTGGAGATTCTCTTATTCTGAAAGACTTAATTCGTGGTAATAGTACATTGGGATGTTCTTTATATGTGTTTGAATTTCCAATTATAAATTGGATCACAAAAACAAGATTTAGGGGTTTTCATGAGTAACATCCATCTAAATTCTAGACTTAAGATATATGAATTTTGATTATCCAAGTTTCTTTAAATAGATGAAAATATTTCAGAAAAGAAAGCTTTCAGGGGTATCAGGAAAATTCAGGAATACAGTGATTAAAATTCTTTTAAAAAACACACTTTCATCTGTTGTAGATTACCAGTTTTATGTTACAGTGATATTCCTTAAGTTTTTATTGATATTGTCTGACTTTTATATCACCATAATATTCCATATATTCCTTCCTTTTCTCCTCTCAGAGAGCAATCCTATATCACACTTAGTATTTTTTGGAAAGGAAAAAAAAAGTCATTACAACTAATCAATACACTGAAAAAAATTCAAAAATATGTCAATGTCAAACACCTGTGGATCTCTTACCTCTTTGAAGGCGTGGTTGGAGATATCCTGTCATATGTCTTCATTTTGAGTTCCACTTTATTGCTATGTTTTTTTTTTTACATTTCTTTTGGTTATTTTGTCATTCTTTCCATTATAATTACTGTGAGTTGTTTTCTTGGTTCTGCTTGCCTTTTTAAAAATTATGTTTATATATCTTGGATATCAACCCCTTATCAGAGAAATTTGATACAATGATTTTTTTTCCCATTTGACCTCTTCCCTTCTTATTCTAGGTGCACTCTAGATGCACTAATCTTATCTATTCAGAAGCTTTTCAGTTTCAGTTTCCTTCTGTTGTAAACACAATGTTATGTTCCTTCAATTACTTTACTTTCATACTTTCTTCTTTTCACCCTGATTCCCTCTTTTTGTTTGATATTCCCCCTTCCTTTCTTCCTCTTCAGCTAGTCTTATTCCTTGTTTTTAAATTTCATTTTTTTGCCACGAGGATTTTTTTTCCCCACAAAGGATAACTCTTATTCTTTTCATTATCCATCATCTTTCTGAGGTTCTAGAGTAAACTAGAACCTCATTCTCTGGTTCATAATTCTTATAATTACCTGGTCTTTCTTTTCTCATGTAATCAGAGCTTCCAGAATTTTCATTTTAGAGTCTCCCTGCCTTCTAAGTATTTTGTGCCACCACCTAGTAAGACTTACTCCTTGGATTCCCCTTTTCCATTGTGCCTCACATCCAGGATAATACTAGTTATTGCTGGTACCAAAAAAACCAAAAAACAAAACAATGCTCCATGGTTGAGGCTCCTCCTCTATTGAACTTTTGTTGATCTTTTATCTACATTTGTCTGAAAAATGTCTTCCTTGGGTCTTAGCTCTTCCACTCCTGCAGATGCCAGTTTTCCCCAGGGATTCCAATTCCCCCCCTCACATGAGGGGGAAGCCCCTAATCTATCAGGTATCCTGAACCATCTCATTTACACATAAATCTTGTTTTAAATGTATTTTTTTCATAGCTTATAAATGAACTCTAACTCTGGGTTATGTCTATGCTGAATAAAAACCATGGACCATATTTCTCCCAAGTAAACTTTGATCATTTTTCTGATTATAGGGTGGTTTATGGTGTTTTGGAGGAAATGGACTTCCTTATGCTGAAAGTTTTGGCGAAGTTCCTTCGGCAACAGTAGAGATGTTTTGTTTGCAGGCCTTAATGAAACATTCCGAGGTAACTTAACATTTAAAATTCCATTTAAAATGTAAAAATTCAAATTGACCATATTCCTACATAAATTATATAGATATATATTTTTCACTTTAAATAAATGTCATTTTATTGCTTTCATTTCTATGCCTTAGCTTAGCCTTCCAATAAAAGACTTTTCCTGGGATGGACCTTACCTTAGTGTTAATAGCTAAAACCCATAGTACAATTAGTACAATCCATGTATAGACAAAACATTAATGTCCTATCATTTTTATAGCTATAAAAATGAAGGTTCATGTTCCTAAAAATCTTCTTTCTCCTATTCATTTCCTAGCAAATGCTTTCTTCATAGATAATACAAATATAAACTTAAGGTCCACCCAAGTTAAATTGTCATCAATTTTTTTTTAATTAAAGATTTTATTTATTTTGAGTTTTACAATTTTCCCCCATCTTACTTCCCTCCCCCCACCCCCCACAGAAAGCAATCTGTCAGTCTTTACATTGTTTCCATGTTGTACATTGATCCAAATTGAGTGTGGTGAGAGAGAAATCATATCCTTAAAGAAGAAACATAAAGTATAAGAGATAACAAGATCAGACAATAATATATCAGTTTCTTTTCCTCCTAAATTAAAGGTAATAGTCCTTGAACTTTGTTCAAACTCCACAATTCTTTCTCCAGATACAGATGGCACTCTCCTTTGCAGACAGCCCCAAATTGTGCCTGATTGTTGCACTGATGGAATGAGCGAGTCCATCAAGGTTAATCATCACCTCCATGTTGCTGTTAGGGTGTACAGTGTTTTTCTGGTTCTGCTCATCTCACTCAGCATCAGTTCATGCAAATCCCTCCAGGCTTCCCTGAATTCCCGTCCCTCCTGGTTTCTAATAGAACAATAGTGTTCCCTGACATACATATACCACAGTTTGCTAAGCCATTACCCAATTGGTTTCCAATTCTTTGCCACTACAAATAGGGCTGCTACCTACATAAATTATATTGCAGTGCAACGATTTTTAAACATTTTTCAAGTTTGAGGAGAACTAGCATTATTTTTCACACATACTCAGAAACATTAGAGAACTCTTCAAAGAAGGTTGTGCTGATAGGTGAATCCATATTCAACTTGCCAATTGGACCAAATCTTTTAGGGAACTTAAAAAGTTGCTTGTTGGCACTCTGACATTGCATTTAATATAACCTGTGAGCTCCCAGAGCTATATCCCTGTCATGGAGTTCGGAGAACAGCAGAAAGCAGAGCAGATGGAGAATTTTGGCATAAAAGGAAGTTTATAAAAGCTAGATTGGGTTTTGGTGGTTTAAGATTAAGGGCAGAATAGATGATGTAGTGATGCCTGAGTTGCTGTCTTCCTAGGCATTTCTTATCTATGTGAGTTTTCTAAGTTTCTTGTTCCAGATTAATAAAATTTGAATATTGAAAAATAAATGTCTTAAAGTTGCCAATCTGTAAAATTAGTGAATAGTTTAGCTAGTTGAAGGTGTAGTGATAAACTGAGAGATGAAGGGGGGGAGGTGAACTGTAGTATGAAGCAGTTTTTTGGTATTCCAAGTGTCCTTTTCTTTTTCTTTTTCCTTTTTTTTTTTTGGCCCTGGTGCTTTCTCTTTTGTTCCTGGTTCTTTTTTAATTTTTCTACTACAATCCCAGACCACTTCTGTCTTTTTCTCTGATTTCCCCTTCTCAATTTTTTTTCCTTTGTCATTGTCTTTGACCAGTTATTGGAAGCTGTAGACTTTGCTTGCTTAACTCCTCTGACTATGGTTGAATAGAAACAGAGTTTGCCTTCCTCTTTTTCCTTTTTTTTAAATACAAGGCAATAGGATTAAGTAACTTACCCAGGGTCACAGAGCTAGGCAATTTTTAAGTGTCTGAGGCAGGATTTGAACTCAGGTACTTCTGACTCCAGGACTGGTGCTCTATCAACTGTGCCACCTAATTGCCCTAATTATCTTCTTCCATAGTAGATAATTCATGAGTTAGATGGGCTTTTACTAATGTTGGAAGAGGTCTTTAGAGTCAGGGTCAACTACAGAAGCCAGTGTCCAGCTTATTTGATGTAAAGAAAATTCAGAACATGATAAAGATAAATTTATGTATGATATATTTGTGGGATTTTTTTCTTTATGATTCTGATAGTGAGGAGCACTTTTTTCCCTCTGAGGTGGGAAATTTGAATTTTTTTTCCCTTAGCTCAGATCAACTAATTAATGAAATCCAGCAATTTTGAATGATTATAAATGGTTTTCCAAGTTTGGTGATAGTTTTTATATGTGTACTGAAATTTAAATACCAAAAAGGACCGTGTAATGTGGTATAGGTCTGTATATTTTTACAACATCCAATTTTAATATATTTATTATGTTAGATCGCTACACATTGTGATAAAATTCAAGCAAATGGAGGCCTGCAACTACTCCAGAGAATATACCAACTTCACAAGGACTGTCCTAATATACAGAGAATTATAGTTCGTATTATTGGAAATATGGCATTGCATGAACATCTGCATTCAGCTATAGTCCATTCAGGTAACAAGTTAATGTGTACTCTAGGTTTGGTGGGATTTTTTTAATTGCTTTATGATTTTAAAAGTAATTTAAATTGTTGAAAAGAGTTCAGTTGAATACTTTAAAGCCTAAGCTATGTTCTTCTGAGGACAAAAATCATACAGCTACTGGTAATCTGAATTCTTAGATTTTATGATCCTGATTTCACCAGTTTATTGCTCTGTGCCTTCTGGGAAAATTCTGCCTACCTATATCTTATGAAGGTGTGGAGATGACTCTGAATTCTTTTGAGCACTTACCCAGTTGATGTACTCTTAGTTTATTGTCCTTATACCATTCTTGTTAAGGTTGTAGTTTCTTAAGAAAAGCTCCAAAAGACTAGATATCCCTTTGCCAACTTCAGAGAACCTTATAAAAATATTCAAAGGTGAAATGCTAACACATTTTGAAATATGCTGTTATTAATATCCAGTAATTTTTTACTTGATGAATGAAAAATAATCAAAATAGTGACCCTGAGGATTGACTATCATTGTATGAATTATTTTGAGTACAGTAGTTTGTCTACTAAAACAAGAGGATGATGATTGCGTTAGTAGAAACACAAATGAAATAACAAATCCTTCAAATTATGATTGCTATCACATCCATATACTGTAATTTATACAGCCATTCATTTCTTAATTGATCCACCTAAGTTTCTGTGCTGTTCAGGTCTTTTTATCAGGAATGAATGCTTGGACATTTTTTTTTCAATAATAGTTAATTTTTCTCTGTATTATACTCAATTTTTCCAGGTTAATTATTCTTGTAAGCCTAGATCTTTTGTCTTCTAGACTATGTCTCTCTGCTTCTTTATTTTATTGACATCTAAATTGTGTATGATCTGGACTAAAGCTCTTTGGTACTTGAATTCTCTCTGGTTGCTTGCAGTATTTTTTTCTTTGACCTAGAAATTCTGAATTTTGAGTATAGTATTTCAGGGAATTTTAATTGTTGAGTTTCAGGAAATAATTAGTGGATTCTTTCTATTTCATTTTCCTCTGGATTTCTATTTTGTTTTTTCCTTTGGGGGGAGGGTTGATCTTAGTTTTCAGGTAGTTCACTGATCCATTTTTTTTTTCTGGCAAGGCAACCGGGGTTCAGGATTTGCCTTGGATCATGCAGCTAGTAAGTGTTCTGTCAGAAGCTGGAAATGAACTCAGATCCTTATTACTCCAGGACCAGTGCTCTATCCACTGTACTACCTAGCTGTCCCTAGTTTATTGTATCTTGAGTGATCTCTCTTTGATTTTTTTCTTCCATTAGTTATTTTTGATATCCTACTTTTTTTTTTAGGTTTTTGCATGGTAAATGGGGTTAAGTGACTTGCCCAAGGCCACACAGCCTAGGTAATTATTAAGTGTCTGAGGCTAGATTTGAACTCAGGTACTCCTGACTCCAAGTCCGGTGCTCTATCCACTGCGCCACCTAGCTGCCCAGATATCCTACATTTTCTTATAGTTTTTATATCTTTTGACTTTAAGATTCCTTGTCTCATAGACCCATTGTTTTCTATTAATCTATTTAGTCTGTTTAGACTCAGGATTTTCTTTTAGTTTTGTTTTATGAGTTATTGTGGCCAAAGATTTCATTACTTAATGGTCACTTATGTTGGGCTCTTCCTTGCTTAGCTAGGTTTGTCCTTGGACAACAGATAGAATCTTTTGATGGAAGTCTTTTCTGCTTCTGTCAGAATTTGCACTTTCCATGTAGTCTGGGATAGCTCAGATGATTTGCTCATCCTGATGAGATGCTCGATTAGTTCTTTTCCTGAGGATTCCTTGAAGGTAATTGATATTAAGTCATCAAGTGATATTATTATATGAGTATTCTGTAGATCAAAAAAATTGAATTATTGAAAGCATTACTAAAATATGTAACTGGGTAAAACTTTGGGCTACTCTAGTGGACTGAATAGTATATAATATGAATAGCCCATATTTAAAACTTTATGAAGACAAAATTTATAGATAGGCTGGATAAATCAGCAAGTCAATATTCAAAAAAAGTAGTAAACATTATTATGAGCCAGGCACTAATGCTGAGGCTTCAAATGAAGGCACAAGACAGTCCTTCTCTAAGGGACCTCACAATCTCATGGATTACATTATCCAATCAATTGGCATTTTCTTAAAGCTTTTCATTATATGATAATAGTGATCTATTGGGGGCAGCTAGGTGGAGCAGTGGATAGAACACCGGTCCTGGAGTCAGGAGGACCTGAGTTCAAATCCAGACTCAGATACTTAATAATTGCCTAGCTGTGTGACCTTGGATAATTCATTTAACCTCATTGCCTTAAATAAAAAAATCTTTTAAATGGTGATCTATTATTGCATGTGAATTTGACAGTAATAACATAAAGCAGACATCTAGAAATATTTCCATTTGTAGATGGAGACTGAACTATAAAATACAAGAGTTGTCAAAATGACAATAGTTCTTTTGGCTTGACAGTAGCAAAATAAACAAATTTTGCCTTAGGTATAAATTACTTCTGATTCTTTTAAGAGTGATTCACTTGGGGGGGCGGCTAGGTGGCGCACTGGGGTGGGGCAGCTAGGTGTCACAGTGGATAGAGCACCAGCCCTGGAGTCAGGAGGACCTGTGTTCAAATTTGGCCTCAGACACTTAATAATCACCTAACTGTTCAGCCTTGGGCAGGCCACTTAATGCCATTTGCCTTGCAAAAACCTAAAAAAAAAAAAAAAAAAAAAAAGTGATTCACTGTTTTGATTTTATATTACAAATTATGGAACAATTAATATTTTCATTGTTTCTATTCTTTTACAGTATATGCATACTTTCTTTTAAAGGGTTTTATAATTTTTCACATTTGTATTGTTCTAGTCTTGCCATTTTTAGCTAGACTATATTAGAAGAAAATAAGGTTTCTTTTTCTTTTATAACTTTAATCTAACCTATAACTTTAACATAACTTTAACCTATGATAGCTGTTGTTTTCATAAAAGGAAGGTATTTAAACTTGACAAAGTGATAATATATTCCCATAATTCAAATATATTAAGTTAATTTATGATCTCATCAATGTAGTTATTCCCTTCACTGCTACAGATGGCATATCCAGACCTTCTCAAGTTGTGTGATGCTTATCTGTGTTTTTCCTTAGATTTAAAGCTTCTTTGAAAATCAAATTGACAAATGAGAGAATATAATTTGTTTAGTCTTTAAAAGTAGTATAAACTCATTATAATAGAATTAATAGGGACCTTAATCCAATCTTCTCTTTTTATGAGTAAACTGAATTCTGAATAAGGGAAGTGTCTCATTGAAGGTCTAGTGATCAGTTAGTGAAAGACATCTTCTAGAACATGAATCATTTGACTCCATTTGAGCTCTCATTACTATGCATCATTTTGACTCAATGATAACAACAGATATTTAGAAAGCTTCTATGATATGCAGAGCATTGTGCTGATTGTTAAGGTATATATAAAGCTTAGCAAATGCAAATTTCCTGCTCCAATCCAGCTTACAGTGGGGGGGGGGGAGTGATTAAGATCTAAGTACAATATATACACCATTTTAGAAGAGTGAACTAGAGCGGTGCACTATATAATCAGAGCTACAAAGTTAACCCTATTGGTGCATCATGAAGATTTCCCAGAGGAAGCAGAATTTGAATGGCTAGAATGGCTAGAAATTTAACAGGTTGACAGGGAAGGAAAACTTTTCCAAGAGTATAGAAATTTTAGGGTATGTTTGGAGATAGAAAATGTAACCTAGTTCAGTTGAAGTATACAATACATGGAAAGAAGTAGATAAGATTGTAAAGAAGGACCATGAATGCTAGACAAAGAAGTAAGAGCTTAAATCAGCAGGAAGTAGAAAGCCATTGTACTCCATGGAACTCAATGAAATTTTCATCACTTTGAAGGAGAGCCAGTTTTGATATATCATCCCTTTATGGTATTTTGTTTTCATCCCCTTCCACATTTCTTCCAATTTCTAGTAAATGAATATTAGGATAGTCCTTTCCTGAAACTTGTGTAAACTGCTAGCAGAGATCAACTCTTTTGGAATATAAAATCATAGAGAATTCTTGGGAGTACAGAGTTAAGACGCTTGTCCTGAATCAGCCAAGCCAGTATATGTCAGAGGTGGGACTTGAACCCAAGTCTTCCTGATTTCAGTGCAACTTTCTATTTAATATGCAAAGCTAGCTCTTCCAGTAGTTCATTTTAAAAGTTACATCTCCAATTTTTAAAACCTTTTTTGAGTATCTTGTAATATTTAAAAATTTACATTTTGAACGGCTTCTTGGTTAGTTTATTGAAAATGTAGAATGATAGTTAAATTTTTAAAAAACCTTTATTTAGTTTAGTTTTTCTAGTCATGTGATTTTATAGCCTATGACTGATGCCAATAGTAATCTTATAAAATATATATTAGTTATTTAATTATATTGTGTATAAATTTTAATTTGTAAACATTTTATCAGTTTTTAAAAATCACATCTGAGATTTTGTTGACATAAGATATTTTCAAAGAGGAAACTCCTTCTACCAATGCTCATAATCTACAACTTCTTAGTTTCTTGAAGGGAAATTTAAATCCAGGTCTTCTTTTAGGCCTGTTCTCTTATCTACTGTCAGGGGACTTCTCACAAACATTAAGAATATATTATGGTATTATATTCAAAACACTATTTCTAGCTTCTGAGACTACAGAGTTAAATAGGACTTGGTTCCTGTTCCTAAGATACTTAAATTTTTTTTTTAACAAAGCAAAGGGATTAAGTGACTTGCCCAGAGTCACACAGCTAAGTAAGTATTAAATGTCTGAGGTAGGATTTGAACTCAGGTTCTCATTTCTCCAGGGCCAGTGCTCTTATCCACTATGCTACCTTAGTTGCCCCAAAACACTTAAAATTTTATGGGGCTCAGGAGTAGTCAAGATAAGATATGTACATGTATAATAAAAGACCAAATGTATTAGTTATAAATATAAAATCTAGTTTGTTGAGAAATTTTAGGAGGGAGAGAGAAATAGGAATGGAAAATGAGAATGGTAAATAGACCACTTACCTAGAATACATACACGAAAGGAGTAGAGAAGAGAAAATGGAAAAGATACGATAGGAGATCCAGGATACTGATGTTGAGAGGTTTTTAAAAGAAATTTTATTTATTTAAGGCAATGGGTTAAATGACTTGCCCAAGGTCACACAGCTAGGCAATTAGGTGTCTGAGGCAGGATTTGAATTCAGGTCCTCCTGACTCCAGGGCCAATACTCTATCCACTATGCCACCTAGCAGCCCCCATGAAAGTTTTTTAACTATATTGTCTCTGCATTGGAATCTTTTAAGTCATAGAATAACCCCATTGCCTTAAATAAATAACATTTAAAAAATATCTAAAAAACCCCTAGGTATGTTTGAACAAGAGAAACCAGCAGAGAAAGAGAAATTGAAAGAGGACATGGAACCAGGGAGGAAAACGGAAAGGTAGCCGCGTATAACAACATTGAATCTGCAAATAGTCCTTTGATCATTCTTTGTTTGTTTGTTTGTTTTAGGGTTTTTTTGGCAAGGCAAATGGGGTTAAGTGGCTTGCCCAAGGCCACACGGCTAGGTAATTATTAAGTGTCTGAGACTGGATTTGAACCCAGGTACTCCTGACTCCAAGGCTGGTGCTTTATCCACTGTGCCACCTAGCCACCCCATGATCATTCTTTCTTTTAAGAAACACTGAGTAATATTGATTGGAGCTAGAATAATTTGTTAAAAGCATTTTTCTTTTTACATTTTAAAAATTTTATTTAAGGCAATGGGGTTAACTGACTTGCCCAAGGTTACACAGCTAGGCAATTATTAAGTGTCTTAGGCAGGATTTGAACTCAGGTCCTCCTGACTTCCAGGACTGGTGCTCTAGCTGCCCCTTGAATACATTTTTCAAGGTAATAGGGCAAATGATCATTTCATCTCATAGTTTGATGTTTAAAATTTTCTTTCAGATGAAGATTTTTCCTAAACAAGAATTAATAAATCAAAGGAGAAGGTAAAATTTTCTGATATGAAATTACATATATTATTTTAGAATTTTCAAACTGGATCTTACACTGACCAACTCCTACAAAAGTTAAGACTAGAGATTTGAAGGTTTTAATGATCAGTTTCTAAATTAGGTATAACATTTTAGAATATCCAGGTGGCATCAAAGTCAAAACATTGAAAATGTATAGTAATAGTTAACATGTTTTTGAAATAGGAAGTTTTATTGAAAAGCAAAAGTCCCATAATATGATGAGTACAATATAATTTCTCAGTGGACACTTGATAAACAAAGGCTTTTTAAAGTATAGTTTCTATACGAGGAGATGTAAAAACATGCGAAGGATGTTTTTGTTGTAAAAGGTGAATTAGATATGTACTTTTGAAAGAGCTCTGTAAAATAATAAAGGACTAATTCTCTGCTCCTGTTTTCCATTTCCAGAAAAAGTAGTATAAGAGAACATTCCATGAAATTAAAGCCATGCTATTTAGAATTAATAAATACTATACTTTGGGGCATCTAGGTGATGCAGTGGATAGAATACCAACCCTGGAGTCAGGAGGACCTGAGTTTAAATCCAGCCTCAGACAATAATTACTTAACTGTGTGAGACCTTGGGCAAGTCATTTAACCCAATTGCCTTGCAAAAACCTAAATAAACAAACAAACAAACAAATAAATAAATGCTATGCTTCTCCTCTTAGTAATTAATTTGCAGGATGTTTTTAAAGACTCTTGGGTTATATATTGTTAATTATTCATTCATAAGTTGAGTTTGAAAAGGAATTTTTTTTTTTGTCAAAGGTAGAGGTTCAAATAGTGAAAAGTGATTTATAGATTTGCAGCTTGTTTGGAAACATTTAGCATTGACCAACCACCATCTTATATACTTCTAGACTCATTAGATCTAAGAAAATTACTGTTAGAATAGATTCATAAATTTGGGAAAAACCTTGTCTCAGGAGAGAGAGAGAGGTGGGGAGATATTTATTGCTTGCTTTCCTTATCCTTCAATTTAAAGTCTCTGCCCAGCTTAATTCTCAACAATATGAGACTTGGTTATATAATAATTGAAGAGGATTTTTTTTTATACTAGGCTGGGTTTCGATACTGGCTGAAGCAGCGAAATCCCCCCATGTCATTCAAGCTTCACATGCTGCCAGAACCCTGGCTAACCTGGACAGGGAAACTGTGCAAGAAAAGTACCAGGATGGAGTATTTGTACTATATCCACAGTATCGCACTAGGTAAGAAAGCAGAATGGAATAGAATGACTTCCTTTTCTTGGGGATGTAAAATGTATAGAACTGAGATTTTAATTTTCCTTTCATAAATTAAAGGCCATTTTAATATAGGGGAAAAAAATCCTGAATCAACAGGAATTTCTTAAAATACTAATTTTATCTCCCACCTGAGGAATCTTCAGCAGGCTCTCTTATTTCCTACTATGTGTGGGCCCTGCTCTGTCTTCTTTTAGACCTTTCATAATCTTAGCCCACCCCTACAGTTCTAACCATATTTCTGATTTCTCCTCAATATGCACAGTTCACTATATTCATATCTCTTATCTCATTATTATGCATATATCCTGCATTCATTTCCTCTTTGTACTTTTGCTCATTTTGTTCCTATTGCCCCTTTCTTTCCTTTTTGTGTATATAAATCATTCATTCTTGAAAATTGAGTTCAGTTCCAATATCTATCAATTTCTACTTTAGCTAATATCATTCTCCATTCCTAAAATTTCTGTTGTCAATGTCTTATAGTTTTGTACTTAATTTTCATATTTTTCTTAAAATCTCATGTATATTAGCTTTCTCTTTATATAAATTATGCTAGCCTTGGGATCAGGGTCTCTTATTTTTATTATTTCCCCATAATACTTCTCTCTTATTGATTGATTGATAATATTTTATTAAATAAAATTCATCTGAGTCACTATTGAGACAGTGTTTGGCTTAATGGTTTGAAGAGAGTGATTGAAAGTCAACATTTATTTAGCTAAAATGATTCTTTATCTGACTTCTTTGGAAAATTAGATGATTTGGTTGAAGGAGTCTTATAGACAGCTGAAGTTCCTCCTTCCATTGCTGAAATGGTTTCCTTCTAACTATTTTTGAAAGAAAAAATTTTATTCTAAAATACATTACATAAATCCTTAAAAGGGCAACTAGTGGACATAGTAGCTAGACGACTAGGTCTGGAGACAGGAATACCTGAGTTCAAATCTGACCTCAGACACTTGATAACTGTCACTTAACCATATTTGCCTCAGTTTTCTCATCTGTCAAATGAGCTGGAGAAGAAAACAGCAAATCACTCCAATATCTTTACCAAGAAAAACCTCAAATGGGATCATAAAGAAATAGAAATGACTGAAACAACTAAACAACAACAAATCCTTGACTTGGAAAAAGAGTAGATAAAATATAATTTAATTTTTTCTGATAATTACTTAACATTATCATGAACACCATTCTACACTCAAATATAGTGATACCTTTAAAGTGATCAAGAAACTTGTGGGAACAGTTTACCTTTTAGTTAAGTGAACCCTGAGTGTATTTTTTTTTTTTTTTAGGTTTTTGCAAGGTGGTGGAGTTAAGTGGCTTGCCCAAAACCACACAGCTAGGTAATTATTAAGTGTCTGAGACCGGATTTGTACTCAGGTACTCCTGACTCCAGGGCCGGTGCTCTATTCACTGTGCCACCTAGCCACCCCATGTATCCATGTTTTTTTGATTGCTGTTTCTCTTGTAATTTCTTTCACTATTACTGATCTCAAAGTATAAGGCCATCTCTGTTAATCCTTACTACTTCTGATTTATTTTCTCTTATAACCTAAGAAGTAAAGAATGTTTCCAGAAAAGAACAGATAGTCAAAACTTAGCAAGTAATTTTAATTTTTTAGGAATATTAAGTTATTGTACACCCTAATGGCAACATGGGGTGATGATCAACCTTAATGGACTTGCTCATTCCATTAGTACAACATTCGGGCACAATTTTGGGCCATCTGCGATGGAGAATACTATCTGTATCCAGAGAAAGATTGTGGAGTTTGAGCAGACTAAAAATTATTACTTTCAATTTAGGGGAAAAAAACCCCGTTATCTTACTATGTAATTTTGCTATCTCTTATACTTTATTTTTCTTCCTTAAGGATATAATTTCTCTCTCATCACATTCAACTTAGATCAATGTATGCCATAGAAGCAATGTAAAGACTAACAGACCAGGGTGGCTAAGTGGATAGCCCTGTAGTCAGGAGTACCTGAGTTCAAATCCAGCCTTAGACACTTAATAATTGCCTAGCTGTGTGACCTTGGGCAAGTCACTTAATCCCATTGCCTAAAATTTAAAAAAAAGACTAACAGACTATTTTCTGTGGGCGGTTGGGGGGGGCAAGATTGGGAGGAAATGGTAAAATTCATAATAAAAATTGTAAAATTCAAAAAAAAAATAAAAATAAAAATAAAATTCAAAATAAATAAAAAATTTTATTTAAAAAAAGAATATTAACTTAGACTCTGAGGTGGTACTCCTATAAACCCATGAGAATAAACTTTATGATAGCTATTTTCTTACTGTTTTAAGGCACTGTTTTCTGGCTTCATGACTATTTGGGATTATTAAGGTTGATGAATTCTGACCACCAGATTGCTACATAGTCTTCCTTTCAAAAATGAATCTAGGAGGAGATTATGACCTGGAGAAAACTGATAATTAAAAAAAAATTCAACAGTGGCAAAACTTTTTATATAATTTAGAAACATTGCTTGTACTGGTTTTTTAAAAGTTATGGTCACAGGGCGTCTAGGTGGCACAGTGGATAGAGCACCGGCCTTGGAGTCAGGAATACCTGGGTTCAAATCCGACCTCAGACACTTAATAATTACCTAGCTGTGTGGCCTTGGGCAAGCCACTTAACCCCATTGCCTTGCAAAATCTTAAAAAAAAAAAAGTTATGGTCACTACCTGAACATGTATCATTGTTATGGTAGTACCAATAGTATGGACCATTGAGATTTTACAAAATAGTTAAATTTGAGGAAGATTTTTGGCATTTTTTTGTTCTTTTCTTTCTTATTAGTGGTTTGTAAATATGAATGTATAACCAGGGAGCAATGGAAAGTGCTTTGTAATATGAAATCTTAACTGTCATTTTAATTTCACTTTGTAATCAAAAGTATTTAACAGTGTTTCATATGTATAAACTTTGCCATTAAAATTCCAGCCATAATTCCTCCTTAATTTGCCTTCCCTCAGAATGTATGTAGAAAGAAATGTGTTTTAAATCTTTATTTCTGATACAGATAAATTTCTACCTTGGATAAATATCAGTATGAAAGTCTTTATCTTCTCCCCTACACATATAAAGACAATGTAAGGACAGATTATTCTTACTCTGTTTTTTCATATTCTTTTGTTGGTTCTCTGAAATATATAACTCATGAGGGAGGATATGAGGGAATCTAGTTGTGTTGACCACCACCCCATTCTTTACCATGTTTGATTTGACTGACCCTAAGGGTTAGATTTGTATCCTAGCCATCACTCACTTTTTTGGTTTATGTTCTTTGTATAGCCTAGGCAAAAGAAGATAACCTTCCCTGAATACATACATATATATATAACCATGATATATATACTAATTAGGGTTCACTGTGTTTCAAATAGAATTGGCAAAGCACCAGGTAAAGAAAGGATATCAGAGATTCTCACTAGTACACTAATGTACATATTGTGCTTCTTTTTAAATTTTTTCTCTTATTAGTCAGCCCATTAAAGCAGATGTCCTTTTTATTCATGGCCTTATGGGAGCAGCTTTCAAAACCTGGCGTCAAGAGGATTGTGATAAGCTTGAAGTTGAAAAGGCCTCAGATGAAGAATGTTACACACAGTGTTGGCCCAAGGTAAGGAAAACAGATTAATTCTTGGGAGATCATTGTATTCAAGGAACCCTGCAGAGAGAATAGCTAGTAAAGTTTTGATATAAGCAAAAGTTTTATGTATTTGTTTTGAGTCCTCTTTTCTCTTTCTCTTCCTTGGTGATCTCATTTAGTCATGTATTGAATTGTCACATCTATGAAAGTGACTCCCAGATCTAAATATGAAGCCCAAATCTTTCTCCTGAGTTCCAGATCTTTCTTCCTGTAGACATCTAAAGCTTCTTAACATATCTAAAACAATACTTATATTTTCTCCCATACCTAAATTTTCTCCTGTAGACTTGCCCATTTCTCTGTCACAAACTTTGGTTTGATAGTTTAGTCATCTTTAAATCTTTCTTTTTCCCCCTTCCTCTTTTCACCTAATCTGTTGGCAACTTTACCCTCAAAATGTCTCACGTCTGTCCCCTTCTCTCCAATCTCACAACCAGTTTCTCTTCCTCATTGTTGTAATTGCTACTTAATTTGTCTACCTGGATCTGGTCCCTTTCCCTTCTAAAGTGACTGTCCCCACACAGTTGTCTAATTAATGTTACCAAAGTATAAATATGACTTTGTCATATCACTACAAAACCAAACCTTCAGTTCCACGTCAGCTTTGGATAAAATGCAAAATTCTCAGACTGACATTTTTATGTCCTCTCTTGCTTTAATTTTAGTCTAATTTTCCTTTATACACTATATTTTAGTCAAGTAGGCTTGCTAGTTTGCACACAACATTTGTTTTCATGCCTTTCCAAAGGTACTTCCAATTGTTTATAGTGTATTCCCTTCTCACCTCTGCCTTATAACATTTCTTGCTTCCTCAAAATATAACTCAGACAATCCCTTCTACAAAGCCTTCCCTTTTATCTTCCAACCCACCTTTTTTTTTTGCTCTCCTTGAAATATTTTGGTTTATATTTTATGTTCATTTACCTGTGTAGCTGTTTTTCCCTTCCTTGCAATAGAATGTAAGTTCTATGGAGGTAGAAATTGTATCCCCAATGCCTTGCATTTTTTAGACACTTAATAAATGTTTATTGAAATGAAATTATAAAGGAGACCAGAAGTCCATCCTAATAATTGTCATGTTTGTGCCATTTACATCTGTATCTTATCTACTTAGTAACACATAATGTATGAATTAAGTACTTCAGTCTGTGGAAAGTAAAAAAGAAAAAAAAAGGCCTTTTACAGAAGTGAAATGTTACTAATATAAATGAAAACTATTTCATTGGTAATAAAATTAGATTATAGTAATCATCAATATTCATTTAATGGTTAGATATTTCAACCATTCATTATCACAATATTAAATTTTTCAGAGCAGGAAATAGAAATTTCTGTAGTATCTGAAATTAAAACAACTGTATGATCAAGAGAACCTCAATATATTTATTTATCTTACAAGATCCCTTTTACATAGCAATAGTGTTGTTTATACCTTGTCTGCTGGGACATTGAGACATAGAAATATAATTTACGGGGTGGCTAGGTGGTCTTGGAGTCAGTAGTACCTGAGTTCAAACCTGGCAACAGACACTTAATAATTACCTAGCTGGGTGGCCTTGGGTAAGCCACTTAACCCCATTGCCTTGCAAACCCCCCCCCCCCCCAAAAAAACAAAAACAAAAAAGGGCAGCCCATTGCAAAATGATGAAATAGTCACAAAGGAAAAATTAGTAAACTTATTCATTCAGCTCAGCATGGCACAAAAACATAGCTAGAAGCCACAGCCCTAGAAAAGAAGTCTGACCAAGAAAACCAGAAGAAACTTAAACTGGACAACTGCATCAGGGATTAAGTGAACAGTGATCCTAAGCCTTAGCAAAGTATCAGAGACCATAGCAATATCCCCATAGGGGAAGAGAAACACTGAAGTGTGCCAGCACTCTGAGCCCATATGTACCAGTGGAGATGACAACCAGTGACAGGAGCCCAGGAAATTGAGATTGGAACCAAATAAGACCTGACAAACTCCTCTAGACTTATGGAAGGGGACAAGAGCCTAACTTTGGCCAAAAATCTCAAATTATAAACTTCAGCTAGAAATATGACTTAACAACAGAATGAGACACGAGATATCATGAAGAAATACTATGAATCAAAAGCTATCCAACATGAAATCCCTGAAGAAAATAACTTCACAAGTAAAAGTCATAATTATCAGGAAAATAAATGATTTGTCCACAAGAATATCTAGAAGAAAAAACTAGAATTTTTTTTTACAATAGTCATATTATAAAAGTAGACATGATTCTCCCCCCACAAAAAAACACACGAAGAGAAAGCTTAAGAAAAATAAAATGGGGGGGAAGTGTGCTTCAGTCTGTATTCCAACACCATCAGTTTTTTCTTTATCAGAAGTCCATAAGAGAAATTGCTTCAATTTTTTTCCCCACAGTTACTATTGCCGGATCTTCCCTCTCTTCTATCACCTATATCTCCCTCCCCACTCCTGTCCTCTTTCTCCTGTCCCTTTCCTGTCCTATTTTCCTCTAGGGTAAAATAAGTTTCAAGACTTAATTGAATGTTGATGTTATTTCCTCTCTGAGCCACTTATTATGAGAGTAAAGACTCACTCATTTCCCCTCATGTTTCTCCTCTTCCATCCATTGCAAAAGCTGTTCCTTGCCTCTTTTATGTGAAATAACTTATCCCTTCTTCCTCTCCTTTCCCTTTCTCCCATTCAGTCCTTTCTTGCCCATTAACTCCATCTTTTTTAATATATATTTTCACATTCAACTCCTTCCTGGGCCTTGTCTAAATCTGCTCCTTCTAGCTGCCCTAGTAAATGAGAAGGTTCATATGAGTTATCCGTATCAATTTCCCATGCAGGAATACACAGTTCAACATCATTAAATTCCCTTATAATTTGCCTTTCTATGCTTCACCTGAGTCTTATACTTGAAGATCAGACTTTCTGTTCAGTTCTGATCATTTCATTAGGAAAGTTTGAAAATTCCCCTATTTCAATGAAAGTGGATTTTTTCTCCTGAAAGATTATGTTTAGTTTTGCTGGGTAGTTGATTCTCAGTTGTAATCCCAACTCTTTTGCCTTCCAGGATGTCAGATTCCAAGCCCCATGAGCCCTTAATGTAGATGCTGCAAAATCTTGTATTGCCCAGACTGTAACTCCACGATATTTGAATTGTTTCTTTCTGGCTGCTTTGTAATATTTTCTCCTTGATTTTGGATTTCTGAAATGTTACTATAATATTCCAGGCAGTTTTCATTTGGGTATCTTAAAGGAGGTGATCAGTAGATTCCCTCAATTTCTGTTTTTACCCTCTGCTTCTAGGATAGCATGGTAATTTTCCTTGAGAATTTCTTGGAAAAATTAAGTCTAGGGTCTTTTTTTTGGTCATGATGTTCAGGTAGTCCAATAATTTTTAAATGATTTCTTCTGGGTTTCTTTTCCAGCACACTTTTTTATACAATGAGATATTTCACTTTTTCTTTTTCTTTTGGTTTTGTTTTATTGTTTCTTGATTTCTCACAAAGTCATCTGCTTCCCTTTGTTCTTTTTTTTAAAGAAAGATTTTATTTATTTTGAGTTTTACAATTTTTTCCCCCTATTCTTGCTTCCCTCCCCCAAGAAGACAGTTTAGTCTTTTTTTTTAAACTTTGAATGATATTTTAACTTTATTTTTTTGCTTAAAGATTTTGTTTATTTTGAATTTTACAATTTTTTTCCCCTATTCTTGCTTCCCTCCCCCATCCCCTACAGAAGGCAATTTGCCAGTCTTTACATTGTTTCCATGGTATGCACTGATTCAAATTAAATGTGATGAGAGAGAAATCATATCCTTAAGGAAGAAACAAAGTATAAGAGATAGCAAGATCAGACAATAAGATTTCAGTTTTTTTCCCCCTAAACTAAAGATAATAGTCCTTGGTCTTTGTTCAAACTCCACAGTTGTTTCCCTGGATACAGATGGTATTCTCCATTGCAGCCAGCCTCAAATTATCCCTGATTGTTGCAATGATAGAATGAGCAAGTCCATCAAGGTTGATCATCACCCCCATGTTGCTGTTAGGGGGTGCAGTTTTTTCTGGTTCTGCTCATCTCTCTCAGTATCAGTTCATGCAAATCCCTCCAGGCTTCCCTGACTTTCCATCTCTCCTGTTTTCTAATAGAACAATAGTGTTCCATGACATACATATACCACAGTTTGTTAAGCCATTCCCCAATTGAAGGACATTTACTTAATTTCCATTTCTTTGCCACCACAAACAGGGCTGCTATGAATATTTTTGTACAAGTGATGTTTTTACCCTTTTTCATAATCTCTTCAGAGTATAGACCCAGTAGTGGTATGGCTCAAAGGGTATGTACATTTTTGTTGCCCTTTGGGTGTAATTCCAAATTGCTGTCCAGAAAGGTTGGATAAGTTCAGAGCTCCACCAACAATGTATTAGTGTCCCAGATTACCCACATCCCTTTCAACATTGATCATTGTCATTTCTAGTCATATTGGCCAGTCTGAGAGCTGTGAGGTGGTACCTTAGACATGGTTAAATTTGCATTTCTCTAATAAGTAATGACTTAGAGCAGTTTTTCATATGACTATGGATCGCTTTGATATCCTCAACTGTAAATTGTCTTTGAATATCCTTTGATCATTCACCAATTGGGAATGGCATTTTTTTTTGAAAATTTGACTTAATTCTCTGTATATTTTAGAAATGAGTCCTTTGACAGAAACACTAGTTGCAAAAATTGTTTACCAATTTACTACATTTCTTTTGATCTTGGTTACAGTGGTTTTGTCCATGCTAAAGCTTTTTAATTTTATGTAATCAAAATTATGTAGTTTGTTTTTAATGATGTTCTCCATCTCTTCCTTGGTCATAAATTGCTTACCTTTCTGTAGATCTGACAGGTATACTACTCCTTGATTTTTTAGTTTGCTTATAATATGTTTTTTTATGTCTAAATCCTGTATCCATTTTGATCTTATCTTAGGTATAGGGTGTGTGGTGTTGGTCTAATCCAAATTTCTTCCATACTAACTTCCAATTTTCCCAACAGTTTTTATCCAATAGCTGGACTCTTTGGGTGTATCAAACAGCATATTGCTTATAATCATTTCCTGCTTTGCATCATGTCTATTCCACTGGTCCACCATTCTGTTTCTTAGCCAATACCAGACAGTTTTGATGATTGATGCTTTATAATATAATTTTAGATCTGGTAAATCTAAGCCACCTTCTTTTGTACTTTTTTTCATTGAATCCCTGGAAATTCTTGATTTTTTATTTCTCCATATGAATTTACTTATAATTTTTTCTAACTCTTAAAGTAATTTTTTGGAATTTTAATTGGTAGTTTTGATAGAATTGTCATTTTTATTTTATTACCTCGACCTATCCATGAGCAGTTGATGTTTGCCCAGTTATTTAAAGCTGATTTAATTTATGTGAGAAATGTTTTGTAATTGTTTTCAAAAAGTTTCTGAGTCTGCCTTAGAAGGTTGACTCTCAGATATTTTAATTGAATGGGATTTCTCTTTCTAGCTCTTCCTGCTGTATCTTCCTAACCATATATAGAAAAGTAGAGAATTTATGAGGGTTTATTTTATATCTTGCAACTTTGCTAAAATTGCTAATTGTTTCCAGTAGTTTTTTTGGATGATTTCTTGGGATTCTCTAGGGATACCATCATGTCATCTGCAAAGAGTGAGGTTTTTGTCTCTTCCTTCCCAATTCTAATTCCTTCAATTTCTTTTTCTTCTCTTATCGCTGAAGCTAACATTTCTAATATGATATTGAATAGTAGTGGTGAAAACAGGCATGCTCATTTCACCCCTGATCTTATTGGGAATGCCTCTAGCCTCTCCCCATTGAATATAATGCTTGTTGATGGTTGCAGATAAATACTGTTTATTATCCTAAGGAAGAGTCCATTTATTTCTACACTCTCTAGTGTTTTTAGTAGGAAATGTTTGCTGTATTTTGTCAAAAGCTTTTTCAGTATCTATTGATATGATCATATAATTTCTGAAAGGTTTGTTGATATAATTAATTATAAATTACAAATTAAATTTTAAATTATAAATCCTACTTGCTCATAATGTATTATCCTAATGATAACTTGTAATCATTTTGCTAAGATGTTATTGAACATTTTTTGCATCTATATTCATCAGGGAGATAGGTCTATAATTTTCTGTTTTAGGTATCAGCACCATATTGGTGTCATAGAAAGAGTTAGGCAGAGTTCTGTCTTCACCTATTTTCCCAAAGAGTTTATGTAGAATTGGAACCAATTGTTCCTTAAATGTTTGAGAGAATTAACTATCAAATTCATCTGGCTCTGGAGATTTTTTTCTTAGGAAGTTCAATAAGGGCTTGTTGAATTTCTTTTTTCTGAGACAGGGTTATTTAGGTTTTAAATTTCCTCTTCATTTAATCTGGGCAACTTATATTTTTGCAAATATTCATCCATTTCACTTAAGTTGTCAAATTGTTGGCATAGAGTTGGGCAAAATAATTCCTGAATTATGACTTTAATTTCCTCCTCATTGGTGGTGAGCTCACCTTTTTTCATTTGTGATACTTGCAGTTTGGTGTTCTTCTTCCTTTTTTTTAAATCAAATTGACCAGAGGTTTATCAGTTTTAATGTGTTTTTCATAAAACCAATTCTTGACTTTCGATTTTATCAATTTCTCCTTTCATTTTTAGAATATCTAATTTGAGACACTTAATAATTACTTAGCTGTGTGGCTTTGGGCAAGCTACTTAACCCCATTTGCCTTGCAAAAATCTTAAAAAAAAGAATATCTAATTTGGTTTTAATTGGGGGTTTTTTATTTGGTCTTTTTCTAATTTTTCTAGATGCATATTTAGTTCATTGATTTCCTCTTTCTCTAATTCATTCATGTAAGCATTTAAAGGTATAATATATCCCCTGACAGGCTCCTTGAGTGTATCCCATAGGTTTTGGTATGTTGTTTCATTACTGTCATTAGCTAGGATGAAATAAGTAATTCTTTCTGTAATTAGTTGCTTGATCCACTCATTCTTTAAAATGAGGTTATTTAGTTTCCAATTAGTTCTGGGTCTGTATCTCCCTGGTCCAATATTGCATATGATTTTCCTTGCATTATGGTCTGAGAAAGATGTATTCACTATTTCTACCTTTCTGTAGTTGATCATTAGGTTTTTATGTCCTAGTACATGGTCACTTTTTGTATAAATTCCATGTACTGCAGAAAAAAAGTATATTCCTTTCCATCCATTCAATTTCCTCCATAAGTCTTATAATTAGGCTTTCTAACAATCTATTTACCTCCTTTACTTCTTGTTTATTTTATGATTAGATTTATTGGAGCAGCTAGGTGGCACAGTAGGTAGAGCACTGGTCCTGGAGTCAGGTGTACCTGAGTTCAAATTTGGCCTCAGACACTCAATAATTACCTAGCCGTGTGGCCTTGGGCAAGTCACTTAACCCCATTTGCCTTGCAAAAACCTTAAAAAAAAAAGAAAAAAGATTTATGTTAATCTGAGAGTGGGAAGTTGAGATCTCCTGCTAGTAGAGTTTTGCTTTCTATGTCTTCCCGGAGCTCTTTCAGCTTCTCCTCTAAGAATTTGGATGCTGTCCCACTGGGTGCATACATATTTAGACTTGAAATTACTTTATTGTCTATGGTACCTTTTAAGAGGATATAGTTTCCTTCCTTATCTCATTTAATGTTATCTATTTTTGTTGTTGCTTTGTCTGAGATAAGGATTGCTACCTCTGCTTTTTTCACTTCAACTGAAGTAAAATATATTTAGCTCCAACCTTTTACTTTTGCTCAATATGTATCTCTCTGCTTCGAATCAGTTTCTTGTAAGCAGGATATTGTAAGATTCTGGTTTTTAATCTACTCTGCTATTAGCTTACATTTTAAGGGAGATTTCATCCCATTCAACATTCTTTTTTTTTTTTTTAGGTTTTTTTTGCAAGGCAAATGGGGTTAAGTGGCTTGCCCAAGGCCACACGGCTAGGTAATTATTAAGTGTCTGAGACTGGATTTGAACCCAGGTACTCCTGACTACAGGGCTGGTGCTTTATCCACTGCACCACCTAGCCGCCCCCCCATTCACATTCAAAGTTATAATTACTAACTCTTTATTGCCTTCCATGCTATCTTCCTTCTGTTTGTATTTTTCCCCTTTTCACCCTTTATCATATTCCCAGTTTCAGTGTGTTTACCCTCCTATATCTACCCCCTCCCCTTTCTTTCCCCTTTTTCCATTCCCCTTCTTCCTTCCCTTCTGTTAGTTCCCCTTTTTTCCCTCCTTCCTGTCTCTGTCCCCCCCGCTCCTCTTTTCCCCTTTTAATACTTGAAAGGTAAGATAGGTTTCTTAACTTAACTGAGTATGTGTGTAAGTTAACTTTAAGCCAAGTCTGATGAGAGGAAGATTCATGTCTTTCTCATCTCCTCCCTTCTTCCCCTTTATTACAATAGGTCTTTTGTACCTCTTAATGTAATGAGATTTACCCCATTCCATCCTCCTGTCTCCTTACTGTCCCCCTTTTTAAGCAGGCATTGTTTTAAAATCATTTTATCTGAATCACAGAAAAGTTATCATTTCTGGCTAAATATATTCTCTCTAATTGAGTTACAGTTCTTGAGAGTTTTTAGAGTCTTTCTCCCAGGTAATGATATAGCCCATTTCATCCCACTGGGTAGCAGTCTCATGGATAAGTCATGAATGTCCATCATTTCTGGTTAAGTATATTCTTTCTGATAGAGTTATAATTCTTAAGAATTATGAGACTCTTTTTCCCATGCTGGGATATAGCCATTTTAATCTTATTGAATAGCAGTTTTTTTCTTTACCAATCCCCCCCTTTTTTTTTTTACCTTTTCATATGTCTCTTGAACCTCCTGTTTGATGTATGAGTTTTCTATTTAGTTCTGTTTTTTTCATCAGGAATTATTGGAAGTCTTCCATTTCATTAAATGTCCACCTTTTTCCCCTGAAGAGAAGGCTCAACTTTGCCAGATAGTGGATTCTTGGTTGCATTCCAAGCTGCCTTGCTCTTTGATCCCTTAATGTTGATGCAGCCAGGTCCTGCATAATCCTTACTGTGGCTCCTTGGTATCTAAATTGTTTCTTTTTGGCTGCTTGCAGGATTTTCTCTTTTATCTGATAGTTCTGGAATTTGGCTACAGCCTTCCTTGGTGTTTTCATTTTAGGATCTCTTTCTGGAGGGGTTGATGTATTCTTTCAATAACTGTGAGGAGCGCCCCTGCTCTGCTATGGCAGTAAAGATCCTTTTCCAGACTCTACCTGCATCTGAGTTTGGGCAAAGCAACAGAGTCCTGCCTCTGAGGTAGCAAAGAGACCCTCTGCAATCTCCCCCTATCTCCTTACCATTTGTGGGTAGAGTGCTCTAGAAGCAACTGCCAGTGGCTCTCTGCCAGGTGGCTGTTCCTGGTTCCTGGAGGCTAGATCTGTGTTGAGACCTGCACAGGACTGGGCTCTGTACTCACTCTGGTGTGGCAAAGGTTTCCTGCTGAGCTTCCCAACTATCCTTGGCAATCCCTGGACTGAGAGATCTGGAAACTGTCACTGTTTCCACAGACCCAGGTGTCCCCAGGGACTCAGGTACTTCACAAGCTTTTCCTGGATGACTAGAGCTGGTTTGTTTTGGCATGGCTGTGTACCTTCCAACTTGTTTTGTGCCGATAAATTGTTTCATTCAGTCTTTTTGTGGGTTTCACCACTTTAGAATTTGGTTAAAGTCTTTATTTAAAGGTTTTTGGTGTGGTCTGGGGGAGAACTTGTGGGAATTCTTGCCTTAATCTTCCATTTTGGCTTTGCCCCAAAAGCTAGCCATTTTTTTAAAAAGATTTTTATTTATTTTGAGTTTTACAATTTTTCCCCTTATCTTACTTCCTTTCCCCCACCCCCACAGAAGGCAATTTGCCAGTCTTTATATTGTTTCCATGGTATTCATTGATCCAAATTGAATGTGATGAGAGAGAAATCATATCCTTAAGGAAGAAACATAAAGTATAAGAGAGAGCAAGATCAGACAATAAGATATCTTTTGTTCCCTAAATTAAAGGTAATAGTCCTTGGTCTTTGTTCAAACTCCACAGTTCTTTCTCTGTATACAGATGGTCTCCATTGCAGCCAGCCCCAAATTTGTTGCACTGATGGAATGAGCAAGTCCATCAAGGTTGATTATCACTCCTGTGTTGTTGTTAGGGTATATATACAGTGTTTTTCTGGTTCTGCTCATCTAATTTAAGCTAGCCATTTTTATCTTTTTTTTTTAAGGTTTTTGAAAGGCAATTCAGTTAAGTGGCTTGCCGAAGGCCACACAGCTAGGTAATTATTAAGTGTCTGAGGCTGGATTTGAACTCAGGTACTCCTGACTCCAGGGCCAGTGCTCTATCCACTGCACCACCTAGCTGCCCCTAGGTAACTATTTTTTAAAAAAGTGAAATGAAAAATTTTAAGGGAACAAACAGATTAAAATAGCTTTTCCAGGTAGAGTTATAAAATGGCGCTTTTTCTGGATCTATGCCCAAAATGAAGATCCAGAAGGAATTCATGACTGACACAGTGGAAAAATGCTCCAGGATGGAAGACAGCTTAGGTCATGGTGGTGATATTTTGAGAGCTAGAAACACAACTGAGACAAAAATTTAAATGATTTGTGTATGGTTTTTAAAAAAATAGAAAAGTTAATAATGGACCATATATTAGGAACATAAAAGATTCAGCGGCAAACAAATGTAGTAGCTTATTTTGTAGTCTTTGGTTTAACACAAAGACTTTTAGGTTCTGAGGTAAGGACTCACTCTTTGGCAGAATTATTGAGAAAAATTGGATAGTAGTTTGGCAGTAATTAGGGTTTTTAGACCAAGGTCTCATACTATATTTCACAATAATCTCCAGATGAATAGAGGACTTAAATATAAAACGTCATATCATAATTTGAGTAGAACAGGAAATGTCTTTCTCAAGTCAATTAAGACAACAAGCACTTATTAAATACAATGTACCAGGCATTAGTACTTACTGTTACGGATATTTAGAAAATCTCCTCAAAGAACTCATATTTACATGTGGGAGATAATATGCAAAGAGCTATTCATACAAAATATATACAATATAAACAGGGATGCTCTTTGGGTGACAGAGGTAGAGACTGAGAACCTGAAAAGTCATCTTGTGGAAACTGAGCCTTGAAAGCAACCAGGAGGCAGAGGTGAGCAACAAGAACATTCCAGGCTTTCCAAACAGTAACCCCAAGAAGATCAGTATGACAGGATAGTGGCTCCATGTGGAGGGGGGGAATGAATAAGAAAACCTGAAAGGTAAAAAAAACTAGATTATGAGGGGCTTTAAAAGCCAAAAAGAATAGGGGGCTGCTGGAGTTTTCAAAATAATAGCTAAAGAAAGAACTTTTGACTAAGCAAGAGAATTGACAATTTTGGTGACCTAAACTTGAAATGCTTTTTTACAAACAAAATCAGTGAACTAAAAATCAAAAGGGAAGCTGTGAACTAGAAAAATAATTGCAACATTTTTTTTCTAACAAAGGTCTTATATATATGGGGTATATCCAAACATACAAGAACAAGAACCAAACACAGCAAATTATGGTCAAAGAATATCTACAGGCAGTTCTCAGAGTTCACTAATAAAAGAATAACTAAGAGAAAATAATATTTAAACAACTCTGATGTTATATCTCATACCCAGATTGGCAAAGTTGAGGAGAAAAAAGGAACATGACAGGAGAAAGAAGGAATGTGGTAGTATAGGCACACTAATGCATTACTTATAGATCTATGATCCAAAAGTATTGTTAATATATGTTAATAGAAAGAATCCATATGTATAAAATACTTTACAGTAGCACTTTTTGTTATAGCAAAGAACTAGAAATTGAAGTGGGTCCTTCTCAGTTGTGGGATGCTTCTATAAATTATGATATGTAAATGTAATGTAATATTAATGTGCTGTAATAAATGAAGAAAATGCCTGATTTAGAGAAACCTGGGATGACTTGTGCATTATAAACATGAGGAATGAAGTGAACAGAAGCAGGGCAGCAGTTTTTATAATGCTAAAGCATTGTAAGAAAAACAACTCTAAGGGGCAGCTAGGGGGTGCGGTGGTTAGAACATTGACCCTGGAGGACCTGGTTCAAATTTGACTTCAGACACTTAATACTTACTTAGCGGTATGAACTTGGGCAAGTCTCTTAACCCTATTGCCTTGTAAAAGCCAAAAACAGCTTTAAAAGACACAAGAACACTGACTTATGCAATGATTGACTTCGACTCCAGAGAACCAAGGAAGAAGGATGACTCCTAGTTCCTACCTCTTTGTAGAGAGGTGATGGATTGTAGGTATAGAGTTAAACATATTTTTGATTTGGTCTTTTTCATTTCTAAACAAACTTTTGGGGGTGAGTTGAGTTTTTGTTTTTTTAAATTGGTGGAGAATTGTGGTACTGTTGAGAAAGAAAATGAAGATGGATAAATGAAACACTTATTATTCAGAAGAGAGTATAAGGAGGCTTGGAAGGAAACAGACAAGCAGAATATGTTTTGGAAATAATGTGTTACATTTAGTATACATACTTAAAAAACAGTCTTCATGTAATAAAATCCATGGCTTTCATATACTGTATTATTTGTACTTTTTCTGTGGAAATGCTCAGGTTTGTCAGAGTTAAATTCGGTAACAAAACTTTTTAGCAAACTAAATAGTTATCTTCTAAAAATTTAATCTGGAATAAGAAAATAATCAGAAAATTATTCTTTTTGTAGAAAAATATCAAACTTTACTTTCTTTAATATGAATGGGCTTTGCAAGTAAAAGTATGAAGAAAAGTTTTGGTTTTCTTGGATTTGATGATGAAAAGTCAAACATTTATTAAGCATCTCACATATGCATTGCAGTGTGCTAAATACTGGGGATACAAAAGATATGGAGAATAAATAGAAAATAATATCCAGATGGAAGACTTAGGTAGGATTAAGAGGAATTGGGAGGAACTTCCTGCAAAAGATGGGAAACAGGGAAAGCCAGGAGGTAGAGATGAGGAGGGAACAAATCAGGTGTAAAAGACAGGGAAAATGCCTTGTGTTGAGAGATGGAGTATGTGAAACACATTCCAAAAAGGTGATTCCAATTCATATTGGAAATGGATTTAGATATAATATATTTATTTTTCCATTTACATACAAAGAAGTTTTCAGCAATCATTTTTGTAAAGTTTTAAGTTTTATATTTTTCTCCCTCACTCACTTCCCTCCTCCCTTCCCCTGAGAGAAAGCAATGTAATATACATTATATGCATGTATAACTATGTTAAATATATAATCCATATTGATCATGTTGTGAAAGAAGAATCAATACAGAAAAAACATTAGAGAGAAAAAAAGCATAAAACATAATTCAACTTTTAAAAGTTTAATATATTAAGCTTTGGTCTTTATTTAAACACCATTATTCTTCCTCAGGATGTGGATGATATTTTCCATTTGGGATATAGACGTATGACCAATCATAAAGGTGTGAGGTGTGGTACTTTGGAGTTGTTTTAATATACATTTCTCTAATCAGTAATGGTTTAGAGCATTTTTTCATTTGATTATAGAAAGCTTCTTCAATATTATTATTATTATTATTGCTGAAATGAACTAGTCCATCATAGTTGATCATCTCCCAGTATTGCTTTTTAGGTTCTTCTGGTTCTGCTCACTTCACTCAGCATCAGTTCATGCAAGTCTTTCCAGACTATTCTGAAGTCCCATCCCTCAGTAGTATTTCAGTTCATTCATATACAACACTTTGTTCTGCCATTCCCCAATTGATGGATATCCCCACAGTTTCCAATTCTTTGACCACCATGAAAAGAACTGCTATATTTTTGTATGTCTGGGTTTTTTACCCTTTTTTGTGGTCTTTTTGGAATATAGACCTATTAGTGGGATTACTGATCAAAAGATACAGGCAGTTTTATTTCCCTTTGGGCATAATTCCAAATTGCTCTCCAGAAAGGTTAATTCACAGTTCACAACTCCAACAACAATGCATTAGTGTCCCATTTTCCCTCATTTGCTCCAACATTGATCATTTTCCTTTTTAGTCTTATTGACCAATCATAAAAGTGTGAGGTGTGGTACTTCAGAGTTGTTTTAATTTACATTTCTGTAATCAGTAATGGTTTAGAGCATTTTTTCATTTGATTATAGAAAGCTTCTTCACCTGAGAATTGCCTTTTTATACTTTGACCATTTATCAGCTGTGGAATGACTTGTATTCTTATAAATTTGACTCAGTTCTCTGTATATTTTAGAAATGAGTCCTTTATCAGAAATAATAACTGTAACTTAATGCATTTCTTTTAATCTTCATTGCATTGGTTTTAGTTGTGCAAAACCTTTTCAATTTAATATTATCAAAATTATCCATTTTGCATTTTATGAATGTTCTCTATCTCTTCTTTGGTCATAAACTTCTCCTTTTTTCTTTTGTATATATATGTACATATATACTTATATATGCATATTAAATATATATATATATAAAGGTATATTTAAATTTTTATTTTAGGCAGTGCGATTAAGTGACTTGTTCAAGGTCACACAGCTAAGCAATTATTAATTGTCTGAGGGTAGATTTGAACTCAGGTCCCCTGACTCCAAGGTTGCTCCAAACTTCTCCTTTTTCCATAGATCTGACAGATAAACTATTCCTTGTTCTCCTAATTGACTTTAGTTATCACCTTTTATGCCTAAATCTTGTACCCATTTTGACCTTATTTTGATATAGGGTGTGAGATGTTTGTCTATGCCTAGTTTCTGCCATTCTGTTTTCCAGTTTTTCCCAGCATTTTTTACCAAAGAGTAAGTTCTTATCCCAGAGTCTTTGGGTTTATTGAACAGCAGATTACTATAGTCATTTTCTTTTGTTTCCTTTATACTTATCTATTCCACTAAAAAATTCACCATTCTATTTCTTAGCCAGTACCAAACAGTTTTGATGACTGATGCTTTATAATATAATTTTAGATCTCGTATGGCTAGACCACCTTCCCTTGCAATTTTTTTTTCATTTATTCCCTTGATATTCTTGACCTTTTGTTCTTCCATATCAATTTAGTTACTATTTTTCCTAGTTCAGTAGAATAATTTTTTGGTAGTTTGGTTGATACAGCAATGAAGAAGCAATTTAATTTAGGTAGAATGATCGTTTTTGCTGTATTACCTTGGTCTACCCATGAACAATTGATATTTGCCCACTTATTTAGATCTGATTTTATTTGTGTGAAAAGCATTTTATAGTTGTTTTCATATAATTTCCAAATTTGCCTTGGCAGGCACACTCCCACTTATTCCATATTGTCTCTGGTTACTTTAATGGAATTTTTCTTTCTATCTATTGCTATTGTGCCTTGTTGGTAATATATAGAAATGCTGATGATTTCTGTGGATATATATTATATCCTTCAACTAAAGTTGCTAATTGTTTCAAGTAGTTTTAAGATGATTTCCTAGAAATCTCTAAATATACCATCGTATCATCTTCAGAGAGTGAATTTTATTTTTTAATTACCTATTCTAATTCCTTCAATTTTTCTTCTCTTATTCCTAAAGCTAACATTTCTAATACAACATTGAATATTGGAAATGAATTTTTGTCATATTAACTTTCATCTTAATTAACTTAATTATAGCAAGAGGCCACTGCTCATGAATTTTTATGTGTCTGAACTAGTGTAGTGAAAATTCATGTGTTCTTTTTATTTTACTTGATTTGAATAGACATGGTTAGCAAGAGATTGTCCTGCTCTTCGAATTATTTC
This sequence comes from Macrotis lagotis, assembly GCF_037893015.1. NCBI lineage: Eukaryota > Metazoa > Chordata > Mammalia > Peramelemorphia > Peramelidae > Macrotis > Macrotis lagotis. The sequence continues at coordinate 174,761,357 of NC_133662.1, read as the reverse complement.
TGTGGAGTATGAAACCAACCTTAGTGACTGGAGAACAAAGTGCCCTGTGGAAAGGTAATAAAATCAAATTCTGTTAAATGAGGAGAAAGAATAAGGAAAATCAAGATATACTGACCTCTTTAAGTGAGTGATTAACTGTTTGACACAGGAGAATTTATTCCATACAGGAAATATTTTGACTTCACTTTTTATTAATAATTAACTATAAGAAAATTAATAAAATTGCTTAAAGTTTATTATATTCAAATGTCAGGCTTTTGAATGAATTTTTTTGTTGGATGTATTAGGATTGTAATACAACCTCCTTTTTCTTTTAGGAGGTTTTATTATCAGATCTAGGTCCTGGATCCCCCATTTTGGGAGGAGCATTAATAAGGTAGAATGCTTCCAGAGAAGAATGACTAGAATAGCAAGAATTAAAACCACATCACATAAGTAGAGAAAACTAGAGAAATAAGACCTTGAAAAAGAAGATGTTTTATGACATAGATGTTTTTCAATATTTGTAGGGCCTGAGAATGGAGATTAGCTGGCAAAGTTCTAATCAGGAAGCAATATGGCTGAGCTCTAAGACTCCACAAAATTCCCAATAGAGGTAGAACATGTACTAGACCAAATTTTAATAGGGATATCCAGAAACAAAGTTTATATAGACTGTTTGCAAATACTGGGGACTTTGGGGGATCATAGAATACAATGTAGAGGAGGGCAATAGCTTAGAGAGGCAATCCACCAGAGCAAGGGGTAGTCCCAAACTTGTCCTGTAGAACCTCAATGTGAACAGATACTAAGTGGCAGCTTTTTCATTTATCAATTCCTCATTTCTGATCCAAGGGGGACTGGGAGAGGAACTTGTCCGTAGGGATGGACTTCTTGGGGAGCCAGGCCCTGGATCAAGTACTGAGAAAGGAACAAGAAGGAAGCAGCAACTCTGTGACTCAGACCTTAGGAGTAAAGTGTGATCAGTTCTAGCACCCATCCCAGTCTGGAATCCCAGAGTATAGATTCCTGACCGAGGGGGAAACCTCAATTCCCTCTAAATCAATATAGCTTTCCATCTCGCTATTAGGAGCTAGGTTCAGCAAGAGTCCTAGGAGTCTGTCACAAATCAGAAGTTACCAGAGCTCAGATAAGGAGGCAGCAATCAGATTACTCTTTGAAAGCAATGAAAATTTCCATATTCCCAGTCTGTCCCTGAGATTCTGGAATAAAAACACTGTACCCCAAGAAAGCAGTAACAAGACCAACCCAGATCTTCCTTTCAAAAGTGTGTGACAGAGCCCAGTTCTATCATCATCATGTCTGATGTCAGGAAGAAGACTGAAAGAATGAGCAAATAAAACAGAAAAAGGAATACCATCAGAAAGAGTTATTATGGTGGCAAAAGTGCTGAAGATACAAACCCATACAAAAGAGAATAATGAATCCAAAATATCCACTCCTCAAAGAAAACACAACTTAGGCACAAACTCAACAAGAATTCCTGGAAGAGGTGAAGCAAGAGTTTAAAAGTTTTAAAATGTTGTTATAACTGGAATGAGAGCTCTTGAGGAAAAAAACTAGAAAGGAAATGAGAACTATAAAAGAAACAGATAGGGAAGTAACAACTTGGCACAAAAGGTGCAAAATTTTGCCCAGAAACAAACTCTCTAAAAATTAAAATGGACCAAAAGGGAGCCAATGACTGAGACAACAAGAAAATAAACAAGAAAAAGAAAGTCAAAAGATTGAATGTAGAAGGTATTACGTAATAAAATCAATTGTCCTGGAAAATATCAGAAAGATATTGCACTATCTGAATGCTATGATGGAAATAAATAATAATCTAGATAGCAGATTTTAAGACATCTTCATAGAAAACTGCCCAGATCTGTTAGAACCAAAAGGCAAAGTGGGAATTAGACTTCACTAGCCACCTCTTTCATGAAATCACAGAATGAATTTTGTAGGAGTATCATCATCAAATTTCAGAGTTTCCTTGTAAAAGAAAAATATTTTAAGCAGTCTGGAAGAAAAAATTAAGTATTAAGTAGTCACAGTCAGGATCATACATGTTTTAGTAGACCCCCTCTGTAAAGGAGCAAAGAAATTGAAATGTGCTATTCCAGAAGACAAAGCATAGGAATTTACAGCCAGGATTGAATATAATGCTAAAAACAGACTGATGAAAAAACCAGAACTGTGTAGAATCTTTGAATTTCAATTATAAGAGTTAAGAGAAATATTAAAAAAAAAACCCAAATGAAAATGAATAAAGGGCTAAACAAAGATGAACTGCTTATATTTTAATGTGAGGAGGTAATATATTGTCCCCACTGAATCATAATAACAAAAAGTCATAGAGGGAGCCTACTTAGACAAATTCTAAATGAGGGAGTGGTTCTGTTGATCAAGTCACAAGACTTGACTGTCTTGTAAAAAGACCTGTGAGAAAAAGGAAGGGGAAAAAAGTTTAGGGAAAATTCCACATAATCAGGGAGTGTCAAGTAGACATTAGATGAAAGCATGAAGGGAATGGGCAACTCTAGAACCTCATTCATCTGAACTGACCAATGGAAGGAAGTGTTCAATTCCTTTTTTAAATTACTCTATATAGGGGTGGCTAGGTGGCGTAGTGGATAAAGCACCAGCCTTGGAGTCAGGAGTACCTGGGTTCAAATCTGGTCTCAGAAACTTAATAATTACCTAGCTGTGTGGCCTTGGGCAAGCCACTTAACCCTGTTTGCCTTGCAAAAACCTAAAAAAAAAATTACTCTATATAAATACAGTTTGGGTTCTAGGAGAACATGTCTTCTATGCGAAATTAGTGAGTGAACAATTTCAGAGTGCCCAAATGAAATCTATAGCATATATCCAATTAACAACTGAAATGTCTGCTTTGAAAAAAACTGATATTTTTGGCACATTCTTATGCCTGTTTTCATTTTGTTCAGGAAATCTATTGCTTATAGAAGTCATGAACTTCTTAGGAAACTCAGAGCTGCCGGCGTTGGAGATAGGCCAGTGATCTGGGTGTCACATAGCATGGGAGGTATGTACAGTTCCATTTCTTTTTCTTTGCTTTTTTTTTTTCTCCGGTTAATTTTTTTGTTTGTTTTACTTAAAATTACAATTGAATAATCTGGACCTTTGAACCTGAATGCTTATTGGCTTTCTTCTTGATCAGACATATAAATTTATGGTTGGTTTTTTTTTTGACATGTGGAAAAACTGTCAGATGATGGAATAAAAACAACAATTAATGTTAAAAATAAAAACGACAACAAAGATCTGTAAGTGGATTGATAGACTTATTTTTATTTATTGGCATCAGTTGATTGACTGCATCATGATGAACACATGCAGTTTTTTCTTTTAGATTCCCAGAATATACCATATTCTATAATATCCCTTCTATAACTTTGATGAGGAGACTGAAGAAGCTGAAGAAACATCTGAAAAGAAAGCTTTCCATTGTGTTAGATATAAAATAGAATCTTAAACATGGTCAAACCAACATGAACTCCTACTCTATATTGCCAGTTTTCAACTTTTTTAATTTCATTCTTGTTGGGAAATACACATATAATAGCATACATTGTCATGACAGCAAAAGACTGAAACTTACTTATTCTTTTCTAAATAATGTCTTTTTTAATTACATCATCATATTTCTTCCCAAAATCCCTCCCCCTCTCTTTCTCACTGTGTCCTACTATATGTCAGATAGTATAGAAACCATTCAACATGAGCTCCCTCTTCTCACATATCATTCATTCATATGTCTTCTTCCATTGCCAACTCCTTTATGATTCACATACCTGCTCAAGTGACCCCATTTTATTCTTGCCCCCTCTGTCATCCCTATTCTGTCACTAATTTTACGTCTCTATCTACTGGCTTCTTCCCTACATGCCCATGTCCTTCCTATATTTAAAAAAACTTTCACTTGCTCCTTCCGTACCTTTGCTGCCCTTTGACTAAACTCCTTGAAAAGATTATGAACAATAGATACCTATTTTGTCTCTTCTCACCCTGTTTACTCCCTACATCCAACTTCTTTCTTCATTGTTGCACCAAAATTGCTCTCTCCAGTGTTACCATTGTCCTCTTAATGAACAAATCCAAGGTCCTTTTCTCAATTCTCATTCTCCTCAACCTCTTTGCGACCTTTGAACTTCTTTATACTCTTTATTCTCTAAGTTTTTGAGACACCTCTGTCTCCTGATTCTCTTCCTTACCTTAGTTTCCTTTGCTAGATCTTCATCAAGATGACACCCTCTAAGCACCAGTGTTATATAAAAATTATGTTGATTTTTTTGAGGGTTTGTTTGTTTGTAGCTTTGATGAGTGTACTATTTTAGTTTGATTCTTTGCTGATTTTTTAAAGTTTCCAAATATACCATTTATATCCTCAGCAAATAGGGGTGGTATGATGTCCTTTTCATCTATTTTAATGCCCTAAATTTGTTTTTGTCTTAATTGTTGTTGCTAGTATTTCCAGAACTATGTCAAATAACAGTCACTTCCATTTCTGTAGATTTTTCCACACTTTCCTATATTGCTGATTTTGGCTAACTGCTCTCTCTTATACCTTCAATTCAGTTTCATTTTAGATCAAATACTTGTTAAGCCCACCATACTGGGTGCTAGTTCTGTAAAAATAACATGAGAGAATTCTAACCCTCAAGAGACTTACAATCTAATAAAGGAGAAAAAAAAATACACAAATAAATATAATAGAAATTTATGTATAAAGTGATAGTAGAGATTTAAGTAGGGAACTAATAAGATTAGGGAAAACTTCATACAAAGGATGGTTTTGAACTAGACTTTGAAGAATAGAAAGTGATCAGGATTCCATTCCAGACACAGGGGATATTGTGGGTGAAGTTGGGGCTAGGTGGATAAAGGACAAGGTGAATAGTCAAGAAATCGATTTTTGCTGAAATGTTTGTTGTGTGGGAAGGGCAGAATTAGATAAGGTGACAAAATGAAGTAGATTGAGGTTCTTGAATGTGGGTCTTAATATAGTGACCTTATATGGAAACTTCTAAAGAACTATTATTGTTATTCCTTGCTGTTTAATGTCCCTTAGTAACTTCCAATATAAATGGGAGCTGAACTGTTTTTCCTGGAAACATAACTTTGGTGAATTATCAGAGGTTCTGTGAAAATAATCATAGTGTAACTCCTTTTTTTACCAGTCCTAGTAGGAATTGCTTTTATTAAGCAGTATGTGCAGGGCACTGAACTAAGTGATGAGGATAGAAAGGTTAAGTTCTTTGCCTCAGGACATCATAATATAAGAAGGACAAACTATATACTAGGGACACATAGAATATAAGTGCCAAAGAAGGTCCCTCTTCTCTTCTTTCCTCTGCATTCTCCCTAACTGCTTCCCCAGATCAAGACTCTATGCTTCTTGTATAGGTCTCCAGGGTGATGCTGAAGCCCTCAGGAGTGGTGGGCATGGGTAGTGAGAAAGAGAAAATAAACTCCACAGCCACAATTGTGTTCTTCTGAGAGCTTTTCTAGTTGTACGCCAATTCATTTCATTACATATTTAAAACTATCCTATATACAAACCCCATATACTGAGGGAGACTTGAAAATTATATTCTGCATTCTTAGGTGGGAACAAGGCACAGATAACTAGAATAGTTAATAGTCTAGACATAAATACACTAGAGAGCTGCCATTCAAAGCACTACTTCATGGGGGCAACTGGGTGGTGCTGTAGATAGATCACTGACCCAAGAGTTAGAAGGAGCTGAATATAAATACAGCCTCAGACACTTGACACCTCTTAGTTGTATGACTCTGGGCAACCAATTCGTAACCCCAATTTCTAAAAAAAATGCATAAGAAAACCAAAGTACTATATGAGTTCTGTGGGTGAGTAATATTTCTGAGATCATAGAAAACTTCACAAAGAGTAAGCATTGGTATTAGATTTTAAAAAATAGATAGGAATCAAGTGGACAAAGAGGGGAAATTGTATAGTCCAGGCACAGGGATGAGGGATACAAAAATACAGAATATGTTCAAGGACAGAATAATTCAGTTTGACTGTAGCATAGAATTTGAGGAGAATACTTATGTGAGAAAAGGTATGGAAGGCAGGTTGGTAATTGGAGGGCATTGAATGCTAGCCAAAAGAATTTGAATTTTACTCCTAACATGAAAAGGAATGCATAGGGAATATTAGTATAGCAGTGGCAGCATCATAAAGCTTGGATTAGGGTATGGACAAAGTGGAATTGGGAAGATCCAATAGGTCCATAATAGGATGGATATTAATGAATTCTGTATATGAAAGCAAAGAAAAGAGGTAATCATCCCAAAGTTACAGAAGTGGGGAAATGGTGGAGAAATAAATTAGAACAGGTTAGGGGAAAGAGAATAAGCTTAGTTTTGGACATAAATTTTAGTTGCTGGTGGAAGATTCAGGTAGAAATGTTCTATAGGCATTTGGAGACATGGGCATTTAACTTAGAAAAGAGGTCACTCCTGGGAAGAGAAATTTGGGAATTATCTGCATAATAGCAGTAATTGAATCATTGAGAATATTTATCAAGGATGAATGCTTGGAAATAGGATATCAAGGAAAATACCTTGAGGAATACTTACCTTAAGGAGTCAGAAAAAAATAGTGTGTCAGTGAAAGAAACAGAAATAACCAGGAGAAATGGGGTGATCATTAGTGTTTGTAGAGGGGTGGGGTCAAGGAAGATGACTCAGAACAGGATATGTGATTTCATTGGTTTAGGGAATTTCTAGCCAAGGAGTTTTCTCTTCACCAGTTTAGGTTGGTACCTTATTTGTGGCTTATAGATGTATCTGGAACACAGAAAGAATTAAATATCAGCATATGTCAGAGGTTAGACTTGAACCCAGGTCTTCTAGTCTTCAATGCCATCTTCTATCTACTATTGCCAAACTGCCTCTCAAGGAAAAGTTTGAATTTCTGGTATGGCAGTTTGCCAGGTTGAGAAACAAGTATCAAATGTAGACAGCTTTTTCTCCCCCCCCCCAATTTAAATAACTTTAATATGCTTGCTCACACAAGATACCAGTTCTTTGAAATTAGATGGGAAAGTGATGGGATCATAGCTGGATGAGTTATAAGAGCCAAGGGAACCCTCCTTTTCATTGGAAAGATCCAAGCATATTTCTAAACAGATGGGAAAGAATGAATGGAGAGCCAGAGATTGGAAATTCATGACTGAGGGAGATGGTAGAAGAAACAAGAGAGTATAGGAGCAAGAGACTGGCTTTAATGAGGAATATAGATAGTCAAATAGGATGGTCTTCAACATCATAGTGCCAACTGAGGCTCTTGCACTATGTTAAACTGTACAAAGATGATTTCATTGCACCCTCACAACAGTCCTGGGAGATAAATATTATCTTCATTTTGCACTTGAGGAAACTGAAGCAGACAAAGATGAAATGATTTGCCCAGGGCCACCCAGATGGTAAGTGTCTGAATCTGGATTTGAACTCTAGTCTTCCAAATCCTAAGCATGGTTTTTCTATCAGTTGCCACCAGCTGCCTCAACAACAGGAAATGATTCTACTGCCTGCTGCTATCTGCTTTTCCCAAACCAATCCATATAGGTTGGAGCATGAAATGTGATAAAGGTGGAAAGGTAGGATAGTACCAGATTGTGAAGGCTCTTGTATCCCAAAGAAAAATTTTTGAATTTTAATTAGCAAGTAACCAGTAAAGATTGTTGAGCGGAAGAGTGACTTGATGAAATTTATACACAAGAAAGTGTCATCTGGCAGTGGGATGAAGATGGTTTAGTAGGAGGAAGTAGAAATAAGAATACCTAGAATAAGCTTTTGCAATAATCCAATTCATTTATTGACTATTAAACTCAACAGGAATAGAGGAGATAGATAAAATGAATGTTGAAATAGCTTTAGTCATTTGGATACTCTGATTTTTTCCAGATTTAGATTGCTGCCCCAAAAGGAACACAAATCTTCTAGTCCATCTGTCTACTTGCTTAATGTGAATTCTTTCTTTTGTGTTTCTTAGGCCTTCTTGTCAAAAAGATGCTGGTGGATGCCTCAAAGAAACCAGAACTTAATTCCCTAATAAACAACACCCGAGGAATGATTTTTTATAGTGTACCTCACCATGGGTCCCGTCTGGCTGAATATTCTGTTAATATCAGATATCTGCTATTTCCTTCCGTTGAGGTCAAAGAACTCAGCAAAGGTAATGCTTATTTTGTTACTTCCTGACAAGAATTTGATTACTTTGTCAAATTAACAAGTTCTACCTGAGAAAATAATGGAGAAAACATTGTTTTCAATAAATGAGCAAAAATGAGTTTAAAAAGTAACTCCTGGGGCGGCTAGGTGGTGTAGTGGATAAAGCACTGGCCCTGGAGTCAGGAGTACCTGGGTTCAAATCCGGTCTCAGACACTTAATAATTACCTAGCTGTGTGGCCTTGGGCAAGCCACTTAACCCCGTTTGCCTTGCAAAAACCTAAAAGAAAAAAAAAGTAACTCCTTCAGGTTATCTTATTTTGTAAAATTTAGCTCCCCAGCCTCCTGTGACTTTCTTGTATTTGGTAAAGAAAATAGTTTAATGGAAACAATGTAAAGATTATTAGACTGCTTTCTGTGGGGGGATGAGGGGAGGGAAAGGAAGATGGGGGAAAACTGTAAAATTCAAAACCTTACAAAAAATGATAGGTAGAAACAAATAAAATATTAATTACAAAAAAAGAAAATAGCTGGTAGAAAGTTATCATGATGCACCTTCACCTATGTTGAAAATCATTTCTAAAATTATATAGTGTAGTATTTTGGAATAATAGTATTTTAATATCTTAAGCATTTAGAAAATTTGAAGGGAAAAATGAAAGTAATATATCTTAGCCAATTTTTTAGAGTTCCTATGTGTTAGAGACTTCTATGAGTTTGGAAAATCACAAGTTCAGACATTTGTAAATAAATTGGATTTTTATATTTTAACATTAATTATAAAAATAAACATAATATCAAATATTTTACAATATCAGTAATATTCATTATAATATTTTAGCCTTTACTAGTAATTTTTTCAAGGCTTCAGCTGTGCGTTTCATTTATGTGAGATAATTTCCCCCATTTTTCCTTTTTTTCTCTTCTCCCTTTCTGTTCTGCAAGATCTTCAGTACAGAACAACTTTCAGACCTTTTTAATTAGACTCCTGTGGTAAATGCACATTTATTGTCTCTCCATATTAAAATGAAAATAGTTGGGGCAGCTAGGTAGCACAGTGAATAGAGCACTGGCCCTGGAGTCAGGAGTCCCTGAGTTCAAATCCGGCCTCAGATACTTAATAATTACCTAGCTGTGTGGCCTTGGGCAAGCCACTTAACCTCATTTGCCCTGCAAAAGCCAAAAAAAAAATGAAAATAGTTTATCTTTGTCTAGTTCCTTATGATTGTTCACTCGTCTGTAGATTTTTATGGTTTCTTTTTTTATTCCTGTGTTTGTACTTAATAATAATGATAGCTAGCGCACGCACACACACACACACACACACACACACACACACACACACGTATATATCATACTTCCTTTATGACAGTCACTATACTAAATGCTTTATAATTACTTTTTTCATTTTATCCTCACAGTGACCTTGGAAGGTAGATGCTATTTTTATTTTCATTTTACAAATGAAGAAACTGAGGTAAATAGGTTAAGTGACTTGCCAAGATCCCATAGTAAGTATCTGAGACTAGATCTGAACTAAAATCTTCCTGACTCCAAACCCAGTGCTGAGTCACCTAGCTGTCTTATTTCAAAGTTTCAATAATTTTGGTCTTTTCTTTTAGAATTCCCCTATAATAAGATAAAGTTGAAATAGGTAACAGAACAAGGAATAGTTTATTTGTCAACTCTATGGAAAGGGGAGGAGTTTATGGCCAAACAAGAGATAGAGATGCAAAATGGATAATTTTGACTACATTAAATTAAAAAGGTTTTACACAATTCAACCAATATAACCAAGATTAGAAAGAATGCTGAAAGCTGGAAATCAATTTTTACAGCTAGTATTTCTGATAAAGGATTCATTTTTAAAACATATAGAGGGGTGGCTAGGTGGTGCCAGTGGATAAAGCACCAGCCCTGGAGTCAGGAGTACCTGGGTTCAAATCCGGCCTCAGACACTTAATAATTACCTAGCTGTGTGGCCTTGGGCAAGCCACTTAACCTCATTTGCCTTGAAAAAACCTAAAAAAAAAAACAACCATATAGAGAGGGGCGGCTAGGTAGCACAGTGGATACAGCACTGGCCCTGGAGTCAGGAGTACCTGGGTTCAAATCCTGCCTCAGCACTTAATAATTACCTAGCTGTGTGGCCTTGGTTAAGCCACTTAACCCCATTTGCCTTGCAAAACACCTAAAACAAAATAAAACAAAATAAAAAAAAAAGAGATAACTGAATCAAATTTACAAGAAAACAAGTCTTTCTCCAATTGATAAATGGTCAAAGGATATGAACAGGCAGTTTTCTGATGAAGTTATAAAAACTTTTGATGTGAAAAAATGCTCTAAACCATTATTGATTAGAGAAATGCAAATTAAAACAATTTAATTTGGAGTTGTCTTCAAAGGGCAGTAAAACTTTGAATACCCTGCCATCCTGCAATACCACTAAGTCTATATCCCAAAGAAATCATATAAAAGGAGAAAAGGAATGTTTAGAATTTCTCTATTTTCATTTTTTGGACACGTTATTTTTCACTTTATATCCACATCTTTTGCCTTTTGAAATGGTGTCTTTCAAACTCGCTGTTTCTTCAAAGTGGTGACTGCTCAGTCTTCTTTAGGAAGCTGATTGGTGAATTCTTTCTGTTTTGCTGCCTGTTTCTAAGAAATCTGGGCAGTTTTATATTTCTTGAAATATGAGGATTTCAGATAGTCTAATGATTCTTAAATTATATTTCCTTCAACTATTTTCCAGTTTTTTCCCCAATAGTTTTTCCCAATAGTCTTGACTATTTCCCAATAGTCTTGACTATTTCTTATCTAATGGAGTTGTTTGGTTATCTTCTATTTGGTCCATTCTAATTATGCAGTAGTATGTTACTTTGGTAAAATTTGATGCCCCTTATTCCAGGTTGTCAATTTACTTTTTTTTTTTTAGATTTTTTTCAAGGCAAATGGGGTTAAGTGGCTTTCCCAAGGCCACACAGCTAGGTAATTATCAAGTGTCTGAGGTTGGATTTGAACCCAGGTACTCCTGACTCCAAGGCCAGTGCTCTATTCACTGCACCACCTAGCTGCCCCCAAGGATTGTCAGTTTCCTTTCTAATTATTTCCTCCTAAACTCTTCTTCTTTAAAAATTTACATAAATATTTTGTTTTTCAATTATACACAATGCATTTTCTAGATCTGTTGTAAAGGGGTTGGCTTGGCTTTATATCTTCTTGACTTCACTAAGGAAATGCCTTCTAATATCTCTCCTTTGGAGTCAGTCTTGACCATTATCATTTTACATTTTTAGTTTCAGTTGTTTTACTGTTTTTTTCCCCAAATACATTATTGTAATTGTTATTGGTACTCCATAATTCTCTTTTAAGGCATTTCATATAAATCTTCCCTGCCTTCACCAAAATCATAGTTTCATTTAGCACTCTTAAATTCTGTTACCTTCATGGTACCATAACCTGCTTAGCTTATTTCCCATTCAGTTGGCATTTTATTCATATTGGAAAAGAGGTATATAAATTCTTGAGATTATGAAAAGAAAATGAAGTCAATTTTCTTCTCAAAGGGAAGAACACATTTAGAATAGCTAAAATCTGTTTCCCAAGGTGTTCAAGCATCATTTTGTTTTTAGGAAACCTTGTATTTTAGTCTTAATTTTGAGGTATTAAATTTATGTTGAAACATTATTTGAAAAGAAACTAGATGTTGCTAATTGTATCAGTGAATCAGAAAGCATTTGGTAAATGTTTACTGTGTATCCGATAATATGCCGAGCTTGGGAAATTCAAAGGCAAAAGCAAAACAGTCCCTATTCTTAAGGAGTTTACAGTTTAAAAGTGGAAACAGCATATACATATATATTTGTACATATAAGAAATGTACAAAGTCAGTGAAGAATAATCCTAGAAGGGAAGCATTAGTGGCTGAAGGGGACTAGGAAGAACTGAAATTTAAATAAAGCAGATGCCGAGCTACCAGGAGTAGTCATTAGGGCACTATGGCTGCGTTGTGGAGGCTGGGGAGGAGAGGACTGTCTAGGAGCACTCTATCTCAAGGAAAGGTAGAAAGGGCCCACATTATAATTTCCCAAAAGATGCTTTTATCTAAAGAAGTTACAAAACCATTGGAGGAGTAAAGGGGTAATTTCATCAAACTCAAACTTTAGCAAAATCAGGGTAGAGATGTCAGTTCTACTTGGGATCAAATATTTATTTGTATGCATTAGTGTGAATGAATAATACATGATTTGAAAAAAATTTTCTCAGTAAATCATTCTTTCCTCTAGCACTGTAGTTTATTAATAAGTTGGACAAGACTTTCAGCCAAGATGGCGGAGAGAAGACAGGTACAGTTCTAAAATCTCCTGATCTTCCCCCATATATGATATGAAACAAACCTCTTAATAGAAGTCCAATCAACAAAACCCAGAAAGAAAAGCCAGCAGAAAGAACATCTACCTCAGGATCTGTCTTCCGCAGTCGTGGGTGATTCTGGGGCATAGAGGGCAGACTTTTCCAGGGCACAGACTGGGGAGAGCTTGGGAGCCTGGATTAGTCTGATCAGCAGTGGTGCTAGAGCCTGGTCAACTGTGGGGGCTTGGATCAACTAGGGAACAGAGGCATTGGTGTTGGTGCTGACCCTCGGGAACTTGCCAGCAGGGCTAGAGGGAGAGTTCTGGTGTAGGAGAGTTGCAGACATCACCCCTGGGCTCCTCTGCTCAGGAGGAACTTGGAGTCCACACCTCCAGAACCACCTCAGCTGACAATGCCGAGATTGATCACCTCACCCCAGGGTAGAGCACACTATTGATCAAAGGCAAAAGTATTTAACAGCTTCAATCACTCCCTCCAGGCCAAGGGAGAGGGCCTCAATCAAGGTCACAGACACTCCAGAGAAAGCAGCCAGCACCCCCTAATGGCCAGATGGAGATATTACACTCAGTGACACAAACCTCTAGCACCCCTGCTGGCCAGCTGGAGAAATTACACTCAGGGAGTAAAGCCTCTAGGGATCCCAACACCAAACCTCTGTGAACCAGCATATCAGGGTCTTAGTAAAATGAAGAAAGGCCAGAGGAAAGGAGGGGCCATAGAAAATTTCTTGTAAGGAAAAGACCCTAACTCAGATGGACCTAGAATGTCTGAGGAGACTATGATCTGGTCTCCAGCACAGAAAGACTTCCTTGAAAAAAAAAGGAAAGGAAAGAATTTAAAAACAATTGGAAAATTTGGGAAAAGAAACCTAAGAAAAGATTAACACCTTGCAACCAGAAAACAAATCATTGGAAAATACAAGTGGACAAAAACAAAATGATAATAATTCTCTCAGATCCTCAATTGGACAAATACAAAATGAGAATAATTCTCTCAGATCCCTAAATGGGCAAATTCAAAAAGAAAATAATTCTCTCAAAACCACAATTGGTCAAATGGAAAGCTCTTTCCAAAATAGAATTGACCGATTGGAAAAGGAGTTGCAAAAGTAAATGAAAATTCTTCTCTTAAAAAAAAAGGATGGAGTCTGTGGAAACTAATAACTTCATGAGACAGCAAGAGCCTGTTGAACAAAACCAAAAAATTAGAAGAAAATTTAAAATACCTCATAAAAAACCACTGACCTCGACAATAGATCAAGGAGGGACAACCTGAAAAGAAAAAAGCCTAGACTCAATATTACAGGTTTTAGTGATGGAAAATTGCCCTGATATCATGGAACCAGAGGGCAAATTAGTTAGTGAAAGAATACATAAATCCCCTCCAGGAAGAGATCCTAAGATGAAAACATCAAGGAATGTTGTGGCCAAATTCCAGAACTATCAGATAAAAGAGAAAATCCTGAAGCCAGAAAGAAACAGTTTAAATACCAAGAAACCACAGTAAGGATTACACAGGATCTAGCTGCATCAGCATTAAGGGATTGAAGGACCTGGAATGCAATATCTGAAGAGCAAGGGAGTTTTAAATGCATCCAAGAATCCACTGTCTGGCAAAATTGAGCCTTCTCTTCCAGGGAAAAAAGATGGACATTTAATGAAATGGAAGACTTCCAACAATTCCTGATGAAAAAACTAGAACTAAATAGAAAACTCATACATCAAACAGGAGGTTCAAGAGACACATGAAAAGGTAAAAAAAAGGGGGGTGGTAAAGAAAAAAACTGCTATTCAATAAGATTAAAATGGCTATATCCTAGCATGGGAAAAAGAATCTCATAATTCTTAAGAATTGTAACTCTATCAGAGAGAATATACTTAGCCAGAAATGATGGACACTCATGATTTATCCATGAGACTGCTACCCAGGGGGATGAAACTGGCTATATCCCTACGTGGGAGAAAGACTCTAATAACTCTCAAGAATTGTAACTCAATTAGAGAGAATATATTTAGCCAGAAGTGAAAACCTTTCTGTGATTTAGATAGAATGATTTTAAAACAATGCCTGCTTAAAAAGGGGGACAGTAAGGAGACAGGAGGATGGAATGGGGTAAATCTCATTACATTAAGAGGTACAAAAGACCTTTTGTAATAGAGGGGGGAAAAGGGAGGAGGTAAGAACCACCTGAATCTTCCTCTTATCAGACTTGGCTTAAATAAAGTAAACTCATACACACTGAGTTAAGAAACCTATCTTACCTTTCAAGTATTAAAAGAGGAAAAGGAGAGGGGAGATGGGAAAGGGGAGAGAAAAAGGGGAACTAACAGAAGGAAGGGAAGGAAGAAGGGGAAAAGGGAAAGGGGAAAGAAAGGGGAGGGGATGGATATGGGAGGGTAAACACACTGAAGGTGGTAGCATTCAGAAACAAAACACTGGGGAATATGATAAAGGGGGAAAAGGGGAAAAATACAAACAGAGGGAAGATAGCATGGAGGGCAATAAAGAGTTAGTAATTATAACTTTGAATGTGAACGGGATGAAATCTCCCTTAAAACGTAAGCGAATAGCTGAGTGGATTAAAAACCAGAATCCTACAATATGCTGCTTACAAGAAACTCATTTATAGCAGAGAGATACATATAGAGCAAAGGTAAAAGGTTGGAGCAAAATATATTTTGCTTCAGTTGAAGTAAAAATAGCAAGGGTAGCAATCCTTATCTCAGACAAAGAAGCTGCAAAAATAGATAGCATTAAAAGAGATAAGGAAGGAAACTATATCCTCCTAAAAGGTACCATAGACAATAAAGTAATTTCAATACTAAATATGCATGCACCCAATGGGATGGCATCCATATTTTTAGAGTAGTTGAAAGAGCTACAGAAAGCCATAGACAGCAAAACCGTCTACTCGCAGATTTAGATAAATCTAATCATAAAATAAACAAGAAGGAAGTTAAGGAGGTAAACAGATTGTTAGAAAACCTAAATATGATAGACTTATGGAGGAAATTGAATGGATAGAAAGGAATATACTTTTTTTTTCCTGCAGTACATGACACAAAAAAACCAAATTAGATATTCTAAAAATTAAAGGAGAAATTAATAAAATCAAAAGTAAGAGTTGGTTTTATGAAAAACACATTAAAACTGATAAACCTCTGGTCAATTTGATTTAAAAAAAGAAAGAAAAAAACCAAATTGCTAGTATCACAAATGAAAAAGGTGAACTCACCACCAATGAGGAGGAAATTAAAGTCATAATTCAGGAATTACTTTGCCCAACTCTGTGCCAACAATTTGACAACCTAAGCGAAATGTATGAATATTTACAAAAATATAGGTTGCCCAGATTAAATGAAGAGGAAATTTAAAACCTACATAACCCTGTCTCAGAAAAAAGAAATTTTAACAAGCCCTTATTTAACTCCCTAAGAAAAAATCTCCAAGGCCAGATGAATTTGATAGTGAATTCTATCAAACATTTAAAGAACAATTGGTTCCAATTCTACATAAACTCTTTGGGAAAATAGGTGAAGACAGAACTCTGCCTAACTCTTTCTATGACACCAATATGGTGCTGATACCTAAAACAGAAAATTATAGACCTATCTCCCTGATGAATATAGATACAAAAAATGTTCAATAACATCTTAGCAAAATGATTACAAGTTATCACTAGGATAATACATTATGAGCAAGTAGGATTTATAATTTAAAATTTAATTTATAATTTATAATTAATTATATCAACAAACCTTTCAGAAATTATATGATCATATCAATAGATACTGAAAAAGCTTTTGACAAAATACAGCAAACATTTCCTACTAAAAACACTAGAGAGTGTAGAAATAAATGGACTCTTCCTTAGGATAATAAACAGTATTTATCTGCAACCATCAACAAGCATTATATTCAATGGGGAGAGGCTAGAGGCATTCCCAATAAGATCAGGGGTGAAATGAGCATGCCTGTTTTCACCACTACTATTCAATATCATATTAGAAATGTTAGCGTCAGCAATAAGAGAAGAAAAAGAAATTGAAGGAATTAGAATTGGGAAGGAAGAGACAAAATCCTCACTCTTTGCAGATGATGTGAGTATACCTAGAGAATCTCAAGAAATCATCAAAAAAAACCTACTGGAAACAATTAGCAATTTTAGCAAAGTTGCAGGTTATAAAATAAACCCTCATAAATCCTCAAGTTTTCTATATATGACTAGCAAGATACAGTGGGAAGAGCTAGAAAGAGAAATCCCATTCAAAGTAACCTCAGACAATTAAAATACCTGAGAGTCTACCTTCCAAGGCAGACTCAGAAACTTTTTGAAAGCAATTACAAAACACTTCTCACACAAATAAAATCAGATTTAAATAACTGGGCAAACATAAACTGCTCATGGATAGGTTGAGCTAATATAAAAATGATAATTCTATCATAACTAAATTACCTGTTTAATGCTCTACCAATGAAAATTCCAGAAAATTAAAGAGTCAGAAAAAGTTGTAAGTAAATTCATATGGAAAAATAAAAAGTCAAGAATTTCCAGGGGATTCAATGAAAAAAAGTAAAAAAAAGGTGGCTTAGCCTTACTAGATCTAAAATTGTATATTATAAAGCACCCATCATCAAAACTGTCTGTTATTGGGGCGGCTAGGTGGCAGTGGATAAAGCACTGGCCCTGGAGTCAGGAAGTACCTGGGTTCAAATCTGGCCTCAGACACTTAATAATTACCTAGCTGTGTGGCCTTGGGCAAGCCACTTAACCCCATTGCCTTGCAAAAACCTTAAAACAAAACTGTCTGGTATTGGCTAAGAAATAGAGTGGTGGACCAGTGGAATGGACTAGGTGCAATAGCAGGAAAAGATTATAATAATCTGCTGTTTGATAAATCCAGAGTCCAACTATTGGGATAAAAACTCTCACCGATTAAAAACTGCTTGGAAAATTGGAAGTTAGTATGGAAGAAACTTGGATTAGACCAACACCTTATACCCTATACCAAGATAAGATCAAAATGGATACAGGATTTAGACATAAAAAACATAATTATAAACAAACTAAAAGATCAAGGAGTAGTATACCTGTCAGATCTATGGAAAGGTAAGCAGTTTATGACCAAGGACGAGATGGAGAACATCATTTAAAACAAACTACATAATTTTGATTACATAAAATTAAAAAGCTTTAGCATGGACAAAACCACTGTAACCAAGATCATAAGAAACGTAGTAAATTGGGAAACAATTTTTGCAACTAGTATTAATGACAAAAGGACTCATTTCTAAAATATATAGAGAACTGAGTTAACTTTTCAAAAAAACAATCCATTCCCCAATTGGCAAATGGTCAAAGGATATGCAAAGGCAATTTACAGTTGAGGAAATCAAAGCGATCCATAGTCATATGAAAAACTGCTCCTAAGTCCTTACTTATTAGAGAAATGCAAATTAAACCATCTCTAAGGTACCACCTCACACCTCTCAGACTGGCCAGTATGACCAGAAATGACAATGATCAATGTTGAAAGGTATGTGGGAAATCTGGGACACTAATACATTGTTGGTGGAGCTGTGAACTCATCCAGCCTTTCTGGACAGCTATTTGGAATTACACCCAAAGGGCAACAAAATTGTGCATACCCTTTGAGCCATACCACTACTGGGTCTATACCCTGAAGAGATTATGAAAAAGGATAAAAACATCACTTGGACAAAAATATTCATAGCAGCCCTATTTGTGGTGGCAAAGAAATGGAAATTAAGTAAATGTCCTTCAATTGGGGAATGGCTTAACAAACTGTATGTCATGTATATGTATGTCATGGAACACTATTATTCTATTAGAAAACAGGAGAGATAGAAAGTCAGGGAAACCTGGAGGGATTTGCATGAACTGATACTGAGTGAGATGAGCAGAATCAGAAAAAACTGCACCCCCTAACAGCAACATGGGGGTGATGATCAACCTTGATGAACTTGCTCGTTCTATCATTGTAACAATCAGAGATATATAATCTTTCTGGAAAGCAATTTCAAACTATGCCCAAAGGGCAACAAAAATGTGCATACCCTTTGATCCAGCAATACCACTACTGGGTCTGTACCCTGAGGAGATGATGAAAAAGGGTAAAAACGTAACTTGTGCAAAAATATTCATAGCAGCCCTGTTTGTGGTAGCAAAGAATTGGAAATCAAGTAAATGTCCTTCAATTGTGGAATGGCTTAGCAAACTGTGGTATATGTATGTTATGGAACACTATTGTTCTATTAGAAACTAGGAGGGATGGGATTTCAGGGAAGCCTGGAGGGATTTGCATGAACTGATGTTGAGTGAGATGAGCAGAACCAGAAAAACATTGTATACCCTAACAGCAGGATGGCCGTGTTGGACTCAATCATTCCATCAGTGCAACAATCAGGGACAGTTTGGGGCTGTCTGCATTGGAGAATACCATCTATATCCAGAGAAACAACTGTGGAGTTTGAACAAAGATCAAGGCCTATTACCTTTAAGGGGGGGAAAATGACATCTTATTGTCTGATCTTGCTGTCTCTTATACTTTATGTTTTTTTCCTTGAGGATATAATTTCTCTCTCATTACATTCACTTGGGATCATTGGCTACTCTTTACAGTGTTTCCATGGTATACAATTTTCTTTTGTGGGGGTGGGGGGGAAGTAAGTTTAGGGGAAAATTGTAAAACTCAAAATAAATAAAAACTTCAAAATTAAAAAAAATAATAAGTTGGATAGAAAAAATTCCAGTCTGACCTTAATCTTTTCCTTCATCCATCGTTGGGAGAGCATAGTCCTTTTCTATCACAGAAAAGCTGGAGAGGATATAGTGGCAGTTCCATAAGTTTCATGCGTAAGAAGTTCAACTGGGTTGTGATCTCAGACAGCCATCACTAATGATTTGAAACTCATTTACTTTTTTTTATTTAAAAGTTATTGAGTTTAAAGTTCATTGTTTTTTGCTTTGACTTTTTGATTTCTTTTTGCTTTTTATTTTTAAAAATTTATTGTTTATTTTTAATATTCCTTTTTTTTAGGTTTTTTCAGTTCCAGATTTTTCTCATTTAGCAATTCCTTACCTATTGAGAAAGCAACCAGTATCATATCAATTATGCATATGAAATCATGCAAAGCATTTCCATATTAACCATGTTACCAAAAAATGAGAAAAATAAGTGAAGAAATTATACTTCAATTTGCAGTTAGGGTTCATTAATTCTCTCTCTTGGAGGTGGATAGTATTTTTCATCATGAATCCTTTGGAATTGTCTTGAATCAAAATGGCTAAGTTTTTCTGTGAATCATCATTGCAGTGTTTATATTACTATGCACAATGGTCTCCTGGTTCTGTTCACTTCATCTAAAACTGTTCATATAGGTTTTCCTGAAACCATTCTGCTGGTCATTTCTTGTAGCTCAAGAGTGTTCCATCACCATCTTTTACCACAACTTCTTTAGCCTTTCCTTAATGGATAGACATCTCTTTCCTATCCTTTTCCTTTTTCTTTGCTCACTTTGAGTTAAAGACTAGTAATGTCATTGCTGGGTCAAAGGATATGGACTGTTTTTTAGCCATTTGGAATTAGTTTCAAGTTATTCTCCAGAATGGTTGGACTAGTTCACAACTCCAACAACAGTTCATTAGCATCTCCATTTTTCCACATCTTTTCCAGTATTTGTCATTTTCCATTTTGTTCATGTTAGCTCTCATGATTTTCCAGTCACCAATGGAATGACAAAAAGGTGTCCTTGCTCTCATGCTTTTGAGCAGAATGTTTTCAACTATGTTATCAAATGCCTGCACTGAGGATGAACATGGCATCAAAATCAGCTACCGCGGTGGGTGGAGCCAAGATAGCGACATGAAGGGATCCAGTCTTAGGAGCTCTCTGATAAAAACTCATAAACTAAGGATTCTAACTAAACTTTCCAGAGACAGAACCCACAAAGGGACCCAGTGAGGCAGTTCTCCTACTCAAGGTAACCTGGAAAAGAGCAGAAAGGCTCTGCTCCCCACGGCCGGAGGGGCGGCCCGCCAGAGCCAAAGAACTTCAGCCTCCCAGAGGCAGCCCCAGGGCACTGGGAGCCTCAGCTCACAGCAGCGGGGGAGTCTCCTGAGCTGCACCCCGGGGAGCACCGGCACAAAGGCACAAAGTGGGGGACCTCTGCCAGAGCAAGCATGTGGAGCCCAGCCCTCAGGGCACACAGCCAGCAGCCTGGTCTTTCAGCAGCCTAGACCTGGAAACAGAAGCAGGTGGAGCCCATAAGCATGAGCCCCCAGGGCATGAGCCCATTGAGCTGAGGGAGGGGAGTGAAGAGAGACTGCAGAGTTCTGTCCTCTGCCCCTGGAACAGGACTCTGGGGCTCTGACCACATTCAGATCCTGATCGCAGTCTAGGACCCCCCCCATAGAACAGCAGGTCCCCCCCCACCTCAGCCCCATCGCAGGGGGGGGGCGCTTATGGTCATTCACAGACCAGGAGGGAGGACAGAACCTCACACACTGAGACCCTTGTGGGAGTGTCCCAAAAGCTCAGGAAGCACCCCCCAAAAACAGGCTTAGGCTGGGAAAATGAACAAAGAAACAAGAGGAAGACCATTGAGAAATATTTTGCAACTGAGCCCAAGAAGGATCAAAATACTCAGTCTGAAGATGAGGCAGCACAAGCTCCTGCATCTGAAGACTCCAAGAAAAAACAGAAATTGGGCTCAGGCTATGATAGAGCTCAAAAAAGACTTTGAAAATCAAATGAGGGAGTTGGAAGAAAAACTGGGAAAAGAAAGGAGAGAGATGCAGGAAAAACATGAAAATGAAGTCAGCAGCTTAGTCAAGGAAATCCAAAAAAATGCTGAAGAAAATAGCATGCTAAAAACCAGCTTAGGTCAAATGGATAAAACAGTTCAAAAAGTTATTGAGGAGAAGAATGCTTTAAAAAGCAAAATTGGCCAGATGGAAAAAGAGATAAGAAAACTCTCTGAGGAGAATAAATCCTTCAGACAAAGAATAGAATTCAGGGAGATTGATGAATTTACCAGAAATCAGGAATCAATACTTCAAAACCAAAAAAATGAAAAATTAGAAGAAAATGTGAAATATCTCATTGAAAAAACAACTGATATGGAAAACAGACTTAGGAAAGATAATTTGAAAATTATTGGAATACCTGAAAGTCATGATCAGGAAAAGAGCCTTGACATCATTTTCAAAGAATTACTACAGGAAAATTGCCCTGAGATTCTAGAAGCAGAGGGCAAAATAGAAATGGAGAGAATCCACCGATCCCCTAGAGAAAGAGATCCCAAAAAACCAACCCCCAGGAATATTATAGCCAAGTTCCAGAACTCCCAAGTCAAAGAGAAAACTTTACAGGTAGCCAGAAGGACACACAGTTCAAATATCTTGGAGCTGCAGTCAGGATCACACAGGACTTAGCAGCAACTACATTGGAAGCTCGTAGGGCTTGGAATATAATATACCAGAAGGCAAAAGAGCTTAGAATACAGCCAAGAATGAACTACCCAGCAAGGCTGAATGTCCTCTTCGAGGGAAAAATATGGACTTTCAATGAACCAGGGGAATTTCAAATGTTCCTTTTGGAATGGCCAGAGCTGAACAGAAGGTTTGATCTTCAGATACAGGACTCAGGTGAAGCATGGAGATTGGAGGAGAGGGGGGAAATATGAGGGACTTAATGAAGATGAACTGCATGTATAGAAAAATGACACTGATAATACTCATATGAACCTTCTCAGTTAATAGAGCAAGTAGAGGGAGCTTTTATAGTTGAAGCACAGGAGAAAGCTGAAGTCGAAGATAAAATATGGTGTAAAAATGGAGTCAATAAGAAAAAAAGGGAAATGAAATGGGAGAAAGAAAAAGGAGAGGGGGAATAGTCCAAGCTATTTCACATAATAAGATTTTTTTTTTATTACAATGAGCTATTGCAATGATATGGAAGGGGGGAGGCAAGGGGCAATGAGGTAACCTTTGCTCTCATCAGAGATGGCTAGGAGAGGAAACAGCACATATACTCAATGGGGTATAGACAACTGGAGTAAGAAGGAGGGGGGGAGCAGGGGGAAGGGGTGGGGATGTGAATAAAGGAGGAGAGGATGGACCATGGGGGGACAGTGGTCAGATATAACACATTTTCTTTTTTTTACTTCTTGCAAGGGTCTGGATGGCCTACTCAGGACCATGGGGCTCTGGGCCTAAGGGGTGGTATGGGGGCTCAGGGCTTCTTGGCCCCAGGACCAGGGATCTGTCTGCTGCGCCACTCAGCGACCCTACAGCAGAGTCAGAGTGAAAGGAGAGAGAAAATATAGTACATGGTAGTGGAGAAATAAGAAAGGAGGGAGTTGTGATCAGCAATGGCAATGGTGGAAAAATATGGAAGTAACTTTTGTGATGGACTTATCATAAAGAATGTGATCTACTCACGACAGAGTTGATGGTGTTGGAACAAAGACTGAAACACATTTTTTGTTATTATTATTTGGGGGAGGGTGCAGGGCAAGTGGGGCTGGGTGGCCTGCCTGGGGCCGCATAGCAGGGTGATCATTGGGTGTCTGGGGCTGTATTTGGACCCAGGTGCTCCTGGCTCAAGGGCCAATGCTCTGTCTGCCACCCAGCCACCCCTACTATTATTACTATTTTATTTTATTTTGGGTCTTTTTTTTCTTTCTTTTTTCTTTTTTGGTTTTTGCAGGGCAGTGGGGATCGGGTGGCTTGCATGTCACATGGCTGGGTGATTATTGGGTTTACGAGGCTGGATATGGACTCGGGTGCTCGTGGCTCCAGGGCTGGTGCTTCGTCCATTGCACCACCTGGCCATACCTACAATTATTACTATTATTTTTTTTAATTTTAATTTTTTTTCTCCCCCCCTTTACTTTTTTGCCCAAGCAAGTCTATCTATATTCATGGGGGGAGGGGTATTTTGTTTACTTGTAAACAAGTATATTTTATTAATGTAAAGAAAAACATTTGTACAAAATGAGAATAAAAAGTAAATTAAAAAAAAAAAGAAAAAAAAGATCAGCTACCGCACTGATGGCAGATTCTTCAACTTGAAAAGGCTCCAAGCCACGACCAAAGTGGAGGAGTGTTTGTGCCTGATCTTCTTTTTTCAGATGATTGTACCTCATTGGAGCCTCTGAAGCTGAGATGCATCAAAGTATGGATCGATTCTCTGCTGCTTGTGCTAATTTTGGCCTAACAATTAACACCAAATCAACACAGGTACTCCACCAGCCCACACCACTATCCATGTGTGGAACCACTGATTACAGAAAATGGAGTAGTTTTGAGCACTGTGAACAAGTTTACTTACCGTGGCATTATCCTTTCTAGGAAAGTACACATTGACAATGAGGTTGACACTCACGTTGCCAAAGCTAGCTCAGTATTTGGGAGACTCTGAAAGAAAATGTGGAAGAGAAGAGTTATTAGCCTGACTTACAAACTGCAGGTCTACAGAGCCGTTGTGCTGACCTCATTGCTATACACCTGTGAAATCTGGACAATCTGACACCGTCAGAGTTGCTTCCATTTAAATTGTCTTAGGAAGATTCCGAGGACCACCTGGCAGGAGGAGATGGTCTCTCTTAAGAACTTTAGAACTGATTGTACAGCTTGGGGGACCCCAGCACAGGACTACTCAGCATGGCATGCCCTTGAGCTATGCTTTATAAGCAAGGCAGAGTGGAAGCAGCGCAAAGGAAAATTGAGATACGTAAGTTTATAATCATCCTAGGTGTTCACATTTGTGCCAGACCTGTGCTAGGAGCATTCTGAGCTGGTATTGATCTGATCAGTCCCAGTCTGACACATTGTATCTTCACTTTAACCTGGTGATGTCATTTTTGATAATGAAGGACAAGAACCAACCAACCAACCATATTAGCCAACCAGATAGATGTGAGGTTATATCCCACTTGTTTTAAATTGCATTTCTCCAATCAGTATTGATTTAGAGCATTTTTTTCATATGATTGATAGTTTTGATTTCTTCTGAAAACCATCTTCATAATCCCTTAACCATTTGTCAACTTGGATATAGCTCTTTTATAAATTTGATTCAGTCCCCTTTATATTTGAAAAATGAAACCTTTATTAGAGAAGCTTAATGTAAAAATCCATTACCATTTCTCTTCTAATTTTGACTACATTGGTTTTGTTTGTATAAAAAAATTCACATAATCAAAATTATCCATTATACTTCCCATATTCTTCTTTCTTTCTTGTTTGATCCATAAACTTTTCTCCTTAGGCATAGATCTGACAGGTAAAATTTTCCATGGTCCCCTAATTTGCTTTTGATATCATCTTTTGTGCTTAAATCATATGCCCATTTTGGCCTTATTTTAATATGAGTTCTGTGTGAAATGTTGGTCTATACCTAATTTATTATAAATTGTTTTCTATTTTTCCCAGCAATTATTTTTCCAAACAGTGAGTTTGAATTAGGATATTTATCAAACTCTACATTACTTTGGTCATTTACTACCATATTTTGTGTACTGATCTGTTTATTGATCCATCACTCTTATGGCTTAGCCAGTGTCAGATTGTTTTGATGATTACTGCACTGTAATATAGAGATCTGTATTGCTAAGCTATCATC
Source organism: Macrotis lagotis (assembly GCF_037893015.1). Lineage (NCBI taxonomy): Eukaryota > Metazoa > Chordata > Mammalia > Peramelemorphia > Peramelidae > Macrotis > Macrotis lagotis. Next base: position 174,736,124 of record NC_133662.1, on the reverse strand, counting down.
CTTCACATTTCTTTCCTTGATTCACTTGATATTCTGGATCTACAAAATAATTCTTAGATAGTTTGATTGGCACAGCACTGAATAATTAAATAAGTTTAGGTAGAATTGTCATTTTTATTTTATTGACTCGCTATCCAAGTGCAGATAATATTTCTCCAGTTCTTTAGCTCTGTCTTTATTTGTGTGAATCTTCATCTTGTACTTGTGTTCATGTAGTTTCTGGGGTTTGTCTTGGCAGATAAGCTCTCAAGTATTTTATATTGTTTGCTGTTATTTCAAATGAAATTTCCCTTTCTATATTTTTCTGCTGGGTAATATATATTGAGAAATGTGACTTTTTGATTTGAAATAAAAATAAACTTCAAATTGTTAGAGAAAAAACTTTTAGACTAATATCTTATTTGCATCAGTATTTCCGTTTTTTTTCTTCTGTGTTTCTTAGATAGTATTAAAAAATATTGGTATATTCTGTTTATTCTGTTTTCTGTGTTTTTGCTACCTAGAGTAGCTAGGTGGCATAGTGGATAGAGCACTGACCATGGAATCAGGAGAATAAGGAGTTCAAATCCAGCCTCAGACATTTGACACTTACAACTGTGGGACCTTGGGCAAATCACTTAACTCTGTTTGCCTAGCATCCAGGGCCTTTTTCAGTTGTTCTGATTCATATCTGGACCCAGGTGGCTCTAAAGGAGAAAGTGAGGTTTGGTACATAGCACAGCCCCTCTCATGCAAATCTAATTCATGTTCTTGTCATGGCATCGCCTCACTGATGTCATGGCCTTCCAGAACAAAAGAGAAGCATCATGTTCATTATTTTATATAATTTGCTATTAATTTCCCAAGTAAACATCAAATATATACTTCTAGTTAAATTTTAAAAGGTAAGTGGTCTTTTTTGAATGTGAGATTAAGTATGCAAGCATAATATTCCCTTTTTCTTGAATGTTGCTACAGATTGTCCTGCACTTAAAGAACTTCATGATGACTTCCTGACATTTGCTAAGGACAAGAATTTCCAGGTGTTGAATTTTGTAGAAACACTCCCAACCTACATAGGTAGCATGATTAAGTTACACGTGGTACCAGTGGAATCAGCAGGTGTGTATTCTTTTCCAATTTGACTAATAGGTTTATTAAGTTACTGTTCATGTGCTGGAGATGCAAAGTCTCAGCTTTGAAGAGGTTCTCTTTTACTGGGGGAGCAAGATGCCTCTATATAAAAATAGATGCTAGGAGATTAGGAAAGACTTCATGTAGAAGATGGGACTAGTTATTAAACTTTTATTGTGAATCTTTTAAAAAGGGACATGAGGAAGGTTCAAGAGAGGTTGCATAAGATTTAAAAAATAAGAGTGAAAACCATTTTTCTTAAATTTGAAATATAAAGATTACAGTAGTTGTTATCAATATCACTTTTTCCTATTTTCTCCATATTTTTATTTCTTTCAGTTGTGCTTTCTCCATCTTGTCAAGGTAGTCCTTCTCCATTCCTCTATTTAATTCTTTTCTTACTCTTTCACCTCACTAAAAGTGGATTTGAAACAACTATCAAGAAACTCTTTCCTACTAACCCATGAAACATTCACAAGATTTTGTGTGTGTATGGTGAAGGGAAGAATAAGAAATAAATTATATTAACAAGTTCGAGAAGCCCTAGTAAAATTACATTATAAACACTCACTTCAAAGAATCATTTAATTTAATCATGGTCAAATGAAGACCTCAAAGATAGTGGCTTTGAGATACTACTAATTACTAATTAAGTTGCCAGAATTTCAGTATGAATGATATTAAGGAAAATTAATTCATGGAGGCCGAATGGCCTAGTAACAGGAGCAGCAAGCTCCACCCATCACCCCTCCAACCCTTACCCTGCCTCCCCCCCAAAAGAAATCTTAGAAACTAAATTCTGATGGGGAAGTCTTAGAGAAAAAAAGATCACAGCAAGTCCTTTATCCAGTGTAGGTCGACATAAGGAGATAGAGTGGACATGGGGAAGAGGAATACCACTAAAACCAATAAAAGCAAAGCCTGTACACCAGGACAAGAAGAAACCTCAGATTCAGAATCCAGGGTCCCTAAACCTGGGTTTGGGGCAGGCCCAAGTGCAGTTCTGTCCTTTGATACCCACTTCTAGATCTGACATTATTTCCGGAAACCTAGGTCTCTTTCAGAATGCTAATTCTTAAATTAACCTCTTAAAGTCTAAGGTATTTTCATTGACTTGCTTTTCCTCAGATTTGGGCATTGGAGATCTGATTCCGGTAGCAGTTAATCATCTGAATATTTGCAAGCCAAAGAAGAAGGACGCCTTCTTGTATCAGCGTACCTTACAGTTCATTCGTGAAACCTTAGCCAAAGACCTTGAAAACTAAGAGGTCTTAATTTTTCTTGTTCTTCTATGTCTTTTGGAATGATGCTGGGCATTTTTTTGAGAACTGAGAAGACCCAATTGATGAGACACCAAGGCAGGCTGGACTACATTGAAGATAGCAGGAGGCTATTCAGAAATGTATGAAAGGTAAAGCACAAGTAGAGATGGCAATATAGATTGAGTAGCTAGATTCTCTTTGATCAGGGACATTTTCTGTGCATTAGTTTTATATTCCATACTTTAAGATGGTGGTATCTGAAATGGAGCTGCTGGAATAGGCCCTCTGACTTGCACCAGAAGAAGCCTTGGTGGACCAGTAAGGAATTAAGTTCATAATACACTTCTTACCCAGAAATATCTGCTACTTGGTGAATATTTGAAATAGGAGTAACAAACTACTAAGGACCAAAGTAGATTAGATTTTGATTTTATTCTGTCTCATAAATGCAACAGACTTTTTTTAAAAAATAAAGTTCATTTAGGCTACTGCATTTCAAAGCTGGCCTTTTCACATTTGAGTGACTAAACTGCCATCACAGATACAAATTTATTGTATGCTTCTGTTGCTAAGCATAAATAAGTTTTTGATGCATCAGCTTAGGCTAACCTTTTAAATAATGTACTCTTCTGCTCTTTACTTATTCTCAGATAAGGAGTTAAGGCTTGTTGATTAAATCCATTGTTCAAGTATCAAATAAACCTGTATTAAAAAAACAAAACTCAAGCAACATCTAGAACTATTCAATGATACCGTAGGATATTTAGTTTAGATTTGACAGACATTTCCTTTCACAAAATAGGAAATTTAGAGTAGTGGAGGTGTTGAATACATTTATAAGAAAACAAGGATTGTCCATCCTACTATTTAAGTAGAAATGGGGCTATCTGAAGGTAAATTGAGAGGAATATTGTTGCATCATATAGATGTGGCACATGGTTGAAAGTTCCACATATTTAGTTACCCAGTTGTTTGGGAAAGAACTAAGACTAGATAAGAGCTCACTAAAGTAAACCTGTAGGTTTTTCTGGCCCATAGCTCTTGTGACAGTGGGATGTTTTAGTATGGAATATTTCCTTTTTATCTTCTTGACTAAACCCACAACTAAAAACACATGGTTTTTTAAAAGTATTTTTAATTAACTTGAAAGAACAGTATGCAACTGTTTCTGGAAATCTTAATGCAATAGTTATTCCTCTCATTAATAAGATTTGGGAAAAATGTCCAACTTTATTTCAAACTTCCAATAAGTTTGCAGGCAAATCACCATAACTAGACAGGGTAGTGTATAGGTACACTGAACGTTGATGAAAATACTAATATTTGCATTGAATGCTCTATAGCACTTTAAAAATCTTCATTATATTTTAAATGACTGCTTTATTTTTACCATTACAGTAGCTCTGTGAGGTGGTCAGTTTTACCTTGTGAAGGTAATGACAATGTTTAGCTGCCATTGACTTTTAAAAACGAGGTTTGTAAAATGATACAAAGTAATAAGAATAATATAGATTTGAATCATTTCTGAAAACAGCCATTTTATTAATAGGTTAATTTTATTAATGGCTTGTTTTCAGTGCAACTTCTAGAAAATACTATTTTGTTTTTTCTCCACCATAATCACCCAAGGTACCCATAATCATGATTATATTTAGGGACATGCTGGGCAATTGCTAGGTACTATAGGTTCTGCTTTTCAAAATAAGCTCCAGTGAGACAAGAGAGTTGCTATCTGTTGTTATAGACCTTGACCCATCTCTCTTCCCTTAAAAACCACCAGGCACCTGCTTTACTGTTAGAAGCAGGGACAGAGCTTGAGTTCTCCATCTTCAGGTATTGTAGGTGGAAATCAGACTGGAAAGTAGAATGTAATAGTCCCCTTCTGTCTTTGACACTGAGCAGATTTGCAATCTTACAGTTACAATCAAAAGGCATGTTGAAGCTATGTTTTTTTCTGTGACAGACAAAATTACAGGTGCCAGCATTTCATGACTGGAAATAGAGCACAATGATACAATGATGTTTACAGTGTCTTTCCATTTGTGCTGTGTTCATACCTCATGCCTCCCATAATCCTTTTGTAATTACTGGAATTTGAGGCACAAACCCTAAATTTTCCTTTTTCTGTACTGTTAATACATCAGTGTATACTTTTATTGTCATTTTGTGTAATAACAATTTTGTGCCTGTGGGAAATGTTTAATAAAGACATTTTACTTCAGAACTGATTGGGCCATATGTGGGATCATAAAGCAAAGCAATTATCTGCAAAATTGAAAGTGCCTAAAGATGCACTGGAAAATTTTTTTTTAAAAGTGGTATAATACCCCCAAAATGTTAAAATTAAGACTAAAATCATTAAAAACCAAGCAGAATCTTCAGACTCAAGAATTGCCCAAATCAGAATGAGTCACTTATATAAAAATTTAAATGATGAAATCTATTTTAAGTACTGTCTTTATATAACACAAAATCAGTGGTGACTGAGTGGAGGAAGAAGGAATATCATTAGCCATTACTCACTATAAAAATTCAGTATAATCAAAACTTCACCTCAGAGACTTTTTAACTGCCTCATAAAAGCAGGTGATAGTTAAACATAAGCATTTAGTCACAGAATGCACATCTTTTAAATATGGCTGTTTGATTTGAATAATCTTTTTGGCTTCAAGCATAAAGTACTTTTGTCATAGATCAGAATGAAATGCAACCATTAAAGTAGAAGCTAGGTGGCTCAGTGGATATAGGCCTGGAATAAGAAAGTTGTTTAAATCTAGCCTCAGGCACTTAACTAGCCGTGTGACCATGGGCAAGTGGATTTAACCTGTTTGCCTTAATCCGCTGGAGAAAAGAATGGCAAACCTCATGGATAGTAGTGGCATGCTATGGTCTACAGGTCATGAAGAATTGGACACAACAGCTTACAAAAGTATTTGCTGTCATAGGCTCCTACCACACATTCTCCTTTTTCTAGGCTTTAATGCACTAAACCATGTCTAGCTCAAAAACTTTATTTGGAAAGGATTTCCATACTTGTTCTATTTAAGTAGTAATTGCTAATTTAAGTTTTTCTACTACAGTGACTGTGTAAGTTTGTCAGGGAAGGAGAGGTACTTGCTACCTTTCCAACTTTTTTCTGAATAGGTTTTTTCCCCTCCTTTCATTTTAAATTATTTGCAATATGGTTTACAAATGGCTATGTTATCTGCTTGTTCGAGTTGGAAGGACAGCCAAAGCTGATAATTGAAGATTTCCAAATCTGAAAATATGAATTATTCAACTGTTTATGAAATTTTTTAAAAGAAACATTTAATAGACAATATTTACAACTTGAATACAAAAAAATTCCACTTCAAATAAAACATCACAGGGTTTTAAATTACTAAGTGGTTATAATTTGCTCAATAAAACATTTTCTTAATTCCTTTCTCGATACATTTGATGCTTTATTATGGGGGAAATATTTTTAATAAATTACCTTGGGTTGGATAGACATGCACACCTGGCAGTACTTTTTATTAACAATGTTTCAGCAGCATCAACTATTCCAAAACCTCCTCAGGGATTAATGGTCCTTATTTCAATCATATTTATGTGAGCAGAACAAGGAAAAATGATAGCATGTTGTACTATGAAAAAGACACTGAATTTTATGGACTTGGGTTTGAACAGAGGTCTCTGCCCTGGTGTTGCCCCTTATAAGACCTCCCTTGGGAAACATACTTGACCACTCTGGGTTTCCATTTCCTCACCTATAAAATGAGGGGGAAGTTTGCCTAAGTGAGCTCTAGCTCTCCTGGAGCTCTAAATTGATCACGTGATGCATTTGAGAAGACAGCACCCTAACCCAAAAGGCCTCAGAGAACATGTAGAGGCAAAGCTACATTTTCAAGGTGCCCAAGTAACTCTATACTAATCTGTAAATTTTACAAACTATAAGAAGCAGACTAGTAGCGATCAGGTTTCAAGGACTATTTTAGTGGGAAAACTTAAAAAGCAAAGTTGTACAAGTTAATTTCCCACAGAATCAGGAGTTTTAAACTGGGTCCATGAATTTGGGAGAAAAAAATGTTACATCACTAATTCAGTTGTAATTGTTTTCCTTTATAATCTAATGTTTGTTAACATTATCCTAAGGATTCTTCATTCTAAGGTTTCACCAGACTGCCAAAGAGGTCCATGACATACCAAAGACCAAGAACCTAGAATACTATTCTCAAACTCTGCTTTCAGTCCAGGGAAATTTACCAGCTTATAAACCCAAACTGATTATAAAAATGAGTGGGTTTCTCATTCCAAATCTACTCTCTGTTAACACTTGGAAATTTCTATTTCCCTTTCATCTGTCAGTCCAATCTAAAAAAAAGTTTTTCTAAAAAAAAATAGTTTTCCTCTGAATTGCTTTAAAAAAACAAATCATATTCAATTTCTTCCAGATTTCATTAATTCCTTTGACTTTTTCCTTAACAGATTGTTGAGGTGATACACCTTTTATAGCATTGAGCCAAGAAGCCTTGGATTCTGGTTAAAGTTCTCAGCCTTAACCACCTCAAATTATCAGGGGGATAATTCAGCCTGTGGGGTTGTGAGAGTCATATGAACAAATGCACATAAAAGTGCTTTCTCAACTTCCAAAAAGATATAATTTCATTAAGTTAGGGGTTCTTAACATGAGCATTTTAACTAAAAACTCACTCAAGATATGAGAGGGTTTTTTTTTTCAGAGAAGGCTAGTATTAATTTATTGGGTGAGAGCCAACCATCTCAAAACTCAGAAGCTAGCTGTGGTAAGAACTAAAATGGCATGGCTTTCATTAGCCTAGTCTTAATCTTTACCACAACCAAGTAAGAAAGGGGAAATCTATAAATATATGTGTGTGTGTGTGTGTGTGTGTGTGTGTGTGTGTGTGTGTGTATGTATATGTAGAAGAGAACACTCTTGAACATTCCTTGAGTCTTAGTTCTGTAGAAGACATAGAAGATTAAATATTCAAGACATCTCAAAGAATCAAAAGGCCAAAATTCTTTCCTAAAAGATAAATAGGATAATATATTTTTGTTTTATCCTCTTTAACACCACTATCTACCAGCTCTGGGTGTCCTGGAGTCAAAACACTCAGACTTTTGAGGACTGTCTTATTCTTTTAAAATTAAGAATTTCGGGAAACTCAGTAGTGTTAGAAAACCAAGTAACTGCTGTTCATTCTATACTGTCTTATTCTAAAGTAGAATTTAAATCTTAGCTGTAAGGAAGCATTAGGCATCTAGGCTGAACCTGTGTAAACAAATGGTATTCATTTGTGCCTCTGTACACATGCTATTTTCTCCTGCTATTTTCCCCTAAGTGGCTAATAGATTGCACATGAGGAAAATTTGATTAGCTCCAAGTGAAAAGCAGAGTAACTCAGAGTAACAATTTTAAAAACAGAAACACTTCTACCACATTTGGAGTCAGCAATCGTGATTTTATAGCTAAAGGGGAAAAAAAGCTAGAAACTTGCAAGGAGAGAGACAGACAGACACACTCACCACCCCACCCCCAAGAAAACAAAGAAAATTTATCATAGGGATTGTTTGATGATGGGGTATGTGGTATTGGCCCTTAAGAAAACTCTGGGTAGAAAGGTTAGGATAATATGCACTCTCAGTTGTGCTCAATCACTTAAAGCTATTTTGTGCTTATCCTGTGTGTGAAATATGAGGAAAAAGATTAGTGAGGTTTTAAGTGGTATACTAAGTACATGGTATGAAGATATAATTTAAAAACACATGCCAAAGACTCCAGAAAAGCCTGCAAAGACTTACATGAACTGATGAAGAAAGAGAACATTATACACATTAATAGCAACACTATGAGGATCAACTATGATGGACTTAGTTCTTCTCAATAGTAAAGTGATGAAGGACACTTTTAAAAGACTTGTGATGGAATGCTACCCACATCCAGAGGAAAAAACATGGAGTCTGAATGCAGACCAGGCATACTGCTTTCACTTTTTAAAACTTGTTCTATGTTTTTATTTCTTTTTCTCATGGTTTTCTTGCCCTTTAGTTATGATTCTTCTTTCACCACATGACTAATATGTAAATGTTAAACATAATTGTTCATATATAGCCTATATCAGATTGCTCGTTGTCGTGGGAGGTAGAAAAATGTGGAACTCAAAAGCTTATAAAAAGATGAATCTTGAAAACTCTTGGCAGGTAACTGGAAAAAAATAAAATAACATTCTGAAAAAATAAATAATTAAATTAAAAACACATGCTAAGGATCTGCAGTAATGAACATCACACAGGACCAGTGAAATAATCTCAGCTAGTGTTATTATAGAGCAATATAAATCCATGTTCTTTTGCATGTGGACAAGAATCTTACAACACAGAATCAATGGAATGCACACTTGGATATTTGGTTCATTTTAGTTTACCTCTTCCAACACTGCCTTTTCTACACATTTTCAACCACTTTGGTCTCAGGGCTTTTCAGCAAACTAGTCAATTGAAAGCTGACTGGTAAAGCAAAGCCATTTTAAAGGTACTGGTGAGCCATCTATGATACTATGATGTCAGCTAGTTTAAAATACAGAAAACACAAGTATTTTATGATCTGTAACATGCAGTCCAAATTCAAGGAGAGAAATCATATGCTGGGGCAAAAATCCCATTAGTTTACAGTTTTTCTCTCGCCCTAAAAACACACAATGAAACATTTTTATTTAGGGGGCAGAGAACTTAAGGGTGAGAAAAGAAGGTTCATAAAGAGAAAAAGAACCCAACATGCTCAAACCTGCAAAAGCATCTTCTCAAAGGCTAGGGTGGAGGAATGACAATTGATTTTACTGATTAAAGATAAAACTATTTTCAGAATTCTGTACAAAGCCAAATAAACACTAGTATTTTTTCCCCCAATATCCTGTTTAAACAGAAGAGGGGAAAAAATGTCCATTTAACATAGTTTCTTATTGAGAGAATTTACATGAATGATACGTTGAGCAGGAAAAGGACACAACTTTACAAGGCAGTGAGTATCTGTAAAGGTCCTATCAAGTTTTTGCCAGTGGATCAAACAGCTGTAACGCTGTCCTCTTATCTTCATCATCACTGAATAGAAGCCAGGGTTCCAGGTCTTTGAGCCCAGGGGCTGGTAACGGTCCCACCCTAGCAGCTGGACTACTTGTCTGGACCGGGCTGGTTGCAGTCACTGGACCCAAAGGCTCTGCGCTCTGAGTAAACCAGCCAGTGTTGAGTATCTTTGGGTGGTGGAGGAGGCTCAGGAAGGGATCCTGATGCTCACCAAGTAGGGGGGCTGCATCTGTCTTCACGGCCTTTGTATTGTCAGCATGTAGGCCGGGCCCTGGTAAAGTGCTATCAAGGGCTGCATGGGAAGCAAGTGGACCAGAGTCAGACTGGTCGGCAGCCCGAGAGTGATGGTAGTGGTTGTTGTTGTTACCGCTGTAGCCAGACAGGTCCTGGAGGAGCAAACTGTTGCTCTGCAGAACCTGTAGGTGAAAAGCCGCCGGGGCTGACTTCTTCCTCCTGGGGGGAACCTTGGGAACAAAGGAAGCAGCTTCCAAAGATGGTAGCACCGTGGCATCTCCTTCTGCAGGTACTTCTGCTGAAGCTTGTGCTTCGCTGCTCAGGCTCCTCTCAGCAGCTCTCCCAGGCTGTAATGTTCTTGGTTTGGGGACAGGAGCAACTCGAGGGGACACCGCTAGAGTGGTGCTTTCAACACTAGGCTCAGGGGACCCAATTGTAAGCTGGATGACTTGTTGCTCAAACTGCTCTTCTGGGGATAAAGACTGAAAAAAACAATGCAGATTAGTAAGCAAATATGGAAAGTCTCAAGACATTCACGGGGAGAAAAGAACAGAGGAGGGGATGAGCTAACATGCTAACAATAAAATGTTGAGGATGATTGGCATGCTGGAAATGGGGGTGGGGATGAACCAAACAAAGAATAGGGAGGCAAAGGGGGAGCAAAAATGGCAGCTCCCTAGGAGAAGGACAAGCTGAATGTATGGGGGGCAAATTTTTACAGTGGACCACCCTAGGGAAGACGGACTTCCTGCTAAAAATAAATGCCTCCAAAATCATTTTTTTTTATGGAGACTTTTTTATTTACTTTGTGCGATATTAAGAATCTTCTAGTGGTTTAATATTATAACTGAGTGGGATGGCATTAGGCCTGAAGGACAACCTAATGCATTTTTACTCATCTCACTGATGGTCACAGCTATTTGAGTCATGCATGTTTTTAAAAACACATCATGAATATATAAACCTTCCTGGCTAATGCTTCAAAAACCATCAAAAAAAACTCCCCCACATTAAACAGGCTATTTGTGCTAAAGAAGTTATTCTTTCCACTGTGAATGCCCGTGTTCTTGTTCACACAATCCTGTTGCCATTTCCTTTGGGAGAAAAAAAAAATCTGACAACCCACAACTTTTCTGAGTATTTTACTGCAGCTCTCCAGTGTCACTCTTGGATACGTGGATAGGATGCTACTTGCTAGGTGATTTTTTTTTTGAGAAGAGATATCTCAGAAAGAGAATGAGAAAGGAATGAGGATGAAAGGACAGATGGTAAGCAAAAGCACAGCAGAACTAGTGACCAAGGAAGGAATAGCAAACTAAAGTAGGTAGAACCAAAATAAAATCTACTATCTACAAAGATGAAGAGGTGGCAGAGGGTCACAAAGAAGTTCCAATGATGGCTAGGCCGGTGTTTACCAAATGTCCGGTTAACTAGCACATTCTGAGATCAAACGGGGGATCCAGATGATTCTATGGGTGCAAGTCTTTGTGCTGCTACTGTCCTTACAAATTCATTTCTCTGAAGCAGCAAGCAAGGTGGAGAAGCTCGAGAGTGAGAGCAAAAGACAATCTGCAAGAGAAGCAGCAATAAAAGCTGTCTGACCAACATCCCCAGGCCATGGCCCAGGAAGGTTTAAAGAACATTGCTATCCATGATAAATCATTTTGAAATAAATGAAATATGTGCATGTCAAAATGCACATGTAGGGCTGTGGATAAAGCACTGACCCTGGAATCAAAAGAACCCGTGTGACCCTGAGAAGTCACTTTACCCCAAATGTTTTGACCAAAAAAAAGTCTCCATGCTGAGAAGAAATACAGGAAACCTGTCCACAACTTCCTACATTTTGAGAGCCTTAAGGTCCCTTGTGAAACACATCGCAGCTGTGGATTGTTGAAAGGGAGTACACTTGTTTGTTTTTTTTCCCTCATCTAGAACAAAGAAAGGCCATGTAAGGAGTCACCTAGGATAGAAAGGATAATGTTGTGAAAACTCTTCCTGGAAGTTTATTTATGTCTTGGATTCCTGAATTGGGTAAGGGAGAAAGACTCAAATTCAACTGGCAAAATATATCCTTAATGTAAAAAAAAAAAAAAATCCACCACACTTCTCTCCCACTCAAACTTTCCACTCTCTCCAACAGTTTAATGGCAGGAATAACAAGTTTCTCTTGTTAGCATCTTACTTTTCCTGTCCTTCGTAGAGTTGGCTTCTTAATCACAGGAACCCTGGGTGCGGGTCGATGGGGGAGGAGCTGAGTTGTCTGAGAAGACCCTGGCTTGGACACATTAGATAAGGGCTCTGGTTTGGTAGACACTTGGTTTCTTAAGAAAACTGCATTTAGTGCCTCTTCTTGTGTTCCTGAAATAGAACCAGAGCATATGGAACAAATGAAGGTCTCTCCTAAGCAATCTGAAGGAGCCTCAACCAGCCAGCTCCATTTCCAACTTGAGCCCTATGGCTCCTCCCCAACAGCATGATGGTTCCCAATTCCTTAAGGCTTCCCCATCCTGGTCAAGGATTTAGTAGACATATGGTCAGCTTAGCCTACAACTCAGTATTTAGGAGATCCAGGAGCAATATGCCTCCCTGATAGAAAGAATTCTAAGTATTTGCCATTGGCCTAAAGCTTAGTGCCCTCAGCTGCTCACACTGACCTCCCAGAACAGAGAAAGATGTGAAGATATTGAGAAGAGTCCAATTTCCTGTGAATGGAATTACTTCCACACAACATAAAGTTATAAAAGAGTTTATATTAATGTTTTACCACAACAAAAAAATTCTTTGCAGAGTTGTAAATTTAGATGGTAACAGTAAACTGAATGCACAGGAAAGAATGAAGTCAGACATCAAACTAAAATTTAACTAATTCAATCTGAGACCAAGAAAAAAACAATGGAAAACGTAATGATGAAACTCCAAGGTGGGAATACAGATCTAGGAAAGACTGGTAAGAGTCTGTGTTGTCCATTTTCTCTAGGTGACTCAAAAGAGCAGCTATATGTCTAAAATGTCGAATGGAGCCACTAATACTTGATAACAACAGAACCAATAGAATAAACTAACTTCCATCATCAACTGTCTTTAAATTTATTTTTGTTTATTTCAAGCTCTACCTTCCTTGCGCTGTTATGAAGGTTTCATGATAAAAACTAGGATTTGAGTACCATATATTCTTATAAAGACAGAAAAGGGACCTGAAAATTGACAAATTACAGACTCAGTACCCAAAGTGAAATCTCTTAAGTGGCATTTTAGAGAATATCAAGGACATCAAGGAATACGTAATTTCATATATGAATGGGAAATCCAATTCTTTTTCTAGATAATTTCTGATTGGGGGGAGAAAAAGGAAATTGAAACTCTAAGACTGGCTTAAAAATTTAAAAACCTAGTAGGCTACTCAACTTACCTCCTTTTGCTTCCATGAGACACCGGATGGCTTCCTCAGCTTCCTGAGCATTGGTAGTTTTGATCTGTTTGACATTATATGGCTTACTTATCCCAGTCCTGGCTTTAGGCTTCCCAATAAACAGAAAAGGAAAAGAAGATCAATATTTTTTGAAGACAAAATCTCCACAGAGAACACAGAATAGTATCGCTTGTTGAAGCTGATCAGATGCAGTTACCATTTTTAGAATAAAGGTTCCCCTAAGTCCTCAATGACAGTGCTTCTGAGAAAAAAATTTTCCTTACATATAAATCTGATCATATTTAAAATCTGCTTAAAAACCTGTGTAAATCCTTATTTTTCAGGAGCTCCTTGACCATCTATAGAATAAAGCGCAAATATCTTGATCTGATCCTGAAACCCTTCCTTGTTCTGATGCCTTCTTTCCTTATCTCACACTATTCTCCATATACACTATGCACTAGCCAAACTGGTTTTCTCACCATTCCCCATGTACACCCCACACTTTCCAATCTCTTTTGCTCAGATTGTTTCTTGTTCTAGGACTTGCCCCCTGCCTACTGAAGTCCTCAGCTGAACATCCAGTCCAGTTGTAACCTCCATGATGCAATCCAAGACAGACAGCTCTACTCTACTGATAATTATCTTTCTCCACATCGGACATTAGCCAAAAATATGTAATTTTGTAATATATTTTAGTCAACTGAGTTCCTCTGCTATTCCACTCGCCCCTCCACTGAGTAAGTTTCATATGGGCATGGATATATGTTATCTAATCTTTATGTCTTCCCTAGCACCTGGATGGCATGATGCTCTACAGAGTGAGCATTTACTGCTTATTAAATGAAAACAAGAGAAAACAATTGTCAGATTTCTAGTTTTTCCTATTGTTTAACTCTGTTCTAAGCTGCTAAGCATCCATAAATAAAACAAATGAAGGGCAACCAACTAGAACAGATGCCAGTATCTCCAAAAGTGCATGGATATGAAATCTTGAAGCAATCAGCCCTTTCTTTTTTAAAGATCCACATGAAAACAACATTATTAATGGTATAACAGAATAAGGGGTGGGTTTGGGGTTATTTTTGGAAGGGGGGTATAGAAAATATGTCTTTGCTTTTAAAATTTGACAATAACTTTGCATTGATGAAATATCTAACATGTTTATTGAATTGAAAGGGCAAGAATTTTAAATTTTCATTAACTAAACATAATTTCATCTCCACCTAGGAGACAGAAACAAGGTATAAGGACAACTCTGGGAAATGGGACTTTTTGGTCTGAGAAAAAGTAAGAACTCACAGGCTGCTGAGGGGCTCCTGGAAGAAGTTTAGCTGTCTGTAAAATGGAATATTGCCCATGAGTGCCACAGGAAATAGATGCATCTGAAGCAGACTTTTTCACCATTAAACCAGCTAGAAGGGAAAAAAAAGACATCCTCAAACCTCATGTCCTGGGGCCTGAAGAAAGGTCCAATGGGCCGTCAAGAGAAGTTTCTAACAAGGTTAGATAAACTAGAAGCAAGGCATTTTTTAGTAATGTTAGTTATTTGGCAATTAAAAACCATTCAGAGATATAAAATATATTACAGTCATTTGACAGTGATTTCCCCTTTTTCATCCAGTAATAGATTACTAGAATTCAGCTACCTAGTAGAAAATTTAACTTCTCAGTGTATAGTTAGAATTTTTTTTAAACAAAAAAAAAGAGGAAAGTATTGATTTGGGTGACTTTTATATTATCATTTTGTATTTGTTAAATTTTAAATTTTATTTTATTTTTTAAAATGTCTTGTATTCTTTTGCAACTGAGATTGCTTTGGAATAAACAGGTCAGCAGGAATTCAATAATGAAGTTAAAGAATATGACTGTCTTTTTTAAAAAAAATAATGCTGCTATCCTCACAAAAAAAATCAGGAGAAAATATAAGACAGAAAAGGACAGTCAAAATTGAATTTTCAGAAAGCAAAAAAGTAGTATTGAGAGCAAAGCAGTCAGTTTTAAAAAGCCAAAGAAGACTACCAGAAATGGATGAAGTGACATGTTTTTTGAGTCTTATTTTAATAAGATAATAATAATAATAATAATTTAATAAGATAATATCCTTTAGGATATTATCAGCCACTTCCTTACCAAAACACTACTATTAGAGGACAATGACAATATATGAATTATAGGCTGTCTTGTCACAAGTGTGAGCATACATTGCTACTTAAAGAAATGACAGAGGGCCACAGATGATGAACTAGACAGGATAACAGAGGTTGATTATCTAGCCAGTCCATTCCCTTTATTTAACAGATGAGGAAACTGAAGCTTAGAACCTGCCCATATCTAACACAAACAGTATCAGGGCTGGGATTCCCTGACCTAGTTTACAATGTGATATTATTAAACATGGAACTCTCGGGTCATTTCATTCACCATAATTTTCATAAGGTGAAGAAAGAACTTGGCTGCTTTCAAGTATTGTATGAATTGATGAGACAGGTAGGAAAAGATAATTGATTGACTGTGACTTTAAATTTAAGGAAATCCCCAGCTAGTTGTGTTTCCTGAATTGCAAGGGAAAAAGACTAGAATAAATAACAATTCTGAAAAACCAGTCACTTCCCCCAAAAATACCTTGTGCTATGGTAAAGGCAGCCAGATTAGCATTGACTTCAACTGCAACTCTTTTGTAGATTAAAAATAGAGGAGGAGAAGGAAAATAAGCCAAGTGAATGTGCAAAAACACATAGTTCAAAAGATACCTGGATTCAGTGATTTTTTTTTCAGTGGTAGCATGGAGGCAAGTATTCCCAGCAGGCATTTGTGGCAAACTAAAATCAAGTGAAGTCTTACTTGGAGGGGGGGGTCTCTGTGGTGGGTGAGGTGGCCGAGGCCTGTTAGGAACAGACAGAGACCTGCTTGGAGAACGATGGCGGAAGTCCCCAACAGCTTCCAGCTCCTGTTTTAACTCTGCCAGGTCGGCATCATCTGGAGGATGGTGGAATATGAAGAAGATGGGTTTTCAAAAATGAAGAATGGCAGAAGGGTCAGAATGTCAGCTCCTTTGCAAAGCAGGGGGAATAGAGGATGAGGGAGATGGAAAATGGGAGTGAGGCCATTTGGAGAATGTGGAGGCCAATTGCCTGAATCTGTTGTAGAGGGTCAGCATTCCTGTAGGATATTGAAGTGGCTCCCTCCCTCCCCTCCTTTTTGGGGGGGAGGGGAGGAGGAGGGAGGGAAGGTGGCCTGGGGACGATATCAATGCCTGCTTGGAACATTGAGTGAACCAAGGATGAAGTTAGTTTGGCAAATATACCAGAAATACAGAGTTTTGGAAATATAGTTGTTGAACTTTGAAAGGAACAATAGATCACCACAAAGAAGAATGCTGTGAAAACCCAAAATAGTAATTTTCAAGAGACCAAAGATGCTCATTCATTTGTGAAGTGGAAAAGCTCTGCAAATTGAATGTTCCTGCGCTCTGTTGGGTCTAAGACTGCAACTGATTGTTTTCACCAAGGCTTGGTATCTGGATTTTAATCCCTTGATTAAGGTAAAGCAATATGGGAAAGACATCCCTTCTGCCTCACTATATAGGATGTAAAATCCAAAATGAAGGTGAATTTCCTCCACACAGGGGAAGGAGAAGGGAAAAGGAATTACTTGGCACCTACTGCATATTAGGTGCTGTACAAATGTCTTATTTCAGCCTCACAACAACCCTGGGAAGTAGGAGTTACTGTTATCCCCATTTTACAATTAAAGCAACTGAGGCAGGCCAGGGTTAAGTGACTTGCCCAGAGTCACACAGTTAGTTAAGTCTGAGGCTAGATTTGAACTCAAGTCTTCCTGACTCTGGGCCCAATGCTTAACTTTTTGGAAACCTAGCTGCCTCATAATACTAGGCTCTTGAACATGATAGCTGAATTTGGGATCCCATATGCCTCAGACTCAAGCAGGGGAAAAAAAAAAGCTTAATGTTTTTCATCTCGATGAGAGGTGTAATTAGATGCACAAAAGTCCCTATTTCCCATTAAACACTCAACACTCAACAATACCAAGGAAAATTATATACATTTTCACCAGATGGCAACTTAGCTAACAGAAACAAGATCTCACAGCCCCTTCCCACCTGTACCATATGACAGAGGGACATTCAGAAAACTGATGTGTTCTTGGATGAACAATGGTACATTAAAAAAAAAAGCCTCTTTTTTGAGGAATGCCATGATTTTAGAATTATCTGTATCTCCAATTAAGGATGCACAAGTCCTTTTAAGTGGACAATGTGCAGAATCTTCTACAAATTTATGAAATCTGAAGCAGTCCTCAAGAACCCCTTCTGCTCCTCTGGGTGCTGGGAACATCCCTACTCCTACTACAGAAATAATATCAATGGGGCAGCCAAGTGGCACCAGCACTGGAGTAGGGGACCTGAGTTCAAATCTGACCTCAGACACTTAATACCTACCTAGCTGCATGTTTCTGAGCAGATCACTTAACTACACTGCCACGTAAAAGTTAAAAAAAAAAGAAAAGTAATTATCAGTTTGACCACCTCTGTGCTCAATTTTTAGCACTGTCAACAAAGGGATTCTGGTACACAATGATATCTACAATAGCTGAATGTATGTACTCATCCTTTACAGACTCACTCACTGCTGTCTAAGCCCTTATAATCATGAAAACTAATGTTATTTTATTTTATTATTTTTTTTTTTTTAGGGTTTTGCAAGTCAAGTAGCTTGCCCAAGGCCACACAGCTAGGTAATTATTAAGTGTCTGAGGCCGAATTTGAACTCAGGTACTCCTGCCTCCAGGGCCAGTACTCTATCCACTGCGCCACCTAGCTGCCCCCAATGAATGTTATTTTTTTTATGTTTTTTGTTTGCTTTTCATTTTAATTTATTTTTTCAATTATATTTAAAGATAGTTTTCAACATTGATTTTTGTCAAGTTTTCTCCCTCCCACCCTTCCCTCCTCCAACCCTAAGTTAGTAAATAATCTGATATAGGTATAACATGTACAATCATATTATAAATATTGCCATATTGATCACAGACAGCTAATGTTACTTAAGAACTATTCCAAACAATTTGAACGCTTACAACTTGAACCTTATAAAATTAAGAGTTATTTTGTCATTTTACTCTTAGGAGATGCCTGCCCAGGTCAGGGAAACCATTACCCAAGACCAGTCTGTGCCCAAGGGCTGGATAGAAAGGTCCAAGCTACCTTTGTACGGGTGAGATTTCTTTTTAGTCAGTGCTGGAGACTTGCTGGTAGGTGCACCTGCTGTGGAAGAACTGGGAGCTTCCAAACAATCATCCAGTGACAGTTCTTTGTCAGTGAGGAAGGAGGGATGTTGCTCATCAATCAAATAATCTTCATCCTCATCAAGAATGTCTCCTACAAAGAGAAAGTAATCTAAGATGAAAAAACTCATCTCTCTCCCCTCTAGAGCCCATTTCAACATTAAATCAGGAGACCCTAGAGCACACGCTACATTGACTGTCCAATTGCCATGTACCCTTCCTACAGTTACAAACTAGAGATTCTCAACATGGCTTCTGCAATCCTCCAAGAAGTGTCTATGCATGTGACACAATGTCTACACATGGACAATGACTGTGTCTGTTACTAAGGAATTAAGAAAGACCTGGAGAGTACTTTTAAGAGAACTCTTTACTTCTCTACTCCATTCTAACATTGAATTCTAAAGTTGGAATTGTTTGCTTTTCTTTCCCCACCACTGCCCAGGAGGAGGTTCACACAATAGCTGCTAACCTTCTGATTCATAGTCCGAACTGGAGAAGTCGAAGTTTTCTTCTAATAGACAGGAGTTGGCAGTGGGGGACATTGATACGATGCTATCCCGTTTCCGTACAATTTCTTCTTGAAGACCTTTTAGCCAATCCTTTGTTTTTGGTCGGATCTTCACTGCCCTACCTTTAACCTGAAAAGGCAGGGAGGTTTTAAACGTGTTCCTCTTAGGAAAAGTAGAAAGGAACAAGCTTTTATTAAGTGTCTATTCTATGTGGACTGTGCTAAGTGATTTGCAAATATCTCAGTTTTAGTCTCACAACAATTCTAAATAGAAGATGCTTAAATATTTTCTAACTGAGGAAATTGAAGCAGAGAGAACTTAAGTGATTTTTATCACAAATGTGTCACACTACATGAAGGTTCTTTTTTATTATTTATATTGTATATTACTTTTACCCAATTACCTCTAAAAAAATTTTTTTTTAGGTTTTTGCAAGGCAAATGGGGTTAAGAGGCTTGCCCAAGGCCACACAGCTAGGTAATTATTAAATATATGAGGCCAGATTTGAACTCAGGTGCTCCTGACTCCAGATTGGGTACTCTATCCACTGCGCCACCTAGCCACCCCTAAAAAATTTTAACCTTTTTTTTTTTTACAGAATTTTGAGTTCCACATTCTCTTCCTCTCTCTCCTCTCCCTGCATTGAGAAAGTAAGCAATTTGATAAAGATTACACATATGTAGTCATGCAAAACATACTGCCAGGGTGGCTAGGTGGTGTATTGGATAAAGCACCAGCCTTGGAGTCAGGAGTACCTGGGTTCAAATCTGGTCTCAGACACTTAATAATTACCTAGCTGTGTGGCCTTGGGCAAGCCACTTAACCCCAATTTGCCTTGCAAAAAAAAAAAAAACCCTAAAAAAACCCCATACTTCCATGTTAAAATGTTATGAAAGATGTACACCCTAACAGCAACATGAGGTTGGTTGATGATCAATCTTGATGGACTTGTTTATTTCATCAGTGCAACAATCAGGGACAATTTTGGGGTGTCTGTGGTGGATAATACCATCTGTATCCAAAGAGGGAATTGTGGAGTTTGAACAAAGACCAAAGATTATTACCTTTAATTTTTTTTTTCTTAAAAAGAGGTATCTTACATAATTTTGCTATCTCTTATATTTTATTTTTTCCTTAAGGATATGATTTCTCTCTCAACACACATTCAATTTCCATCAATGTATAGCATGGAAACAATATAAAGACTGATTATCAGACTGCCTTCTATGAGGGATGGGGAAGGGAAGTGAGATTGGGGGAAAATTGTAAAATTCAAAAAGTTATGAAAGAAAATATAGACCGGGGCAGTTAGGGGGCGCAGTGGATAGAGCACCAGCTCTGGAGTCAGGAGTACCTGGGTTCAAATCCGGCCTCAGACACTTAATAATCACCTAGCTGTGTGGCCTTGGGCAAGCCACTTAACCCTATTTGCCTTACAAAAAATCTAACAACAAAAAAAAAAAACAGACCCAAAAAAACCACCAAGAAAAATAGAGAAAGTTTTTTTAAAACTATGCTTAGCTCTTATATGTAGACTCCATCACTTCTTTCTCTGGGTATGGATTTCATTTTTCTTCATAAAGTCCTTCAGAGTTGTCTTGGAACATTAAATTGCTTAGAATTTCTATTTCACAACTAATTATCATACAATATTGCTATTACTGAATACATTGTTCTCCTTGTTCTGCTCATTTCACTTGAGGTTAAAAGTCTTTCCAAATTTCTCTAAGAACATCCTGCTCATCATAGCACAATAGGATTCCATTACAGTCATATACCACAATTTGTTTAGTCATTCTCCAATTGATGGGCATTCCCTCAATTTCCAATTTTTTTGCCACCAGAAAAAAAGTTATTATAAATATTTTTGTACAGAGATCTTTTTCCTTTTTGTTTTTTTTATCTCTTTGAAATAAAGATGCAATAGTGGCATTTCTGGCTCAAAGGGTATTCATGGTTTTATCACCCTTTGGGCTAAGTTCCAAATTGCTCTATAGAATGGTTTGAATCGGTTCACAACTCCACCTACAAAGTCTTCAATTTCTGAAATCCCCTCCAACATTTGCCATTTTCCTTTACTGTCACATTAGTCAATCTGATAGGTGTGGGGTGGTACCTTATACTTGTTTTAATCTGCATTTCTCCAATCAGGGTTTCTGAGCGTAGGATCTGTAAACTTGATTTTTATTTTAATGACTGCTTTTCCACATAGTATAAGTGCTTTATGCATTTAAAAGCATTAATCTGAGGAGTATATAGTCTTCACCAGTTAACCAAAAGAATTCTTGCTGTACAGGATGAGTTCAGAAAAATCTGGAAAGATTTGCATGAACTGAGGCATAGTGAAGTGAGCAAAACCAGGAGAACACCACAGCAATGGCAAAATTGTGTGATGATCAATTCTGAGTGATTTAGCTGCTTTCCCAGGATAATCCCAAAGGACTCATGATGAAAAATGCTATCTGATTCCAAAGAAATAACTGATGGGAGTCTGATGACTGACACATACTACTTTTCACTTATTTTTTTTAGTTCAAGTTTTCTTCCACAAAATGACTTAAATGATAATGTTTTCATAATTACACATGTATAACCTATATCAGATTGTTTATTGTGTCTGGGAAAGGGGGCAAGGAAGGAAAGAGAGAATTTGGAACTAAAAATTTTTTAAAAAAAGAACGATGCAGTACTGCTTAATTTAATTATTTTTATTTTGCAAAATTTTATCAACAAGCAATTATATTAGGGATGATGTATGCTAGGTAGTGAAAGAGAGAACTCAATTTGGGCCTATCACAGGGAATATGAAATATTGGGAAATGACAGGTGTAAAAACAAAGAGTATTAAAGTATATACATTTATGTATATGTGTGAATATATATATAAATAAATATAAACACACACACACACACACACACACACACACACACACATCTATATATGAAAAGAGAGAGAGAGAGAATATAAGGGACAGTGAAATGAAGAAAACAATCAGATACATATTTTAATCCAAGAACCAATCTCTGAAGGCAGGTGGTTTTGGCTCTAACCACAGGTTGGTTCTGCCACTTAATGTGTGCTTTCTACAACACTAAATCACCAACTCTGTTAGCCTCACTTTCTTCTTTTACAAAGTGAAGGTGTACTGGGAGGATCCTAAGAATCTTTCACTCCCTTCCCCTGAGCTTGGCTGGCACCACTGTCAGAACATTTGGGAGAGGCAAAAGTTTTTTTGGTCACCTATACCCTCTTTCTTCATCTGTTCTCAATCTTAAGAGTTTGGACTGTTTAGTCCAGTTTTAGACTGCTGCTCTGGTTGCTAGGTAGCACAGTGTATGAAGTGTCAGGTCCAGAGTCAAGAAGACTTGTGTTCTGAGCTCAAATCTGCCCTTAGACACTTATTAGCTATTTGACCCTGGACAACCCCAAATGGAATCACAAAGTATCAGATATGATTGAAAATGAGTAAACAACAACAGATTTCTGCTAGGAACTCTCATCCTCCATGTTAGATTCGGTTAGTTTATGAATCCTGCCTTGTCTCAGTCAGCATGGCCTCTTGTTTTCCTCCTTGGGCCAAGAATTAACCACTGTAAGCCTGTCTCCTCCTCTGTAAGATAGGGACAATAAATGAGGAGATAACTAGTTGCTCCCTCTTTCATTCCTAAATCTATGATCCCCTAAGCACAAAAGAATTTTGTAACAATAGAATGAGATAATACATGAAAAGTGATTTGCAAATTTTGAAGTACAACATGAATGCGAGTTACTGCTGCTATTGCCTGAGCGACTAATTCTGAAGTACACAAAGGGGGAATTTTATATTTCAATCCTAAGCAACCTCACCACTTAACATGACATTACAGAGCTCTTATCTCAACAGTCTACAAAGACTTTCCTTCAATCAATTCTTACTATCTTTGTCTTCAGCCTATAATGCTACTGCCCACTCCCTTCTTCTATCTTTTTTTTTTTACTTTGGAAAAGATACCAAGCTCCTGGATCCTTTCCAGTATCTCTAACTACCCTTTTATCTCCACTGCCAACCTTTCTTCCCCTCCAGTCAAGGCTTGAAGTAAATAAGCCCACAAGGTTTAGATTTCTATCCTGTTTTCCTTCCCCCTATACTGTCTCCTTTCTCTCCTGTAATCTCCTTCATTCTCATATCCTGGAGCAGCATCTCTGTGAAAGTGATTGTCAATTATTTATCTCCAGCCCTGGTCTCATCCCCAAACTTCAGACCTAGACTATATACTGGACATCTTCCCTTGGATATCCCATTAGTCAGTGGGTCAATGTGTCTAAAAATGGGAATTCTTTCCTCAAAAACTCTTTCCCAGTGACTTTTGTATTTATGTCCATGGCAACATCATTTTAGTTTTTCATGTTTGAAATTTGATGTTTTTGATTTTTGTTTCACCTAGCATATCTGGCCAGTTTTCAAATTTTATCATCTTACTTCTCAACTTTTCTAACAACCTTCTCTATGTCCCTCTTCCCCCCCGCCAATCTCCCCACTCTATCCAAATCCTCATGATCACCTCCTTAGACTACTGAAATAGCCTATTTAGTCTCATTTTCTTAAGTTCCCTCCTACTACATTCCCAAAATGATCTTCCTAAAGCACAGGCCTGACCCTGCTCAAAGTGTCAGTGGTTGGCTTCCTATTGCCTTCAAGATTAAAACACTGCAAATTCTTCTGATAGACATTTAAGGTCCTTCATAACCTGACTCCATACTATCTTTCAGGACTGATGATCTATTTTTGTCCATTACTTTGTCTAAGATTCAGCCAAATGGATGTATGAGGTGTCCCTCACACATAACATTCCATCCTCCTTCAAGATGTACCTGAAATGCACTCTCTCTCCTTCTATTGGTCTCTTGGCATCCCTAGATTCCTTAAATTCTCAGCTCAGTAAATAAGATCTTTGACCCTATGAGATTCAAAAGAGGGTCAGCTGATAATGCCCACTCCCTGAAATTACCCTGTATCACTTCATCTGTGTACATGTTGTCTCCTCCAAAAAAATGTGAAATTCTTGAGTAGAGATTATTTCATTTCTCTTTGCATCCCACCTCTCATATGGTGTTTATTAAATGCTTATCAAGTTGACTATTCAACAGATCTCAATTGTCTGAGTATAGTTTAAGTTTCTAAACAGGGAGTGCAAGGTTCTCCAAAATGTCAGCACCATCCAGTTTTTTTCCAATATTCCCTCACATCACTCCTGTGTTAGAGTGCCCCAGATCAGCCAAACTAGAACTTTACTACTACTACTACTACTCCTCCTCCATTTACCTACCATGGCACACCCCACTTATGTGGCTTCATTCACATGGTTCCCCATGTCTGGATTTCTCTGTCCCTATTCTTATCTGACAAATTCCTACCATTCCAGATATGCCGTACTCCTCCAAAGTAACCTCAAGAGAAGACTCATAGGTGGAGTAATGTAGGTGAGGGTCATGTAGGTGATTCAGTGAAAAAGATATTTTAGTAATCTAGCCTGGGATAAATCATTCAATCTCAGCTAACAAACCTCAGTTAAGTGTTAGATTTCAAACATAAAAGAGTCAGGGTTATTGTTCATAGTGAGATACTTAAAGTCCAAAAAGTAGAAAGAAGAATGAGAGAAACACTGCACACAGAGACACTCAACATGGCTCTAGATCCTACCATGGGAGACTTACCTTCATGCCATCCACATCTAAGACATTAAGGGCTGACCGGCTATCAGCAAAAGTTACCAACATTTGCCCTTGATTGATCCTAGAAAGAAGAGAGACAAATAAAAGTAGTTTATAGGATAAATAAAGAAAAAATAGTACAACTAGCTGTTGTATTGGGTTCCAGGTTAATCTCTGTCCTTGTGAATGGAGAAGAGTTGCTATTAATTTTGTAGGATCAGTTCAAGAATTTCTTTCCCCCGGGGCAAGCCTTGATTGTTAGGTTAAGGTGGCACAGGGGACAGAGAAACAGTCTCAGAAAAATGAAATCCTGGTTTTAAGTCTTGTCTCTGACTTAACCATTCAGTGCTCCAGATAATTCTCTTGAGCTTACAGTTTAAGTACTAACCTGTTTCAATAAAGGAAGTCTCTTCCTCTAGATATTACCTTACAACAATGATATCATATATTTGATCCAAGCCTGGATTACTGAGGATCATTTCTCAGGCAAGAGGGCATGATACATAGGAAAGAGGGAAAATAGGAATGAAGGGAGAAGGAAAGTGGGAGAGGGGGGAAAAAGGAGAGGAAAAAAAGGGAAGAAACATGGAGGAGAGAAGGAGAAGGGCTCAGGAAAGGAAGGGAGGAATAATAGAAGATAACGGGGAGGAGAGCGGGAAAGAAAAGAAACAAGAGAAAGCAGATAGGAGATATGAAAGGAGAATTTCCAGGGACATTGAGGATTTCTAGAACAAAAAGTGATGTTATGCATAAAGACCCAAAATCTATCAAAGAGATAACTTTTTAAAATTTTTTTCTTTAATTTATTTACACATTACTAAAATATTCTTGTTTAAGAGTAAACATAATGAGAAATAAAGCAAAAGAAAAGAGAAAAAAAATGTGTTTTAGTCTGTGTCCTGATACCATCAGCTCTGTCTCAGGTAGATCACTTTCTTTATCATAAGTCCATCACAGTAGTTATTTCCATATTTTTCCACAGTTGCTGTTGCTGATTGTAATTCCCTCCATCCATTCCTCCCCACTACCATCTATTATATTTTTGAAGAGATAACTTTAAATGGTTAGAGGAAAGAGTCTCTCTGATACAGTAACCTGGAATCCACAATGCCTCCCCCCGCCCAAAAAAAAGAAAGAAAGAAAAAAGAAAAAGAAAAAAAGAATTTCTTCTCATATCACAGGTTTCGATGTCCAGATATAAGGACTGAAGGCAAATATACCAAATAGTCTTAATAGACAGAATCTTCTAAATAGAGAGAAAATAAAACAAATGATACATTTAAGTACAAGTAAGGTCTGGCACATGAGTTAAATCAGGAAAAAGGAACTAAAAAACAGAAAGTCTATACAGGTAACACATAATGGCACAATTTATTCCTTTTTTTTGTTTCCGTTTTTTCAAGACAATAGGTTTAAAGTGACTTGCCCAAGGTCACACGGCTAGGTAATCATCAAATGTCTAAGGCTAGATTGGAACACAGATCCTCCTAACTCCAGGGCCGGTGTTCTATCCACTGAGCCACCTAGCTGCCCCTCACAATTCATTCTTAAGATCACAATAAGCTTATAAATACCCTATTCACACTGTTGTTAAACTCAGTAATCTTGGTCCTTATAATATATATATAATTATATATATAATAAGTAATTTTTTAAATCTTAAGAGGGGCACTATGTTACTTTTGGATGAACAATAGGAAGAAAAGAAATAGCCGTGTTTCCCCCCTACCCCCAATCCTAGACTGAATGGCAAAGGAGAAGGCAGAAAACAAGTGAGAGATGGAAAGAGAAGAAATCAATGGGAGGTGCCAGAATGTCAAATCTTGTCAAAGAAAAGAAATGAGCGGTTCCCTACTGAAACCCAGGATATCCTTATAGCAACACACATAGATTTAGCGGCCACTGGTATTTACCTGACAAGAATTATGGTCCCATAATTCCCTAAGGTTTGCATAAGCTCAGCCCGTAAATCCTCAGGGAATTCATTTTTTTCTTCCAGGGTTGGTGACTGCAGGTTTATTACCACTGTAGCATCTAAGGGTCCCTGGAAAGATGACACTTCCTGGAAGACTCTATCCCGAGCATCTACATCCACTTCTTGGATTTCCACTTCCACAACAGCCAACACAGGTCTATTAAACACCCAGAAGAGAGAGTACAAAGGTAATTTCATTCATGAAAGAAGTTCACTGAACAGATCCTTAATATTTGCATCCTTCCACTGTTTCCCTTGCTCATTTTTATCCCAACAATTTGTCCAGGAGATAGGGTAACACTTGTCCTATTTTACAAATAAGTAAGGGGTTTTACTGCTTTCATTTTTTGGTGGAAGAAGTCCTGTAAGAGGAATATTGCTGCTCTTTAATTATTGTAGTCAGCACTTAGAAAATAATTATCTCAGCTGGATCTTAATGATTGTTCAATTATTAAGGACAAAAACTTAAAGGGTTTTAAGCCAGTCGAGTGTTTAATAACTTATGGACAAGGTGAGGGAATTTACATTTGGGAAGTGAAGGAAAGATGGCTTCACGCATTCTCAATTAAGAAATAAATTGGTAATGCTTAACTGAGGGATAGAAGGTAGGTAGTGAAGAGCACCAATTCTAGAGTCAGGAAGACTTATCTTACAATCAGTGTGCTCTTAGAGAAGGTGTGTGTATGTGTGTGTAAAACATTGTAAGAGTATGTGTGACACAGAGTGTGAATGAGTGTGTTTATGTGTATGGCACAGTGTGTGTATGTGACAGTGTGAACGTGTGTGAAAGAGAGCATGTGTGTGTAAAATAATGTAAGAGTGTGTGTGACACAGAGTATGAATGAGTGTGTTTATGTTTATGGCACAGAGTGTGTGTGACAGAGTGTGAATGAGTGTGTTTATGTGTATGGCACAGTGTGTGTGACAGAGTGTGAATGAGTGTGTTTATGTGCATGGCACAGTGTGTGTATGTGAAAGAGAGTGAGTGTGTGTTTGTGTGTGTGTGTGACAGTGTGAGCATGTGTGTATATGTGCGTGTGATAGAGAGAGAGAGAGAGAGAGAGAGAGTGTGTGTGTGTGTGTGTGTGTGTGTGTGTGTTTCTATGGCTCTAAGGTTCGTCCTGCTCCTAACTATGATCTAATCCAACAGTGCTTAGACCTGGAGAGGTCAACAATGTGTCCACCTGGGTATACTTTTGTAGCAGGGGGTGGGGATGGGAGTCTTACCTTTGAACCTGGTTCTCGAACTCTAAACCCAGGCCTGATGATTCATAGATGCTTGGTGACAGGTTAACTCCACTATCCTCAGAATCCCCTGTACTACCCCCCCCAAAAAAAACCCACCCACTTCTCACTAGAATGCACTTTCTTACTGTCATACTAACCATGAAACAATTGTTATTTAGTGTTGATTGGACTGAATTGCAAAGATCAACAGCTACTATTATATCATTATTTCAATTGATCCTACACTATATTGTTTTGGGTACCTGCTCTTCCCTCTCCTCCACCCTCCAGACTCTTTCCCCCAAAAAACTTCCCATCTCCCATAAATCCTCCCTAGAGGATCTTCCCAACATGTTTCAGTCATCTGTCTTTTTCAGAAAAGCATTTTCTGGAATATGAATATAATGCATGAAAGTACCTTTCTCATGCTTCATTCCAATTCAATAAACTCAAGGAACTTTTGTCCTTAAATTTAATGATTATGAAAAATTCAGAAAAGGCTATTTAAAATAATATTTATGATATCACATTCAGGAAACAGCACAATCATCCTTTGTTTTTAGTTGTAGCTTTGAAATTAAGAAATTTAAATGAAAGCTTACAAATAATTTGGATGCCACTAATTCAAAATGCATTGTTTCAATAAGAAGGATGAGCATACAGCAAAAATCAGAGTTTCCAAATACGGGACCATAGGTTAGAATCGAAGCTAGTTCAAAGCTGATTCAGTTCAACATTGCTGTTTTACGATGTGGAAACTTGCCCATATTCATCCAGTAATTAATATCAGAGGCAGAAATCCATATCCTTTGACTCTTCTACTGGGGTTTCTTTCCAAAACCACTTTGGCAGCACCCAAAAAATTTACTAATTTTCTTTTTATCAGAGCAGGTACAAATCCCTTAAACATTTGTTTTAATTATGTGAATGTAAGAAAACTATATTTCTTTTTTTTTAAAGGGGGGAGGGAGGAGAAATAAATCCAAAAATAAATAGGTGATGGCATATTTCCAATGATGACCTATATTCAGGAAGTGATCTATTGGATATTGTCTAGAAAGTGTTAGATTAGAAAAAGATGTGGGTGTTGGTTATATAGTGGGCATGAAGAATATAGATATAGATAATAGAAAGCTTGAGTGTTGCTCTGAGCCTTCAAAATATACTTGAGGCATGCAACCAAAAATCCTAGAAAAGGAACAAATTTTAAATGCTCAATTAAACACCAAACTGGAAATCTTGAAAATCAAAGGATGGATTAATAAAAGTGAAAGAAAACAATAAATAAAATTAGGAGCTGGTTTTATGAAAAAAATCAAATTAACATAAACCAGTGTTCAATTTGATTTAAAAAAGAAAACAAATAGTATCAAAAACAAAAAGAGTAAATTCATCATCTATGAGGGAGAAATTAAAGCAATTAGGAGTGATTTTGTCCAATTATATGCCAACAAATCTGACAATCTAAGTGAAATGGATGCATATTTACCAAAATGTAAATTTCCCAGACTAAAAGAAGAGAAACAAGAATACAAAATATAATTGAGTATTGCTATATGGAAAACTTACGTGGGACACAGACAGAATCTCAAAGATGATAAAAGTCTAGATAGAAAGTGAACTATACTCAGGGAGGGAATACTCACATTGATCTGATCACAGAATTCATTAAAGCATTAAGTATCAAAAAATGAAATATTTTTCAGTAATTCAGATTGTCTTTGTCCCATATTATTGTTAATTGTTGAAGTTTTAAAATATCTTCCAATTAAAAAAAAAATCAATTCTGGGAAACATGACGTGTTCCTTATCATAAATTTTAAGCTATAGTTTCTTTGCTCATACAATAGCATCACCTCTAAATTGCAAAGGGAAGTATAAAGAAGGCAAAGGACCAGGCACCTAGAAATGAGGAAGAAAGTTACAGCCAAAGCATGCAAAGGAAATTATAATCGACAAAAGCTAAACTAAGTACATACATATATATATATACATATATATATATATATGTATATATATATATATGGGAAAAAATAATTAACATCTTTATATTTTCATTAACTTCTAAATAGTATTTATAATTATCTTTAATTATGAATGTGGAAAACAAACCATTATTGAGAAGGCATCAACACCCTTCAGCTGGATTGCCAGAGGTGCCAAAGACACACAAAAAAAGGTTACAAACCCTCAATGCAGAGGGTGATGGTGCTCGGACACAATGCTGTTTTTGTTACATTTCTAAGAATTGCTACTCTTCCTTTCCTCTTGCCTTCACTGGTTATCTCCTTTGTGCCAAAGTCAAAAGACAAAAGAGCATACCAAAGACACAGTTTTCATTGTAGCCCATCAGTCTCCTCACATGGCAAGCAGAAAACAATGTTCCGTTCTCTCTACATATAGCACGCACCCAGCTTGGAAGAGTAGCAAATATGGCATTTTCAAATCTCATGAGACCAAATTCAAAAGCTAGTTAAAAACCCTGGAAGTAAAAATGTCTTCAGACATTTGAACCTCAGAAAAGACATTACCTGTGGTCAGAAGCTTGAAGTTCTGCTCGACCATAGTACATAAGAACGCCAGGAGACCAGGTGTGTTTGATTTTGGTGTCAGCATTTAAATCACTGTCTAGAAGGTTGAGCTCTCCCGCTAAAGGGGGATTCCATTTGTGGGATGCACAATTAAAGAAAACACACATTAAAATATAACATTTAAAAATAAGAGCCCTAAATGAAGAAAAACAAATGTACTGATGAATTCCTTTCTATGAATTTCCAATATACTAGATGATTTTCTTATTTAATCTTCACATAGTGAAACTATTATCATTCTCATTTTTCAGGGCAGAGAACAAACTTAGGATGCTTAAATGACTATGGCAGACAAATTGATTTGCCCTCTTATCTTGTGACTCTGCTTTTATTCTCTATTACAACTGTTATTCTAGTCTAGGAGGATACTTCCTTAAAACATTAGCTCTCCTGTATCTCCCACCACTCTCACAAAGCTATATGAAACCCTGTCAGACTAGGAAAGGTCTGGCTTCAACCTACATTAACTGACATGTTACTTTACTCTTCCCTTCCACATAATTCACTCATATCCTACAGCCATACCCTAATCTGCTCCTGTCTATTCCCTACACTTCTGCAGGCTGCCCTCATGCCAGGTAAGCATTCCCTCCACATCTCTGTCTATTAAAATCTTTCATTTCCTTTAAGACCCACCTAAGAAGACACCTTATCTGATATTTGGCAGAACAAAGTTTCTCCCTCCCTTCTAATATCATTAACTGCATTTTGCCTAGACCCTTCCCCTTTGCAAAAATAACAATTTTCTTCCTTGTATGAGAATTAATTCCGTATCCATCCTTTTCCTTATTAGAGTGTAGTGTCCAAGACGATAGGGGCTGTCATTTTTCATATTCTGAACCATATCATCTGGCATAGCATCTTGTTTAATATCTATTTGTTAAATTGAACATGATAAAAAGCTAAGCATTACCACCTAGCATGCAAGTTTAAATTTGGGAGATGCTGACTCACATGGCTGTTATGAATTCATATCATAACAAAGGAAACCATGAATTTCAGTAGTGCCTGTATTTCTTTGTAGTATTAGTGGAATAAAATCCTTGAGGTCCATCAAATTTATCATTCAAGTTTGATGGTATCCTTCACTACTTCAAGAGATTAAGTATTTTGCTTAGGGAATAAACTTGGAAATAAAATTGCTCTGTGTGTCTGAGAACCCTTAGTCTGACAAGCCCCACTTCAAAAAGCTTGGTATGGTGACATAACATAACTGCTGAGTAAATATTATCTGAAGAAAATGGATTTTTTTTAATCTACCTGAGTTTATACATTTCCTAGCCTTGAATACTAGCATATTTCCCATGAAAGGAGCTTAGTTTGAGTATTTTACTTATTGAAAAGCATGTCTAGTTCTCCCAAATTTTAGTCATTCTGAATGTTTTCCAAGAAGGGAAAAAAAGAAATAGTTGTTGGGTGCTAAAATAGTCAACTCTATCTACTTTTGCTCATCTTTTTACTTCTAAATTAGCAGAATATAATCAAATAGAATAACATGCTACTAGAAGGCAAGTGATTTGAATGAGGACATCTGTGGATATGCATAAGAAGGGGGAAATTTGAGTGTCAAGGAAAGAGAAAGATGACAGGTCACATCTTTTGAAAGTAGCCTTCTCTTCCCTTGGCCAGAACTAAAAGAGGAATGGCAGAACAGGAGAGGTATAGGGTAGCAGTAAATCTCATGTCCTAAACACAGTCTAAGTGGAGATGGTCTGAAGAACAAAAACTCGATGTCCAACTTACAGGCTTTGGGGATTTTAGGCATGCTGTTATAACTTACCCAAAAAGAAATTAGGTATGATTTTAGAATTCTAGGTGTAAGGAATCAGGAACCTTAATAAGAACATTGAACTTAGCATATATGAGAAATATGTTGTTGTTGGGTTTTTTAAAAGTGTACTCATCTTTGAATATTTAGCATGGTTATAAATATAGAGCTTATATCAGATTGCTTTCTGTCAGGGGAAGGGGAGAGGGAAGGAGAAAAATTTCAAAACTCAAAGCCTAGAAAAAAAAATGATTGGCAAAAACTACCATTGCATGTAATTGGATAAGGAAATAAATAAAATACTTAAATTTTTTTAAAAAAGAAAAAGCTAGTTGTACATTATAAATTTGCAGTTCCATGTACAATCGTCTTTTTTCTATTCTACCATACTCTGGAAATGGTTATTTTATTTCTTAAGTCCAGAATAAAACAAATAAAATTTTTTAAAAAATTGTACTTGCTCTAATTTGCTCAACATTGCTAAGTCTTTCATTATCACTAACCTGTTTTATCAAGAGGATGTTTCTTCCTCCACCATAGTACCCTGTCAGTCCAGGCTGGGGTTCGACACTTATCACTTGTATCGTAAGCTTCTGAGCCAACATCATATTTGTAGGTGGGTCCAAAATTAATGGTGCCTTCATGAAAATCCTTAAAAATCTATCAAGAAAAAAATTTAAATTATCATTTCAATTCTTCCATATTTTATATCAAATTCAAAAGTATGTGTCTTACCAAAATACTATATATATTAACATCTTAACAAAATCCTTATGCTGTGTTCATAAAGAGTCTAAAAACAATTTTGAAATTGGGAATAAAGGTTTTAAAAAATACAAAAACAAAAAGTGTTAGCCAATGAATTGAAGGTCTTAATAACTAGAAATCTATAAATAAAGTGAGTAGGCCATATGATACATTAGAAGGAGTAAAGCTTTTGAAATGAAGGGACATGGCTTTGAATCCCAGCCCTGCTACTCTCTAACTAGGTAATCTTTAAATCACTGAATGTCTCTGTATCTAAGTTTCCTTATCTATTAAATAAAGAAGATCCCTAAGATTTCTTGCAGTTCTAAATTCATGATCTGAAGATCCTATTCTCTATTTCTCTGCCTTTCTTTAACATATCAAGTTTCTAGCAATAACCCCCATTGCTTGGGATATGGTGAGAGATGCTCAAGTGTCATAACTTTCAGAGTTTACTAGACATGGAAATGGGAAAATAAAAGGGAAAATTAAAAAAATATCATAGGGCAGTACCCTTGGGGTGGATTTCTTTATACATATGCAGCTCTTCACAATCAGTGATGCTGGTCAGGACAGAGACAAAATAGGAGGAAAACTCACTATAGTCAAGAAAGTCCATCTTCCCTTTGAAAAAATATTTATTTGGGGGCCATCATCAGGTGGAAACCTATGAAACCTTTGCTTCCTGCTTTAGCTCATCCTTCTACAAACAACAATAATAATTAAGACTGACATATTGCACTGTAAGATATGCAAAACATTTTACATATACTAACCCTTTGATCCCCTCCACATCTCTATTATTGTCCCTACTTTACAGATACGGATTAGTGAGTGGAAGATCAAAGAGCTGGCAAATATCTGAGACTAGATTCAAACTCAGGTCTTCCTGGCTCCAAGTCTAATAGCTCCAAGTCTAATTCCACTGTGACACTTAGCTGCCTCAGTAAGACTTATAAGTACTGAAAGTGTTGAAAAGAAGAAAGGTACAAAATGACGCCAAATTAACAGTCCCTACCCTACATAATTCAAAATAGCTATAGGATTTCTCTTACTAATATTCATGGTCTAAGTATCCCTGAAGGGAGATGTAAACAGTCTTATAAGTCAGGAGACAGGAAAATATTCAAATTATCCTAGAATTATAGATTGAGAGATAGAAAGGCACTCTGAAGTCCCCTACTCTCACTCCTTCGTTTTATAGATGCTTAAAATGAGGTTCAGAAATATGAGCTGATTTGGTAGTAAAATGATAAAGTCATAATTTAAACTTTAGTCTTCTGATTCCCAATGTAGAGTTCTTCCCATCATAGCACATTGATTCTTCTGAGTCAAATCTCCAAGCAAATATATTTTTAAAACTATTAGAAATATAATCCAGAATTTTAAGTCCT
Organism: Macrotis lagotis; assembly: GCF_037893015.1. Lineage (NCBI taxonomy): Eukaryota > Metazoa > Chordata > Mammalia > Peramelemorphia > Peramelidae > Macrotis > Macrotis lagotis. The sequence continues at coordinate 174,701,807 of NC_133662.1, read as the reverse complement.
AGAGGTGAAAACATCCCATCAATAAAGTATTCCCTATGTTTAATGCATTATGAATGGATGTAAAGTTCTATTTATGAATGCATCCAGCCTCTACTCAGATAGACAGATGACAAACTTACTCAAGGCTCCCCAAACTGCACTGTATTTTATGATACTTATGCAGACACATTCCTAGTCCAACAGTCTCTGCTCAAGTATGGAAAATCACTTAAAGTCATATTGATAGTTACAACTGACTTTAATAAAGTAGAACAAAATACCATGCTGGGCCAACCTAACATTGAGACTTGTAAGCATTAAGAATTTTATTTTATTGGCAGCCAAAGTTAAGTTTCCACTTGGGTAAAAATTTCCCTGCTTAGCTGTAGTCAGAGGTAATTTTATATTTGTATAACTGTTAAGCCTTTTTCAAAGTTCTCCAAAACATAGCCCATTATAAGAAACTACTCTTTCAGATCTGGAAATGAAAATTTTTTTTTGTCTCTGAGTCATATTTACACATAGGCAAGAAGGGACAGGGCAGGGGGAGAAGAGGGCAAGGACCATCCTATTTGTAACACCAGAGTTTATAACAGTGGGTCCATTCTTGATCTCACAGAGACAATAAGAAGCAAAAGTAGAATTTGAGTTTAGTTCTTCAGACCCCAAAGCCAGCATAATTCCAAGGTCATTAGAGTATGCAATCTCCTATCTGATTATTCATTGAGCAGGTTCAAACCAGGGATTTGAACTAATGTTCAGGAATGAGTGTTGCACAGGGGCAGCTAGGTGGCACAGTGGATAGAGCACTGGCCCTGGAGTCAGGAGGACCTGAGCTCAAATCTGGCCTCAGACCTAGCCGTGTGGCCTTGGGCAAGCCACTCAACCCCATTGCCTTGAAAAATCTAAAAAAAAAAAAAGAAAAAAAAAAAGAATGAGTATTGCAAAATAAAGCAGCTACCCCTAAAATGACTTACTTTTCCACTGGATTTCTGTAGTTGTAGTTGATCAAATTCTAGAAGTTTCTTCCAGTCTTGTCGCTTAACAAAATAGAAGACTTCTTCATAAGTAAGATCAATTCGGTAATTGAAATCCCCACACCAAAATACATAATCATGAGAAAAGACACTTCTTCCCTGGTTGTATGAAAACAAAAAACAAAAACAAACTATTAAGAAAACCATATTTTAATACCAAAGGGAGAATAGATCAGAACCACATTATAAAACTAGTCAACCAAAATGGCACATAGAATCAGACTCTTTAAAAAGAAACAAAATCAAAACCTTTATTTCTTCAAAACTTAAACTTCCTTCTTAGACATTTGTACTAGGTATTTTCAAGTGATTTTTAAATGTTTCAATTGCAAATAGAAAGCATATCTATAGCAATTTTTAAAAGAAACTCAAATTACTAATACTTTTTAAATGTTCAACCTGACTAAAACTGAAAAAGATACAAATTAAAACTTTGAGGTATAATTTCATAGTCATCAAATTAGCAAAAATATAAAGAAACAATGAAATTAAAGCTGGCAGAGTTGTGGAGAAACAGGTAGACTCATTCACTGATGGGAAAATTATAAACTTGTTAGATTTTTTGAAGAATAATCAATATACAATATCAGCTCAACGATTTTCAAAACAGTACTTAGTTATAACTGCAAAAGACTGAAAAGCAACTTAAGTGATCAACAGGAGAATGGCTAAACAAATCACAAAGGAGGGGTAGCTAGGTAGTGCAGTGGATAGAGCACTAAACTTGGAGTCAGGGAGACTGAAATTCAAATCAAGCCTCAGATACCAACAAGGTATGTGATCCTGGGCAAGTCACTTAACTCTGCTTGCCTCGGTTTCCTCATCTGTAAGATGAACTGGAGAAAAAAATATACATAACATTGCCAAAAAAAACCCCAAATGGGTTCACAAATGAGATAAAATTAAAATAAGCAACATGCAAACATTTAAGGCACCACATAAATGCCAGTTATAGTAAAAATGTGTGTGTATATATATATATATATATATATATGTACTATTACTAACAACTGATATAAACTATGTTATATAGTATATGTATGTTCTAATTATACAAAATGCTAAATAACTATATTATATGCATGTGTATTAAATATAACTATAAACAAAAAATTAATTTTTAAAAATCTGATACCTTAAGTTTAAGATGGGCCATTAAAGATTTTTTCCCCCCAAAAGCTCAGCAAGAAATAAATCATGCATTTAAAAAAAAAAAGACTGCAGTGTAGGAAAGCATAAAGCACATGCCAAACTATATCCAAAACTAGCTTTTAGTCTTCCTTATCAAATGCAGTCAATATAACAGCCATGGCACAAAATAAGGAAGGGAAATTTCAGCACTAAAATTTCAGAATATGCAGAAATACAACCCAGTTAGACAACAGGCAGAGACAATAAAGTTGCTCTCAATATCAAAATGACTTCATCAATATTATTTGGTCACAAGAACTATCAGGGAAATATGTAAACAGATTAAGTACAAAACCCAAGCTCAATGGGAAAAATCCAGGATTCTTAAAAAGAAAAGCTAATCAGAGAAACCTAACTCAAATAGCAAATTATTTCTGCTTGCTTAGGAAAACATCATGGACCTCTGAACCATCACTAGAGGGCAACATTGTGCATATTTTGGTCAGCTCCACACAATTGTCTCCCCATTGCAGACTGCTGTATGGGATGAAAGGATTCGTAAACATGAATTCAATCAACTTTTACAGTGTGCGTTTCTAAGTTTCATAGGAATAGCAGCTGTTGCATCAGAATAAATTTATAAAAATTTTGAATCTTGGGGAAAATTGTACTTTCTCCAAATTAGACTCAAGAGTTCTCTGTTAACTAGCCCCAAATATAAGCACAAACCATTGATGTCTTTTGGGGCTATTTCTTCCCATCCCAGCACTTTAACTCTCAGGAAGCAAAATGGAAATGATGCGTGAGAAAATTTGTTCAGAGATACACAAAGGTTGCCCACATACAAAGGACAAACGGACAAAATTAGAAGGAGCTCGGTGGATAAGAAAGTCAAATGATATGTATGCCACTCCCTCTCCTCCTACCACCATGATTACCATCAGGTCTCAAATACCCCACACTAGTTTGAAGGATTTGCCAACCAAATTCCAATTTCTTAGAAATGGAATTTCTTACCATAGGGAAACTGAGCTTCTGGGTAATCTCCTTATAGTCTTCATTCCTCTCTTTTACCTGTGACTGTCCAGCAGTCAAATGACTACAAATAAAACAGAAGCTTGTGCTGTGGAACTGAAATCGGATGCCAACTGCACCTTTGTTCCCAGCTTTTCCTCCCATGCCAGTCTTCACTGTGTCAATTGCTACATCCCTGGGAAAAGCAAGGGAAAAAAGTTAGTTTGATTTATCTACGTCCAGAGAGGGAAAAACCCAACATCTATTTGGCATTGGGCAATTCATTTTAAAAGAGAATGTTCAAAACTTCCTTTCTATCACTTTCACAACCACATCTTCAGTAGCCAAACAATACTTTACTCTTTACACCATTATAAAAAAAAAAAATGCCCTCTCACTTAATGAGTAGTTTCCATATGGAAATGATAAAGTACCCTTTGGATTTTAGATATATTTAATAAGATTTTAGATATATTTATATGAAACTCACTTTTAACCAAGTCCTAGGTCACAAAAAGTATTCCATAAAACAGAGGAAATTAAAGATTCATTATTCTTGCTTTGTACCTACTTTGTATCATAAAATACTCAGAAATACCCATCTGAAATTAGGGTGTTTTTGGAGAATCAGGAAAATGACAGCTACTTGCAAAGGTCTCCCAAAGTGTTTTCAAATCAACCTTTGCTGAATTAGGAGTCTCGTTTTCAATAATCTGAACATGATAGAGAGTGAACAAATTTATACCATTTCAAATATGTTAACTTTTCGCATTTTAATTGAAAAAGTAATTGACTGAGTTGAGCAAAACCTCAACAAGCCGTCCCTTCATAGTTATTACTCAGATGACAACTTAACAATGATATCTGAGTGAACAGGTGCTTATTCAACAAGGCAGAGGCTAAAAGGACTATTTATTAACTGAGGGCACTGATATCAGTATTCTTGGGCCATGTTTCTAAACTGCACAGTCTATTCATTAATTATCTGTGCTTTGTGCTTTTTCACCAAGACCCTTTGTTTTCAGATGAGACACTAAATCAGCCGACTTGGTCACATTAAAAATTATTGCCATCCCACAGGATGACAAATTTAATCTCTTGAAACCCATTACCATGGGAAAGGATTAGAAAGCTTGAGGAGCAAGCTGTGGCTGTTCAGAAATAAGAGTGTATATTTAAATACTGCTATTATGCTTTGTGTCCTTAGGGTCTTCATGGGATACTGATTGAGGGGTTCAACAAGGTTACAAATATGTTTAATTAGAGAAGAAAAGTCCTTAGTTCCAACTCTTCAGGGTCATAAACCATATTAAACCAGGAAGAGACTGCAGAAGATGTAAATGATGTGCCTCAGGTTAGAACTCAATCAAAAATTAGTTAGAAGTCTTGAAGGAAAATCACCTAATATAAAAGAACAAGGAATGCTTCTCTTTATAATAATTCAAAAAGCCTTTTTTAGGTGTGCCTACAATGTGTTGGCACTTAGGTTGCCAAAACAAAAAGATAATAATGGTTGTTTTGAAGGAAGTTATAGTCTATGAAGGAGCAGGATTGAAGGTTGGGGGTGGGGAAGTGATATAGCCTGCTAGGAAAAGAAGCTTCCTAACACTTCTATTTTCAGAAATTTTGAAGATTTTCACTTTCAAGAAATAATAATGGTTGACAGCTGTTGAAGCTTTCCAACTGCAGAACATACTTTGAACTCTTTTAAAGAGAGATAAAAGAACTGACATTTCCTGCTTAGATACAACTCTCTGGGTCACAGAGTATGTAAAAAACAAAATTCAACAAGAATATTCTTTTCTTTTTTCCAAAATTAATGGTATGATTTTAAAAATCAATGACAACTTGTTACAAATCCAAGATCAACTGCCAAGATCAACAGTTCACCTAGCACCATGCAAGTTAATCTTTTAGTAAGGGGTTCATATAAACCCATTTTTGAAAAACATTCAGTCCTCTGAAGGCTATGAAATGGGGAAAGGCATTATTATATAGAGTATAAACATCTGCAACCAATTCCTGGCTCCTAAATTTAAAAAAAAATCATTATGTGGGTAAATTCAACTTTCTTACCTAATAAATGGAACATGGTAAGGGCGTACAAAGATATAAAGGCAGACACCTACAAGCTGGGCAGAAGTCAAGAGAATATATCTGTGAGACCTTGAGATAGCCTTCTGAAGCTGTTCTCCCCACATTTTTCTATTGGTAGTGCTAGAAGAAAAGAAAATTAAAAAAAAAAAAAAAAGAATGATCATGTCATAGTCAATTAGCTGAAGAGCAATCTCAGTCATCTAGTTCCCAAAACACTATATCCCTCTTTCACTCCCGAACTCATGTTGATTTATATTAAATCAAGATGAGGCTTATCTCTCCACTGAGTCAAATTCTTTGGAGCAGAAAAAGGTAATTAAAAAAAAAGGCCACCATACTTTCATACCCTGGTCAACTGCCTGCTCCTTGCCCTCATGAGGTTCCACTTCCCATCTCCTAGCACTTGCCTTCTCAGGCTTCCATCATCTTCTAGAGAAAGTCTTTCTTGGTTCCCTTTCCAGTCACTGGTTTTCCTGCCAAGACTCCCTTGCAGCTACTCTCTGAATCTATCTTTAATTAAATTTGTTATTTATGTCCTCTCTCTCTCTCTCTCTCTCTCTCTCTCTCTCATTAGAATAAAAACCTTTGTATTCCCAATGCCTAGTAAAATGCCTGCTTAGTCATCTGACTATTGACTTTAGTTTTGATCATATTTTCCCTCTGAATATATAAGCTTTTCACCTACTCTGAGATTTGTCTCTATATTTCCCCTTCACCTCAGCTTATCCTTAATCTCATGTTGGGCATGATAACTAGCAGAAAGCAGATAGGGATCAGGGAGAAGGGTTTCAATAAATGTCTGCTGCATGAAGGAATTCACTCAAATATTCTGATACTAAATATGACTACCAAAGTAAAGTAAGGATTTAGGTTATTTGGCTCTCTGAGGTCTTCTGGAACTCTTCTCTCCTCCCAGTGGAAAATAATTCAGCTATTTTTGCCTTAAGGTATATTTATAAGGGGCTACCTTGCCACTTCGTCTGGTGTAATGTGAATTCCACCTCAATATGTATCATGTACAAAATGATCTTTTAACACAGTGTTTGTTTCTCATCATCATCATCATCATCATCATATCATCATCATCCCTTTGGGGGCAATTATTTTGGTTTTGGGGAAATTTAACTAGGTATATCCAAACAGTTTAGAATCAGGGACATATTTTTCAGGATATAAATAAGTTACTAAAAATTCTGATAACCAACTTAAGAGGGACTGATAGAAACAGTATTCTTTACACAATAAAATTAATTTAAATGTGAAGAATTAACTAAGAAGTTTTAGTTGGTTGTAATTTTTTTTTTAAGGTTTTTGCAAGGCAAATGGGGTTAAGTGGCTTGCCCAAGGCCACACAGCTAGGTAATTATTAAGTGTCTGAGACCGGATTTGAACCCAGGTACTCCTGACTCCAGGGCCGATGCTTTATCCACTATGCCACCTAGCCACCTAGCCACCCCTGTACTAATGTTTAATGTTAATATTTTAATAATTTTATAAAATATCCCCCACACACACTGATCACAGTCTGTGTCTTCAGATAGCTTTTATATGATTCACATCATAAGCCCACTAACCCCACCATAGCACCTTCTCCCTTACCTAGCATTGACAATGTTTCCTGCACTCAATTCCACCATTTCTTCAAATCCCACTGCAAATATATCAGCTGGGCTGCTGTCATCTGGGGCATGGAAGTTAGGGAGAAAGACATGAAAGAAAAAATGAGTTCAGGGTCTGTGAATCCCAAATTACTTAAAACAGCAGGGTATCAGAACTGGCAGGAATAATAATGTTAAGCTAACATTTTTGAAGTGCTTAATGTATTCCAGCTACTGAGCCAAGTGCTCTGCAATTAGCATTTCATTTGATCCTTACAACAAAAAGGGAGGTAGGAACTATATTTTTAATGATATTCTGGAGTATATTTATTTTCATATTTAACATTCTTTTTGAAACATCTGTGCTTTTATCATATTTATGATTCTTCTTAAGTTATTTCATGTTCTATTTTATTTTTTAATTTATTTTTGAATTTTATAATTTTCCCATAATCTCAATTCCCTTCCCCCCCCCAGAAGGCAGTCTGATAGTCTTTACATTGTATAAATAAAGATAGCAAAATTACATAATAAGATAACTTTGTTTTTAATTGAAGGTAATAGTCTTTGGTCTTTGTTCAACCTCCAAAATTCTTTCTCTGGATACATAAGGCATTCTCCATAGCAGATATCCCAGAATTGTGTCTGATTGTTGCATTGACCATTAAAGGTTGATCATCATCCCCATGTTGCTGTTAGGGTGTACAGTGTTCTTCTGGTTCTGCTCATCTTGCTCAGCATCAGTTCATGCAAATCCTCCCAGGCTTCTCTGAATTCCCATCCTTCCTGGTTTCTAACAGAACAATAGTGTTCCACAACATACATATACTATAATTTGTTCAGCCATTCCCCAATTAATGGACATTTCCTTGATTTCCAATTCTTTGCCACCACAAACAGAGCTGCCTTAAGGAATATTAAGGAATATTTTGTATAAGTGATGTTTTTGCCCTTTTTCATGATCTCGTCAGGGTATAGACCCAGTAGTAGTATTGCTGGATCAAAGGGTATGCACAGTTTTATTACCCTTTGGGTATAATGTAGGAATTATTTTTACAGATGAGGAAACTGAGGCAAAGATTAAGTGACTTATTTGCCTAAGGTCACTCAACACATTGACCATGTCTGTCCATTCCACCTATGTTAGTAAGACTCTCATGAGTATCTTAGCCTGGCCTTGAAGTCAGGACTTCCCTAGGTTTGCTGTTCCATTTAGCTAATTCCTTTACAGACCATATCATTAAAACTCCTCTTTTTTTTTTTATGGATGAGGAAACTAGGTCACACAACTGCTATTTTATACTGAGTTTTTCTTTAATTATTTCTTATATTCATCTCATCTCCCTACCTAAATTAGTTCTTGATGTCAAAGTCTCTGGTTTTTCATGGCTCATGCGCATTTCATCTCTTATCAGTACAAAATGTGTTTAATAAATACCTGATTAAAAGTAGCTAGGAATTTCAGTGAACCGAGTACCAGCTTTGGAGTCAAAGGACCTGAGTTCATATCTTGACAGCTTCTGGCTGTGTGACCCTGGCCAAGTCACTTAATCCCAATTACCTCACAAATAAAGAAGTTAATAGGTAAATAAATGTATGACTAATTTAGAAGACTCTTTCCCATTTTTCCTCCCTATCAAAGCATCAGCTCAAGATAAACATTATCAGGATGAACAGAGAAAAACAAGTGCTGCATGAAAATTAGTCAATTCTGCCATTTCTAAGAAGCCCAGACAAAAGAAACTCTGTTGGAACTGTTTGTATGCCTCTCAGCAATGAGGTCGTGGTTGATGGGTGGAAGGATGTATGTTCTGTCAGATACAGTCAGAGTGTTGATGTGTCTTTGCTGTACTTCTTAAAGAAGGGGCAATTAGATGATGAGGTAGGTAGAATGCCGGACCTATGGTCAGGAAGACTCATCTTCCTAAATTCAAGCCTGGTCTCAAACACTGACTTGGCTGTGTGAGCAAATCACTTAACCCTGTTTGCCTTTAATCTAAAAATAAGTTGAAGAAAAAAATGGCAAACCACTGCAGTCTCTTTGCCAAAAAAACCTCAAATGGGGTTACACAGTGTTGGACACGATTAAACAACAATACTCCTTCATCAAGAGGCAGAATGGTATAGTATATACTGCTGATCTCAGAGTAAGAAAGACCTGAATTCAAGTTATCCCTCTGAAAGTGGCTGTGTGTGACCCTAGCCAAGTCACTTTTAGAAAAGCTAACTTTTTCTGCTCCAGACAACAGATGGCAGATCAAGTACAGCTAGCTCTCCATTAAGCCAGCATTCCTCCACTTAAGCTAAAAAGACTTAAAAAAAGAAAAGCAAAACAGAAAAAAAAACCAAAAATATTCACAAAAAATTTTAAAGAAGAAAAGAAGTTCAATTACATTAAAATATAGTTGTCAAGATAAAAAAAAATTCATAAATCTCAAGTTTCTGGGAGAGAGGAGAAAGCTAGGGAGAAACAGAAGGGAGGCAAAGGGGGAGAGAAGGATGGTGAGATCTTGGGGTCCCAAGGATTTATTTACACTTCCTACCTTTGTTCTCCAGAGTCAAAAACAATTAAGAGACAATTATATGGGGTGGCTAGGTGGCACAGTGGATAGAGCACCGGGCCTGGAGTCAGGAGTACCTGAGTTCAAATCCGGCCTCAGACACTTAATAATTACCTAGCCGTGTGGCCTTGGGGAAGCCACTTTTCACTGAACTTTATCCAACCTGGTCATATCATTCCAACATCACTAAGTTGACTCCTGGTCCACTGGTAGAAAACATACCTCTCCATCCTCTAGACCTTCCCATTTCACTCCTAAGTGTGCAGGGGAGATCTCTGCCACAGTGATCTCAATATTCTCAAACTCTACTTTTTAAAAAAACAACTGCTTTCTCATCCAACAGGTCAGCCATGAAGTCAATTGGCTTAAAGTTTCCACTTCTTTAGAAAGTAACTTGGCAGAAGTAACTAAGATTTCTTTCATTTTATTAAACCAAGGCTTCAGAAGGAAAAATGGAAAGCTTTAACTCACTGCAAACTGATTTCAATTCCATAAAAGGCAACAATTTTAGTATAACCTTAAAGGAGAATTAAAAAGGTCTACATTGCATTGGGAAGGGAGTTTGTCAGTGAAAATTGAACTGGTTTCATGGACTTGATGTTCTAAAGTCTAATAGGTAGGGATTCCGTTTTCTAATGCATTCAAAAATAATTACAGATGCACTATTTACTCCCATACAAACTCCCACTTATATAGTAGTCAAGTAACTTCCAACTCCCTATGAATCTCAAACTCAAACTGTCCCTCCAATGCAAAGAAAAAAGAAAAAAAAAATAAGTCTATACTGTCTAAGTGCAAAAGTTCAAGAATGGGGCTTGTAATGCAGCATTGAAAGGCTGCCAAGGAAGCAGCTGTCTATAATGTAAATAATCATAGGGCAAATATGTTAGTGGGATCCACAAAAATACAGCAATGTAACATTGCTAAACCCTTCTAGAACTAGTTAGATATTAAAAATGGACCTGTTCATAGGGAAGGTATAAGGCAGGGAAAGAGAGTGGGGGGTGGGGGACAGAAGGAGAACTGCATTCTTCAAATCCTAAATGAGTGCTGAGGTTACAGACTGGCACATCAAGGCACTGAGTCATAGGTTTAAAGCTGCTAGGTGTTGTTGGAGATCATCTGATCTGGGAATTTATAGTCTGAAGTTTTTTGGTATTTCAATAACTGTATTACAATGAAATTGGTTTCCTTTTTGTATTTTATTTTATGCATTGAAAAGCATTATTTTGAGAATTCTTTTCCTATAACAAAAAGAATGATAAAGCCAATAAAGTCAAAACTCCAGATGTTGTTTACATTTTTACAAATGAGGAAACTGAGGTCCATAACTCCCTTATTTTACAGATGAGGTAAAATGAAGCCCAGAGAGGTCATATGTTTTTACTGAAATCATGTAAATAGAAAGTGGCAAGACTAGGACCTGAGTCCTAGTTCCCTGACTTCAAACTCAATATTTTTTCTACAAGTTGGAACAAATTTCATATCAATCTAGAATTATTCTAATTTTGAAGGAATGTAACTGCTTATTGATCATTTTAGCAAAAATCTGATTAATTTGACTTGCTAGAGAAATTTTTTAGGATTTTTGCAAGGCAAATGGGGTTAAGTGGCTTGCCCAAGGCCACACAGCTAAGTAATTATTAAGTGTCTGAGGCCGGATTGGAACTCAGGTACTCCTGACTCCAGGGCCGGTGCTCTACCCATTGAGCCACCTAGTCGCCCCTTGCCAGAGAAATTTTAATCATCATCATAAAGTAATAACCAGAGAAAACAACATTTACTGTTTGTTCTAGCAGAAGAGAGTGAAAAAAAGGCAGGAGGGGAAGTACAAGTGAGAAACAAGATGATAATAAGGCTTTTAAAACATTATGAGAAGTCAGAATGGCAAATACCAAACTCTTTAGCAGCAGTCATTTCTTAAAAAAGGTCAGTCTACATAAGCAGACTAAGGGAACCTAACACAGTGGGTCAGGCAGGGTCAGCTGGCCATTCTTACCTTGAAATTCAGTAGCCCCTGAAAGCTTGGGAGAATCCAGTAGCCAGTCAGTTAATTCACCAGTGCCCAGAAGGTTGCTTCTGAATTGTTTTCCTCCGTTTACATTCCAGGTTCCCATGGCAATCCGAATCCGTTTGAAATTGGTGAATTCTGACTGTCGCTCTGACATGGCTTTTAAGATCCTTGGAGTCACTGTGAAGAATAACACAAGGAAAGAATATTCTTGGACCATTCAAAACCTTCAAAACACAAAAGGGAAATCGAGTCTTCACAATATTGCAATGAACTAAATTTGATTCTAGATAATGGGAAAGAAAAGCAACATGAAATCATAATTTTCAGAAAATCCCTTAACTATGCATACTCTTTGATCCCTTGAAATAACTACTAAACTCTACCACAAAGGAATTAAAGACAAAAGAAAGGCCCTCATATACTAAAATATTTATGATAGCACGATGTTGTACTCCAAAATGGGCAGAGATCAAATGGGGAAGAGAGGAAAAACTATGTTATGTGAATATGATGGAAAATTATGGATGAAAGAGAGAATTAGAGAATACTAAAAGGACTTGTATTAGCTAAATCAAACGAAGAAGTCAGAAGCAGGAGAACAATTTATATAATGACTACAGTAATGTAAAGGACTTTGATAAATTTCAGAACTGATTAATGTGATGACTAGTTATAATGAAGCATGCTTTCTATTTTTGAAAGAAAGATAATAGACCAGTGGTACCTAGTGAGACATGTTGATATAGTTTGCTTGATTATGTATGTCTTTTTTTTTTTGGTAACTATTATTTATTTATTTTGAATTTTACAAATTCCCCCCTAATGTCACTTCCCTCCCCCCACCCCCCAAAGAAGGCAGTCTGTTAGTCTTTACATTGTTTTCATGGTAAACATTGATCTAAGATGAATGTGATGAGAGAGAGAGGTCATATCCTTAAGGAAGAAAAAATAAAGGATAAGAGATAGCAAAGTTATATAATAAGGTAACTTTTTTTTTTAAATTAAAGGTGACAGTCTTTGGTCTTTGTTCAAACTCCACAATTCTTTCTCTGGTTACAGATGGTATTCTCCATCACAAATACCCCAAAATTGTGTCTGATTATTGCACTGATGGAATGAACAAGTCCATTAAGGTTGATCATCACCTCCATGTTGCTGTTGGGGTGTACAATATTTTTCTGGCTCTGCTCATCTCACAAATCCCTCCAGGCTTCCCTGAATTCCCATCCCTCCTGGTTTCTAAGTTCCATCACATACATGTACCACAGTTTTCTAAGCCATTCCTCAATTGAAGGACATTTACTTGATTTCTAATGCTTTGCCACCACAAACAGGGCTACTATGAATATTTTTGTACAAGTGATGTTTTTACCCCTTTTCATAATCTCCTCAGGGTATAGACACAGTAGTGGTATTGCTGGCTCAAAGGGTATGCACATTGTTGTTGCCCTTTAGGTGTAATTCCAAATTGCTCTCCAGAAAGTTGGAGAGCTCCATCAACAATGAATTAGTGTCCCAGATTTCCCATATCCCTTTCAACATTGATTATTATCCTTTCTGGTCCTATTAGCCAGTCTGAGAGGTGTGAGGTAGTACCTCAGAGATGCTTTAATTTGCATTTCTCTAATAAGTAGTGATTTAAAGCAATTTTTCATATGACTAATGGATCACTTTGATTTCCTCATCTGTAAATTGCCTTTGCAATTCCTTTGACCATTTGTCAATTGGAGAATGGCTTTTTTAAAATAAATTTGACTCAGTTCTCTGTATATTTTAGAAATGAGTCTTTTGTCAGAAGTCCTAGTTGTAAAAATTGTTTCCCAATTTTATTTCTTGTGATGCATTCTTACAAGACTATTTTAGTGATGTGTAAATAAATTTTTTAAATTAAAATTAATATATAGACATATATATATAGATAGAGGGCCTAAATTCAAATATGACCTCAGACATTTAATAATTACCTAGCTGTGTAACATTGGGCAAATCACTTAACCTCTGTTGCCTTGCAAAAACAAACCAAACTCCCCCCAAAATATATGAAAGAGAGCAAAGGACATTCAGAGGGGGCCACAGACAAAGTGCAGTTTTGTTACTATTGTATTCAATTCAATTTGCACTAAAAAACCTGTATATAAATGAAACGTTCTTATTTGTTTAGGGTTGCTTATTCAAAAGAATTTTTTTAAATGATGGGGAAGCTACCTTGAAAAGTACAAGAACTATTGTAAAATAGGGATACTAGCAAACACCTTATAGAGTTGTTATAAGAATTAAATGTGATAATATGCACATTAATCTTAAAGTGCTATATAAATAGTACAGCCACAGTAATTTTCTTTTTTTTTTTGAAGCAGGACTTGGAGGGGACCTCTCCAAATGAAAGGGCTCCCTGTACTCATTCAGAAACATTTTCTGCAAATTAAAACTCCTAAGAGAGTTACTTAAGATAGATAAGATTCACTGGTTTATTCAGAATAATTCACTGATTTATTCAGAATAACACAGCCAGTTACCAGAGAAGGGATTTGACCCCAGGTACTGGCCTAAAAAGTCAGCCTTTATTTATCGATTCCACACTGCCCTAGAGACCAGGAAAGTTTTAGGAGAAAGAACTTTAAATCCCCAAATTCTTGTACTGTATGTGAAGGGAACATATTTTTAATTGATGGGAGAAAATTCAGTGAAGGAGCCTTCTTCAGGAGTTATTTTCTTTTTTTTTTCCATTATGTCATGTTATATAGAATATGTTTAAGAGGAAGTCATTTATATTCATGACTTAAGCACTTCGGAGTTCTCCAATGCGGGAAAGATATATTTCAACATGGGACCAATGAAGGAGCACATTAACCACTTCCTTTTAGAGAGAGGTGATGGATTCCAGATTCAAAATAAGATCCTGCCAATGTGGAAATTTATTTTGTTTAACTATGAAGATTTTTAACCAGTTTTCATTTTTTTCCCCCAATGTGGGAGGGGTGGGGAAAAAATAAATACTTCTGAAATTGAAAAAAGGATAAATTCAAGTTTTTGTTTTGTCCTGTTTTCTTGAAAAAACAACCCAAGGATAGTGATGGAATATTCAAATAACTGACAACTTAGTTAATAGGTGGTTGTAGTTTCCCATCCCAAAGGGAATTAATGAAAATGGGCAAGAGAGACAGTGAGAAGGGATGAAGAAGAGGAATCACTTCTATGCTGAAAACACCCTCCCCCCCTTTCCCTTCAAGCATGTTAAGTTTCTTGAAAATCTCAATTTTTCATGTTCCATACTCTAAGCCAAAGCTAAAGAAATCTAGAGTCAATCCTATGTCTGATTTTAAAATTTGGCCTTTCTTTGCACTGTTCAACAATTATATTGCATGCACCAGCTTGTGGAGGAAAAAAACACAACAGAAAGGACGGCTGTTTTGGATAGCTCCTCTGAGAACATCCATTGCAGAAAGTGCCTAGACCAGTCATCTCTTCACTGCTCACCAGGCTGTACTCCAATCTTCTCCAATAATAGTCCCTTACCAGTGACCTATGACCCCTCATCCCTATCTTTTCAGGTTCCTTTTATGCCTTATCTTCCTAATTTGAGGGCAGGAATTGTCTTTCTTCAAGCTTGTGTTCACATTCAGTATTTAATAAATGCTCTTTGACTGACAGTGAGATCCCTGAGATCTCCTCTGTCCTGTTCCTACTCCTAAGAAAATTTACAAAAAAATGAAATGATTTCCAGTGTCTCCGAACTCTGCAGTCATTCTCTCTAAGTCTCCATACGAATTCTTTATCCACTAACTTTTGCCAACCCTCACTGTATGTTCATGGCTGATGTGTGTATATTCTGTTCTGTTTAGTCTAGTTCCAGCATTTCCCTTAGAAAGAGAATTCCTTAAAAAATAAAGGACTATCTTTTGCGTCTCTTTGTATATCCATACATATACTAGGCCCTTAATAAATCCTCACTGACCAACTCTTATGTGAGTTGGTAACAGAGTCTGCATTTGATCAATCATTAACCCTTTAACTCTTTCCAATAGACCATAATGCTTTACATTTTGGGAGTTGGGGGAAGGCATGGGAGGCCGTGATTTCATTAATTCTGGAAATTCTTGATGAAGGAATTTCTTCCACCATTCCAGATCTATACCATTTCAATTACTTCCAATCTTAAAAGAGTTGCCAGGGGCTCTGAGGAATTAAGTAACCTCTTTGCCTCAGTTTCCTCATCTGTAAGATGAGCTGCAGAGCAAACTGCTCCAATATCTATGCCAAGAAAACTCAAACGGGTCACAAATAGGCTTAACTAAAATAATGGAACAGCCAGCTTTAAAGAATACTGTATAACAGTATTCATGACATTAACCTACCACAATTAATTTAACCAGCACCTTACTGATGGGCATCTTGGATTCTTCTAGATTGTTGATTTTCTTGGCAAAGATACTGGAGTGGTTTGTCAGTTCCTTCTCCAGCTCATTTACAAATGAGGAAACTGAGACAACAGTTAAGTGACTTGTTCAGAGTCATAAAGCTAGAAGAGTCTGATGCCAGGGCTGAACTCAGGAAGATGAATCTTCATTATTCCAGACTATCATATTTTAATTCCCATGTCACCTAACTGCCTTTCCTGAATGATAGATCTATAAAATAAAGGAGTTAGTCTCTAGATAATTAACTAAGGAGTTAGTTAGTTCATGGATCACTTTTAAGACCCCTTCCAGCTTTCAACAAATTCTTTGAACCTATGATCTCCTTCAATCAAATGGAAAGAGCCAAAATGCATTTTATAAGTTTTCATTTATTACATTTCTGAGAAAGAAAATACCTATTTATAGGAAATCATGATCATGTTTGGATATCATAAATTTAGCACATGGTAAAACCATGACACCAGATAATAAGGAATCATGAATGCATGACAGTAGGAAAAGCTTGGATTTTGGCCTTCACTATAAGTTCAAAATTTGATGAAGGTACCAAAAAACAGTTAAGGTCAAAAATCTTTAGTTAACCAGAAAAGAGCTCAGAAATATAAGCAAGGAAGAAGCATAAATTTGAAAGCCTCACCAAAAGAAAATTCTCCTTTAAAAATATTTTTCCCCCTGCCTCATATCCTACAAGCCTTTGACCCCACCTTTAAATTAGTCTTAAAAGATCAACTGCTTTGGACAATAATATTTCCTTTTTTTTATGACTGAATTAGTCTAGAAACTAAATCATCTCTACTTTGTTAGTAAACAAAGCTAAACAGATGAGCTATTACTTAGAGATGCTTTCAAAAACTTCCTTCACTGCCTTGTAATTGTGCCCAAAGTAGAAATCAAATATTGTCTTGGCTACTGAAAGCAAAGTAAGAATACATTAGGAAATGAAGCTTGATAGGGGAAGAAGGAAAGAAAAAGAGGAAGAATGATTAAATCACATTTTTTTCAGAAGTAGAAAAATTAGGGACAAGGAGAAGGATCCATGATTTCATGAAGGCTGTCACCTTACTTCTTCCCCCCTAATTTTCAAAGAATCTCTTTAGGGCATAGAAGTTAAATTATCTGTTCAGGGATGTACAGCATACTTGGAGACAAGCTTTTAATTCAGATCAGTCAGTGGTAGAATGGGAATGAGAAACCACATATCCTGGTTCTTAGTCAAAGTCTGTGACAGGCAGCTAGGTGGTACAGTGGATAGAGTACTGGGTCTGGAGACAGGGAGACTCATCTTCCCAAGTTCAAATCTGATTTCAAACATTTACTAGCAGTCACTTCACTTCTTTGCCTCAGTTTCCTCTTCTGTCAAATGAGCTGAGAAGAAAATAGTAAATCGCTCTGGTACCTTGCCAAGAAAATCCCAAATGGAGTCGCAAAAAGTTGGACCCAACTGAAAAATAACTGAACTGTGCATAAATTTAAACCCCTGGTCCTGATACCTGCTTGTGAGACATGGGAGAGATTACTTAACCTTTGTGTCCTTCAATTTCCTCACATGAGAGCAAAACTTTTCAAGCTCCCTTGCAATTCTAAATCTTGCCATCCTAGGATATTATTAATAGCCTAGACACATATATGTACTCAGATAGTAACTAAATAAATGAAATCTGTTTACCAAGGATGTTTGCTAGGGCCATGGAATAAAGGGAACATGGCACAGTGAAATGAGAAATGATTTTCATATATAAAATATGGATTCCAGGGCTTTTATGATCTTTTCTAACCCTATGGTAGTCATCTTATAGGCCACAAGACCTGGTCTTCTATCCTGATGTAACATTCTTCATCCCAAAGTTCAGACCCTGAAAGAAATCACCCTCTCAGTTCTGGAAGTACCATCCCAGGGACTGTCCTGTCCTGATTGATGAACATGCCATGTAGACCATTATATGTATGTGGAAAACAAGGACTATCTCTATTGACTCCTTAGCATTACTTTGTTCATAGTACGCACTAAACAAAGGCCTACTGATCAACTCCTTGATCACCATCCCCACAATTTCCCAACAAAACAACCCTCCCAGACTATCACTCTCCTAGATATGCTGTCTCTTCCTGCTTCTGCCCTTATATTTCCAGGGTCAAGGGCATAGTACCTGCCCCATAGCAAGTACTTAATAAGTCCTTTTGATTAATTAATGTTGGATAAGAGTAGGCATGGACTATAGACTAGAAGAAGTCTGGTTCCATGGGGAGAGTGAAGACAACAACAGAGAGATCATCCTCACGGTGTTCTGGTACTTCCATGCTGGGAAAAGGACAAGACAATGCCCTCTGGCATATTGGGTAAATCCTCTATGAAGACTTACAAATGTGTGGACAGGAGTTACACAGAAAGAAAAAGCATAAAGTGCCTTCATATCTTAAGATGTGAAAAATGGATTCATGTAAACATGCCTAACTAGTTACATTTATAGAATTCAACTTAAAAAAAACAACATATAAACTCTTCTAGTATATATTTTAGTCCCTACAATAATAACAAAAGGAATCAAACCAACAAAGTAGTGATGAATGGATAGTGAAGTCATTAATAACTTCAGG
The DNA here is from genome assembly GCF_037893015.1 of Macrotis lagotis. Taxonomy (NCBI): domain Eukaryota; kingdom Metazoa; phylum Chordata; class Mammalia; order Peramelemorphia; family Peramelidae; genus Macrotis; species Macrotis lagotis. The sequence goes on along the minus strand of NC_133662.1, from coordinate 174,683,363 downwards.
ATTCTAGAGGCATGCTTCCATTCTTTTACTGATTTTGGGAGAAGCAGTGTGTCATAACAGATGCCTAGAGTTAGAAAGTCTTAAGAGTCAGAATGACTTAGTTTCAAATCCTGGCTTTGAAACAACATAATGATATCTGCAGTTGGGGAAGTCAATAAACTCATTCTCCCCAAACAATCTTCTAAAACATTAAGTTGCAAAGAACTAATGGAGCCTGAATACAGATCAAAGCATACTTTTTAAACTTCCTTCATGTCTCTTGGATTTTTATTTATTCTATTTATTTTCTTTTACAACATGACTACTATGGAAATATTTTGTGACTACATATGTATATCAAATTGCTTGTCTTCTCAGTAAGGTGAGAGAGGAAGAAGGGAGAGAATTTGAAACTCAAAATTTTAAAAATGTTGAAAATTGTTTTTATATGTAATTGGAGAAAAATTAAATACTAAATTTTTTAAAAGACAATAAGTTGCAGAGAGTTAATAATAGCTGTTAGTTGGTCTTTTTTCCCCATTTAATCATTCATCGTTGTTAAGAATTTTTCCTACTAGAAGTTCCCTATAGAGATCACAGGTCTGGACCACAAATAAACTCCTGTGTGTTATCTAGGGATTTACTAAAGTCATTGTTGCAATTTAGTCTAATCGCTTGCTACTCAATTCTGGGCCTGGCTTACTATTCTGCCCAATTACTAAAACTAATTAACTGGACCTCTTAAATCAGGTTGCTTATACCTCAAGAAGTCTGATGGTTTTGCTCACTTTCCTTTTATTTTTTCAAAGTTGACTTAACCCTTACCATTGCATTTAGTCACAAGGAGAACTGATTGAGAAGGGTAGCAATAGAGCAGTACCAATCATTAGCAATGCTGGAAAAGAATTCAAAGGAAAATCCTTTTCTTAGAGTTGGTCCCCATCTGCATGTAGATGCAAGAAGCATGTGACTCATTACCTAAAAGTGCTGTGCTGTCCATAAGCATCCTCCCTTTGTCGGCATACTCATCCTTGTAGACATCACCAACCAGCAGCAATTTGATGGCTTCTTGCTTCATTCCATCAAAGAAATTGGACTGGATGGTTCTAGACACAGACCGGGCCCCATCCTTGAGTTTCCCGACCTGCAACAAGCAAGTGTTATGAAGAGGCATGCATGGCATTCCCACTGACTTTGCATTCTTTAAGAGCATGGTCCTGCTGAGCTCTGAGACCACTTCTTACCTTGGCCTTTCCTTCCAGTGCCCGGCTGCCTGTAAAGACTTTGCTCAGGTTGTGACCATTAAGAGACCACATGTTTTTGTATGACTCCACAAAGCGTTCAATAACAGGCTTTGAATTCAATCCCAGGCTCTCCAGTTGTAAGTGAAGAACCTTAATGAAAAATGAATAAAAGGAGAGTGAGACAAGCTCCCATTAAATTCAGCAAATATTTATTAAGTGTAGAGTATTGGTTGAAGTATTAGGAGATACACAAATTTCAGATAAGAAATGATCCTTTTACTCATAAGAGCTTTCAGTCTTGATGGATAAGGCATGTATATAGATAACTCTAACACAGGAGGGAGAGCAAAAGAGAGATTCAAAATGTGGAATTGACAGAACTAGGGTCTGAGCAGAAAGGTCTTTATTTACAGGGGGAATCTGGGAAGCCTCATAGAGAAAATAGCATGAATTGAACTTTTTAAGATAGGGAACTTAATAGTACAATGGACAATAATATGTCAGGCCTGAAGTCAGGAAGACACAAGTTCAAATCTGGTCACAGATACTTACTAGCTTAGCAGTGTGACCCTGGACAACTCTACTTGCCTTAGTTCTCCTTCTATAAAATGAGCTGAAGAAGGAAATGGTAAACTGTTCCTATATCTTTGCCAAGAAAACCCCAAATGGGGTCATGGAGAGTAAAACATGACTGAAATGCCTCAACAACAATGACAACAAAGGAATTCACTAAGTGTTAGGCAACAAAGGTATGGAGGCAGGCAAACAGAATGGCTGGGTCTAACTAAAACACAAAGTCTATGAACAGGAGTAGCATGAGAGAAGACTGGAAAGGTAGGGTGGTACCAAACTGGGAAGACTCTTGAATAACAAGTGAATTTGAAATTCATTTAGCAAAAGTTTGACATGACCCAATCTATCCATGGAAATGATGAGACTGGCAGATATGAAAAAGAGTAGATAGGAAAGAAAAGTTACATTTTGAAACATTTTGCTGGGTGGAAGCATCAGAAATTGAGAATGGCAGTAGATGTGAAGGACATTCGGGAAGTGGAATCAACAGGACTTGAGAGGGAAAAGAAAGGTAATAATAAAATAACAAATAAATAAATGAATAAATGGATAGAGATAAATGAAAAGGTAATAATAAAATAATAAAACTTCAAATATGGAACACTAGTGAATGACACTGTCATAAAAAAAATTAATAAGAAAGGAGAACGGGTTTAGAGGGAAAATAACAAACTCTATTCTGTTCTGCCAAATATTAGAACTGGGATTAGACAATCTGTGATTCAACACTTGACTTAGGTCATATTTATATGAGTGGAATAAAATAGGTAGAAGATTCCAATTTTCTGATTAGGATATTTG